>NC_079887.1:0-1200000 GCF_029227915.1 Hydractinia symbiolongicarpus | reverse complement strand
CGCGGGTTTTCGTTTGCCGGCGATTAAACCACTTTCATTAAGCGTCTCATCAAAAATGAAAACATTTTTGAAAACTACAAGTCTCATGCGTTTTAGTGGTGAAAAAATAAATTAAAAAATTGTTCGGGAAATGAGTTTACTCCCTGGGTACTTTCTTTGTATACTTTTGACTATACGGGCCGAGTCCGGGATTTACGGGAAATTGCGGATTTTCGTTTGCCGGCGATTAAACCTCTTTTATTAGGCGTCTCATCAAAAATGAAAACATTTTTAAAAACTACAAGTCTCATGGGCTTTAGTGGTGAAATAATAATTTAAAAAATCGTTCGGGAAATGAGTTTACACCCCGGGTACTTTCTTTGTATACTTTTGACTATACGGGCCGAGTCCGGGATTTACGGGAAGTCGCTGGTTTTCGTTTGCCGGCAATTAAACTTCTTTTATTCAGCGTCTCATCAAAAATGAAAACATTTTTGAAAACTACAAGTCTCATGCGTTTTAGTGGTGAAAAAATAATTTTAAAAATCGTTCCGGAAATGAGTTTACTCCCTGGGTACTTTCTTTGTATACTTTTGACTATACGGGCCGAGTCCGGGATTTACGGGAAGTCGCGGGTTTTTGTTTGCCGGCGATTAAACTTCTTTTATTCAGCGTCTCATCAAAAATGAAAGTATTTTTAAATACTACAAGTCTCATGGGCTTTAGTGGTGAAATAATAATTTAAAAAATCGTTCGGGAAATGCGTTTACACCCTGGGTACTTTCTTTATATACTTTTGACTATACGGGCGGAGTCCGGGGTTTACGGGAAATGGCGGGTTTACGTTTGCCGGCGATTGAACTTCTTTTATTTAGCGTCTCATCAAAAATGAAAACATTTTTGAAAACTACAAGTCTCATGCGTTTTAGTGGTGAAAAAATAATTTAAAAAATCGTTCGGGAAATGAGTTTACTCCCTGGGTACTTTCTTTGTATACTTTTGACTATGCGGGCGGAGTCTGGGGTTTACGGGAAATGGCGGGTTTTCGTTTGCCGGCGATTGAACTTCTTTTATTCCGCGTCTCATCAAAAAAGAAAACATTTTTGAAAACTACAACTCTCATGCGTTGTAGTGGTGAAAAAATAATTTAAAAATTCGTTAGGGAAATGAGTTTACTTACTGGGTACTTTCCTTGTATACTTTTGACTATATGGGCCGAGCCAGGATTTACGGGAAATTGCGGATTTTCGTTTGCCGGCGATTAAACTTCTTTTATTCAGCGTCTCATCAAAAATGAAAACATATTTAAAAACTACAAGTCTCATGGGCTTTAGTGGTGAAATAATAATTTAAAAAATCGTTTGGGAAATGAGTTTACTCCCTGGGTACTTTCTTTGTATACTTTTGACCATACGGGCCGAGTACGGGATTTACGGGAAATCGCAGGTTTTCGTTTGCCGGCGATTAAACTTCTTTTATTCAGCGTCTCATCAAAAATGAAAACATTTTTGAAAACTACAAGTCTCATGGGTTTTAGTGGTGAAAAGATAATTTAAAAAATCGTTTTTGAAATGAGTTTACTCACAGGGTACTTTCTTTGTATACATTTGACTATACCGGCCAAGCCCGGGATTTACGTGAAATCGCGGGTTTTCGTTTGCCGGCGATTAAACCACTTTCATTAAGCGTCTCATCAAAAATGAAAACATTTTTGAAAACTACAAGTCTCATGCGTTTTAGTGGTGAAAAAATAAATTAAAAAATTGTTCGGGAAATGAGTTTACTCCCTGGGTACTTTCTTTGTATACTTTTGACTATACGGGCCGAGTCCGGGATTTACGGGAAATTGCGGATTTTCGTTTGCCGGCGATTAAACCTCTTTTATTAGGCGTCTCATCAAAAATGAAAACATTTTTAAAAACTACAAGTCTCATGGGCTTTAGTGGTGAAATAATAATTTAAAAAATCGTTCGGGAAATGAGTTTACACCCCGGGTACTTTCTTTGTATACTTTTGACTATACGGGCCGAGTCCGGGATTTACGGGAAGTCGCTGGTTTTCGTTTGCCGGCAATTAAACTTCTTTTATTCAGCGTCTCATCAAAAATGAAAACATTTTTGAAAACTACAAGTCTCATGCGTTTTAGTGGTGAAAAAATAATTTTAAAAATCGTTCCGGAAATGAGTTTACTCCCTGGGTACTTTCTTTGTATACTTTTGACTATACGGGCCGAGTCCGGGATTTACGGGAAGTCGCGGGTTTTTGTTTGCCGGCGATTAAACTTCTTTTATTCAGCGTCTCATCAAAAATGAAAGTATTTTTAAATACTACAAGTCTCATGGGCTTTAGTGGTGAAATAATAATTTAAAAAATCGTTCGGGAAATGCGTTTACACCCTGGGTACTTTCTTTATATACTTTTGACTATACGGGCGGAGTCCGGGGTTTACGGGAAATGGCGGGTTTACGTTTGCCGGCGATTGAACTTCTTTTATTTAGCGTCTCATCAAAAATGAAAACATTTTTGAAAACTACAAGTCTCATGCGTTTTAGTGGTGAAAAAATAATTTAAAAAATCGTTCGGGAAATGAGTTTACTCCCTGGGTACTTTCTTTGTATACTTTTGACTATGCGGGCGGAGTCCGGGGTTTACGGGAAATGGCGGGTTTTCGTTTGCCGGCGATTGAACTTCTTTTATTTAGCGTCTCATCAAAAATGAAAACATTTTTGAAAACTACAAGTCTCATGCGTTTTAGTGGTGAAAAAATAATTTAAAAAATCGTTCGGGAAATGAGTTTACTCCGTGGGTACTTTCTTTGTATACTTTTGACTATACGGGCCGAGTCCGGGATTTACGGGAAGTCGCGGGTTTTTGTTTGCCGGCGATTAAACTTTTTTTTTCAGCGTCTCATCAAAAATGAAAGTATTTTTAAATACTACAAGTCTCATGGGCTTTAGTGGTGAAATAATAATTTAAAAAATCGTTCGGGAAATGAGTTTACACCCTGGGTACTTTCTTTGTATACTTTTGACTATGCGGGCCGAGTCCGGGGTTTATGGGAAATGGCTGGTTTTCGTTTGCCGGCGATTAAACTTCTTTTATTTAGCGTCTCATCAAAAATAAAAACATTTTTTAAAACTACAAGTCTCATGGGCTTTAGTGGTGAAATAATAATTTAAAAAATCGTTTGGGAAATGAGTTTACTCCCTGGGTACTTTCTTTGTATACTTTTGACTATACGGGCCGAGTCCGGGATTTACGGGAAATGGCAGGTTTTCGTTTGCAGGCGATTAAACTTCTTTTATTCCGCGTCTCATCAAAAAAGAAAACATTTTTGAAAACTACAACTCTCATGCGTTTTAGTGGTGAAAAAATAATTTAAAAATTCGTTAGGGAAATGAGTTTACTTACTGGGTACTTTCCTTGTATACTTTTGACTATACAGGCCGAGCCAGGATTTACGGGAAATTGCGGATTTTCGTTTGCCGGCGATTAAACTTCTTTTATTCAGCGTCTCATCAAAAATGAAAACATATTTAAAAACTACAAGTCTCATGGGCTTTAGTGGTGAAATAATAATTTAAAAAATCGTTTGGGAAATGAGTTTACTCCCTGGGTACTTTCTTTGTATACTTTTGACCATACGGGCCGAGTACGGGATTTACGGGAAATCGCAGGTTTTCGTTTGCCGGCGATTAAACTTCTTTTATTCAGCGTCTCATCAAAAATGAAAACATTTTTGAAAACTACAAGTCTCATGGGTTTTAGTGGTGAAAAGATAATTTAAAAAATCGTTTTTGAAATGAGTTTACTCACAGGGTACTTTCTTTGTATACATTTGACTATACCGGCCAAGCCCGGGATTTACGTGAAATCGCGGGTTTTCGTTTGCCGGCGATTAAACCACTTTCATTAAGCGTCTCATCAAAAATGAAAACATTTTTGAAAACTACAAGTCTCATGGGCTTTAGTGGTGAAATAATAATTTAAAAAATCGTTCGGGAAATGCGTTTACACCCTGGGTACTTTCTTTACATACTTTTGACTATACGGGCGGAGTCCGGGGTTTACGGGAAATGGCGGGTTTACGTTTGCCGGCGATTGAACTTCTTTTATTTAGCGTCTCATCAAAAATGAAAACATTTTTGAAAACTTAAAGTCTCATGCGTTTTAGTGGTGAAAAAATAATTTAAAAAATCGTTCGGGAAATGAGTTTACTCCGTGGGTACTTTCTTTGTATACTTTTGACTATACGGGCCGAGTCCGGGATTTACGGGAAGTCGCGGGTTTTTGTTTGCCGGCGATTAAACTTTTTTTATTCAGCGTCTCATCAAAAATGAAAGTATTTTTAAATACTACAAGTCTCATGGGCTTTAGTGGTGAAATAATAATTTAAAAAATCGTTCGGGAAATGAGTTTACACCCTGGGTACTTTCTTTGTATACTTTTGACTATGCGGGCCGAGTCCGGGGTTTACGGGAAATGGCTGGTTTTCGTTTGCCGGCGATTAAACTTCTTTTATTTAGCGTCTCATCAAAAATGAAAACATTTTTTAAAACTACAAGTCTCATGGGCTTTAGTGGTGAAATAATAATTTAAAAAATCGTTCGGGAAATGAGTTTACACCCCGGGTACTTTCTTTGTATACTTTTGACTATACGGGCGGAGTCCGGGATTTACGGGAAATCGCAGGTTTTCGTTTGCCGGCGATTAAACTTCTTTTATTCAGCGTCTCATCAAAAATGAAAACATTTTTGAAAACTACAAGTCTCATGCGTTTTAGTGGTGAAAAAATAATTTTAAAAATCGTTCGGGAAATGAGTTTACTCCCTGGGTACTTTCTTTGTATACTTTTGACTATACGGGCCGAGTCCGGGATTTACGGGAAGTCGCGGGTTTTTGTTTGCCGGCGATTAAACTTCTTTTATTCAGCGTCTCATCAAAAATGAAAGTATTTTTAAATACTACAAGTCTCATGGGCTTTAGTGGTGAAATAATAATTTAAAAAATCGTTCGGGAAATGAGTTTACACCCTGGGTACTTTCTTTATATACTTTTGACTATGCGGGCGGAGTCCGGGGTTTACGGGAAATGGCGGGTTTTCGTTTGCCGGCGATTAAACTTCTTTTATTTAGCGTCTCATCAAAAATGAAAACATTTTTGAAAACTACAAGTCTCATGCGTTTTAGTGGTGAATAAATAATTTAAAAAATCGTTCGGGAAACGAGTTTACTCCCTGGGTACTTTCTTTGTATACTTTTGACTATACGGGCCGAGTCCGGGATTTACGGGAAGTCGCGGGTTTTTGTTTGCCGGCGATTAAACTTCTTTTATTCAGCGTCTCATCAAAAATGAAAGTATTTTTAAATACTACAAGTCTCATGGGCTTTAGTGGTAAAATAATAATTTAAAAAATCGTTCGGGAAATGAGTTTACACCCTGGGTACTTTCTTTGTATACTTTTGACTATACGGGCCGAGTCCGGGATTTACGGGAAATTGCGGATTTTCGTTTGCCGGCGATTAAACCTCTTTTATTAGGCGTCTCATCAAAAATGAAAACATTTTTAAAAACTACAAGTCTCATGGGCTTTAGTGGTGAAATAATAATTTAAAAAATCGTTCGGGAAATGAGTTTACACCCCGGGTACTTTCTTTGTATACTTTTGACTATACGGGCCGAGTCCGGGATTTACGGGAATTCGCAGGTTTTCGTTTGCCGGCGATTAAACTTCTTTTATTCAGCGTCTCATCAAAAATGAAAAAATTTTTGAAAACTACAAGTCTCATGCGTTTTAGTGGTGAAAAAATAATTTTAAAAATCGTTCCGGAAATGAGTTTACTCCCTGGGTACTTTCTTTGTATACTTTTGACTATACGGGCCGAGTCCGGGATTTACGGGAAGTCGCGGGTTTTTGTTTGCCGGCGATTAAACTTCTTTTATTCAGCGTCTCATCAAAAATGAAAGTATTTTTAAATATTACAAGTCTCATGGGCTTTAGTGGTGAAATAATAATTTAAAAAATCGTTCGGGAAATGCGTTTACACCCTGGGTACTTTCTTTATATACTTTTGACTATACGGGCGGAGTCCGGGGTTTACGGGAAATGGCGGGTTTTCGTTTGCCGGCATTTGAACTTCTTTTATTTAGCGTCTCATCAAAAATGAAAACATTTTTGAAAACTACAAGTCTCATGCGTTTTAGTGGTGAAAAAATAATTTAAAATATCGTTCGGGAAATGAGTTTACTCCGTGGGTACTTTCTTTGTATACTTTTGACTATACGGGCCGAGTCCGGGATTTACGGGAAGTCGCGGGTTTTTGTTTGCCGGCGATTAAACTTTTTTTATTCAGCGTCTCATCAAAAATGAAAGTATTTTTAAATACTACAAGTCTCATGGGCTTTAGTGGTGAAATAATAATTTAAAAAATCGTTCGGGAAATGAGTTTACACCCTGGGTACTTTCTTTGTATACTTTTGACTATGCGGGCCGAGTCCGGGGTTTACGGGAAATGGCTGGTTTTCGTTTGCCGGCGATTAAACTTCTTTTATTTAGCGTCTCATCAAAAATGAAAACATTTTTTAAAACTACAAGTCTCATGGGCTTTAGTGGTGAAATAATAATTTAAAAAATCGTTCGGGAAATGAGTTTACACCCCGGGTACTTTCTTTGTATACTTTTGACTATACGGGCGGAGTCCGGGATTTACGGGAAATCGCAGGTTTTCGTTTGCCGGCGATTAAACTTCTTTTATTCCGCGTCTCATCAAAAAAGAAAACATTTTTGAAAACTACAACTCTCATGCGTTTTAGTGGTGAAAAAATAATTTAAAAATTCGTTAGGGAAATGAGTTTACTTACTGGGTACTTTCCTTGTATACTTTTGACTATACGGGCCGAGCCAGGATTTACGGGAAATTGCGGATTTTCGTTTGCCGGCGATTAAACTTCTTTTATTCAGCGTCTCATCAAAAATGAAAACATATTTAAAAACTACAAGTCTCATGGGCTTTAGTGGTGAAATAATAATTTAAAAAATCGTTTGGGAAATGAGTTTACTCCCTGGGTACTTTCTTTGTATACTTTTGACCATACGGGCCGAGTACGGGATTTACGGGAAATCGCAGGTTTTCGTTTGCCGGCGATTAAACTTCTTTTATTCAGCGTCTCATCAAAAATGAAAACATTTTTGAAAACTACAAGTCTCATGGGTTTTAGTGGTGAAAAGATAATTTAAAAAATCGTTTTTGAAATGAGTTTACTCACAGGGTACTTTCTTTGTATACATTTGACTATACCGGCCAAGCCCGGGATTTACGTGAAATCGCGGGTTTTCGTTTGCCGGCGATTAAACCACTTTCATTAAGCGTCTCATCAAAAATGAAAACATTTTTGAAAACTACAAGTCTCATGCGTTTTAGTGGTGAAAAAATAAATTAAAAAATTGTTCGGGAAATGAGTTTACTCCCTGGGTACTTTCTTTGTATACTTTTGACTATACGGGCCGAGTCCGGGATTTACGGGAAATTGCGGATTTTCGTTTGCCGGCGATTAAACCTCTTTTATTAGGCGTCTCATCAAAAATGAAAACATTTTTAAAAACTACAAGTCTCATGGGCTTTAGTGGTGAAATAATAATTTAAAAAATCGTTCGGGAAATGAGTTTACACCCCGGGTACTTTCTTTGTATACTTTTGACTATACGGGCCGAGTCCGGGATTTACGGGAAGTCGCTGGTTTTCGTTTGCCGGCAATTAAACTTCTTTTATTCAGCGTCTCATCAAAAATGAAAACATTTTTGAAAACTACAAGTCTCATGCGTTTTAGTGGTGAAAAAATAATTTTAAAAATCGTTCCGGAAGTGAGTTTACTCCCTGGGTACTTTCTTTGTATACTTTTGACTATACGGGCCGAGTCCGGGATTTACGGGAAGTCGCGGGTTTTTGTTTGCCGGCGATTAAACTTCTTTTATTCAGCGTCTCATCAAAAATGAAAGTATTTTTAAATACTACAAGTCTCATGGGCTTTAGTGGTGAAATAATAATTTAAAAAATCGTTCGGGAAATGCGTTTACACCCTGGGTACTTTCTTTATATACTTTTGACTATACGGGCGGAGTCCGGGGTTTACGGGAAATGGCGGGTTTACGTTTGCCGGCGATTGAACTTCTTTTATTTAGCGTCTCATCAAAAATGAAAACATTTTTGAAAACTACAAGTCTCATGCGTTTTAGTGGTGAAAAAATAATTTAAAAAATCGTTCGGGAAATGAGTTTACTCCGTGGGTACTTTCTTTGTATACTTTTGACTATACGGGCCGAGTCCGGGATTTACGGGAAGTCGCGGGTTTTTGTTTGCCGGCGATTAAACTTTTTTTATTCAGCGTCTCATCAAAAATGAAAGTATTTTTAAATACTACAAGTCTCATGGGCTTTAGTGGTGAAATAATAATTTAAAAAATCGTTCGGGAAATGAGTTTACACCCTGGGTACTTTCTTTGTATACTTTTGACTATGCGGGCCGAGTCCGGGGTTTACGGGAAATGGCTGGTTTTCGTTTGCCGGCGATTAAACTTCTTTTATTTAGCGTCTCATCAAAAATGAAAACATTTTTTAAAACTACAAGTCTCATGGGCTTTAGTGGTGAAATAATAATTTAAAAAATCGTTCGGGAAATGAGTTTACACCCCGGGTACTTTCTTTGTATACTTTTGACTATACGGGCGGAGTCCGGGATTTACGGGAAATCGCAGGTTTTCGTTTGCCGGCGATTAAACTTCTTTTATTCAGCGTCTCATCAAAAATGAAAACATTTTTGAAAACTACAAGTCTCATGCGTTTTAGTGGTGAAAAAATAATTTTAAAAATCGTTCGGGAAATGAGTTTACTCCCTGGGTACTTTCTTTGTATACTTTTGACTATACGGGCCGAGTCCGGGATTTACGGGAAGTCGCGGGTTTTTGTTTGCCGGCGATTAAACTTCTTTTATTCAGCGTCTCATCAAAAATGAAAGTATTTTTAAATACTACAAGTCTCATGGGCTTTAGTGGTGAAATAATAGTTTAAAAAATCGTTCGGGAAATGAGTTTACACCCTGGGTACTTTCTTTATATACTTTTGACTATGCGGGCGGAGTCCGGGGTTTACGGGAAATGGCGGGTTTTCGTTTGCCGGCGATTAAACTTCTTTTATTTAGCGTCTCATCAAAAATGAAAACATTTTTGAAAACTACAAGTCTCATGCGTTTTAGTGGTGAATAAATAATTTAAAAAATCGTTCGGGAAACGAGTTTACTCCCTGGGTACTTTCTTTGTATACTTTTGACTATACGGGCCGAGTCCGGGATTTACGGGAAGTCGCGGGTTTTTGTTTGCCGGCGATTAAACTTCTTTTATTCAGCGTCTCATCAAAAATGAAAGTATTTTTAAATACTACAAGTCTCATGGGCTTTAGTGGTAAAATAATAATTTAAAAAATCGTTTGGGAAATGAGTTTACTCCCTGGGTACTTTCTTTGTATACTTTTGACCATACGGGCCGAGTACGGGATTTACGGGAAATCGCAGGTTTTCGTTTGCCGGCGATTAAACTTCTTTTATTCAGCGTCTCATCAAAAATGAAAACATTTTTGAAAACTACAAGTCTCATGGGTTTTAGTGGTGAAAAGATAATTTAAAAAATCGTTTTTGAAATGAGTTTACTCACAGGGTACTTTCTTTGTATACATTTGACTATACCGGCCAAGCCCGGGATTTACGTGAAATCGCGGGTTTTCGTTTGCCGGCGATTAAACCACTTTCATTAAGCGTCTCATCAAAAATGAAAACATTTTTGAAAACTACAAGTCTCATGCGTTTTAGTGGTGAAAAAATAAATTAAAAAATTGTTCGGGAAATGAGTTTACTCCCTGGGTACTTTCTTTGTATACTTTTGACTATACGGGCCGAGTCCGGGATTTACGGGAAATTGCGGATTTTCGTTTGCCGGCGATTAAACCTCTTTTATTAGGCGTCTCATCAAAAATGAAAACATTTTTAAAAACTACAAGTCTCATGGGCTTTAGTGGTGAAATAATAATTTAAAAAATCGTTCGGGAAATGAGTTTACACCCCGGGTACTTTCTTTGTATACTTTTGACTATACGGGCCGAGTCCGGGATTTACGGGAAGTCGCTGGTTTTCGTTTGCCGGCAATTAAACTTCTTTTATTCAGCGTCTCATCAAAAATGAAAACATTTTTGAAAACTACAAGTCTCATGCGTTTTAGTGGTGAAAAAATAATTTTAAAAATCGTTCCGGAAGTGAGTTTACTCCCTGGGTACTTTCTTTGTATACTTTTGACTATACGGGCCGAGTCCGGGATTTACGGGAAGTCGCGGGTTTTTGTTTGCCGGCGATTAAACTTCTTTTATTCAGCGTCTCATCAAAAATGAAAGTATTTTTAAATACTACAAGTCTCATGGGCTTTAGTGGTGAAATAATAATTTAAAAAATCGTTCGGGAAATGCGTTTACACCCTGGGTACTTTCTTTATATACTTTTGACTATACGGGCGGAGTCCGGGGTTTACGGGAAATGGCGGGTTTACGTTTGCCGGCGATTGAACTTCTTTTATTTAGCGTCTCATCAAAAATGAAAAAATTTTTGAAAACTACAAGTCTCATGCGTTTTAGTGGTGAAAAAATAATTTAAAAAATCGTTCGGGAAATGAGTTTACTCCGTGGGTACTTTCTTTGTATACTTTTGACTATACGGGCCGAGTCCGGGATTTACGGGAAGTCGCGGGTTTTTGTTTGCCGGCGATTAAACTTTTTTTATTCAGCGTCTCATCAAAAATGAAAGTATTTTTAAATACTACAAGTCTCATGGGCTTTAGTGGTGAAATAATAATTTAAAAAATCGTTCGGGAAATGAGTTTACACCCTGGGTACTTTCTTTGTATACTTTTGACTATGCGGGCCGAGTCCGGGGTTTACGGGAAATGGCTGGTTTTCGTTTGCCGGCGATTAAACTTCTTTTATTTGGCGTCTCATCAAAAATGAAAACATTTTTTAAAACTACAAGTCTCATGGGCTTTAGTGGTGAAATAATAATTTAAAAAATCGTTCGGGAAATGAGTTTACACCCCGGGTACTTTCTTTGTATACTTTTGACTATACGGGCGGAGTCCGGGATTTACGGGAAATCGCAGGTTTTCGTTTGCCGGCGATTAAACTTCTTTTATTCAGCGTCTCATCAAAAATGAAAACATTTTTGAAAACTACAAGTCTCATGCGTTTTAGTGGTGAAAAAATAATTTTAAAAATCGTTCGGGAAATGAGTTTACTCCCTGGGTACTTTCTTTGTATACTTTTGACTATACGGGCCGAGTCCTGGATTTACGGGAAGTCGCGGGTTTTTGTTTGCCGGCGATTAAACTTCTTTTATTCAGCGTCTCATCAAAAATGAAAGTATTTTTAAATACTACAAGTCTCATGGGCTTTAGTGGTGAAATAATAGTTTAAAAAATCGTTCGAGAAATGAGTTTACACCCTGGGTACTTTCTTTATATACTTTTGACTATGCGGGCGGAGTCCGGGGTTTACGGGAAATGGCGGGTTTTCGTTTGCCGGCGATTAAACTTCTTTTATTTAGCGTCTCATCAAAAATGAAAACATTTTTGAAAACTACAAGTCTCATGCGTTTTAGTGGTGAATAAATAATTTAAAAAATCGTTCGGGAAACGAGTTTACTCCCTGGGTACTTTCTTTGTATACTTTTGACTATACGGGCCGAGTCCGGGATTTACGGGAAGTCGCGGGTTTTTGTTTGCCGGCGATTAAACTTCTTTTATTCAGCGTCTCATCAAAAATGAAAGTATTTTTAAATACTACAAGTCTCATGGGCTTTAGTGGTAAAATAATAATTTAAAAAATCGTTCGGGAAATGAGTTTACACCCTGGGTACTTTCTTTGTATACTTTTGACTATACGGGCCGAGTCCGGGATTTACGGGAAATTGCGGATCTTCGTTTGCCGGCGATTAAACCTCTTTTATTAGGCGTCTCATCAAAAATGAAAACATTTTTAAAAACTACAAGTCTCATGGGCTTTAGTGGTGAAATAATAATTTAAAAAATCGTTCGGGAAATGAGTTTACACCCCGGGTACTTTCTTTGTATACTTTTGACTATACGGGCCGAGTCCGGGATTTACGGGAATTCGCAGGTTTTCGTTTGCCGGCGATTAAACTTCTTTTATTCAGCGTCTCATCAAAAATGAAAACATTTTTGAAAACTACAAGTCTCATGCGTTTTAGTGGTGAAAAAATAATTTTAAAAATCGTTCCGGAAATGAGTTTACTCCCTGGGTACTTTCTTTGTATACTTTTGACTATACGGGCCGAGTCCGGGATTTACGGGAAGTCGCGGGTTTTTGTTTGCCGGCGATTAAACTTCTTTTATTCAGCGTCTCATCAAAAATGAAAGTATTTTTAAATACTACAAGTCTCATGGGCTTTAGTGGTGAAATAATAATTTAAAAAATCGTTCGGGAAATGCGTTTACACCCTGGGTACTTTCTTTATAAACTTTTGACTATACGGGCGGAGTCCGGGGTTTACGGGAAATGGCGGGTTTTCGTTTGCCGGCATTTGAACTTCTTTTATTTAGCGTCTCATCAAAAATGAAAACATTTTTGAAAACTACAAGTCTCATGCGTTTTAGTGGTGAAAAAATAATTTAAAAAATCGTTCGGGAAATGAGTTTACTCCGTGGGTACTTTCTTTGTTTACTTTTGACTATACGGGCCGAGTCCGGGATTTACGGGAAGTCGCGGGTTTTTGTTTGCCGGCGATTAAACTTTTTTTATTCAGCGTCTCATCAAAAATGAAAGTATTTTTAAATACTACAAGTCTCATGGGCTTTAGTGGTGAAATAATAATTTAAAAAATCGTTCGGGAAATGAGTTTACACCCTGGGTACTTTCTTTGTATACTTTTGACTATGCGGGCCGAGTCCGGGGTTTACGGGAAATGGCTGGTTTTCGTTTGCCGGCGATTAAACTTCTTTTATTTAGCGTCTCATCAAAAATGAAAACATTTTTTAAAACTACAAGTCTCATGGGCTTTAGTGGTGAAATAATAATTTAAAAAATCGTTCGGGAAATGAGTTTACACCCCGGGTACTTTCTTTGTATACTTTTGACTATACGGGCAGAGTCCGGGATTTACGGGAAATCGCAGGTTTTCGTTTGCCGGCGATTAAACTTCTTTTATTCAGCGTCTCATCAAAAATGAAAACATTTTTGAAAACTACAAGTCTCATGCGTTTTAGTGGTGAAAAAATAATTTTAAAAATCGTTCGGGAAATGAGTTTACTCCCTGGGTACTTTCTTTGTATACTTTTGACTATACGGGCCGAGTCCGGGATTTACGGGAAGTCGCGGGTTTTTGTTTGCCGGCGATTAAACTTCTTTTATTCAGCGTCTCATCAAAAATGAAAGTATTTTTAAATACTACAAGTCTGATGGGTTTTAGTGGTGAAATAATAATTTAAAAAATCGTTCGGGAAATGAGTTTACACCCTGGGTACTTTCTTTATATACTTTTGACTATGCGGGCGGAGTCCGGGGTTTACGGGAAATGGCGGGTTTTCGTTTGCCGGCGATTAAACCTCTTTTATTAGGCGTCTCATCAAAAATGAAAACATTTTTAAAAACTACAAGTCTCATGGGCTTTAGTGGTGAAATAATAATTTAAAAAATCGTTCGGGAAATGAGTTTACACCCCGGGTACTTTCTTTGTATACTTTTGACTATACGGGCCGAGTCCGGGATTTACGGGAAGTCGCGGGTTTTCGTTTGCCGGCAATTAAACTTCTTTTATTCAGCGTCTCATCAAAAATGAAAACATTTTTGAAAACTACAAGTCTCATGGGCTTTAGTGGTGAAATAATAATTTAAAAAATCGTTCGGGAAATGAGTTTACACCCCGGGTACTTTCTTTGTATACTTTTGACTATACGGGCCGAGTCCGGGATTTACGGGAATTCGCAGGTTTTCGTTTGCCGGCGATTAAACTTCTTTTATTCAGCGTCTCATCAAAAATGAAAGTATTTTTAAATACTACAAGTCTCATGGGCTTTAGTGGTGAAATAATAATTTAAAAAATCGTACGGAAAATGCGTTTACACCCTGGGTACTTTCTTTATATACTTTTGACTATGCGGGCGGAGTCCGGGGTTTACGGGAAATGGCTGGTTTTCGTTTGCCGGCGATTGAACTTCTTTTATTTAGCGTCTCATCAAAAATGAAAACATTTTTGAAAACTACAAGTCTCATGCGTTTTAGTGGTGAAAAAATAATTTTAAAAATCGTTCGGGAAATGAGTTTACTCCCTGGGTACTTTCTTTGTATACTTTTGACTATACGGGCCGAGTCCGGGATTTACGGGAAGTCGCGGGTTTTTGTTTGCCGGCGATTAAACTTCTTTTATTCAGCGTCTCATCAAAAATGAAAGTATTTTTAAATACTACAAGTCTCATGGGCTTTAGTGGTAAAATAATAATTTAAAAAATCGTTCGGGAAATGAGTTTACACCCTGGGTACTTTCTTTGTATACTTTTGACTATACGGGCCGAGTCCGGGATTTACGGGAAATGGCGGGTTTTCGTTTGCCGGCGATTAAACTTCTTTTATTTAGCGTCTCATCAAAAATGAAAACATTTTTGAAAACTACAAGTCTCATGCGTTTTAGTGGTGAAAAAATAATTTAAAAAATCGTTCGGGAAACGAGTTTACTCCCTGGGTTCTTTCTTTGTATACTTTTGACTATACGGGCCGAGTCCGGGATTTACTGGAAATTGCGGGTTTTCGTTTGCCGGCGATTGAACTTCTTTTATTTAGCGTCTCATCAAAAATGAAAACATTTTTGAAAACTACAAGTCTCATGCGTTTTAGTGGTGAAAAAATAATTTAAAAAATCGTTCGGGAAATGAGTTTACTCCGTGGGTACTTTCTTTGTATACTTTTGACTATACGGGCCGAGTCCGGGATTTACGGGAAGTCGCGGGTTTTTGTTTGCCGGCGATTAAACTTTTTTTATTCAGCGTCTCATCAAAAATGAAAGTATTTTTAAATACTACAAGTCTCATGGGCTTTAGTGGTGAAATAATAATTTAAAAAATCGTTCGGGAAATGAGTTTACACCCTGGGTACTTTCTTTGTATACTTTTGACTATGCGGGCCGAGTCCGGGGTTTACGGGAAATGGCTGGTTTTCGTTTGCCGGCGATTAAACTTCTTTTATTTAGCGTCTCATCAAAAATGAAAACATTTTTTAAAACTACAAGTCTCATGGGCTTTAGTGGTGAAATAATAATTTAAAAAATCGTTCGGGAAATGAGTTTACACCCCGGGTACTTTCTTTGTATACTTTTGACTATACGGGCGGAGTCCGGGATTTACGGGAAATCGCAGGTTTTCGTTTGCCGGCGATTAAACTTCTTTTATTCAGCGTCTCATCAAAAATGAAAACATTTTTGAAAACTACAAGTCTCATGCGTTTTAGTGGTAAAAAAATAATTTTAAAAATCGTTCGGGAAATGAGTTTACTCCCTGGGTACTTTCTTTGTATACTTTTGACTATACGGGCCGAGTCCGGGACTTACGGGAAGTCGCGGGTTTTTGTTTGTTGGCGATTAAACTTCTTTTATTCAGCGTCTCATCAAAAATGAAAGTATTTTTAAATACTACAAGTCTCATGGGCTTTAGTGGTAAAATAATAATTTAAAAAATCGTTCGGGAAATGAGTTTACACCCTGGGTACTTTCTTTGTATACTTTTGACTATACGGGCCGAGTCCGGGATTTACGGGAAATTGCGGATTTTCGTTTGCCGGCGATTAAACCTCTTTTATTAGGCGTCTCATCAAAAATGAAAACATTTTTAAAAACTACAAGTCTCATGGGCTTTAGTGGTGAAATAATAATTTAAAAAATCGTTCGGGAAATGAGTTTACACCCCGGGTACTTTCTTTGTATACTTTTGACTATACGGGCCGAGTCCGGGATTTACGGGAAGTCGCGGGTTTTCGTTTGCCGGCAATTAAACTTCTTTTATTCAGCGTCTCATCAAAAATGAAAACATTTTTGAAAACTACAAGTCTCATGGGCTTTAGTGGTGAAATAATAATTTAAAAAATCGTTCGGGAAATGAGTTTACACCCCGGGTACTTTCTTTGTATACTTTTGACTATACGGGCCGAGTCCGGGATTTACGGGTATTCGCAGGTTTTCGTTTGCCGGCGATTAAACTTCTTTTATTCAGCGTCTCATCAAAAATGAAAACATTTTTGAAAACTACAAGTCTCATGCGTTTTAGTGGTGAAAAAATAATTTAAAAAATCGTTCGGGAAATGAGTTTACTCCGTGGGTACTTTCTTTGTATACTTTTGACTATACGGGCCGAGTCCGGGATTTACGGGAAGTCGCGGGTTTTTGTTTGCCGGCGATTAAACTTTTTTTATTCAGCGTCTCATCAAAAATGAAAGTATTTTTAAATACTACAAGTCTCATGGGCTTTAGTGGTGAAATAATAATTTAAAAAATCGTTCGGGAAATGAGTTTACACCCTGGGTACTTTCTTTGTATACTTTTGACTATGCGGGCCGAGTCCGGGGTTTACGGGAAATGGCTGGTTTTCGTTTGCCGGCGATTAAACTTCTTTTATTTAGCGTCTCATCATAAATGAAAACATTTTTTAAAACTACAAGTCTCATGGGCTTTAGTGGTGAAATAATAATTTAAAAAATCGTTCGGGAAATGAGTTTACACCCCGGGTACTTTCTTTGTATACTTTTGACTATACGGGCGGAGTCCGGGATTTACGGGAAATCGCAGGTTTTCGTTTGCCGGCGATTATACTTCTTTTATTCAGCGTCTCATCAAAAATGAAAACATTTTTGAAAACTACAAGTCTCATGCGTTTTAGTGGTGAAAAAATAATTTTAAAAATCGTTCGGGAAATGAGTTTTCTCCCTGGGTACTTTCTTTGTATACTTTTGACTATACGGGCCGAGTCCGGGATTTACGGGAAGTCGCGGGTTTTTGTTTGTCGGCGATTAAACTTCTTTTATTCAGCGTCTCATCAAAAATGAAAGTATTTTTAAATACTACAAGTCTCATGGGCTTTAGTGGTGAAATAATAATTTAAAAAATCGTTCGGGAAATGAGTTTACACCCTGGGTACTTTCTTTATATACTTTTGACTATGCGGGCGGAGTCCGGGGTTTACGGGAAATGGCGGGTTTTCGTTTGCCGGCGATTAAACTTCTTTTATTTAGCGTCTCATCAAAAATGAAAACATTTTTGAAAACTACAAGTCTCATGCGTTTTAGTGGTGAAAAAATAATTTAAAAAATCGTTCGGGAAACGAGTTTACTCCCTGGGTACTTTCTTTGTATACTTTTGACTATACGGGCCGAGTCCGGGATTTACGGGAAGTCGCGGGTTTTTGTTTGCCGGCGATTAAACTTCTTTTATTCAGCGTCTCATCAAAAATGAAAGTATTTTTAAATACTACAAGTCTCATGGGCTTTAGTGGTAAAATAATAATTTAAAAAATCGTTCGGGAAATGAGTTTACACCCTGGGTACTTTCTTTGTATACTTTTGACTATACGGGCCGAGTCCGGGATTTACGGGAAATTGCGGATTTTCGTTTGCCGGCGATTAAACCTCTTTTATTAGGCGTCTCATCAAAAATGAAAACATTTTTAAAAACTACAAGTCTCATGGGCTTTAGTGGTGAAATAATAATTTAAAAAATCGTTCGGGAAATGAGTTTACACCCCGGGTACTTTCTTTGTATACTTTTGACTATACGGGCCGAGTCCGGGATTTACGGGAAGTCGCGGGTTTTCGTTTGCCGGCAATTAAACTTCTTTTATTCAGCGTCTCATCAAAAATGAAAACATTTTTGAAAACTAAAAGTCTCATGGGCTTTAGTGGTGAAATAATAATTTAAAAAATCGTTCGGGAAATGAGTTTACACCCCGGGTACTTTCTTTGTATACTTTTGACTATACGGGCCGAGTCCGGGATTTACGGGAATTCGCAGGTTTTCGTTTGCCGGCGATTAAACTTCTTTTATTCAGCGTCTCATCAAAAATGAAAGTATTTTTAAATACTACAAGTCTCATGGGCTTTAGTGGTAAAATAATAATTTAAAAAATCGTTCGGGAAATGAGTTTACACCCTGGGTACTTTCTTTGTATACTTTTGACTATACGGGCCGAGTCCGGGATTTACGGGAAATTGCGGATTTTCGTTTGCCGGCGATTAAACCTCTTTTATTAGGCGTCTCATCAAAAATGAAAACATTTTTAAAAACTACAAGTCTCATGGGCTTTAGTGGTGAAATAATAATTTAAAAAATCGTTCGGGAAATGAGTTTACACCCCGGGTACTTTCTTTGTATACTTTTGACTATACGGGCCGAGTCCGGGATTTACGGGAAGTCGCGGGTTTTCGTTTGCCGGCAATTAAACTTCTTTTATTCAGCGTCTCATCAAAAATGAAAACATTTTTGAAAACTAAAAGTCTCATGGGCTTTAGTGGTGAAATAATAATTTAAAAAATCGTTCGGGAAATGAGTTTACACCCCGGGTACTTTCTTTGTATACTTTTGACTATACGGGCCGAGTCCGGGATTTACGGGAATTCGCAGGTTTTCGTTTGCCGGCGATTAAACTTCTTTTATTCAGCGTCTCATCAAAAATGAAAGTATTTTTAAATACTACAAGTCTCATGGGCTTTAGTGGTGAAATAATAATTTAAAAAATCGTACGGAAAATGCGTTTACACCCTGGGTACTTTCTTTATATACTTTTGACTATGCGGGCGGAGTCCGGGGTTTACGGGAAATGGCGGGTTTTCGTTTGCCGGCGATTGAACTTCTTTTATTTAGCGTCTCATCAAAAATGAAAACATTTTTGAAAACTACAAGTCTCATGCGTTTTAGTGGTGAAAAAATAATTTAAAAAATCGTTCGGGAAATGAGTTTACTCCCTGGGTACTTTCTTTGTATACTTTTGACTATACGGGCCGAGTCCGGGATTTACGGGAAGTCGCGTGTTTTTGTTTGCCGGCGATTAAACTTCTTTTATTCAGCGTCTCATCAAAAATGAAAGTATTTTTAAATACTACAAGTCTCATGGGCTTTAATGGTGAAATAATAATTTAAAAAATCGTTTGGGAAATGAGTTTACACCCTGGGTACTTTCTTTATATACCTTTGACTATGCGGGCGGAGTCCGGGGTTTACGGGAAATGGCGGGTTTTCGTTTGCCGGCGATTAAACTTCTTTTATTTAGCGTCTCATCAAAAATGAAAACATTTTTGAAAACTACAAGTCTCATGCGTTTTAGTGGTGAAAAAATAATTTAAAAAATCGTTCGGGAAACGAGTTTACTCCCTGGGTACTTTCTTTGTATACTTTTGACTATACGAGCCGAGTCCGGGATTTACGGGAAATTGCGGGTTTTCGTTTGCCGGCGATTGAACTTCTTTTATTTAGCGTCTCATCAAAAATGAAAACATTTTTGAAAACTACAAGTCTCATGCGTTTTAGTGGTGAAAAAATAATTTAAAAAATCGTTCGGGAAATGAGTTTACTCCGTGGGTACTTTCTTTGTATACTTTTGACTATACGGGCCGAGTCCGGGATTTACGGGAAGTCGCGGGTTTTTGTTTGCCGGCGATTAAACTTTTTTTATTCAGCGTCTCATCAAAAATGAAAGTATTTTTAAATACTACAAGTCTCATGGGCTTTAGTGGTGAAATAATAATTTAAAAAATCGTTCGGGAAATGAGTTTACACCCTGGGTACTTTCTTTGTATACTTTTGACTATACGGGCCGAGTCCGGGATTTACGGGAAGTCGCGGGTTTTTGTTTGCCGGCGATTAAACTTCTTTTATTCAGCGTCTCATCAAAAATGAAAGTATTTTTAAATACTACAAGTCTCATGGGCTTTAGTGGTGAAATAATAATTTAAAAAATCGTTCGGGAAATGAGTTTACACCCTGGGTACTTTCTTTATATACTTTTGACTATGCGGGCGGAGTCTGGGGTTTACGGGAAATGGCGGGTTTTCGTTTGCCGGCGATTAAACTTCTTTTATTTAGCGTCTCATCAAAAATGAAAACATTTTTGAAAACTACAAGTCTCATGCGTTTTAGTGGTGAATAAATAATTTAAAAAATCGTTCGGGAAACGAGTTTACTCCCTGGGTACTTTCTTTGTATACTTTTGACTATACGGGCCGAGTCCGGGATTTACGGGAAGTCGCGGGTTTTTGTTTGCCGGCGATTAAACTTCTTTTATTCAGCGTCTCATCAAAAATGAAAGTATTTTTAAATACTACAAGTCTCATGGGCTTTAGTGGTAAAATAATAATTTAAAAAATCGTTCGGGAAATGAGTTTACACCCTGGGTACTTTCTTTGTATACTTTTGACTATACGGGCCGAGTCAGGGATTTACGGGAAATTGCGGATTTTCGTTTGCCGGCGATTAAACCTCTTTTATTAGGCGTCTCATCAAAAATGAAAACATTTTTAAAAACTACAAGTCTCATGGGCTTTAGTGGTGAAATAATAATTTAAAAAATCGTTCGGGAAATGAGTTTACACCCTGGGTACTTTCTTTGTATACTTTTGACTATGCGGGCCGAGTCCGGGGTTTACGGGAAATGGCTGGTTTTCGTTTGCCGGCGATTAAACTTCTTTTATTTAGCGTCTCATCAAAAATGAAAACATTTTTTAAAACTACAAGTCTCATGGGCTTTAGTGGTGAAATAATAATTTAAAAAATCGTTCGGGAAATGAGTTTACACCCCGGGTACTTTCTTTGTATACTTTTGACTATACGGGCGGAGTCCGGGATTTACGGGAAATCGCAGGTTTTCGTTTGCCGGCGATTAAACTTCTTTTATTCAGCGTCTTATCAAAAATGAAAACATTTTTGAAAACTACAAGTCTCATGCGTTTTAGTGGTGAAAAAATAATTTTAAAAATCGTTCGGGAAATGAGTTTACTCCCTGGGTACTTTCTTTGTATACTTTTGACTATACGGGCCGAGTCCGGGATTTACGGGAAATTGCGGATTTTCGTTTGCCGGCGATTAAACCTCTTTTATTAGGCGTCTCATCAAAAATGAAAACATTTTTGAAAACTACAAGTCTCATGCGTTTTAGTGGTGAAAAAATAATTTTAAAAATCTTTCCGGAAATGAGTTTACTCCCTGGGTACTTTCTTTGTATACTTTTGACTATACGGGCCGAGTCCGGGATTTACGGGAAGTCGCGGGTTTTTGTTTGCCGGCGATTAAACTTCTTTTATTCAGCGTCTCATCAAAAATGAAAGTATTTTTAAATACTACAAGTCTCATGGGCTTTAGTGGTGAAATAATAATTTAAAAAATCGTTCGGGAAATGAGTTTACACCCTGGGTACTTTCTTTATATACTTTTGACTATGCGGGCGGAGTCCGGGGTTTACGGGAAATGGCGGGTTTTCGTTTGCCGGCGATTAAACTTCTTTTATTTAGCGTCTCATCAAAAATGAAAACATTTTTGAAAACTACAAGTCTCATGCGTTTTAGTGGTGAATAAATAATTTAAAAAATCGTTCGGGAAACGAGTTTACTCCCTGGGTACTTTCTTTGTATACTTTTGACTATACGGGCCGAGTCCGGGATTTACGGGAAGTCGCGGGTTTTTGTTTGCCGGCGATTAAACTTCTTTTATTCAGCGTCTCATCAAAAATGAAAGTATTTTTAAATACTACAAGTCTCATGGGCTTTAGTGGTAAAATAATAATTTAAAAAATCGTTCGGGAAATGAGTTTACACCCTGGGTACTTTCTTTGTATACTTTTGACTATACGGGCCGAGTCAGGGATTTACGGGAAATTGCGGATTTTCGTTTGCCGGCGATTAAACCTCTTTTATTAGGCGTCTCATCAAAAATGAAAACATTTTTAAAAACTACAAGTCTCATGGGCTTTAGTGGTGAAATAATAATTTAAAAAATCGTTCGGGAAATGAGTTTACACCCTGGGTACTTTCTTTGTATACTTTTGACTATGCGGGCTGAGTCCGGGGTTTACGGGAAATGGCTGGTTTTCGTTTGCCGGCGATTAAACTTCTTTTATTTAGCGTCTCATCAAAAATGAAAACATTTTTTAAAACTACAAGTCTCATGGGCTTTAGTGGTGAAATAATAATTTAAAAAATCGTTCGGGAAATGAGTTTACACCCCGGGTACTTTCTTTGTATACTTTTGACTATACGGGCGGAGTCCGGGATTTACGGGAAATCGCAGGTTTTCGTTTGCCGGCGATTAAACTTCTTTTATTCAGCGTCTTATCAAAAATGAAAACATTTTTGAAAACTACAAGTCTCATGCGTTTTAGTGGTGAAAAAATAATTTTAAAAATCGTTCGGGAAATGAGTTTACTCCCTGGGTACTTTCTTTGTATACTTTTGACTATACGGGCCGAGTCCGGGATTTACGGGAAATTGCGGATTTTCGTTTGCGGCGATTAAACCTCTTTTATTAGGCGTCTCATCAAAAATGAAAACATTTTTAAAAACTACAAGTCTCATGGGCTTTAGTGGTGAAATAATAATTTAAAAAATCGTTCGGGAAATGAGTTTACACCCCGGGTACTTTCTTTGTATACTTTTGACTATACGGGCCGAGTCCGGGATTTACGGGAATTCGAAGGTTTTCGTTTGCCGGCGATTAAACTTCTTTTATTCAGCGTCTCATCAAAAATGAAAACATTTTTGAAAACTACAAGTCTCATGCGTTTTAGTGGTGAAAAAATAATTTTAAAAATCGTTCGGGAAATGAGTTTACTCCCTGGGTACTTTCTTTGTATACTTTTGACTATACGGGCCGAGTCCGGGATTTACGGGAAGTCGCGGGTTTTTGTTTGCCGGCGATTAAACTTCTTTTATTCAGCGTCTCATCAAAAATGAAAGTATTTTTAAATACTACAAGTCTCATGGGCTTTAGTGGTGAAATAATAATTTAAAAAATCGTTCGGGAAATGAGTTTACACCCTGGGTACTTTCTTTATATACTTTTGACTATGCGGGCGGAGTCCGGGGTTTACGGGAAATGGCGGGTTTTCGTTTGCCGGCGATTAAACTTCTTTTATTTAGCGTCTCATCAAAAATGAAAACATTTTTGAAAACTACAAGTCTCATGCGTTTTAGTGGTGAATAAATAATTTAAAAAATCGTTCGGGAAACGAGTTTACTCCCTGGGTACTTTCTTTGTATACTTTTGACTATACGGGCCGAGTCCGGGATTTACGGGAAGTCGCGGGTTTTTGTTTGCCGGCGATTAAACTTCTTTTATTCAGCGTCTCATCAAAAATGAAAGTATTTTTAAATACTACAAGTCTCATGGGCTTTAGTGGTAAAATAATAATTTAAAAAATCGTTCGGGAAATGAGTTTACACCCTGGGTACTTTCTTTGTATACTTTTGACTATACGGGCCGAGTCAGGGATTTACGGGAAATTGCGGATTTTCGTTTGCCGGCGATTAAACCTCTTTTATTAGGCGTCTCATCAAAAATGAAAACATTTTTAAAAACTACAAGTCTCATGGGCTTTAGTGGTGAAATAATAATTTAAAAAATCGTTCGGGAAATGAGTTTACACCCTGGGTACTTTCTTTGTATACTTTTGACTATGCGGGCCGAGTCCGGGGTTTACGGGAAATGGCTGGTTTTCGTTTGCCGGCGATTAAACTTCTTTTATTTAGCGTCTCATCAAAAATGAAAACATTTTTTAAAACTACAAGTCTCATGGGCTTTAGTGGTGAAATAATAATTTAAAAAATCGTTCGGGAAATGAGTTTACACCCCGGGTACTTTCTTTGTATACTTTTGACTATACGGGCGGAGTCCGGGATTTACGGGAAATCGCAGGTTTTCGTTTGCCGGCGATTAAACTTCTTTTATTCAGCGTCTTATCAAAAATGAAAACATTTTTGAAAACTACAAGTCTCATGCGTTTTAGTGGTGAAAAAATAATTTTAAAAATCGTTCGGGAAATGAGTTTACTCCCTGGGTACTTTCTTTGTATACTTTTGACTATACGGGCCGAGTCCGGGATTTACGGGAAATTGCGGATTTTCGTTTGCCGGCGATTAAACCTCTTTTATTAGGCGTCTCATCAAAAATGAAAACATTTTTAAAAACTACAAGTCTCATGGGCTTTAGTGGTGAAATAATAATTTAAAAAATCGTTCGGGAAATGAGTTTACACCCCGGGTACTTTCTTTGTATACTTTTGACTATACGGGCCGAGTCCGGGATTTACGGGAATTCGAAGGTTTTCGTTTGCCGGCGATTAAACTTCTTTTATTCAGCGTCTCATCAAAAATGAAAACATTTTTGAAAACTACAAGTCTCATGCGTTTTAGTGGTGAAAAAATAATTTTAAAAATCGTTCCGGAAATGAGTTTACTCCCTGGGTACTTTCTTTGTATACTTTTGACTATACGGGCCGAGTCCGGGATTTACGGGAAGTCGCGGGTTTTTGTTTGCCGGCGATTAAACTTCTTTTATTCAGCGTCTCATCAAAAATGAAAGTATTTTTAAATACTACAAGTCTCATGGGCTTTAGTGGTGAAATAATAATTTAAAAAATCGTTCGGGAAATGAGTTTACACCCTGGGTACTTTCTTTATATACTTTTGACTATGCGGGCGGAGTCCGGGGTTTACGGGAAATGGCGGGTTTTCGTTTGCCGGCGATTAAACTTCTTTTATTTAGCGTCTCATCAAAAATGAAAACATTTTTGAAAACTACAAGTCTCATGCGTTTTAGTGGTGAATAAATAATTTAAAAAATCGTTCGGGAAACGAGTTTACTCCCTGGGTACTTTCTTTGTATACTTTTGACTATACGGGCCGAGTCCGGGATTTACGGGAAGTCGCGGGTTTTTGTTTGCCGGCGATTAAACTTCTTTTATTCAGCGTCTCATCAAAAATGAAAGTATTTTTAAATACTACAAGTCTCATGGGCTTTAGTGGTAAAATAATAATTTAAAAAATCGTTCGGGAAATGAGTTTACACCCTGGGTACTTTCTTTGTATACTTTTGACTATACGGGCCGAGTCAGGGATTTACGGGAAATTGCGGATTTTCGTTTGCCGGCGATTAAACCTCTTTTATTAGGCGTCTCATCAAAAATGAAAACATTTTTAAAAACTACAAGTCTCATGGGCTTTAGTGGTGAAATAATAATTTAAAAAATCGTTCGGGAAATGAGTTTACACCCTGGGTACTTTCTTTGTATACTTTTGACTATGCGGGCCGAGTCCGGGGTTTACGGGAAATGGCTGGTTTTCGTTTGCCGGCGATTAAACTTCTTTTATTTAGCGTCTCATCAAAAATGAAAACATTTTTTAAAACTACAAGTCTCATGGGCTTTAGTGGTGAAATAATAATTTAAAAAATCGTTCGGGAAATGAGTTTACACCCCGGGTACTTTCTTTGTATACTTTTGACTATACGGGCGGAGTCCGGGATTTACGGGAAATCGCAGGTTTTCGTTTGCCGGCGATTAAACTTCTTTTATTCAGCGTCTTATCAAAAATGAAAACATTTTTGAAAACTACAAGTCTCATGCGTTTTAGTGGTGAAAAAATAATTTTAAAAATCGTTCGGGAAATGAGTTTACTCCCTGGGTACTTTCTTTGTATACTTTTGACTATACGGGCCGAGTCCGGGATTTACGGGAAATTGCGGATTTTCGTTTGCCGGCGATTAAACCTCTTTTATTAGGCGTCTCATCAAAAATGAAAACATTTTTAAAAACTACAAGTCTCATGGGCTTTAGTGGTGAAATAATAATTTAAAAAATCGTTCGGGAAATGAGTTTACACCCCGGGTACTTTCTTTGTATACTTTTGACTATACGGGCCGAGTCCGGGATTTACGGGAATTCGAAGGTTTTCGTTTGCCGGCGATTAAACTTCTTTTATTCAGCGTCTCATCAAAAATGAAAACATTTTTGAAAACTACAAGTCTCATGCGTTTTAGTGGTGAAAAAATAATTTTAAAAATCGTTCCGGAAATGAGTTTACTCCCTGGGTACTTTCTTTGTATACTTTTGACTATACGGGCCGAGTCCGGGATTTACGGGAAGTCGCGGGTTTTTGTTTGCCGGCGATTAAACTTCTTTTATTCAGCGTCTCATCAAAAATGAAAGTATTTTTAAATACTACAAGTCTCATGGGCTTTAGTGGTGAAATAATAATTTAAAAAATCGTTCGGGAAATGCGTTTACACCCTGGGTACTTTCTTTATATACTTTTGACTATACGGGCGGAGTCCGGGGTTTACGGGAAATGGCGGGTTTTCGTTTGCCGGCATTTGAACTTCTTTTATTTAGCGTCTCATCAAAAATGAAAACATTTTTGAAAACTACAAGTCTCATGCGTTTTAGTGGTGAAAAAATAATTTAAAAAATCGTTCGGGAAATGAGTTTACTCCGTGGGTACTTTCTTTGTATACTTTTGACTATACGGGCCGAGTCCGGGATTTACGGGAAGTCGCGGGTTTTTGTTTGCCGGCGATTAAACTTTTTTTATTCAGCGTCTCATCAAAAATGAAAGTATTTTTAAATACTACAAGTCTCATGGGCTTTAGTGGTGAAATAATAATTTAAAAAATCGTTCGGGAAATGAGTTTACACCCTGGGTACTTTCTTTGTATACTTTTGACTATGCGGGCCGAGTCCGGGGTTTACGGGAAATGGCTGGTTTTCGTTTGCCGGCGATTAAACTTCTTTTATTTAGCGTCTCATCAAAAATGAAAACATTTTTGAAAACTACAAGTCTCATGCGTTTTAGTGGTGAAAAAATAATTTTAAAAATCGTTCGGGAAATGAGTTTTCTCCCTGGGTACTTTCTTTGTATACTTTTGACTATACGGGCCGAGTCCGGGATTTACGGGAAGTCGCGGGTTTTTGTTTGCCGGCGATTAAACTTCTTTTATTCAGCGTCTCATCAAAAATGAAAGTATTTTTAAATACTACAAGTCTGATGGGCTTTAGTGGTGAAATAATAATTTAAAAAATCGTTCGAGAAATGAGTTTACACCCTGGGTACTTTCTTTATATACTTTTGACTATGCGGGCGGAGTCCGGGGTTTACGGGAAATGGCGGGTTTTCGTTTGCCGGCGATTAAACTTCTTTTATTTAGCGTCTCATCAAAAATGAAAACATTTTTAAAAACTACAAGTCTCATGCGTTTTAGTGGTGAAAAAATAATTTAAAAAATCGTTCGGGAAACGAGTTTACTCCCTGGGTACTTTCTTTGTATACTTTTGACTATACGGGCCGAGTCCGGGATTTACGGGAAGTCGCGGGTTTTTGTTTGCCGGCGATTAAACTTCTTTTATTCAGCGTCTCATCAAAAATGAAAGTATTTTTAAATACTACAAGTCTCATGGGCTTTAGTGGTAAAATAATAATTTAAAAAATCGTTCGGGAAATGAGTTTACACCCTGGGTACTTTCTTTGTATACTTTTGACTATACGGGCCGAGTCCGGGATTTACGGGAAATTGCGGATTTTCGTTTGCCGGCGATTAAACCTCTTTTATTAGGCGTCTCATCAAAAATGAAAACATTTTTAAAAACTACAAGTCTCATGGGCTTTAGTGGTGAAATAATAATTTAAAAAATCGTTCGGGAAATGAGTTTACACCCCGGGTACTTTCTTTGTATACTTTTGACTATACGGGCCAAGTGCGGGATTTACGGGAAGTCGCGGGTTTTCGTTTGCCGGCAATTAAACTTCTTTTATTCAGCGTCTCATCAAAAATGAAAACATTTTTGAAAACTACAAGTCTCATGGGCTTTAGTGGTGAAATAATAATTTTAAAAATCGTTCGGGAAATGAGTTTACACCCCGGGTACTTTCTTTGTATACTTTTGACTATACGGGCCGAGTCCGGGATTTACGGGAATTCGCAGGTTTTCGTTTGCCGGCGATTAAACTTCTTTTATTCAGCGTCTCATCAAAAATGAAAGTATTTTTAAATACTACAAGTCTCATGGGCTTTAGTGGTGAAATAATAATTTAAAAAATCGTACGGAAAATGCGTTTACACCCTGGGTACTTTCTTTATATACTTTTGACTATGCGGGCGGAGTCCGGGGTTTACGGGAAATGGCGGGTTTTCGTTTGCCGGCGATTGAACTTCTTTTATTTAGCGTCTCATCAAAAATGAAAACATTTTTGAAAACTACAAGTCTCATGCGTTTTAGTGGTGAAAAAATAATTTTAAAAATCGTTCGGGAAATGAGTTTACTCCCTGGGTACTTTCTTTGTATACTTTTGACTATACGGGCCGAGTCCGGGATTTACGGGAAGTCGCGGGTTTTTGTTTGCCGGCGATTAAACTTCTTTTATTCAGCGTCTCATCAAAAATGAAAGTATTTTTAAATACTACAAGTCTCATGGGCTTTAGTGGTAAAATAATAATTTAAAAAATCGTTCGGGAAATGAGTTTACACCCTGGGTACTTTCTTTGTATACTTTTGACTATACGGGCCGAGTCCGGGATTTACGGGAAATGGCGGGTTTTCGTTTGCCGGCGATTAAACTTCTTTTATTTAGCGTCTCATCAAAAATAAAAACATTTTTGAAAACTACAAGTCTCATGCGTTTTAGTGGTGAAAAAATAATTTAAAAAATCGTTCGGGAAACGAGTTTACTCCCTGGGTACTTTCTTTGTATACTTTTGACTATACGGGCCGAGTCCGGGATTTACTGGAAATTGCGGGTTTTCGTTTGCCGGCGATTGAACTTCTTTTATTTAGCGTCTCATCAAAAATGAAAACATTTTTGAAAACTACAAGTCTCATGCGTTTTAGTGGTGAAAAAATAATTTAAAAAATCGTTCGGGAAATGAGTTTACTCCGTGGGTACTTTCTTTGTATACTTTTGACTATACGGGCCGAGTGTGGGATTTACGGGAAGTCGCGGGTTTTTGTTTGCCGGCGATTAAACTTTTTTTATTCAGCGTCTCATCAAAAATGAAAGTATTTTTAAATACTACAAGTCTCATGGGCTTTAGTGGTGAAATAATAATTTAAAAAATCGTTCGGGAAATGAGTTTACACCCTGGGTACTTTCTTTGTATACTTTTGACTATGCGGGCCGAGTCCGGGGTTTACGGGAAATGGCTGGTTTTCGTTTGCCGGCGATTAAACTTCTTTTATTTAGCGTCTCATCAAAAATGAAAACATTTTTTAAAACTACAAGTCTCATGGGCTTTAGTGGTGAAATAATAATTTAAAAAATCGTTCGGGAAATGAGTTTACACCCCGGGTACTTTCTTTGTATACTTTTGACTATACGGGCGGAGTCCGGGATTTACGGGAAATCGCAGGTTTTCGTTTGCCGGCGATTAAACTTCTTTTATTCAGCGTCTCATCAAAAATGAAAACATTTTTGAAAACTACAAGTCTCATGCGTTTTAGTGGTGAAAAAATAATTTTAAAAATCGTTCGGGAAATGAGTTTACTCCCTGGGTACTTTCTTTGTATACTTTTGACTATACGGGCCGAGTCCGGGACTTACGGGAAGTCGCGGGTTTTTGTTTGCCGGCGATTAAACTTCTTTTATTCAGCGTCTCATCAAAAATGAAAGTATTTTTAAATACTACAAGTCTCATGGGCTTTAGTGGTAAAATAATAATTTAAAAAATCGTTCGGGAAATGAGTTTACACCCTGGGTACTTTCTTTGTATACTTTTGACTATACGGGCCGAGTCCGGGATTTACGGGAAATTGCGGATTTTCGTTTGCCGGCGATTAAACCTCTTTTATTAGGCGTCTCATCAAAAATGAAAACATTTTTAAAAACTACAAGTCTCATGGGCTTTAGTGGTGAAATAATAATTTAAAAAATCGTTCGGGAAATGAGTTTACACCCCGGGTACTTTCTTTGTATACTTTTGACTATACGGGCCGAGTCCGGGATTTACGGGAAGTCGCGGGTTTTCGTTTGCCGGCAATTAAACTTCTTTTATTCAGCGTCTCATCAAAAATGAAAACATTTTTGAAAACTACAAGTCTCATGGGCTTTAGTGGTGAAATAATAATTTAAAAAATCGTTCGGGAAATGAGTTTACACCCCGGGTACTTTCTTTGTATACTTTTGACTATACGGGCCGAGTCCGGGATTTACGGGTATTCGCAGGTTTTCGTTTGCCGGCGATTAAACTTCTTTTATTCAGCGTCTCATCAAAAATGAAAACATTTTTGAAAACTACAAGTCTCATGCGTTTTAGTGGTGAAAAAATAATTTAAAAAATCGTTCGGGAAATGAGTTTACTCCGTGGGTACTTTCTTTGTATACTTTTGACTATACGGGCCGAGTCCGGGATTTACGGGAAGTCGCGGGTTTTTGTTTGCCGGCGATTAAACTTTTTTTATTCAGCGTCTCATCAAAAATGAAAGTATTTTTAAATACTACAAGTCTCATGGGCTTTAGTGGTGAAATAATAATTTAAAAAATCGTTCGGGAAATGAGTTTACACCCTGGGTACTTTCTTTGTATACTTTTGACTATGCGGGCCGAGTCCGGGGTTTACGGGAAATGGCTGGTTTTCGTTTGCCGGCGATTAAACTTCTTTTATTTAGCGTCTCATCATAAATGAAAACATTTTTTAAAACTACAAGTCTCATGGGCTTTAGTGGTGAAATAATAATTTAAAAAATCGTTCGGGAAATGAGTTTACACCCCGGGTACTTTCTTTTTATACTTTTGACTATACGGGCGGAGTCCGGGATTTACGGGAAATCGCAGGTTTTCGTTTGCCGGCGATTATACTTCTTTTATTCAGCGTCTCATCAAAAATGAAAACATTTTTGAAAACTACAAGTCTCATGCGTTTTAGTGGTGAAAAAATAATTTTAAAAATCGTTCGGGAAATGAGTTTTCTCCCTGGGTACTTTCTTTGTATACTTTTGACTATACGGGCCGAGTCCGGGATTTACGGGAAGTCGCGGGTTTTTGTTTGCCGGCGATTAAACTTCTTTTATTCAGCGTCTCATCAAAAATGAAAGTATTTTTAAATACTACAAGTCTCATGGGCTTTAGTGGTGAAATAATAATTTAAAAAATCGTTCGGGAAATGAGTTTACACCCTGGGTACTTTCTTTATATACTTTTGACTATGCGGGCGGAGTCCGGGGTTTACGGGAAATGGCGGGTTTTCGTTTGCCGGCGATTAAACTTCTTTTATTTAGCGTCTCATCAAAAATGAAAACATTTTTGAAAACTACAAGTCTCATGCGTTTTAGTGGTGAAAAAATAATTTAAAAAATCGTTCGGGAAACGAGTTTACTCCCTGGGTACTTTCTTTGTATACTTTTGACTATACGGGCCGAGTCCGGGATTTACGGGAAGTCGCGGGTTTTTGTTTGCCGGCGATTAAACTTCTTTTATTCAGCGTCTCATCAAAAATGAAAGTATTTTTAAATACTACAAGTCTCATGGGCTTTAGTGGTAAAATAATAATTTAAAAAATCGTTCGGGAAATGAGTTTACACCCTGGGTACTTTCTTTGTATACTTTTGACTATACGGGCCGAGTCCGGGATTTACGGGAAATTGCGGATTTTCGTTTGCCGGCGATTAAACCTCTTTTATTAGGCGTCTCATCAAAAATGAAAACATTTTTAAAAACTACAAGTCTCATGGGCTTTAGTGGTGAAATAATAATTTAAAAAATCGTTCGGGAAATGAGTTTACACCCCGGGTACTTTCTTTGTATACTTTTGACTATACGGGCCGAGTCCGGGATTTACGGGAATTCGCAGGTTTTCGTTTGCCGGCGATTAAACTTCTTTTATTCAGCGTCTCATCAAAAATGAAAGTATTTTTAAATACTACAAGTCTCATGGGCTTTAGTGGTGAAATAATAATTTAAAAAATCGTACGGAAAATGCGTTTACACCCTGGGTACTTTCTTTATATACTTTTGACTATGCGGGCGGAGTCCGGGGTTTACGGGAAATGGCGGGTTTTCGTTTGCCGGCGATTGAACTTCTTTTATTTAGCGTCTCATCAAAAATGAAAACATTTTTGAAAACTACAAGTCTCATGCGTTTTAGTGGTGAAAAAATAATTTTAAAAATCGTTCGGGAAATGAGTTTACTCCCTGGGTACTTTCTTTGTATACTTTTGACTATACGGGCCGAGTCCGGGATTTACGGGAAGTCGCGTGTTTTTGTTTGCCGGCGATTAAACTTCTTTTATTCAGCGTCTCATCAAAAATGAAAGTATTTTTAAATACTACAAGTCTCATGGGCTTTAGTGGTGAAATAATAATTTAAAAAATCGTTCGGGAAATGAGTTTACACCCTGGGTACTTTCTTTATATACCTTTGACTATGCGGGCGGAGTCCGGGGTTTACGGGAAATGGCGGGTTTTCGTTTGCCGGCGATTAAACTTCTTTTATTTAGCGTCTCATCAAAAATGAAAACATTTTTAAAAACTACAAGTCTCATGCGTTTTAGTGGTGAAAAAATAATTTAAAAAATCGTTCGGGAAACGAGTTTAGTCCCTGGGTACTTTCTTTGTATACTTTTGACTATACGAGCCGAGTCCGGGATTTACGGGAAATTGCGGGTTTTCGTTTGCCGGCGATTGAACTTCTTTTATTTAGCGTCTCATCAAAAATGAAAACATTTTTGAAAACTACAAGTCTCATGCGTTTTAGTGGTGAAAAAATAATTTAAAAAATCGTTCGGGAAATGAGTTTACTCCGTGGGTACTTTCTTTGTATACTTTTGACTATACGGGCCGAGTCCGGGATTTACGGGAAGTCGCGGGTTTTTGTTTGCCGGCGATTAAACTTTTTTTATTCAGCGTCTCATCAAAAATGAAAGTATTTTTAAATACTACAAGTCTCATGGGCTTTAGTGGTGAAATAATAATTTAAAAAATCGTTCGGGAAATGAGTTTACACCCTGGGTACTTTCTTTGTATACTTTTGACTATGCGGGCCGAGTCCGGGGTTTACGGGAAATGGCTGGTTTTCGTTTGCCGGCGATTAAACTTCTTTTATTTAGCGTCTCATCAAAAATGAAAACATTTTTTAAAACTACAAGTCTCATGGGCTTTAGTGGTGAAATAATAATTTAAAAAATCGTTTGGGAAATGAGTTTACACCCCGGGTACTTTCTTTGTATACTTTTGACTATACGGGCGGAGTCCGGGATTTACGGGAAATCGCAGGTTTTCGTTTGCCGGCGATTAAACTTCTTTTATTCAGCGTCTCATCAAAAATGAAAACATTTTTGAAAACTACAAGTCTCATGCGTTTTAGTGGTGAAAAAATAATTTTAAAAATCGTTCGGGAAATGAGTTTACTCCCTGGGTACTTTCTTTGTATACTTTTGACTATACGGGCCGAGTCCGGGATTTACGGGAAGTCGCGGGTTTTTGTTTGCCGGCGATTAAACTTCTTTTATTCAGCGTCTCATCAAAAATGAAAGTATTTTTAAATACTACAAGTCTCATGGGCTTTAGTGGTGAAATAATAATTTAAAAAATCGTTCGGGAAATGAGTTTACACCCTGGGTACTTTCTTTATATACTTTTGACTATGCGGGCGGAGTCCGGGGTTTACGGGAAATGGCGGGTTTTCGTTTGCCGGCGATTAAACTTCTTTTATTTAGCGTCTCATCAAAAATGAAAACATTTTTGAAAACTACAAGTCTCATGCGTTTTAGTGGTGAAAAAATAATTTATAAAATCGTTCGGGAAACGAGTTTACTCCCTGGGTACTTTCTTTGTATACTTTTGACTATACGGGCCGAGTCCGGGATTTACGGGAAATCGCAGGTTTTCGTTTGCCGGCGATTAAACTTCTTTTATTCAGCGTCTCATCAAAAATGAAAACATTTTTGAAAATTACAAGTCTCATGCGTTTTAGTGGTGAAAAAATAATTTTAAAAATCGTTCGGGAAATGAGTTTACTCCCTGGGTACTTTCTTTGTATACTTTTGACTATACGGGCCGAGTCCGGGATTTACGGGAAGTCGCGGGTTTTTGTTTGCCGGCGATTAAACTTCTTTTATTCAGCGTCTCATCAAAAATGAAAGTATTTTTAAATACTACAAGTCTCATGGGCTTTAGTGGTAAAATAATAATTTAAAAAATAGTTCGGGAAATGAGTTTACACCCTGGGTACTTTCTTTGTATACTTTTGACTATACGGGCCGAGTCCGGGATTTACGGGAAATTGCGGATTTTCGTTTGCCGGCGATTAAACCTCTTTTATTAGGCGTCTCATCAAAAATGAAAACATTTTTAAAAACTACAAGTCTCATGGGCTTTAGTGGTGAAATAATAATTTAAAAAATCGTTCGGGAAATGAGTTTACACCCCGGGTACTTTCTTTGTATACTTTTGACTATACGGGCCGAGTCCGGGATTTACGGGAAGTCGCGGGTTCTCGTTTGCCGGCAATTAAACTTCTTTTATTCAGCGTCTCATCAAAAATGAAAACATTTTTGAAAACTACAAGTCTCATGGGCTTTAGTGGTGAAATAATAATTTAAAAAATCGTTCGGGAAATGAGTTTACACCCCGGGTACTTTCTTTGTATACTTTTGACTACACGGGCCGAGTCCTGGATTTACGGGAATTCGCAGGTTTTCGTTTGCCGGCGATTAAACTTCTTTTATTCAGCGTCTCATCAAAAATGAAAACATTTTTGAAAACTACAAGTCTCATGCGTTTTAGTGGTGAAAAAATAATTTTAAAAATCGTTCCGGAAATGCGTTTACTCCCTGGGTACTTTCTTTGTATACTTTTGACTATACGGGCCGAGTCCGGGATTTACGGGAAGTCGCGGGTTTTTGTTTGCCGGCGATTAAACTTCTTTTATTCAGCGTCTCATCAAAAATGAAAGTATTTTTAAATACTACAAGTCTCATGGGCTTTTGTGGTGAAATAATAATTTAAAAATTCGTTCGGGAAATGCGTTTACACCCTGGGTACTTTCTTTATATACTTTTGACTATGCGGGCGGAGTCCGGGGTTTACGGGAAATGGCGGGTTTTCGTTTGCCGGCGATTGAACTTCTTTTATTCAGCGTCTCATCAAAAATGAAAACATTTTTGAAAACTACAAGTCTCATGCGTTTTAGTGGTGAAAAAATAATTTAAAAAATCGTTCGGGAAATGAGTTTATTCCGTGGGTACTTTCTTTGTATACTTTTGACTATACGGGCCGAGTCCGGGATTTACGGGAAGTCGCGGGTTTTTGTTTGCCGGCGATTAAACTTTTTTTATTCAGCGTCTCATCAAAAATGAAAGTATTTTTAAATACTTCAAGTCTCGTGGGCTTTAGTGGTGAAATAATAATTTAAAAAATCGTTCGGGAAATGAGTTTACACCCCGGGTACTTTCTTTGTATACTTTTGACTATACGGGCCGAGTCCGGGATTTACGGGAATTCGCAGGTTTTCGTTTGCCGGCGATTAAACTTCTTTTATTCAGCGTCTCATCAAAAATGAAAGTATTTTTAAATACTACAAGTCTCATGGGCTTTAGTGGTGAAATAATAATTTATAAAATCGTACGAAAAATGCGTTTACACCCTGGGTACTTTCTTTATATACTTTTGACTATGCGGGCGGAGTCCGGGGTTTACGGGAAATGGCGGGTTTTCGTTTGCCGGCGATTGAACTTCTTTTATTTAGCGTCTCATCAAAAATGAAAACATTTTTGAAAACTACAAGTCTCATGCGTTTTAGTGGTGAAAAAATAATTTTAAAAATCGTTCGGGAAATGAGTTTACTCCCTGGGTACTTTCTTTGTATACTTTTGACTATACGGGCCGAGTCCGGGATTTACGGGAAGTCGCGTGTTTTTGTTTGCCGGCGATTAAACTTCTTTTATTCAGCGTCTCATCAAAAATGAAAGTATTTTTAAATACTACAAGTCTCATGGGCTTTAGTGGTGAAATAATAATTTAAAAAATCGTTCGGGAAATGAGTTTACACCCTGGGTACTTTCTTTATATACCTTTGACTATGCGGGCGGAGTCCGGGGTTTACGGGAAATGGCGGGTTTTCGTTTGCCGGCGATTAAACTTCTTTTATTTAGCGTCTCATCAAAAATGAAAACATTTTTGAAAACTACAAGTCTCATGCGTTTTAGTGGTGAAAAAATAATTTAAAAAATCGTTCGGGAAACGAGTTTACTCCCTGGGTACTTTCTTTGTATACTTTTGACTATACGAGCCGAGTCCGGGATTTACGGGAAATTGCGGGTTTTCGTTTGCCGGCGATTGAACTTCTTTTATTTAGCGTCTCATCAAAAATGAAAACATTTTTGAAAACTACAAGTCTCATGCGTTTTAGTGGTGAAAAAATAATTTAAAAAATCGTTCGGGAAATGAGTTTACTCCGTGGGTACTTTCTTTGTATACTTTTGACTATACGGGCGGAGTCCGGGATTTACGGGAAGTCGCGGGTTTTTGTTTGCCGGCGATTAAACTTTTTTTATTCAGCGTCTCATCAAAAATGAAAGTATTTTTAAATACTACAAGTCTCATGGGCTTTAGTGGTGAAATAATAATTTAAAAAATCGTTCGGGAAATGAGTTTACACCCTGGGTACTTTCTTTGTATACTTTTGACTATGCGGGCCGAGTCCGGGGTTTACGGGAAATGGCTGGTTTTCGTTTGCCGGCGATTAAACTTCTTTTATTTAGCGTCTCATCAAAAATGAAAACATTTTTTAAAACTACAAGTCTCATGGGCTTTAGTGGTGAAATAATAATTTAAAAAATCGTTTGGGAAATGAGTTTACACCCCGGGTACTTTCTTTGTATACTTTTGACTATACGGGCGGAGTCCGGGATTTACGGGAAATCGCAGGTTTTCGTTTGCCGGCGATTAAACTTCTTTTATTCAGCGTCTCATCAAAAATGAAAACATTTTTGAAAACTACAAGTCTCATGCGTTTTAGTGGTGAAAAAATAATTTTAAAAATCGTTCGGGAAATGAGTTTACTCCCTGGGTACTTTCTTTGTATACTTTTGACTATACGGGCCGAGTCCGGGATTTACGGGAAGTCGCGGGTTTTTGTTTGCCGGCGATTAAACTTCTTTTATTCAGCGTCTCATCAAAAATGAAAACATTTTTGAAAACTACAAGTCTCATGCGTTTTAGTGGTGAAAAAATAATTTATAAAATCGTTCGGGAAACGAGTTTACTCCCTGGGTACTTTCTTTGTATACTTTTGACTATACGGGCCGAGTCCGGGATTTACGGGAAGTCGCGGGTTTTTGTTTGCCGGCGATTAAACTTCTTTTATTCAGCGTCTCATCAAAAATGAAAGTATTTTTAAATACTACAAGTCTCATGGGCTTTAGTGGTAAAATAATAATTTAAAAAATCGTTCGGGAAATGAGTTTACACCCTGGGTACTTTCTTTGTATACTTTTGACTATACGGGCCGAGTCCGGGATTTACGGGAAATTGCGGATTTTCGTTTGCCGGCGATTAAACATCTTTTATTAGGCGTCTCATCAAAAATGAAAACATTTTTAAAAACTACAAGTCTCATGGGCTTTAGTGGTGAAATAATAATTTAAAAAATCGTTCGGGAAATGAGTTTACACCCCGGGTACTTTCTTTGTATACTTTTGACTATACGGGCCGAGTCCGGGATTTACGGGAAGTCGCGGGTTTTCGTTTGCCGGCAATTAAACTTCTTTTATTCAGCGTCTCATCAAAAATGAAAACATTTTTGAAAACTACAAGTCTCATGGGCTTTAGTGGTGAAATAATAATTTAAAAAATCGTTCGGGAAATGAGTTTACACCCCGGGTACTTTCTTTGTATACTTTTGACTACACGGGCCGAGTCCGGGATTTACGGGAATTCGCAGGTTTTCGTTTGCCGGCGATTAAACTTCTTTTATTCAGCGTCTCATCAAAAATGAAAACATTTTTGAAAACTACAAGTCTCATGGGCTTTAGTGGTGAAATAATAATTTAAAAAATCGTTCGGGAAATGCGTTTACACCCTGGGTACTTTCTTTATATACTTTTGACTATGCGGGCGGAGTCCGGGGTTTACGGGAAATGGCGGGTTTTCGTTTGCCGGCGATTGAACTTCTTTTATTTAGCGTCTCATCAAAAATGAAAACATTTTTGAAAACTACAAGTCTCATGCGTTTTAGTGGTGAAAAAATAATTTAAAAAATCGTTCGGGAAATGAGTTTACTCCCTGGGTACTTTCTTTGTATAATTTTGACTATACGGGCCGAGTCCGGGATTTACGGGAAGTCGCGGGTTTTTGTTTGCCGGCGATTAAACTTCTTTTATTCAGCGTCTCATCAAAAATGAAAGTATTTTTAAATACTACAAGTCTCATGGGCTTTAGTGGTGAAATAATAATTTAAAAAATCGTTCGGGAAATGCGTTTACACCCTGGGTACTTTCTTTATATACTTTTGACTATGCGGGCGGAGTCCGGGGTTTACGGGAAATGGCGGGTTTTCGTTTGCCGGCGATTGAACTTCTTTTATTTAGCGTCTCATCAAAAATGAAAACATTTTTGAAAACTACAAGTCTCATGCGTTTTAGTGGTGAAAAAATAATTTAAAAAATCGTTCGGGAAATGAGTTTACTCCGTGGGTACTTTCTTTGTATACTTTTGACTATACGGGCCGAGTCCGGGATTTACGGGAAGTCGCGGGTTTTTGTTTGCCGGCGATTAAACTTTTTTTATTCAGCGTCTCATCAAAAATGAAAGTATTTTTAAATACTACAAGTCTCGTGGGCTTTAGTGGTGAAATAATAATTTAAAAAATCGTTCGGGAAATGAGTTTACACCCTGGGTACTTTCTTTGTATACTTTTGACTATGCGGGCCGAGTCCGGGGTTTACGGGAAATGGCTGGTTTTCGTTTGCCGGCGATTAAACTTCTTTTATTTAGCGTCTCATCTAAAATGAAAACATTTTTTAAAACTACAAGTCTCATGGGCTTTAGTGGTAAATAATAATTTAAAAAATCGTTTGGGAAATGAGTTTACTCCCTGGGTACTTCCTTTTTATACTTTTGACTATACGGGCCGAGTCCGGGATTTACGGGAAATGGCAGGTTTTCGTTTGCAGGCGATTAAACTTCTTTTATTCCGCGTCTCATCAAAAAAGAAAACATTTTTGAAAACTACAACTCCCATGCATTTTAGTGGAGAAAAAATAATTTAAAAATTCGTTAGGGAAATGAGTTTACTTACTGGGTACTTTCCTTGTATACTTTTGACTATACGGGCCGAGTCCAGGATTTACGGGAAATTGCGGATTTTCGTTTGCCGGCGATTAAACTTCTTTTATTCAGCGTCTCATCAAAAATGAAAACATATTTAAAAACTACAAGTCTCATGGGCTTTAGTGGTGAGCTAATAATTTAAAAAATCGTTTGGGAAATGAGTTTACTCCCTGGGTACTTTCTTTGTATACTTTTGACCATACGGGCCGAGTACGGGATTTACGGGAAATCGCAGGTTTTCGTTTGCCGGCGATTAAACTTCTTTTATTCAGCGTCTCATCAAAAATGAAAACATTTTTGAAAACTACAAGTCTCATGGGTTTTAGTGGTGAAAAGATAATTTAAAAAATCGTTTTGGAAATGAGTTTACTCACAGGGTACTTTCTTTGTATACATTTGACTATACCGGCCAAGCCCGGGATTTACGTGAAATCGCGGGTTTTCGTTTGCCGGCGATTAAACCACTTTCATTAAGCGTCTCATCAAAAATGAAAACATTTTTGAAAACTACAAGTCTCATGCGTTTTAGTGGTGAAAAAATAAATTAAAAAATTGTTCGGGAAATGAGTTTACTCCCTGGGTTCTATCTTTGTATACTTTTGACTATACGGGCCAAGCCCGGGATTTACGGGAAATCTCGGGTTTTCGTTTGCCGGCGATTAAACCTCTTTCATTAAGCGTCTCATCAAAAATGAAAACATTTTTAAAAACTACAAGTCTTATGCGTTTTAGTGGTGAAAAAATAAATTAAAAAATCGTTCTGGAAATGAGTTTACTCACAGGGTACTTTCTTTGTATACATTCGACTATACGGGCCAAGCCCGGGATTTACGGGAAATCGCGGGTTTTCGTTTGCCGGCGATTAAACCTCTTTCATTAAGCGTCTCATCAAAAATTAAAACATTTTTGAAAACTACAAGTCTCATGCGTTTTAGTGGTGAAAAAAATTTAAAAAATCGTTCGGGAAATGAGTTTACTCCCTGGGTACTTTCTTTGTATACATTCGACTGTACGGGCCAAGGCCGGGATTTACGGGAAATTGCGGGATTTCGTTTGCCGGCGATTAAACCACTTTTATTAAGCGTCTCATCAAAAATGAAAACATTTTGGAAACTGCAAGTCTCATGTGTTTTAGTGGTAAAAAGATAATTGAAAAAATCGTTTCGGAAATGAGTTTACTCACAGGGTACTTTCTTTTTATACATTCGACTATACGGGCCAAGCCCGGGATTTACGGGAAATCGCGGGTTTTCGTTTGCCGGCGATTAAACAACTTTCAATAAGCGTCTCATCAAAAATGAAAATATTTTTAAATACTGCAAGTCTCATGGGCTTTAGTGGTGAAATAATAATTTAAAAAATCGTTTGGGAAATGAGTTTACTCCCTGGGTACTATCTTTGTATACTTTTGACTATACGGGCCAAGCCCGGGATTTACGGGAAATTTCGGGTTTTCGTTTGCCGGCGATTAAACCTCTTTCATTAAGCGTCTCATCAAAAATGAAAACATTTTTGATAACTACAAGTCTCATGCGTTTTAGTGGTGAAAAAAAATTTAAAAAATCGTTCGGGAAATGAGTTTACTCCCTGGGTACTTTCTTTGTATACATTCGACTATACGGGCCAAGGCCGGGATTTTCGGGAAATCGCGGGATTTCGTTTGCCGGCGATTAAACCTCTTTTATTAAGCGTCTCATCAAAAATGAAAACATTTTTGAAAACTGCAAGTCTCATGCGTTTTAGTGGTGAAAAGATATTTGAAAAAATCGTTTCGGAAATGAGTTTACTCACAGGTTAATTTCTTTGTATACATTCGACTATACGGGCCAAGCCCGGGATTTACGGGAAATCGCGGGTTTTCGTTTGCCGGCGATTAAACAACTTTCATTAAGCGTCTCATCAAAAATGAAAAAATTTCTGAAAACTACAAGTCTCATGCGTTTTAGTGGTGAAAAAATAATTTAAAAAATCGTTCGGAAAATGAGTTTACTCCCTGGGTACTTTCTTTGTATACTTTTGAATATACGGGCCGAGTCCGGGATTTACGGGAAGCCGCGGGTTTTCGTTTGCCGGCGATTAAACTTCTTTTATTCAGCGTCTCATCAAAAATGAAAATATTTTTAAATACTACAAGTCTCATGGGCTTTAGTGGTGAAATAATAATTTAAAAAATCGTTTGGGAAATGAGTTTACTCCCTGGGTACTTTCTTTGTATACTTTTGACTATACAGGCCGAGTACGGGATTTACGGGAAATCGCAGGTTTTCGTTTACCGGCGATTAAACTTCTTTTATTCAGCGTCTCATCAAAAATGAAAACATTTTTGAAAACTACAAGTCTCATGCGTTTTAGTTGTGAAAAGATAATTTAAAAAATCGTTTTGGAAATGAGTTTACTCACAGGGTACTTTCTTTGTATACATTCGACTATACCGGCCAAGCCCGGGATTTACGTGAAATCGCAGGTTTTCGTTTGCCGGCGATTAAACCACTTTCATTAAGCGTCTCATCAAAAATTAAAACATTTCTGAAAACTACAAGTCTCATGGGCTTTAGTGGTGAAATAATAATTTAAAAAATCGTTTGGGAAATGAGTTTACTCCCTGGGTACTTTCTTTGTATACTTTTGACTATACAGGCCGAGTACGGGATTTACGGGAAATCGCAGGTTTTCGTTTACCGGCGATTAAACTTCTTTTATTCAGCGTCTCATCAAAAATGAAAACATTTTTGAAAACTACAAGTCTCATGCGTTTTAGTTGTGAAAAGATAATTTAAAAAATCGTTTTGGAAATGAGTTTACTCACAGGGTACTTTCTTTGTATACATTCGACTATACCGGCCAAGCCCGGGATTTACGTGAAATCGCAGGTTTTCGTTTGCCGGCGATTAAACCACTTTCATTAAGCGTCTCATCAAAAATTAAAACATTTCTGAAAACTACAAGTCTCATGCGTTTTAGTGGTGAAAAAATAATTTAAAAAATCGTTCGGGAAATAAATTTACTCCCTGGGTACTTTCTTTGTATACTTTTGACTATACGGGCCGAGTCCGGGATTTACGGGAAATCGCGGGTTTTCGTTTGCCGGCGATTAAACTTCTTTTATTCAGCGTCTCATCAAAAATGAAAACATTTTGGAAACTGCAAGTCTCATGTGTTTTAGTGGTAAAAAGATAATTGAAAAAATCGTTTCGGAAATGAGTTTACTCACAGGGTACTTTCTTTGTATACATTCGACTATACGGGCCAAGCCCGGGATTTACGGGAAATCGCGGGTTTTCGTTTGCCGGCGATTAAACAACTTTCATTAAGCGTCTCAACAAAAATGAAAATATTTTTAAATACTGCAAGTCTCATGGGCTTTAGTGGTGAAATAATAATTTAAAAAATCGTTTGGGAAATGAGTTTACTCCCTGGGTACTATCTTTGTATACTTTTGACTATACGGGCCAAGCCCGGGATTTACGGGAAATTTCGGGTTTTCGTTTGCCGGCGATTAAACCTCTTTCATTAAGCGTCTCATCAAAAATGAAAACATTTTTGATAACTACAAGTCTCATGCGTTTTAGTGGTGAAAAAAAATTTAAAAAATCGTTCGGGTAATGAGTTTACTCCCTGGGTACTTTCTTTGTATACATTCGACTATACGGGCCAAGGCCGGGATTTTCGGGAAATCGCGGGATTTCGTTTGCCGGCGATTAAACCTCTTTTATTAAGCGTCTCATCAAAAATGAAAACATTTTTGAAAACTGCAAGTCTCATGCGTTTTAGTGGTGAAAAGATATTTGAAAAAATCGTTTCGGAAATGAGTTTACTCACAGGGTAATTTCTTTGTATACATTCGACTATACGGGCCAAGCCCGGGATTTACGGGAAATCGCGGGTTTTCGTTTGCCGGCGATTAAACAACTTTCATTAAGCGTCTCATCAAAAATGAAAACATTTCTGAAAACTACAAGTCTCATGCGTTTTAGTGGTGAAAAAATAATTTAAAAAATCGTTCGGGAAATGAGTTTACTCCCTGGGTACTTTCTTTGTATACTTTTGACTATACGGGCCGAGTCCGGGATTTACGGGAAGCCGCGGGTTTTCGTTTGCCGGCGATTAAACTTCTTTTATTCAGCGTCTCATCAAAAATGAAAATATTTTTAAATACTACAAGTCTCATGGGCTTTAGTGGTGAAATAATAATTTAAAAAATCGTTTGGGAAATGAGTTTACTCCCTGGGTACTTTCTTTGTATACTTTTGACTATACAGGCCGAGCACGGGATTTACGGGAAATCGCAGGTTTTCGTTTACCGGCGATTAAACTTCTTTTATTCAGCGTCTCATCAAAAATGAAAACATTTTTGAAAACTACAAGTCTCATGCGTTTTAGTTGTGAAAAGATAATTTAAAAAATCGTTTTGGAAATGAGTTTACTCACAGGGTACTTTCTTTGTATACATTCGACTATACCGGCCAAGCCCGGGATTTACGTGAAATCGCAGGTTTTCGTTTGCCGGCGATTAAACCACTTTCATTAAGCGTCTCATCAAAAATTAAAACATTTCTGAAAACTACAAGTCTCATGCGTTTTAGTGGTGAAAAAATAATTTAAAAAATCCTTCGGGAAATAAGTTTACTCCCTGGGTACTTTCTTTGTATACTTTTGACCATACGGGCCGAGTCCGGGATTTACGGGAAATCGCGGGTTTTCGTTTGCCGGCGATTAAACTTCTTTTATTCAGCGTCTCATCAAAAATGAAAATATTTTTAAAAACTACAAGTCTCACGGGCTTTAGTGGTGAAATAATAATTCAAGAAATCGTTTGGGAAATTAGTTTACTCCCTGGGTACTTTCTTTGTATACTTTTGACTATACGGGCCGAGTCCGGGATTTACGGGAAATCGCAGGTTTTCGTTCGCCGGCGATTAAACCACTTTCATTAAACGTCTCATCAAAAATTAAAACATTTCTGAAAACTACAAGTCTCATGCGTTTTAGTGGTGAAAAAATAATTTAAAAAATCGTTCGGGAAATAAGTTTACTCCCTGGGTACTTTCTTTGTATACTTTTGACTATACGGGCCGAGTCCGGGATTTACGGGAAATCGCGGGTTTTCGTTTGCCGGCGATTAAACTTCTTTTATTCAGCGTCTCATCAAAAATGAAAATATTTTTAAAAACTACAAGTCTCACGGGCTTTAGTGGTGAAATAATAATTCAAGAAATCGTTTGGGAAATTAGTTTACTCCCTGGGTACTTTCTTTGTATACTTTTGACTATACGTGCCGAGTCCGGGATTTACGGGAAATCGCAGGTTTTCGTTTGCCGGCGATTAAACTTCTTTTATTCAACGTCTCATCAAAAATGAAAACATTTTTGTAAACTACAAGTCTCATGCGTTTTAGTGGTGAAAAGATAATTTAAAAAATCGTTTTGGAAATGAGTTTACTCACAGGGTACTTTCTTTGTATACATTCGACTATACGGGCCGAGTCCGGGATTTACGTGAAATCGCGGGTTTTCGTTTGTCGGCGATTAAACCACTTTCATTAAGCGTCTCATCAAAAATTAAAACATTTCTGAAAACTACAAGTCTCATGCGTTTTAGTGGTGAAAAAATACTTTAAAAAATCGTTCGGGAAATAAGTTCACTCCCTGGGTACCTTCTTTGTATACTTTTGACTATACGGGCCGAGTCCGGGATTTACGGGAAATCGCGGGTTTTCGTTTGCCGGCGATTAAACTTCTTTTATTCAGCGTCTCATCAAAAATGAAAATATTTTTAAAAACTACAAGTCTCATGGGCTTTAGTGGTGAAATAATAATTCAAAAAATCGTTTGGGAAATAAGTTTACTCCCTGGGTACTTTCTTTGTATACTTTTGACTATACGGGCTGAGTCCGGGATTTACGGGAAATCGCAGGTTTTCGTTTGCCGGCGATTAAACTTCTTTTATTCAGCGTCTCATCAAAAATGAAAACATTTTTGAAAACTACAAGTCTCATGCGTTTTAGTGGTGAAAAAATAAATTAAAAAATCGTTCTGGAAATGAGTTTACTCACAGGGTACTTTCTTTGTATACATTCGACTATACGGCCAAGCCCGGGATTTACGGGAAATCGCGGGTTTTCGTTTGCCGGCGATTAAACAACTTTTATTAAGCGTCTCATCAAAAATAAAAACATTTCTGAAAACTACAAGTCCCATGCGTTTTAGTGGTGAAAAAATAATTTAAAAAATCGTTCGGGAAATGAGTTTACTCCCTGGGTACTTTCTTTGTATACTTTTGACTATACGGGCCGAGTCCGGGATTTACGGGAAATCGCAGGTTTTCGTTTGCCGGCGATTAAACTTCTTTTATTCAGCGTCTCATCATAAATGAAAACATTTTTGAAAACTACAAGTCTAATGCGTTTTAGTGGTGAAAAAATAATTTAAAAAATCGTTCGGGAAATGAGTTTACTCCCTGGGTACTTTCTTTGTATACTTTTGACTATGCGGGCCGAGTCCGGGGTTTACGGGAAATGGCGGGTTTTCGTTGCCGGCGATTAAACTTCTTTTATTCAGCGTCCCATCAAAAATAAAAGCATTTTTGAAAACAACAAGTCTCAAGCGTTTTAGTGGTGAAAATATAATTTAAAAAATCGTTTTGGAAATGAGTTTACTCACAGGGTACTTTCTTTGTATACATTTGACTGTGCGGGCCAAGCCCGGGATTTACGGGAAATCGCGGCTTTTGGTTTGCCGGCGATTAAACCACTTTCATCAAGCGTCTCATCAAAAATGAAAACATTTCTGAAAACTACAAGTCTCATGCGTTTTAGTGGTGCAAAAATAATTTAAAAATTCGTTCGGGAAATGAGTTTACTCACTGGGTACTTTCCTTGTATACTTTTGACTATACGGGCCGAGTCCGGGATTTACGGGAAATCCCGGGTTTTCGTTTGCCGGCGATTAAACTTCTTTTATTCAGCGTCTCATCAAAAATGAAAACATTTTTAAAAACTACAAGTCTCATGGGCTTTAATGGTAAAATATAAATTTAAAAAATCGTTTGGGAAATGAGTTTACTCCCTGGGTACTTTCTTTGTATACTTTTGACTATAGGGGCCGAGTCCAGGATTTACGGGAAATCGCAGGTTTTCGTTTGCCGGCGATTAAACTTCTTTTATTCAGCGTCTTATCAAAAATGAAAAGATTTCTGAAAACTACAAGTCTCATGCGTTTTAGTGGTGAAATAATAATTTAAAAAATCGTTTGGGAAATTAGTTTACTCCCCGGGTCCTTTCTTTGTATACTTTTGACTATACGGGCCGAGTCCGGGATTTACGGGAAATCGCAGGTTTTCGTTTGCCGGCGATTAAACTTCTTTTATTCAGGGTCTCATCAAAAATGAAAACATTTTTGAAAACTACAAGTCTCATGCGTTTTAGTGGTGAAAAATTATTTAAAAAATCGTTCGGGAAATGAGTTTACTCCCTGGGTACTTTCTTTGTATACTTTTGACTATGCGGGCCGAGTCCGGGGTTTACGGGAAATGGCGGGTTTTCGTTTGCCGGCGATTAAACTTCTTTTATTCAGCGTCTCATCAAAAATGAAAACATTTTTGAAAACTACAAGTCTCAAGCGTTTTAGTGGTGAAAAAATAATTTAAAAAATCGTTTTGGAAATAAGTTTACTCACAGGGTACTTTCTTTGTATACATTCGACTATACCGACCAAGCCCGGGATTTACGGGAAATCGCGGCTTTTCGTTTGCCGGCGATTAAACCATTTTCATTAAGCGTCTCATCAAAAATGAAAACATTTCTGAAAACTACAAGTCTCATGCGTTTTAGTGGTGAAAAATTATTTAAAAAATCGTTCGGGAAATGAGTTTACTCCCTGGGTACTTTCTTTGTATACTTTTGACTATGCGGGCCGAGTCCGGGGTTTACGGGAAATGGCGGGTTTTCGTTTGCCGGCGATTAAACTTCTTTTATTCAGCGTCTCATCAAAAATGAAAACATTTTTGAAAACTACAAGTCTCAAGCGTTTTAGTGGTGAAAAAATAATTTAAAAAATCGTTTTGGAAATAAGTTTACTCACAGGGTACTTTCTTTGTATACATTCGACTATACCGACCAAGCCCGGGATTTACGGGAAATCGCGGCTTTTCGTTTGCCGGCGATTAAACCATTTTCATTAAGCGTATCATCAAAAATGAAAACATTTCTGAAAACTACAAGTTTTATGCGTTTTACTGGTGAAAAAATAATTTAAAAATTCGTTCGGGAAATGAGTTTAATCACTGGGTACTTTTCTTGTATACTTTTGACTATACGGGCCGAGTCCGGGATTTACGGGAAATCCCGGGTTTTCGTTTGCCGGCGATTAAACTTCTTTTATTCAGCGTCTCATCAAAAATGAAAACATTTTTAAAAACTACAAGTCTCATGGGCTTTAGTGGTGAAATAATAATTTAAATAATCGTTTGGGAAATGAGTTTACTCCTTGGGTACTTTCTTTGTATACTTTTGACTATACGGGCCGAGTCCGGGATTTACGGGAAATCGCAGGTTTTCGTCTGCCGGCGATTAAACTTCTTTTATTCAGCGTCTCATCAAAAATGAAAAGATTTCTGAAAACTGCAAGTCTCATGCGTTTTAGTGGTGAAAAAATAATTTAAAAAATCGTTCGGGAAATGTGTTTACTCCCTGGGTACTTTCTTTGTATACTTTTGACTATACGGGCCAAGTCCGTGATTTACGGGAAATCGCGGGTTTTCGTTTGCCGGCGATTAAACTTCTTTTATTCAGCGTCTCATCAAAAATGAAAACATTTTTAAAAACTACAAGTCTCATGGGCTTTAGTGTTGAAATAATAATTTAAAAAATCGTTTGGGAAATTAGTTTACTACCCGGGTCCTTTCTTTGTATACTTGTGACTATACGGGCCGAGTCCGGGATTTACGGGAAATCGCAGGTTTTCGTTTGCCGGCGATTAAACTTCTTTTATTCAGCGTCTTATCAAAAATGAAAACATTTTTGAAAACTACAAGTCTCATGCGTTTTATTGGTGAAAAAAAAATTTAAAAAATCGTTCGGGAAATGAGTTTACTTCCTGGGTTCTTTCTTTGTATACATTCGACTATACGGGCCAAGCCCGGGATTTACGGGAAATCGCGGGTTTTCTTTTGCCGGCGATTAAACAACTTTCATTAAGCGTCTCATTAAAAATGAAAACCTTTCTGAAAACTACAAGTCTCATGCGTTTTAGTGGTGAAAATTAATTTAAAAAATCGTTCGGGAAATGAGTTTACACACCGGGTACTTTTTTTGTATACTTTTGACTATACGGGCTGAGTCTGGGATTCAAGGGAAATCGCAGGTTTTCGTTTGCCGGCGATTAAACCTCTTTTATTCAGCGTCTCATCAAAATTGAAAACATTTTTAAAAACTACAAGTCTCATGCGTTTTAGTGGTGAAAAAATAATTTAAAAAATCGTTCGGGAAATGAGTTTACTCCCTGGGTACTTTCTTTGTATACTTTTGACTATACGGGCCGAGTCCGGGATTTACGGGAAGTCGCGGGTTTTCGTTTGCCGGCGATTAAACTTCTTTTATTCAGCGTCTCATCAAAAATGAAAATATTTTTAAATACTACAAGTCTCATGGGCTTAGTGGTGAAATAATAATTTACAAAATCGTTCGGGAAATGAGTTTACACCCTGGGTACTTTCTTTGTATAATTTTGACTATACGGGCCGAGCCCGGGATTTACGGGAAATCGCAGGTTTTCGTTTGCCGGCGATTAAACTTCTTTTATTCAGCGTCTCATCAAAAATGAAAACATTTTTGAAAACTACAAGTCTAATGCGTTTTAGTGGTGAAAAAATAATTTAAAAAATCGTTCGGGAAATGAGTTTACTCCCTGGGTACTTTCTTTGTATACTTTTGACTATGCGGGCCGAGTCCGGGGTTTACGTGAAATGGCGGGTTTTCGTTGCCGGCGATTAAACTTCTTTTATTCAGCGTCTCATCAAAAATAAAAACATTTTTGAAAACAACAAGTCTCAAGCGTTTTAGTGGTGAAAAGTTAATTTAAAAAATCGTTTTGGAAATGAGTTTACTCACAGGGTACTTTCTTTGTATACATTCGACTATACGGGCCAAGCCCGGGATTTACGGGAAATCGCGGCTTTTGGTTTGCCGGCGATTAAACCACTTTCATCAAGCGTCTCATCAAAAATGAAAACATTTCTGAAAACTACAAGTCTCATGCGTTTTAGTGGTGAAAAAATAATTTAAAAATTCGTTCGGGAAATGAGTTTACTCACTGCGTACTTTCCTTGTATGCTTTTGACTATACGGGCCGAGTCCGGGATTTACGGGAAATCCCGGGTTTTCGTTTGCCGGCGATTAAACTTCTTTTATTCAGCGTCTCATCAAAAATGAAAACATTTTTAAAAACTACAAGTCTCATGGGCTTTAGTGGTAAAATATAAATTTAAAAAATCTTTTGGGAAATGAGTTTACTCTCTGGGTACTTTCTTTGTATACTTTTGACTATAGGGGCCGAGTCCGGGATTTACGGGAAATCGCAGGTTTTCGTTTGCCGGCGATTAAACTTCTTTTATTCAGTGTCTCATCAAAAATGAAAAGATTTCTGAAAACTACAAGTCTCATGCGTTTTAGTGGTGAAAAAATTATTTAAAAAATCGTTCGGGAAATGAGTTTACTCCCTGGGTACTTTCTTCGTATACTCTTGACTATGCGGACCGAGTCCGGAGTTTACGGGAAATGGCGGGTTTTCGTTTGCCGGCGATTAAACTTCTTTTATTCAGCGTCTCATCAAAAATGAAAACATTTTTGAAAACTACAAGTCTCAAGCGTTTTAGTGGTGAAAAGATAATTTAAAAAATCGTTTTGGAAATGAGTTTACTCACAGGGTACTTTCTTTGTATACATTCGACTATAAGGACCAAGCCCGGGATTTACGGGAAATCGCAGGTTTTCGTCTGCCGGCGATTAAACTTCTTTTATTCAGCGTCTCATCAAAAATGAAAACATTTTTAAAAACTACAAGTCTCATGGGATTTAGTGGTGAAATAATAATTTAAATAATCGTTTGGGAAATGAGTTTACTCCTTGGGTACTTTCTTTGTATACTTTTGACTATACGGGCCGAGTCCGGGATTTACGGGAAATCGCAGGTTTTTTGTCTGCCGGCGATTAAACTTCTTTTATTCAGCGTCTCATCAAAAATGAAAAGATTTCTGAAAACTGCAAGTCTCATGCGTTTTAGTGGTGAAAAAATAATTTAAAAAATCGTTCGAGAAATGTGTTTACTCCCTGGGTACTTTCTTTGTATACTTTTGACTATACCGGCCAAGTCCGTGATTTACGGGAAATCGCGGGTTTTCGTTTGCCGGCGATTAAACTTCTTTTATTCAGCGTCTCATCAAAAATGAAAACATTTTTAAAAACTACAAGTCTCATGGGCTTTAGTGTTGAAATAATAATTTAAAAAATCGTTTGGGAAATTAGTTTACTACCCGGGTCCTTTCTTTGTATACTTGTGACTATACGGGCCGAGTCCGGGATTTACGGGAAATCGCAGGTTTTCGTTTGCCGGCGATTAAACTTCTTTTATTCAGTGTCTCATCAAAAATGAAAACATTTTTGAAAACTACAAGTCTCATGCGTTTTAGTGGTGAAAAAATGATTTAAAAAATCGTTCGGGAAATGAGTTTACTTCCTGGGTACTATCTTTGTATACTTTTGACTATACGGGCCAAGCCTGGGATTTACGGGAAATCGCGGGTTTTCGTTTGCCGGCGATTAAACTTCTTTTATTCAGCGTCTCATCAAAAATGAAAACATTTTTGAAAACTACAAGTCTCATGCGTTTTATTGGTGAAAAAAAAATTTAAAAAATCGTTCGGGAAATGAGTTTACTTCCTGGGTTCTTTCTTTGTATACATTCGACTATACGGGCCAAGCCCGGGATTTACGGGAAATCGCGGGTTTTCTTTTGCCGGCGATTAAACAACTTTTATTCAGCGTCTCATCAAAAATGAAAATATTTTTAATCACTACAAGTCTCATGGGCTTAGTGGTGAAATAATAATTTACAAAATCGTTCGGGAAATGAGTTTACACCCTGGGTACTTTCTTTGTATACTTTTGACTATACGAGCCGAGTCCGGGATTTACGGGAAATCGCAGGTTTTCGTTTGCCGGCGATTAAACTTCTTTTATTCAGCGTCTCATCAAAAATGAAAACATTTTTGAAAACTACAAGTCTAATGCGTTTTAGTGGTGAAAAAATAATTTAAAAAATCGTTCGGGAAATGAGTTTACTTCCTGGGTACTTTCTTTGTATACTTTTGACTATGCGGGCCGAGTCCGGGGTTTACGGGAAATGGCGGGTTTTCGTTGCCGGCGATTAAACTTCTTTTATTCAGCGTCTCATCAAAAATAAAAACATTTTTGAAAACAACAAGTCTCAAGCGTTTTAGTGGTGAAAAGTTAATTTAAAAAATCGTTTTGGAAATGAGTTTACTCACAGGGTACTTTCTTTGTATACATTCGACTATACGGGCCAAGCCCGGGATTTACGGGAAATCGCGGCTTTTGGTTTGCCGGCGATTAAACCACTTTCATCAAGCCTCTCATCAAAAATGAAAACATTTCTGAAAACTACAAGTCTCATGCGTTTTAGTGGTGAAAAAATAATTTAAAAATTCGTTCGGGAAATGAGTTTACTCACTGCGTATTTTCCTTGTATACTTTTGACTATACGGGCCGAGTCCGGGATTTACGGGAAATCCCGGGTTTTCGTTTGCCGGCGATTAAACTTCTTTTATTCAGCGTCTCATCAAAAATGAAAACATTTTTAAAAACTACAAGTCTCATGGGCTTTAGTGGTAAAATATAAATTTAAAAAATCTTTTGGGAAATGAGTTTACTCTCTGGGTACTTTCTTTGTATACTTTTGACTATAGGGGCCGAGTCCGGGATTTACTGGAAATCGCAGGTTTTCGTTTGCCGGCGATTAAACTTCTTTTATTCAGCGTCTCATCAAAAATGAAAAGATTTCTGAAAACTACAAGTCTCATGCGTTTTAGTGGTGAAATAATAATTTAAAAAATCGTTTGGGAAATTAGTTTACTCCCCGGGTCCTTTCTTTGTATACTTTTGACTATACGGGCCGAGTCCGGGATTTACTGGAAATCGCAGGTTTTCGTTTGCCGGCGATTAAACTTCTTTTATTCAGTGTCTCATCAAACATGAAAACATTTTTGAAAACTACAAGTCTCATGCGTTTTAGTGGTGAAAAAATTATTTAAAAAATCGTTTGGGAAATGAGTTTACTCCCTGGGTACTTTCTTTGTATACTCTTGACTATGCGGACCGAGTCCGGGGTTTACGGGAAATGGCGGGTTTTCGTTTGCCGGCGATTAAACTTCTTTTATTCAGCGTCTCATCAAAAATGAAAACATTTTTGAAAACTACAAGTCTCAAGCGTTTTAGTGGTGAAAAGATAATTTAAAAAATCGTTTTGGAAATGAGTTTACTCACAGGGTACTTTCTTTGTATACATTCGACTATAAGGACCAAGCCCGGGATTTACGGGAAATCGCGGCTTTTCGTTTGCCGGCGATTAAACCACTTTCATCAAGCGTCTCATCAAAAATGAAAACATTTCTGAAAACTACAAGTCTCATGCGTTTTAGTGGTGAAAAAATAATTTAAAAATTCGTTCGGGAAATGGGTTTACTCACTGGGTACTTTCCTTGTATACTTTTGACTATACGGGCCGAGTCCGGGATTTACGGAAAATCCCGGGTTTTCGTTTGCCGGCGATTAAACTTCTTTTATTCAGCGTCTCATCAAAAATGAAAACATTTTTAAAAACTACAAGTCTCATGGGCTTTAGTGGTGAAATAATAATTTAAATAATCGTTTGGGAAATGAGTTTACTCCTTGGGTACTTTCTTTGTATACTTTTGACTATACGGGCCGAGTCCGGGATTTACGGGAAATCGCAGGTTTTCGTCTGCCGGCGATTAAACTTCTTTTATTCAGCGTCTTATCAAAAATGAAAACATTTTTAAAAACTACAAGTCTCATGGGCTTTAGTGGTGAAATAATAATTTAACTAATCGTTTGGGAAATGAGTTTACTCCTTGGGTACTTTCTTTGTATACTTTTGACTATACGGGCCGAGTCCGGGATTTACGGGAAATCGCAGGTTTTCGTCTGCCGGCGATTAAACTTCTTTTATTCAGCGTCTCATCAAAAATGAAAAGATTTCTGAAAACTGCAAGTCTCATGCGTTTTAGTGGTGAAAAAATAATTTAAAAAATCGTTCGGGAAATGTGTTTACTCCCTGGGTACTTTCTTTGTATACTTTTGACTATACGGGCCAAGTCCGTGATTTACGGGAAATCGCGGGTTTTCGTTTGCCGGCGATTAAACTTCTTTTATTCAGCGTCTCATCAAAAATGAAAACATTTTTAAAAACTACAAGTCTCATGGGCTTTAGTGTTGAAATAATAATTTAAAAAATCGTTTGGGAAATTAGTTTACTACCCGGGTCCTTTCTTTGTATACTTGTGACTATACGGGCCGAGTCCGGGATTTACGGGAAATCGCAGGTTTTCGTTTGCCGGCGATTAAACTTCTTTTATTCAGTGTCTCATCAAAAATGAAAACATTTTTGAAAACTACAAGTCTCATGCGTTTTAGTGGTGAAAAAATGATTTAAAAAATCGTTCGGGAAATGAGTTTACTCCCTGGGTACTATCTTTGTATACTTTTGACTATACGGGCCAAGCCTGGGATTTACGGGAAATCGCGGGTTTTCGTTTGCCGGCGATTAAACTTCTTTTATTCAGCGTCTCATCAAAAATGAAAACATTTTTGAAAACTACAAGTCTCATGCGTTTTATTGGTGAAAAAAAAATTTAAAAAATCGTTCGGGAAATGAGTTTACTTCCTGGGTTCTTTCTTTGTATACATTCGACTATACGGGCCAAGCCCGGGATTTACGGGAAATCGCGGGTTTTTCTTTTGCCGGCGATTAAACAACTTTCATTAAGCGTCTCATTAAAAATGAAAACCTTTCTGAAAACTACAAGTCTCATGCGTTTTAGTGGTGAAAATTAATTTAAAAAATCGTTCGGGAAATGAGTTTACACCCCGGGTACTTTTTTTGTATACTTTTGACTATACGGGCTGAGTCCGGGATTCAAGGGAAATCGCAGGTTTTCGTTTGCCGGCGATTAAACCTCTTTTATTCAACGTCTCATCAAAATTGAAAACATTTTTGAAAACTACAAGTCTCATGCGTTTTAGTGGTGAAAAAATAATTTAAAAAATCGTTCGGGAAATGAGTTTACTCCCTGGGTACTTTCTTTGTATACTTTTGACTGTACGGGCCGAGTCCGGGATTTACGGGAAGTCGCGGGTTTTCGTTTGCCGGCGATTAAACTTCTTTTATTCAGCGCCTCATCAAAAATGAAAATATTTTTAAATACTACAAGTCTCATGGGCTTAGTGGTGAAATAATAATTTACAAAATCGTTCGGGAAATGAGTTTACACCCTGGGTACTTTCTTTGTATACTTTTGACTATACGGGCCGAGACCGGGATTTACGGGAAATCGCAGGTTTTCGTTTGCCGGCGATTAAACTTCTTTTATTCAGCGTCTCATCAAAAATGAAAACATTTTTGAAAACTACAAGTCTAATGCGTTTTAGTGGTGAAAAAATAATTTAAAAAATCGTTCGGGAAATGAGTTTACTCCCTGGGTACTTTCTTTGTATACTTTTGACTATGCGGGCCGAGTCCGGGGTTTACGGGAAATGGCGGGTTTTCGTTGCCGGCGATTAAACTTCTTTTATTCAGCGTCTCATCAAAAATGAAAACATTTTTAAAAACTACAAGTCTCATGGGCTTTAGTGTTGAAATAATAATTTAAAAAATCGTTTGGGAAATTAGTTTACTACCTGGGTCCTTTTTTTGTATACTTGTGACTATACGGGCCGAGTCCGGGATTTACGGGAAATCGCAGGTTTTCGTTTGCCGGCGATTAAACTTCTTTTATTCAGTGTCTCATCAAAAATGAAAACATTTTTGAAAACTACAAGTCTCATGCGTTTTAGTGGTGAAAAAATGATTTAAAAAATCGTTCGGGAAATGAGTTTACTCCCTGGGTACTATCTTTGTATACTTTTGACTATACGGGCCAAGCCTGGGATTTACGGGAAATCGCGGGTTTTCGTTTGCCGGCGATTAAACTTCTTTTATTCAGCGTCTCATCAAAAATGAAAACATTTTTGAAAACTACAAGTCTCATGCGTTTTATTGGTGAAAAAAAAATTTAAAAAATCGTTCGGGAAATGAGTTTACTTCCTGGGTTCTTTCTTTGTATACATTCGACTATACGGGCCAAGCCCGGGATTTACGGGAAATCGCGGGTTTTCTTTTGCCGGCGATTAAACAACTTTCATTAAGCGTCTCATTAAAAATGAAAACCTTTCTGAAAACTACAAGTCTCATGCGTTTTAGTGGTGAAAATTAATTTAAAAAATCGTTCGGGAAATGAGTTTACACCCCGGGTACTTTTTTTGTATACTTTTGACTATACGGGCTGAGTCCGGGATTCAAGGGAAATCGCAGGTTTTCGTTTGCCGGCGATTAAACCTCTTTTATTCAGCGTCTCATCAAAATTGAAAACATTTTTGAAAACTACAAGTCTCATGCGTTTTAGTGGTGAAAAAATAATTTAAAAAATCGTTCGGGAAATGAGTTTACTCCCTGGGTAATTTCTTTGTATACTTTTGACTGTACGGGCCGAGTCCGGGATTTACGGGAAGTCGCGGGTTTTCGTTTGCCGGCGATTAAACTTCTTTTACTCAGCGCCTCATCAAAAATGAAAATATTTTTAAATACTACAAGTCTCATGGGCTTAGTGGTGAAATAATAATTTACAAAATCGTTCGGGAAATGAGTTTACACCCTGGGTACTTTCTTTGTATACTTTTGACTATACGGGCCGAGACCGGGATTTACGGGAAATCGCAGGTTTTCGTTTGCCGGCGATTAAACTTCTTTTATTCAGCGTCTCATCAAAAATGAAAACATTTTTGAAAACTACAAGTCTAATGCGTTTTAGTGGTGAAAAAATAATTTAAAAAATCGTTCGGTAAATGAGTTTACTCCCTGGGTACTTTCTTTGTATACTTTTGACTATGCGGGCCGAGTCCGGGGTTTACGGGAAATGGCGGGTTTTCGTTGCCGGCGATTAAACTTCTTTTATTCAGCGTCTCATCAAAAATAAAAACATTTTTGAAAACAACAAGTCTCAAGCGTTTTAGTGGTGAAAAGTTAATTTAAAAAATCGTTTTGGAAATGAGTTTACTCACAGGGTACTTTCTTTGTATACATTCGACTATACGGGCCAAGCCTGAGATTTACGGGAAATCGCGGCTTTTGGTTTGCCGGCGATTAAACCACTTTCATCAAGCGTCTCATCAAAAATGAAAACATTTCTGAAAACTACAAGTCTCATGCGTTTTAGTGGTGAAAAAATAATTTAAAAATTCGTTCGGGAAATGAGTTTACCCACTGCGTACTTTCCTTGTATACTTTTGACTATACGGGCCGAGTCCGGGATTTACGGGAAATCCCGGGTTTTCGTTTGCCGGCGATTAAACTTCTTTTATTCAGCGTCTCATCAAAAATGAAAACATTTTTAAAAACTACAAGTCTCATGGGCTTTAGTGGTAAAATATAAATTTAAAAAATCTTTTGGGAAATGAGTTTACTCTCTGGGTACTTTCTTTGTATACTTTTGACTATAGGGGCCGAGTCCGGGATTTACGGGAAATCGCAGGTTTTCGTTTGCCGGCGATTAAACTTCTTTTATTCAGCGTCTCATCAAAAATGAAAAGATTTCTGAAAACTACAAGTCTCATGCGTTTTAGTGGTGAAATAATAATTTAAAAAATCGTTTGGGAAATTAGTTTACTCCCCGGGTCCTTTCTTTGTATACTTTTGACTATACGGGCCGAGTCCGGGATTTACTGGAAATCGCAGGTTTTCGTTTGCCGGCGATTAAACTTCTTTTATTCAGTGTCTCATCAAAAATGAAAACATTTTTGAAAACTACAAGTCTCATGCGTTTTAGTGGTGAAAAAATTATTTAAAAAATCGTTTGGGAAATGAGTTTACTCCCTGGGTACTTTCTTTGTATACTCTTGACTATGCGGACCGAGTTCGGGGTTTACGGGAAATGGCGGGTTTTCGTTTGCCGGCGATTAAACTTCTTTTATTCAGCGTCTCATCAAAAATGAAAACATTTTTGAAAACTACAAGTCTCAAGCGTTTTAGTGGTGAAAAGATAATTTAAAAAATCGTTTTGGAAATGAGTTTACTCACAGGGTACTTTCTTTGTATACATTCGACTATAAGGACCAAGCCCGGGATTTACGGGAAATCGCGGCTTTTCGTTTGCCGGCGATTAAACCACTTTCATCAAGCGTCTCATCAAAAATGAAAACATTTCTGAAAACTACAAGTCTCATGTGTTTTAGTGGTGAAAAAATAATTTAAAAATTCGTTCGGGAAATGGGTTTACTCACTGGGTACTTTCCTTGTATACTTTTGACTATACGGGCCGAGTCCGGGATTTACGGAAAATCGCAGGTTTTCGTCTGCCGGCGATTAAACTTCTTTTATTCAGCGTCTTATCAAAAATGAAAACATTTTTAAAAACTACAAGTCTCATGGGCTTTAGTGTTGAAATAATAATTTAAAAAATCGTTTGGGAAATTAGTTTACTCCCCGGGTCCTTTCTTTGTATACTTGTGACTATACGGGCCGAGTCCGGGATTTACGGGAAATCGCAGGTTTTCGTTTACCGGCGATTAAACTTCTTTTATTCAGTGTCTCATCAAAAATGAAAACATTTCTGAAAACTACAAGTCTCATGCGTTTTAGTGGTGAAAAAATAATTTAAAAATTCGTTCGGGAAATGGGTTTACTCACTGGGTACTTTCCTTGTATACTTTTGACTATACGGGCCGAGTCCGGGATTTACGGAAAATATCGGGTTTTCGTTTGCCGGCGATTAAACTTCTTTTATTCAGCGTCTCATCAAAAATGAAAACTTTTTTAAAAACTACAAGTCTCATGGGCTTTAGTGGTGAAATAATAATTTAAATAATCGTTTGGGAAATGAGTTTACTCCTTGGGTACTTTCTTTGTATACTTTTGACTATACGGGCCGAGTCCGGGATTTACGGGAAATCGCAGGTTTTCGTCTGCCGGCGATTAAACTTCTTTTATTCAGCGTCTTATCAAAAATGAAAACATTTTTAAAAACTACAAGTCTCATGGGCTTTAGTGTTGAAATAATAATTTAAAAAATCGTTTGGGAAATTAGTTTACTCCCCGGGTCCTTTCTTTGTATACTTGTGACTATACGGGCCGAGTCCGGGATTTACGGGAAATCGCAGGTTTTCGTTTGCCGGCGATTAAACTTCTTTTATTCAGTGTCTCATCAAAAATGAAAACATTTTTGAAACCTACAAGTCTCATGCGTTTTAGTGGTGAAAATTAATTTAAAAAATCGTTCGGGAAATGAGTTTACACCCCGGGTACTTTTTTTGTATACTTTTGACTATACGGGCTGAGTCCGGGATTCACGGGAAATCGCAGGTTTTCGTTTGCCGGCGATTAAACCTCTTTTATTCAGCGTCTCATCAAAATTGAAAATATTTTTGAAAACTACAAGTCTCATGCATTTTAGTGGTGAAAAAATAATTTAAAAAATCGTTCGGGAAATGAGTTTACTCCCTGGGTACTTTCTTTGTATACTTTTGACTATACGGGCCGAGTCCGGGATTTACGGGAAGTCGCGGGTTTTTGTTTGCCGGCGATTAAACTTCTTTTATTCAGCGTCTCATCAAAAATGAAAATATTTTTAAATACTACAAGTCTCATGGGCTTAGTGGTGAAATAATAATTTACAAAATCGTTCGGGAAATGAGTTTACACCCTGGGTAATTTCTTTGTATACTTTTGACTATACGGGCCGAGTCTGGGATTTACGGGAAATCGCAGGTTTTCGTCTGCCGGCGATTAAACTTCTTTTATTCAGCGTCTTATCAAAAATGAAAACATTTTTAAAAACTACAAGTCTCATGGGCTTTAGTGTTGAAATAATAATTTAAAAAATCGTTTGGGAAATTAGTTTACTCCCCGGGTCCTTTCTTTGTATACTTGTGACTATACGGGCCGAGTCCGGGATTTACGGGAAATCGCAGGTTTTCGTTTGCCGGCGATTAAACTTCTTTTATTCAGTGTCTCATCAAAAATGAAAACATTTCTGAAAACTACAAGTCTCATGCGTTTTAGTGGTGAAAAAATAATTTAAAAATTCGTTCGGGAAATGGGTTTACTCACTGGGTACTTTCCTTGTATACTTTTGACTATACGGGCCGAGTCCGGGATTTACGGAAAATCCCGGGTTTTCGTTTGCCGGCGATTAAACTTCTTTTATTCAGCGTCTCATCAAAAATGAAAACTTTTTTAAAAACTACAAGTCTCATGGGCTTTAGTGGTGAAATAATAATTTAAATAATCGTTTGGGAAATGAGTTTACTCCTTGGGTACTTTCTTTGTATACTTTTGACTATACGGGCCGAGTCCGGGATTTACGGGAAATCGCAGGTTTTCGTCTGCCGGCGATTAAACTTCTTTTATTCAGCGTCTTATCAAAAATGAAAACATTTTTAAAAACTACAAGTCTCATGGGCTTTAGTGTTGAAATAATAATTTAAAAAATCGTTTGGGAAATTAGTTTACTCCCCGGGTCCTTTCTTTGTATACTTGTGACTATACGGGCCGAGTCCGGGATTTACGGGAAATCGCAGGTTTTCGTTTGCCGGCGATTAAACTTCTTTTATTCAGTGTCTCATCAAAAATGAAAACATTTTTGAAACCTACAAGTCTCATGCGTTTTAGTGGTGAAAATTAATTTAAAAAATCGTTCGGGAAATGAGTTTACACCCCGGGTACTTTTTTTGTATACTTTTGACTATACGGGCTGAGTCCGGGATTCACGGGAAATCGCAGGTTTTCGTTTGCCGGCGATTAAACCTCTTTTATTCAGCGTCTCATCAAAATTGAAAATATTTTTGAAAACTACAAGTCTCATGCATTTTAGTGGTGAAAAAATAATTTAAAAAATCGTTCGGGAAATGAGTTTACTCCCTGGGTACTTTCTTTGTATACTTTTGACTATACGGGCCGAGTCCGGGATTTACGGGAAGTCGCGGGTTTTTGTTTGCCGGCGATTAAACTTCTTTTATTCAGCGTCTCATCAAAAATGAAAATATTTTTAAATACTACAAGTCTCATGGGCTTAGTGGTGAAATAATAATTTACAAAATCGTTCGGGAAATGAGTTTACACCCTGGGTAATTTCTTTGTATACTTTTGACTATACGGGCCGAGTCTGGGATTTACGGGAAATCGCAGGTTTTCGTTTGCCGGCGATTAAACTTCTTTTATTCAGCGTCTCATCAAAAATGAAAACATTTTTGAAAAATAAAAGTCTAATGCGTTTTAGTGGTGAAAAAATAATTTAAAAAATCGTTCGGGAAATGAGTTTACTCCCTGGGTACTTTCTTTGTATACTTTTGACTATGCGGGCCGAGTCCGGGGTTTACGGTAAATGGCGGGTTTTCGTTGCCGGCGATTAAACTTCTTTTATTCAGCGTCTCATCAAAAATAAAAACGTTTTTGAAAACAACAAGTCTCAAGCGTTTTAGTGGTGAAAAGTTAATTTAAAAAATCGTTTTGGAAATGAGTTTACTCACAGGGTACTTTCTTTGTATACATTCGACTATAAGGACCAAGCCCGGGATTTACGGGAAATCGCGGCTTTTCGTTTGCCGGCGATTAAACCACTTTCATCAAGCGTCTCATCAAAAATGAAAACATTTCTGAAAACTTCAAGTCTCATGCGTTTTAGTGGTGAAAAAATAATTTAAAAATTCGTTCGGGAAATGGGTTTACTCACTGGGTACTTTCCTTGTATACTTTTGACTATACGGGCCGAGTCCGGGATTTACGGGAAATCGCAGGTTTTAGTCTGCCGGCGATTAAACTTCTTTTATTCAGCGTCTTATCAAAAATGAAAACATTTTTAAAAACTACAAGTCTCATGGGCTTTAGTGTTAAAATAATAATTTAAAAAATCGTTTGGGAAATTAGTTTACTCCCCGGGTCCTTTCTTTGTATACTTGTGACTATACGGGCCGAGTCCGGGATTTACGGGAAATCGCAGGTTTTCGTTTGCCGGCGATTAAACTTCTTTTATTCATTGTCTCATCAAAAATGAAAACATTTTTGAAACCTACAAGTCTCATGCGTTTTAGTGGTGAAAATTAATTTAAAAAATCGTTTGGGAAATGAGTTTACACCCCGGGTACTTTTTTTGTATACTTTTGACTATACGGGCTGAGTCTGGGATTTACGGGAAATCGCAGGTTTTCGTTTGCCGGCGATTAAACTTCTTTTATTCAGCGTCTCATCAAAAATGAAAACATTTTTGAAAAATAAAAGTCTAATGCGTTTTAGTGGTGAAAAAATAATTTAAAAAATCGTTCGGGAAATGAGTTTACTCCCTGGGTACTTTCTTTGTATACTTTTGACTATGCGGGCCGAGTCCGGGGTTTACGGTAAATGGCGGGTTTTCGTTGCCGGCGATTAAACTTCTTTTATTCAGCGTCTCATCAAAAATAAAAACGTTTTTGAAAACAACAAGTCTCAAGCGTTTTAGTGGTGAAAAGTTAATTTAAAAAATCGTTTTGGAAATGAGTTTACTCACAGGGTACTTTCTTTGTATACATTCGACTATAAGGACCAAGCCCGGGATTTACGGGAAATCGCGGCTTTTCGTTTGCCGGCGATTAAACCACTTTCATCAAGCGTCTCATCAAAAATGAAAACATTTCTGAAAACTTCAAGTCTCATGCGTTTTAGTGGTGAAAAAATAATTTAAAAATTCGTTCGGGAAATGGGTTTACTCACTGGGTACTTTCCTTGTATACTTTTGACTATACGGGCCGAGTCCGGGATTTACGGGAAATCGCAGGTTTTAGTCTGCCGGCGATTAAACTTCTTTTATTCAGCGTCTTATCAAAAATGAAAACATTTTTAAAAACTACAAGTCTCATGGGCTTTAGTGTTAAAATAATAATTTAAAAAATCGTTTGGGAAATTAGTTTACTCCCCGGGTCCTTTCTTTGTATACTTGTGACTATACGGGCCGAGTCCGGGATTTACGGGAAATCGCAGGTTTTCGTTTGCCGGCGATTAAACTTCTTTTATTCATTGTCTCATCAAAAATGAAAACATTTTTGAAACCTACAAGTCTCATGCGTTTTAGTGGTGAAAATTAATTTAAAAAATCGTTTGGGAAATGAGTTTACACCCCGGGTACTTTTTTTGTATACTTTTGACTATACGGGCTGAGTCCGGGATTCACGGGAAATCGCAGGTTTTCGTTTGCCGGCGATTAAACCTCTTTTATTCAGCGTCTCATCAAAATTGAAAACATTTTTGAAAACTACAAGTCTCATGCGTTTTAGTGGTGAAAAAATAAATTAAAAAATCGTTCGGGAAATGAGTTTACTTCCTGGGTACTTTCTTTGTATACTTTTGACTATACGGGCCGAGTCCGGGATTTACGGGAAGTCGCGGGTTTTCGTTTGCCGGCGATTAAACTTCTTTTATTCAGCGTCTCATCAAAAATGAAAATATTTTTTAAATACTACAAGTCTCATGGGCTTAGTGGTGAAATAATAATTTACAAAATCGTTCGGGAAATGAGTTTACACCCTGGGTACTTTCTTTGTATACTTTTGACTATACGGGCCGAGTCCGGGATTTACGGGAAATCGCAGGTTTTCGTTTGCGGCGATTAAACTTCTTTTATTCAGCGTCTCATCAAAAATGAAAACATTTTTGAAAACTACAAGTCTAATGCGTTTTAGTGGTGAAAAAATAATTTAAAAAATCGTTCGGGAAATGAGTTTACTCCCTGGGTACTTTCTTTGTATACTTTTGACTATGCGGGCCGAGTCCGGGGTTTACGGTAAATGGCGGTTTTTCGTTGCCGGCGATTAAACTTCTTTTATTCAGCGTCTCATCAAAAATAAAAACATTTTTGAAAACAACAAGTCTCAAGCGTTTTAGTGGTGAAAAGTTAATTTAAAAAATCGTTTTGGAAATGAGTTTACTCACAGGGTACTTTCTTTGTATACATTCGACTATACGGGCCAAGCCCGGGATTTACGGGAAATCGCGGCTTTTGGTTTGCCGGCGATTAAACCACTTTCATCAAGCGTCTCATCAAAAATGAAAACATTTCTGAAAACTACAAGTCTCATGCGTTTTAGTGGTGAAAAAATAATTTAAAAATTCGTTCGGGAAATGAGTTTACTCACTGCGTACTTTCCTTGTGTACTTTTGACTATACGGGCCGAGTCCGGGATTTACGGGAAATCCCGGGTTTTCGTTTGCCGGCGATTAAACTTCTTTTATTCAGCGTCTCATCAAAAATGAAAACATTTTTAAAAACTACAAGTCTCATGGGCTTTAGTTGTAAAATATAAATTTAAAAAATCTTTTGGGAAATGAGTTTACTCTCTGGGTACTTTCTTTGTATACTTTTGACTATAGGGGCCGAGTCCGGGATTTACGGGAAATCGCAGGTTTTCGTTTGCCGGCGATTAAACTTCTTTTATTCAGCGTCTCATCAAAATTAAAAAGATTTCTGAAAACTACAAGTCTCATGCGTTTTAGTGGTGAAATAATAATTTAAAAAATCGTTTGGGAAATTAGTTTACTCCCCGGGTCCTTTCTTTGTATACTTTTGACTATACGGGCCGAGTCCGGGATTTACTGGAAATCGCAGGTTTTCGTTTGCCGGCGATTAAACTTCTTTTATTCAGTGTCTCATCAAAAATGAAAACATTTTTGAAAACTACAAGTCTCATGCGTTTTAGTGGTGAAAAAATTATTTAAAAAATCGTTCGGGAAATGAGTTTACTCCCTGGGTACTTTCTTTGTATACTCTTGACTATGCGGACCGAGTCCGGGGTTTACGGGAAATGGCGGGTTTTCGTTTGCCGGCGATTAAACTTCTTTTATTCAGCGTCTCATCAAAAATGAAAACATTTTTGAAAACTACAAGTCTCAAGCGTTTTAGTGGTGAAAAGATAATTTAAAAAATCGTTTTGGAAATGAGTTTACTCACAGGGTACTTTCTTTGTATACATTCGACTATAAGGACCAAGCCCGGGATTTACGGGAAATCGCGGCTTTTCGTTTGCCGGCGATTAAACCACTTTCATCAAGCGTCTCATCAAAAATGAAAACATTTCTAAAAACTACAAGTCTCATGCGTTTTAGTGGTGAAAAAATAATTTAAAAATTCGTTCGGGAAATGGGTTTACTCACTGGGTACTTTCCTTGTATACTTTTGACTATACGGGCCGAGTCCGGGATTTACGGAAAATCCCGGGTTTTCGTTTGCCGGCGATTAAACTTCTTTTATACAGCGTCTCATCAAAAATGAAAACATTTTTAAAAACTACAAGTCTCATGGGCTTTAGTGGTGAAATAATAATTTAAATAATCGTTTGGGAAATGAGTTTACTCCTTGGGTACTTTCTTTGTATACTTTTGACTATACGGGCCGAGTCCGGGATTTACGGGAAATCGCAGGTTTTCGTCTGCCGGCGATTAAACTTCTTTTATTCAGCGTCTCATCAAAAATGAAAACATTTTTAAAAACTACAAGTCTCATTGGCTTTAGTGGTAAAATATAAATTTAAAAAATCGTTTGGGAAATGAGTTTACTCCCTGGGTACTTTCTTTGTATACATTTGACTATAGGGGCCGAGTCCGGGATTTACGGGAAATCGCAGGTTTTCGTTTGCCGGAGATTAAACTTCTTTGATTCAGCGTCTCATCAAAAATGAAAAGATTTCTAAAAACTACAAGTCTCATGCGTTTTAGTGGTAAAAAAATAATTTAAAAAATCGTTTAGGAAATGAGTTTACTCCCTGGGTACTTTCTTTGTATACTTTTGACTATACGGGCCAAGTCCGTGATTTACGGGAAATCGCGGGTTTTCGTTTGCCGGCGATTAAACTTCTTTTATTCAGCGTCTCATCAGAAATGAAAACATTTTTGAAAACTACAAGTCTTATGCGTTTTAGTGGTGAAAAAATAATTTAAAAAATCGTTCTGGAAATGAGTTTACTCACAGGGTACTTTCTTTGTATACATTCGACTATACGGGCCAAGCCCGGGATTTACGGGAAATCGCGGATTTTCGTTTGCCGGCGATTAAACCTCTTTCATTAAGCGTCTCATCAAAAATGAAAACATTTTTGAAAACTACAAGTCTCATGCATTTTAGTGGTGAAAATAAAATTTAAAAAATCGTTCGGGAAATGAGTTTACTTCCTGGGTTCTTTCTTTGTATACATTCGACTATACGGGCCAAGCCCGGGATTTACTGGAAATCGCGGGTTTTCGTTTGCCGGCGATTAAACAACTTTCATTAAGCGCCTCATCAAAAATGAAAACAATTCTGAAAACTACAAGTCTCATGCGTTTTAGTGGTGAAAAAATAATTTAAAAAATCGTTCGGGAAATGAGTTTACACCCTGGGTACTTTCTTTGTATACTTTTGACTATACGGGCTGAGTCCGGGATTCACGGGAAATCGCAGGTTTTCGTTTGCCGGCGATGAAACTTCTTTTATTCAGCGTCTCATCAAAATTGAAAACATTTTTGAAAACTACAAGTCTCATGCGTTTTAGTGGTGAAAAAAAAATTTAAAAAATCGTTCGGGAAATGAGTTTACTTCCTGGGTACTTTCTTTGTATACATTCGACTATACGGGCCAAGCCCGGGATTTACGGGAAATCGCGGGATTTCGTTTGCCGGCGATTAAACCTCTTTTATTAAGCGTCTCATCAAAAATGAAAACATTTTTAAAAACTGCAAGTCTCGTGCGTTTTAGTGGTGAAAGGATAATTGAAAAAATCGTTTCGGAAATGAGTTTACTCACAGGGTACTTTCTTTGTATACATTCGACTATACGGGCCAAGCCCGGGATTTACTGGAAATCGCGGGTTTTCGTTTGCCGGCGATTAAACAACTTTCATTAAGCGCCTCATCAAAAATGAAAACATTTCTGAAAACTACAAGTCTCATGCGTTTTAGTGGTGAAAAAATAATTTAAAAAATCGTTTGGGAAATGAGTTTACACCCTGGGTACTTTCTTTGTATACTTTTGACTATACGGCCCGAGTCTGGGATTTACGGGAAGTCGCGGGTTTTCGTTTGCCGGCGATTAAACTTCTTTTATTCAGCGTCTCATCAAAAATGAAAATATTTTTAAATACTACAAGTCTCATGGGCTTTAGTGGTGAAATAATAATTTAAAAAATCGTTCGGGAAACGAGTTTACTCCCTGGGTACTTTCTTTGTATACTTTTGACTATACGGGCCGAGTCCGGGATTTACGGGAAATCGCGGGTTTTCGTTTGCCGGCAATTAAACTTCTTTTATTCAGCGTCTCATCAGAAATGAAAACATTTTTGAAAACTACAAGTCTTATGCGTTTTAGTGGTGAAAAAATAATTTAATTTACAAGTCTTATGCGTTTTAGTGGTGAAAAAATAATTTAAAAAATCGTTCTGTAAATGAGTTTACTCACAGGGTACTTTCTTTGTATACTTTTGACTATACGGGCTGAGTCCGGGATTCACGGGAAATCGCAGGTTTTCGTTTGCCGGCGATGAAACTTCTTTTATTCAGCGTCTCATCAAAATTGAAAACATTTTTGAAAACTACAAGTCTCATGCGTTTTAGTGATGAAAAAAAAATTTAAGAAATCGTTCGGGAAATGAGTTTACTTCCTGGGTACTTTCTTTGTATACATTCGACTATACGGGCCAAGCCCGGGATTTACGGGAAATCGCGGGATTTCGTTTGCCGGCGATTAAACCTCTTTTATTAAGCGTCTCATCAAAAATGAATACATTTTTAAAAACTGCAAGTCTCATGCGTTTTAGTGGTGAAAGGATAATTGAAAAAATCGTTTCGGAAATGAGTTTACTCACAGGGTACTTTCTTTGTATACATTCGACTATACGGGCCAAGCCCGGGATTTACTGGAAATCGCGGGTTTTCGTTTGCCGGCGATTAAACAACTTTCATTAAGCGCCTCATCAAAAATGAAAACATTTCTGAAAACTACAAGTCTCATGCGTTTTAGTGGTGAAAAAATAATTTAAAAAATCGTTCGGGAAATGAGTTTACACCCTGGGTACTTTCTTTGTATACTTTTGACTATACGGCCCGAGTCTGGGATTTACGGGAAGTCGCGGGTTTTCATTTGCCGGCGATTAAACTTCTTTTATTCAGCGTCTCATCAAAAATGAAAATATTTTTAAATACTACAAGTCTCATGGGCTTTAGTGGTGAAATAATAATTTAAAAAATCGTTCGGGAAACGAGTTTACTTCCTGGGTTCTTTCTTTGTATACATTCGACTATACGGGCCAAGCCCGGGATTTACGGGAAATCGCGGGTTTTTTTTGCCGGCGATTAAACAACTTTCATTAAGCGTCTCATTAAAAATGAAAACATTTCTGAAAACTACAAGTCTCATGCGTTTTAGTGGTGAAAATTAATTTAAAAAATCGTTCGGGAAATGAGTTTACACCCCGGGTACTTTCTTTGTATACTTTTGACTATACGGGCTGAGTCCGGGATTCACGGGAAATCGCAGGTTTTCGTTTGCCGGCGATGAAACTTCTTTTATTCAGCGTCTCATCAAAATTGAAAACATTTTTGAAAACTACAAGTCTCATGCGTTTTAGTGATGAAAAAAAAATTTAAGAAATCGTTCGGGAAATGAGTTTACTTCCTGGGTACTTTCTTTGTATACATTCGACTATACGGGCCAAGCCCGGGATTTACGGGAAATCGCGGGATTTCGTTTGCCGGCGATTAAACCTCTTTTATTAAGCGTCTCATCAAAAATGAATACATTTTTAAAAACTGCAAGTCTCATGCGTTTTAGTGGTGAAAGAATAATTGAAAAAATCGTTTCGGAAATGAGTTTACTCACAGGGTACTTTCTTTGTATACATTCGACTATACGGGCCAAGCCCGGGATTTACTGGAAATCGCGGGTTTTCGTTTGCCGGCGATTAAACAACTTTCATTAAGCGCCTCATCAAAAATGAAAACATTTCTGAAAACTACAAGTCTCATGCGTTTTAGTGGTGAAAAAATAATTTAAAAAATCGTTCGGGAAATGAGTTTACACCCTGGGTACTTTCTTTGTATACTTTTGACTATACGGCCCGAGTCTGGGATTTACGGGAAGTCGCGGGTTTTCATTTGCCGGCGATTAAACTTCTTTTATTCAGCGTCTCATCAAAAATGAAAATATTTTTAAATACTACAAGTCTCATGGGCTTTAGTGGTGAAATAATAATTTAAAAAATCGTTCGGGAAACGAGTTTACTCCCTGGGTACTTTCTTTGTATACTTTTGACTATACGGGCCGAGTCCGGGATTTACGGGAAATCGCGGGTTTTCGTTTGCCGGCAATTAAACTTCTTTTATTCAGCGTCTCATCAGAAATGAAAACATTTTTGAAAACTACAAGTCTTATGCGTTTTAGTGGTGAAAAAATAATTTAATTTACAAGTCTTATGCGTTTTAGTGGTGAAAAAATAATTTAAAAAATCGTTCTGGAAATGACTTTACTCACAGGGTACTTTCTTTGTATACATTCGACTATACTGGCCAAGCCCGGGATTTACGGGAAATCGCGGATTTTCGTTAGCCGGCGATTAAACCTCTTTCATTAAGCGTCTCATCAAAAATGAAAACATTTTTGAAAACTACAAGTCTCATGCATTTTAGTGGTGAAAATAAAATTTAAAAAATCGTTCGGGAAATGAGTTTACTTCCTGGGTTCTTTCTTTGTATACATTCGACTATACGGGCCAAGCCCGGGATTTACGGGAAATCGCGGGTTTTTTTTGCCGGCGATTAAACAACTTTCATTAAGCGTCTCATTAAAAATGAAAACATTTCTGAAAACTACAAGTCTCATGCGTTTTAGTGATGAAAAAAAAATTTAAGAAATCGTTCGGGAAATGAGTTTACTTCCTGGGTACTTTCTTTGTATACATTCGACTATACGGGCCAAGCCCGGGATTTACGGGAAATCGCGGGATTTCGTTTGCCGGCGATTAAACCTCTTTTATTAAGCGTCTCATCAAAAATGAATACATTTTTAAAAACTGCAAGTCTCATGCGTTTTAGTGGTGAAAGAATAATTGAAAAAATCGTTTCGGAAATGAGTTTACTCACAGGGTACTTTCTTTGTATACATTCGACTATACGGGCCAAGCCCGGGATTTACTGGAAATCGCGGGTTTTCGTTTGCCGGCGATTAACCAACTTTCATTAAGCGCCTCATCAAAAATGAAAACATTTCTGAAAACTACAAGTCTCATGCGTTTTAGTGGTGAAAAAATAATTTAAAAAATCGTTCGGGAAATGAGTTTACACCCTGGGTACTTTCTTTGTATACTTTTGACTATACGGCCCGAGTCTGGGATTTACGGGAAGTCGCGGGTTTTCATTTGCCGGCGATTAAACTTCTTTTATTCAGCGTCTCATCAAAAATGAAAATATTTTTAAATACTACAAGTCTCATGGGCTTTAGTGGTGAAATAATAATTTAAAAAATCGTTCGGGAAACGAGTTTACTCCCTGGGTACTTTCTTTGTATACTTTTGACTATACGGGCCGAGTCCGGGATTTACGGGAAATCGCGGGTTTTCGTTTGCCGGCAATTAAACTTCTTTTATTCAGCGTCTCATCAGAAATGAAAACATTTTTGAAAACTACAAGTCTTATGCGTTTTAGTGGTGAAAAAATAATTTAATTTACAAGTCTTATGCGTTTTAGTGGTGAAAAAATAATTTAAAAAATCGTTCTGGAAATGAGTTTACTCACAGGGTACTTTCTTTGTATACATTCGACTATACTGGCCAAGCCCGGGATTTACGGGAAATCGCGGATTTTCGTTTGCCGGCGATTAAACCTCTTTCATTAAGCGTCTCATCAAAAATGAAAACATTTTTGAAAACTACAAGTCTCATGCATTTTAGTGGTGAAAATAAAATTTAAAAAATCGTTCGGGAAATGAGTTTACTTCCTGGGTTCTTTCTTTGTATACATTCGACTATACGGGCCAAGCCCGGGATTTACGGGAAATCGCGGGTTTTTTTTGCCGGCGATTAAACAACTTTCATTAAGCGTCTCATTAAAAATGAAAACATTTCTGAAAACTACAAGTCTCATGCGTTTTAGTGGTGAAAATTAATTTAAAAAATCGTTCGGGAAATGAGTTTACACCCCGGGTACTTTCTTTGTATACTTTTGACTATACGGGCTGAGTCCGGGATTCACGGGAAATCGCAGGTTTTCGTTTGCCGGCGATGAAACTTCTTTTATTCAGCGTCTCATCAAAATTGAAAACATTTTTGAAAACTACAAGTCTCATGCGTTTTAGTGATGAAAAAAAAATTTAAGAAATCGTTCGGGAAATGAGTTTACTTCCTGGGTACTTTCTTTGTATACATTCGACTATACGGGCCAAGCCCGGGATTTACGGGAAATCGCGGGATTTCGTTTGCCGGCGATTAAACCTCTTTTATTAGGCGTCTCATCAAAAATGAATACATTTTTAAAAACTGCAAGTCTCATGCGTTTTAGTGGTGAAAGGATAATTGAAAAAATCGTTTCGGAAATGAGTTTACTCACAGGGTACTTTCTTTGTATACATTCGACTATACGGGCCAAGCCCGGGATTTACTGGAAATCGCGGGTTTTCGTTTGCCGGCGATTAAACAACTTTCATTAAGCGCCTCATCAAAAATGAAAACATTTCTGAAAACTACAAGTCTCATGCGTTTTAGTGGTGAAAAAATAATTTAAAAAATCGTTCGGGAAATGAGTTTACACCCTGGGTACTTTCTTTGTATACTTTTGACTATACGGCCCGAGTCTGGGATTTACGGGAAGTCGCGGGTTTTCATTTGCCGGCGATTAAACTTCTTTTATTCAGCGTCTCATCAAAAATGAAAATATTTTTAAATACTACAAGTCTCATGGGCTTTAGTGGTGAAAAAATAATTTAAAAAATCGTTCTGGAAATGAGTTTACTCACAGGGTACTTTCTTTGTATACATTCGACTATACGGGCCAAGCCCGGGATTTACGGGAAATCGCGGATTTTCGTTTGCCGGCGATTAAACCTCTTTCATTAAGCGTCTCATCAAAAATGAAAACATTTTTGAAAACTACAAGTCTCATGCATTTTAGTGGGGAAAATAAAATTTAAAAAATCGTTCGGGAAATGTGTTTACTTCCTGGGTTCTTTCTTTGTATACATTCGACTATACGGGCCAAGCCCGAGATTTACGGGAAATCGCGGGTTTTTTTTGCCGGCGATTAAACAACTTTCATTAAGCGTCTCATTAAAAATGAAAACATTTCTGAAAACTACAAGTCTCATGCGTTTTAGTGGTGAAAATTAATTTAAAAAATCGTTCGGGAAATGAGTTTACACCCCGGGTACTTTCTTTGTATACTTTTGACTATACGGGCTGAGTCCGGGATTCACGGGAAATCGCAGGTTTTCGTTTGCCGGCGATGAAACTTTCAAAACATTTTTGAAAACTACAAGTCTCATGCGTTTTAGTGGTGAAAAAAAAATTTAAAAAATCGTTCGGGAAATGAGTTTACTTCCTGGGTACTTTCTTTGTATACATTCCACTATACGGGCCAAGCCCGGGATTTACGGGAAATCGCGGCTTTTCGTTTGCCGGCGATTAAACCTCTTTCATTAAACGTCTCATCAAAAATGAAAACATTTCTGAAAACTACAAGTCTCATGCGCTTTAGTGGTGAAAAAATAATTTAAAAATTCGTTCGGAAAATGAGTTTACTCACTGGGTACTTTCCTTGTATACTTTTGACTATGCGGGCCGAGTCCGGGATTTACGGGAAATCGCAGGTTTTCGTTTGCCGGCGATTAAACTTCTTTTATTCAGCGTCTCATCAAAAATGAAAACATTTTTAAAAACTACAAGTCTCATGGGCTTTAGTGGTAAAATATAAATTTAAAAAATCGTTTGGGAAATGAGTTTACTCCCTGGGTACTTTCTTTGTATACTTTTGACTATAGGTGCCGAGTCCGGGATTTACGGGAAATCGCAGGTTTTCGTTTGCCGGCGATTAAATTTCTTTTATTCAGCGTCTCATCAAAAATGAAAACATTTTTAAAAACTACAAGTCTCATGCGTTTTAGTGGTGAAAAAATAATTTAAAAATTCGTTCAGGAAATGAGTTTACTCACTGGGTACTTTCTTTGTATACTTTTGACTATACGGGCCGAGTCCGGGATTTACGGGAAATCCCGGGTTTTCGTTTGCCGGCGATTAAACTTCTTTTATTCAGCGTCTCATCAAAAATGAAAACATTTTTAAAAACTACAAGTCTCATGCGTTTTAGTGGTGAAAAAATAATTTAAAAATTCGTTCAGGAAATGAGTTTACTCACTGGGTACTTTCTTTGTATACTTTTGACTATACGGGCCGAGTCCGGGATTTACGGGAAATCCCGGGTTTTCGTTTGCCGGCGATTAAACTTCTTTTATTCAGCGTCTCATCAAAAATGAAAGTATTTTTAAATACTACAAGTCTCATGGGCTTTAGTGGTGGAATAATAATTTAAAAAATCGTTCGGGAAATGAGTTTACTCCCTGTGTACTATCTTTGTATACTTTTGACTATACGGGCCAAGCCCGGGATTTACGGGAAATCGCAGGTTTTCGTTTGCCGGCGATTAAACTTCTTTTATTCAGCGTCTCATCAAAAATGAAAACATTTTTGAAAACTACAAGTCTCATGCGTTTTAGTGGTGAAAAAAAAATTTTAAAAATCGTTTGGGAAATGAGTTTACTTCCTGGGTTCTTTCTTTGTATACATTCGACTATACGGGCCAAGCCCGGGATTTACGGGAAATCGCGGGTTTTCTTTTGCCGGCGATTAAACAACTTTCATTAAGCGTCTCATTAAAAATGAAAACATTTCTGAAAACTACCAGTCTCATGCGTTTTAGTGGTGAAAATTAATTTAAAAAATCGTTCGGGAAATGAGTTTACACCCCGGGTACTTTCTTTGTATACTTTTGACTATACGGGCTGAGTCCGGGATTCACGGGAAATCGCAGGTTTTCGTTTGCCGGCGATTAAACTTCTTTTATTCAGCGTCTTATGAAAATTGAAAACATTTTTGAAAACTACAAGTCTCATGCGTTTTAGTGGTGAAAAAATAATTTAAAAAATCGTTCGGGAAATGAGTTTACTCCCTGGGTACTTTCTTTGTGTACTTTTGACTATACGGGCCGAGTCTGGGATTTACGGGAAGTCGCGGGTTTTCCTTTGCCGGCGATTAAACTTCTTTTATTCAGCGTCTCATCAAAAATGAAAATATTTTTAAATACTACAAGTCTCATGGGCTTTAGTGGTGAAATAATAATTTAAAAAATCGTTCGGGAAATGAGTTTACACCCTGGGTACTTTCTTTGTATACTTTTGACTATACGGGCCGAGTCCGGGATTTACGATAAATCGCAGGTTTTCGTTTGCCGGCGATTAAACTTCTTTTATTCAGCGTCTCATCAAAAATGAAAACATTTTTGAAAACTACAAGTCTAATGCGTTTTAGTGGTGAAAAAATAATTTAAAAAATCGTTCGGGAAATGAGTTTACTCCCTGGGTACTTTCTTTGTATACTTTTGACTATACGCGCCGAGTCCGGGATTTACGGGAAATCCCGGGTTTTCGATTGCCGGCGATTAAACTTCTTTTATTCAGCGTCTCATCAAAAATGAAAACATTTTTAAAAACTACAAGTCTCATGGGCTTTAGTGGTAAAATATAAATTTAAAAAATCGTTTGGGAAATGAGTTTACTCCCTGGGTACTTTCTTTGTATACTTTTGACTATACGGGCCGAGTCCGGGATTTACGGGAAATCCCGGGTTTTCGATTGCCGGCGATTAAACTTCTTTTATTCAGCGTCTTATGAAAATTGAAAACATTTTTGAAAACTACAAGTCTCATGCGTTTTAGTGGTGAAAAAATAATTTAAAAAATCGTTCGGGAAATGAGTTTACTCCCTGGGTACTTTCTTTGTGTACTTTTGACTATACGGTCCGAGTCTGGGATTTACGGGAAGTCGCGGGTTTTCCTTTGCCGGCGATTAAACTTCTTTTATTCAGCGTCTCATCAAAAATGAAAATATTTTTAAATACTACAAGTCTCATGGGCTTTAGTGGTGAAATAATAATTTAAAAAATCGTTCGGGAAATGAGTTTACACCCTGGGTACTTTCTTTGTATACTTTTGACTATACGGGCCGAGTCCGGGATTTACGATAAATCGCAGGTTTTCGTTTGCCGGCGATTAAACTTCTTTTATTCAGCGTCTCATCAAAAATAAAAACATTTTTGAAAACTACAAGTCTAATGCGTTTTAGTGGTGAAAAAATAATTTAAAAAATCGTTCGGGAAATGAGTTTACTCCCTGGGTACTTTCTTTGTATACTTTTGACTATACGGGCCGAGTCCGGGATTTACGGGAAATCCCGGGTTTTCGATTGCCGGCGATTAAACTTCTTTTATTCAGCGTCTCATCAAAAATGAAAACATTTTTAAAAACTACAAGTCTCATGGGCTTTAGTGGTAAAATATAAATTTAAAAAATCGTTTGGGAAATGAGTTTACTCCCTGGGTACTTTCTTTGTATACTTTTGACTATAGGGGCCGAGTCCTGGATTTACGGGAAATCGCAGGTTTTCGTTTGCCGGCGATTAAACTTCTTTTATTCAGCGTCTTATCAAAATTGAAAACATTTTTGAAAACTACAAGTCTCATGCGTTTTAGTGGTGAAAAAATAATTTAAAAAATCGTTTGGGAAATGAGTTTACTCCCTGGGTACTTTCTTTGTATACTTTTGACTATAGGGCCCGAGTCCGGGATTTACGGGAAATCGCAGGTTTTCGTTTGCCGGCGATTAAACTTCTTTTATTCAGCGTCTCATCAAAAATGATAAGATTTCTGAAAACTACAAGTCTCATGCGTTTTAGTGGTGAAATAATAATTTAAAAAATCGTTTGGGAAATTAGTTTACTCCCCGGGTCCTTTCTTTGTATACTTTTGACTATACGGGCCGAGTCCGGGATTTACGGGAAATCGCAGGTTTTCGTTTGCCGGCGATTAAACTTCTTTTATTCAGTGTCTCATCAAAAATGAAAACATTTTTGAAAACTACAAGTCTCATGCGTTTTAGTGGTGAAAAAATTATTTAAAATATCGTTCGGGAAATAAGTTTACTCCCTGGGTACTTTCTTTGTATACTTTTGACTATGCGGACCGAGTCCGGGGTTTACGGGAAATGGCGGGTTTTCGTTTGCCGGTGATTAAACTTCTTTTATTCAGCGTCTCATCAAAAATGAAAACATTTTTGAAAACTACAAGTCTCAAGCGTTTTAGTGGTGAAAAGATAATTTAAAAAATCGTTTTGGAAATGAGTTTACTCACAGGGTACTTTCTTTGTATACATTCGACTATAAGGACCAAGCCCGGGATTTACGGGAAATCGCGGCTTTTCGTTTGCCGGCGATTAAACCACTTTCATCAAGCGTCTCATCAAAAATGAAAACATTTCTGAAAACTACAAGTCTCATGCGTTTTAGTGGTGAAAAAATAATTTAAAAATTCGTTCGGGAAATGAGTTTACTCACTGCGTACTTTCCTTGTATACTTTTGACTATACGGGCCGAGTCCGGGATTTACGGAAAATCCCGGGTTTTCGTTTGCCGGCGATTAAACCACTTTCATCAAGCGTCTCATCAAAAATGAAAACATTTCTGAAAACTACAAGTCTCATGCGTTTTAGTGGTAAAAAAATAATTTAAAAATTCGTTCGGGAAATGAGTTTACTCACTGGGTACTTTCCTTGCATACTTTTGACTATACGGGCCGAGTCCGGGATTTACGGAAAATCCCAGGTTTTCGTTTGCCGGCGATTAAATTTCTTTTATTCAGCGTCTCATCAAAAATGAAAACATTTTTAAAAACTACAAGTCTCATGGGCTTTAGTGGTGAAATAATAATTTAAATAATCGTTTGGGAAATGAGTTTACTCCTTGGGTACTTTCTTTGTATACTTTTGACTATACGGGCCGAGTCCGGGATTTACGGGAAATCGCAGGTTTTCGTCTGCCGGCGATTAAACTTCTTTTATTCAGCGTCTCATCAAAAATGAAAACATTTTTAAAAACAACAAGTCTCATTGGCTTTAGTGGTAAAATATAAATTTAAAAAATCGTTTGGGAAATGAGTTTACTCCCTGGGTACTTTCTTTGTATACTTTTGACTATAGGGGCCGAGTCCGGGATTTACGGGAAATCGCAAGTTTTCGTTTGCCGGCGATTAAACTTCTTTTATTCAGCGTCTCATCAAAAATGAAAAGATTTCTGAAAACTACAAGTCTCATGCGTTTTAGTGGTGAAAAAATAATTTAAAAAATCGTTCGGGAAATGAGTTTACTCCCTGGGTACTTTCTTTGTATACTTTTGACTATACGGGCCAAGTCCGTGATTTACGGGAAATCGCGGGTTTTCGTTTGCCGGCGATTAAACTTCTTTTATTCAGCGTCTCATCAAAAATGAAAACATTTTTAAAAACTACAAGTCTCATGGGCTTTAGTGTTGAAATAATAATTTAAAAAATCGTTTGGGAAATTAGTTTACTCCCCGGGTCCTTTCTTTGTATACTTGTGACTATACGGGCCGAGTCCGGGATTTACGGGAAATCGCAGGTTTTCGTTTGCCGGCGATTAAACTTCTTTTATTCAGCGTCTCATCAGAAATGAAAACATTTTTGAAAACTACAAGTCTTATGCGTTTTAGTGGTGAAAAAATAATTTAAAAAATCGTTCTGGAAATGAGTTTACTCACAGGGTACTTTCTTTGTATACATTCGACTATACGGGCCAAGCCCGGGATTTACGGGAAATCGCGGATTTTCGTTTGCCGGCGATTAAACCTCTTTCATTAAGCGTCTCATCAAAAATGAAAACATTTTTGAAAACTACAAGTCTCATGCATTTTAGTGGTGAAAATAAAATTTAAAAAATCGTTCGGGAAATGAGTTTACTTCCTGGGTTCTTTCTTTGTATACATTCGACTATACGGGCCAAGCCCGGGATTTACGGGAAATCGCAGGTTTATTTTGCCGGCGATTAAACAACTTTCATTAAGCGTCTCATTAAAAATGAAAACATTTCTGAAAACTACAAGTCTCATGCGTTTTAGTGGTGAAAATTAATTTAAAAAATCGTTCGGGAAATGAGTTTACACCCCGGGTACTTTCTTTGTATACTTTTGACTATACGGGCTGAGTCCGGGATTTACGGGAAATCGCAGGTTTTCGTTTGCCGGCGATTAAACTTCTTTTATTCAGCGTCTCATCAAAAATGAAAACATTTTTAAAAACTGCAAGTCTCATGCGTTTTAGTGGTGAAAGGATAATTGAAAAAATCGTTTCGAAAATGAGTTTACTCACAGGGTACTTTCTTTGTATACATTCGACTATACGGGCCAAGCCCGGGATTTACTGGAAATCGCGGGTTTTCGTTTGCCGGCGATTAAACAACTTTCATTAAGCGTCTCATCAAAAATGAAAACATTTCTGAAAACTACAAGTCTCATGCGTTTTAGTGGTGAAGAAATAATTTAAAAAATCGTTCGGGAAATGAGTTTACACCCTGGGTACTTTCTTTGTATACTTTTGACTATACGGCCCGAGTCTGGGATTTACGGGATGTCGCGGGTTTTCGTTTGCCGGCGATTAAACTTCTTTTATTCAGCGTCTCATCAAAAATGAAAATATTTTTAAATACTACAAGTCTCATGGGCTTTAGTGGTGAAATAATAATTTAAAAAATCGTTCGGGAAACGAGTTTACTCCCTGGGTACTTTCTTTGTATACTTTTGACTATACGGGCCGAGTCCGGGATTTACGGGAAGTCGCTGGTTTTTGTTTGCCGGCAATTAAACTTCTTTTATTCAGCGTCTCATCAAAAATGAAAGTATTTTTAAATACTACAAGTCTCATGCGTTTTAGTGGTGAAAAAAAATTTAAAAAATCGTTCGGGAAATGAGTTTACTCCCTGGGTACTTTCTTTTTATATATTCGACTATACGGGCCAAGCCCGGGATTTACGGGAAATCGCGGGATTTCGTTTGCCGGCGATTAAACCTCTTTTATTAAGCGTCTCATCAAAAATGAAAACATTTTTGAAAACTGCAAGTCTCATGCGTTTTAGTGGTGAAAAGATAATTGAAAAAATCGTTTCGGAAATGAGTTTACTCACAGGGTACTTTCTTTGTATACATTCGACTATACAGGCCAAGCCCGGGATTTACGGGAAATCACGGGTTTTCGTTTGCCGGCGATTAAACAACTTTCATTAAGCGTCTCATCAAAAATGAAAACATTTCTGAAAACTACAAGTCTCACCGTTTTAGTGGTGAAAAAATAATTTAAAAAATCGTTCGGGAAATGAGTTTACTCCCTGGGTACTTTCTTTGTATACTTTTGACTATACGGGCCGAGTCCGGGATTTACGGGAAGTCGCGGGTTTTCGTTTGCCGGCGATTAAACTTCTTTTATTCAGTGTCTTATCAAAAATGAAAATATTTTTAAATACTACAAGTCTCATGGGCTTTAGTGGTGAAATAATAATTTAAAAAATCGTTCGGGAAATGAGTTTACACCCTGGGTACTTTCTTTGTATACTTTTGACTATACGGGCCGAGTCCGGGATTTACGGGAAATCGCAGGTTTTCGTTTGCCGGCGATTAAACTTCTTTTATTCAGCGTCTCATTAAAAATGAAAACATTTCTGAAAACTACAAGTCTCATGCGTTTTAGTGGTGAAAATTAATTTAAAAAATCGTTCGGGAAATGAGTTTACACCCCGGGTACTTTCTTTGTATACTTTTGACTATACGGGCCGAGTCCGGGATTTACGGGAAGTCGCAGGTTTTCGTTTGCCGGCGATTAAACTTCTTTTATTCAGCGTCTCATCAAAAATGAAAACATTTTTAAAAACTGCAAGTCTCATGCGTTTTAGTGGTGAAAGGATAATTGAAAAAATCGTTTCGAAAATGAGTTTACTCACAGGGTACTTTCTTTGTATACATTCGACTATACGGGCCAAGCCCGGGATTTACTGGAAATCGCGGGTTTTCGTTTGCCGGCGATTAAACAACTTTCATTAAGAGTCTCATCAAAAATGAAAACATTTCTGAAAACTACAAGTCTCATGCGTTTTAGTGGTGAAAAAATAATTTAAAAAATCGTTCGGGAAATGAGTTTACACCCTGGGTACTTTCTTTGTATACTTTTGACTATACGGCCCGAGTCTGGGATTTACGGGATGTCGCGGGTTTTCGTTTGCCGGCGATTAAACTTCTTTTATTCAGCGTCTCATCAAAAATGAAAATATTTTTAAATACTACAAGTCTCATGGGGTTTAGTGGTGAAATAATAATTTAAAAAATCGTTCGGGAAACGAGTTTACTCCCTGGGTACTTTCTTTGTATACTTTTGACTATACGGGCCGAGTCCGGGATTTACGGGAAGTCGCTGGTTTTTGTTTGCCGGCAATTAAACTTCTTTTATTCAGCGTCTCATCAAAAATGAAAGTATTTTTAAATACTACAAGTCTCATGCGTTTTAGTGGTGAAAAAAAATTTAAAAAATCGTTCGGGAAATGAGTTTACTCCCTGGGTACTTTCTTTTTATATATTCGACTATACGGGCCAAGCCCGGGATTTACGGGAAATCGCAGGATTTCGTTTGCCGGCGATTAAACCTCTTTTATTAAGCGTCTCATCAAAAATGAAAACATTTTTGAAAACTGCAAGTCTCATGCGTTTTAGTGGTGAAAAGATAATTGAAAAAATCGTTTCGGAAATGAGTTTACTCACAGGGTACTTTCTTTGTATACATTCGACTATACGGGCCAAGCCCGGGATTTACGGGAAATCACGGGTTTTCGTTTGCCGGCGATTAAACAACTTTCATTAAGCGTCTCATCAAAAACGAAAACATTTCTGAAAACTACAAGTCTCACCGTTTTAGTGGTGAAAAAATAATTTAAAAAATCGTTCGGGAAATGAGTTTACTCTCTGGGTACTTTCTTTGTATACTTTTGACTATACGGGCCGAGTCCGGGATTTACGGAAAGTCGCGGGTTTTCGTTTGCCGGCGATTAAACTTCTTTTATTCAGTGTCTCATCAAAAATGAAAATATTTTTAAATACTACAAGTCTCATGGGCTTTAGTGGTGAAATAATAATTTAAAAAATCGTTCGGGAAATGAGTTTACACCCTGGGTACTTTCTTTGTATACTTTTGACTATACGGGCCGAGTCCGGGATTTACGGGAAATCGCAGGTTTTCGTTTGCCGGCGATTAAACTTCTTTTATTCAGCGTCTCATCAAAAATGAAAACATTTTTGAAAACTACAAGTCTCATGCGTTTTAGTGGTGAAAAAATAATTTAAAAAATCGTTCGGGAAATGAGTTTACTCCCTGGGTACTTTCTTTGTATACTTTTGACTATGCGGGCCGAGTCCGGGGTTTACGGGAAATGGCGGGTTTTTGTTTGCCGGCGATTAAACTTCTTTTATTCAGCGTCTCATCAAAAATAAAAACATTTTTGAAAACTACAAGTCTCAAGCGTTTTAGTGGTGAAAAGATAATTTAAAAAATCGTTTTGGAAATGAGTTTACTCACAGGATACTTTCTTTGTATACATTCGACTATACGGGCCAAGCCCGGGATTTACGGGAAATCGCGGATTTTCGTTTGCCGGCGATTAAACCTCTTTCATTAAACGTCTCATCAAAAATGAAAACATTTCTGAAAACTACAAGTCTCATGCGTTTTAGTGGTGAAAAAATAATTTAAAAATTCGTTCGGAAAATGAGTTTACTCACTGGGTACTTTCCTTGTATACTTTTGACTATACGGGCCGAGTCCGGGATTTACGGGAAATCCCGGGTTTTCGTTTGCCGGCGATTAAACTTCTTTTATTCAGCGTCTCATCAAAAATGAAAAGATTTTTAAAAACTACAAGTCTCATGGGCTTTAGTGGTGAAATAATAATTTAAATAATCGTTCGGGAAATGAGTTTACTCACAGGGTACTTTCTTTGTATACATTCGACTATACGGGCCAAGCCCGGGATTTACGGGAAATCGTGGCTTTTCATTTCCCGGCGATTAAACCACTTTCATCAAGCGTCTCATCAAAAATAAAAACATTTCTGAAAACTACAAGTCTCATGCGTTTTAGTGGTGAAAAAGTAATTTAAAAAATCCTTCGGGAAATGAGTTTACTCCCTGGGTACTTTCTTTGTATACTTTTAACTATACGGGCCAAGCCCAGGATTTACGGGAAATCGCGGGTTTACGTTTGCCGGCGATTAAACTTTTTTTATTCAGCGTCTCATCAAAAATGAAAACATTTTTAAAAACTACAAGTCTCATGCGTTTTAGTGGTGAAATAATAATTTAAAAAATCGTTTGGGAAATGAGTTTACTCCCTGGGTACTTTCTTTGTATACTTTTGACTATAGGTGCCGGTTCCGGGATTTACGGGAAATCGCAGGTTTTCGTTTGCCGGCGATTAAACTTCTTTTATTCAGCGTCTCATCAACAATGAAAACATTTTTGAAAACTACAAGTCTCATGCGTTTTAGTGGTGAAAAAATAATTTAAAAAATCGTTCAAGAAATGAGTTTACACCCTGGGTACTTTCTTTGTATACTTTTGACTATACGGGCCGAGTCCGGGATTTACGGGAAATCCCCGGTTTTCGTTTGCCGGCGATTAAACTTCTTTTATTCAGCGTCTCATCAAAAATGAAAACATTTTTAAAAACTACAAGTCTCATGCGTTTTAGTGGTGAAAAAGTAATTTAAAAAATCCTTTGGGAAATGAGTTTACTCCCTGGGTACTTTCTTTGTATACTTTTGACTATACGGGCCAAGCCCGGGATTTACGGGAAATCGCGGGTTTTCGTTTGCCGGCGATTAAACTTCTTTTATTCAGCGTCTCATCAAAAATGAAAACATTTTTGAAAACTACAAGTCTCATGCGTTTTAGTGGTGAAAAAATAATTTAAAAAATCGTTCGGAAATGAGTTTACTCCCTGGGTACTTTCTTTGTATACTTTTGACTATACGGGCCAAGCCGGGAATTACGGGAAATCGCGGGTTTTCGTTTGCCGGCGATTAAACTTCTTTTATTCAGCGTCTCATCAAAAATGAAAACATTTTTAAAAACTACAAGTCTTATGCGTTTTAGTGGTGAAAAAAAAAATTAAAAAATCGTTCTGGAAATGAGTTTACTCACAGGGTACTTTCTTTGTATACATGCGACTATACGTGCCAAGCCCGGGATTTACGGGAAATAGCGGGTTTTCTTTGCCGGCGATTAAACTTCTTTTATTCAGCGTCTCATCAAAAATGAAAACATTTTTAAAAACTACAAGTCTTATGCGTTTTAGTGTTGAAAAAATAATTTAAAAAATCGTTCTGGAAATGAGTTTACTCCCTGGGTACTTTCTTTGTATACTTTTGACTATACGGGCCGAGTCCGGGATTTAGGGAAATCGCAGGTTTTCGTTTGCCGGCGATTAAACTGCTTTTATTCAGCGTCTCATCAAAAATGAAAACATTTTTGAAAACTACAAGTCTTATGCGTTTTAGTGGTGAAAAAATAATTTAAAAAATCGTTCTGGAAATGAGTTTACTCCCTGGGTACTTTCTTTGTATACTTTTAACTATACGGGCCAAGCCCGGGATTTACGGGAAATCGCGGGTTTTCGTTTGCCGGCGATTAAACTTCTTTTATTCAGCGTCTCATCAAAAATGAAAACATTTTTAAAAACTACAAGTCTCATGCGTTTTAGTGGTGAAAAAGTAATTTAAAAAATCCTTCGGGAAATGAGTTTACTCCCTGGGTACTTTCTTTGTATACTTTTAACTATACGGGCCAAGCCCGGGATTTACGGGACATCGCGGGTTTACGTTTGCCGGCGATTAAACTTCTTTTATTCAGCGTCTCATCAAAAATGAAAACATTTTTAAAAACTACAAGTCTCATGCGTTTTAGTGGTGAAATAATAATTTAAAAAATCGTTTGGGAAATGAGTTTACTCCCTAGGTACTTTCTTTGTATACTTTTGACTATACGGGCCGAGTCCAGGATTTACGGGAAATCGCAGGTTTTCGTTTGCCGGCGATTAAACTTCTTTTATTCAGCGTCTCATCAAAAATGAAAACATTTTTAAAAACTACAAGTCTCATGCGTTTTAGTGGTGAAAAAGTAATTTAAAAAATCCTTTGGGAAATGAGTTTACTCCCTGGGTACTTTCTTTGTATACTGTTAACTATACGGGCCAAGCCCGGGATTTACGGGAAATCGCGGGTTTACGTTTGCCGGCGATTAAACTTCTTTTATTCAGCGTCTCGTCAAAAATGAAAACATTTTTGAAAACTACAAGTCTCATGCGTTTTAGTGGTGAAAAAATAATTTAAAAAATCGTTCGGGAAATGAGTTTACTCCCTGGGTACTTTCTTTGTATACTTTTGACTATACGGGCCGAGTCCGGGATTTACGGGAAATCGCGGATTTTCGTTTGCCGGCGATTAAACTTCTTTTATTCAGCGTCCCATCAAATATGAAAATATTTTTGAAAACTGCAAATCTCATGCGTTTAGTGGTAAAAAAATAATATAAAAAATCGTTCGGGAAATGAGTTTACTCCCTGGGTACTTTCTTTGTATACTTTTGACTATACGGGCCAAGCCCGGGATTTACGGGAAATCGCGGGTTTTCTTTGCCGGCGATTAAACTTCTTTTATTCAGCGTCTCATCAAAAATGAAAACATTTTTAAAAACTACAAGTCTTATGCGTTTTAGTGTTGAAAAAATAATTTAAAAAATCGTTCTGGAAATGAGTTTACTCCCTGGGTACTTTCTTTGTATACTTTTGACTATACGGGCCGAGTCCGGGATTTAGGGAAATCGCAGGTTTTCGTTTGCCGGCGATTAAACTGCTTTTATTCAGCGTCTCATCAAAAATGAAAACATTTTTGAAAACTACAAGTCTTATGCGTTTTAGTGGTGAAAAAATAATTTAAAAAATCGTTCTGGAAATGAGTTTACTCCCTAGGTACTTTCTTTGTATACTTTTAACTATACGGGCCAAGCCCGGGATTTACGGGAAATCGCGGGTTTACGTTTGCCGGCGATTAAACTTCTTTTATTCAGCGTCTTTTCAAAAATGAAAACATTTTTGAAAACTACAAGTCTCATGCGTTTTAGTGGTGAAAAAATAATTTAAAAAATCGTTCGGGAAATGAGTTTACTCCCTGGGTACTTTCTTTGTATACTTTTGACTATACGGGCCAAGCCCGGGATTTACGGGAAATCGCGGGTTTTCGTTTGCCGGCGATTAAACTTCTTTTATTCAGCGTCTCATCAAAAATGAAAACATTTTTAAAAACTACAAGTCTTATGCGTTTTAGTGGTGAAAAAATAATTTAAAAAATCGTTCTGGAAATGAGTTTACTCCCTGGGTACTTTCTTTGTATACTTTTGACTATACTGGCCGAGTCAGGGATTTACGGGAAATCGCGGATTTTCGTTTGCCGGCGATTAAACTTCTTTTATTCAGCGTCCCATCAAATATGAAAATATTTTTGAAAACTACAAGTCTTATGCGTTTTAGTGGTGAAAAAATAAATTAAAAAATCGTTCTGGAAATGAGTTTACACACAGGGTACTTTCTTTGTATACATTCGACTATACGGGCCAAGCCCGGGATTTACGGGAAATCGCGGATTTTCGTTTTCCGGCGATTAAACCTCTTTTATTAAGCGTCTCATCAAAAATGAAAACATTTTTGAAAACTACAAGTCTCATGCGTATTAGTGGTGAAAAAAAAATTTAAAAAATCGTTCGGGAAATGAGTTTACTCCCTGGGTACTTTCTTTGTATACATTCGACTATACGGGCCAAGCCCCGGATTTACGGGAAAGCGCGGGATTTCGTTTGCCGGCGATTAAACCTCTTTCTTTAAGCGTCTCATTAAAAATGAAAACATTTTTGAAAACTACAAGTCTCATGCGTTTTAGTGGTGAAAAAATAATTTAAAAAATCGTTCGGGAAATGAGTTTACTCCCTGGGTACTTTCTTTGTATACTTTTGACTATACGGGCCGAGTCCGGGATTTACGGGAAATCGCGGATTTTTGTTTGCCGGCGATTAAACTTCTTTTTATCAGCGTCCCATCAAATATGAAAATATTTTTGAAAACTACAAGTCTCATGCGTTTAGTGGTAAAAAAATAATATAAAAAATCGTTCGGGAAATGAGTTTACTCCCTGGGTACTTTCTTTGTATACTTTTGACTATACGGGCCAAGCCCGGGATTTACGGGAAATCGCGGGTTTTCGTTTGCCGGCGATTAAACTTCTTTTATTCAGCGTCTCATCAAAAATGAAAACATTTTTGAAAACTACAAGTCTCATGCGTTTTAGTGGTGAAAAAATAATTTAAAAAATCGTTCGGAAATGAGTTTACTCCCTGGGTACTTTCTTTGTATACTTTTGACTATACCGGCCAAGCCGGGAATTACGGGAAATCGCGGGTTTTCGTTTGCCGGCGATTAAACTTCTTTTATTCAGCGTCTCATCAAAAATGAAAACATTTTTAAAAACTACAAGTCTTATGCGTTTTAGTGGTGAAAAAAAAAATTAAAAAATCGTTCTGGAAATGAGTTTACTCACAGGGTACTTTCTTTGTATACATGCGACTATACGTGCCAAGCCCGGGATTTACGGGAAATAGCGGGTTTCGTTTGCCGGCGATTAAACTGCTTTTATTCAGCGTCTCATCAAAAATGAATACATTCTTGAAAACTGCAAGTCTCATGCGTTTTAGTGGTGAAAAAGTAATTTAAAAAATCGTTCGGAAATGAGTTTACTCCCTGGGTACTTTCTTTGTATACTTTTGACTATACGGGCCGAGTCCGGGATTTAGGGAAATCGCAGGTTTTCGTTTGCCGGCGATTAAACTGCTTTTATTCAGCGTCTCATCAAAAATGAAAACATTTTTAAAAACTACAAGTCTCATGCGTTTTAGTGGTGAAAAAATAATTTAAAAAAGCGTTCGGGAAATGAGTTTACTCCCTGGGTACTTTCTTTGTATACATTCGACTATACGTGCCAAGCCCGGGATTTACGGGAAATCGCGGGTTTTCGTTTGCCGGCGATTAAACTTCTTTTCTTCAGCGTCTCATCAAAAATGAAAACATTTTTAAAAACTACAAGTCTTATGCGTTTTAGTGGTGAAAAAATAAATTAAAAAATCGTTCTGGAAATGAGTTTACACACAGGGTACTTTCTTTGTATACATTCGACTATACGGGCCAAGCCCGGGATTTACGGGAAATCGCGGGTTTTCGTTTTCCGGCGATTAAACCTCTTTCATTAAGCGTCTCATCAAAAATGAAAACATTTTTGAAAACTACAAGTCTCATGCGTATTAGTGGTGAAAAAAAAATTTAAAAAATCGTTCGGGAAATGAGTTTACTCCCTGGGTACTTTCTTTGTATACTTTTGACTATACGGGCCAAGCCGGGAATTACGGGAAATCGCGGGTTTTCGTTTGCCGGCGATTAAACTTCTTTTATTCAGCGTCTCATCAAAAATGAAAACATTTTTAAAAACTACAAGTCTTATGCGTTTTAGTGGTGAAAAAAAAAAATTAAAAAATCGTTCTGGAAATGAGTTTACTGACAGGGTACTTTCTTTGTATACATGCGACTATACGTGCCAAGCCCGGGATTTACGGGAAATAGCGGGTATCGTTTGCCGGCGATTAAACTGCTTTTATTCAGCGTCTCATCAAAAATGAATACATTCTTGAAAACTGCAAGTCTCATGCGTTTTAGTGGTGAAAAAGTAATTTAAAAAATCGTTCGGAAATGAGTTTACTCCCTGGGTACTTTCTTTGTATACTTTTGACTATACGGGCCAAGCCTGGAATTACGGGAAATCGTGGGTTTTCGTTTGCCGGCGATTAAACTTCTTTTATTCAGCGTCTCATCAAAAATGAAAACATTTTTAAAAACTACACGTCTTATGCGTTTTAGTGGTGAAAAAAAAAATTAAAAAATCGTTCTGGAAATGAGTTTACTCACAGGGTACTTTCTTTGTATACTTTTGACTATACGGGCCAAGCCCGGGATTTACGGGAAATCGCGGGTTTCGTTTGCCGGCGATTAAACTGCTTTTATTCAGCGTCTCATCAAAAATGAATACATTCTTGAAAACTGCAAGTCTCATGCGTTTTAGTGGTGAAAAAGTAATTTAAAAAATCGTTCGGAAATGAGTTTACTCCCTGGGTACTTTCTTTGTATACTTTTGACTATACGGGCCAAGCCTGGAATTACGGGAAATCGTGGGTTTTCGTTTGCCGGCGATTAAACTTCTTTTATTCAGCGTCTCATCAAAAATGAAAACATTTTTAAAAACTACACGTCTTATGCGTTTTAGTGGTGAAAAAAAAAATTAAAAAATCGTTCTGGAAATGAGTTTACTCACAGGGTACTTTCTTTGTATACTTTTGACTATACGGGCCAAGCCCGGGATTTACGGGAAATCGCGGGTTTTCGTTTGCCGGCGATTAAACTGCTTTTATTCTGCGTCTCATCAAAGATGAAAACATTTTTGAAAACTACAAGTCTCATGCGTTTTAGTGGTGAAAAAATAATTTAAAAAATCGTTCGGGAAATGAGTTTACTCCCTGGGTACTTTCTTTGTATACTTTTGACTATACGGGCCGAGTCCGGGATTTAGGGAAATCGCAGGTTTTCGTTTGCCGGCGATTAAACTGCTTTTATTCAGCGTCTCATCAAAAATGAAAACATTTTTGAAAACTACAAGTCTCATGCGTTTTAGTGGTGAAAAAATAATTTAAAAAAGCGTTCGGGAAATGAGTTTACTCCCTGGGTACTTTCTTTGTATACATTCGACTATACGGGCCAAGCCCCGGATTTACGGGAAAGCGCGGGATTTCGTTTGCCGGCGATTAAACCTCTTTCTTTAAGCGTCTCATCAAAAATGAAAACATTTTTGAAAACTACAAGTCTCATGCGTTTTAGTGGTGAAAAAATAATTTAAAAAATCGTTCGGGAAATGAGTTTACTCCCTGGGTACTTTCTTTGTATACTTTTGACTATACGGGCCGAGTCCGGGATTTACGGGAAATCGCGGATTTTTGTTTGCCGGCGATTAAACTTCTTTTTATCAGCGTCCCATCAAATATGAAAATATTTTTGAAAACTACAAGTCTCATGCGTTTAGTGGTAAAAAAATAATATAAAAAATCGTTCGGGAAATGAGTTTACTCCCTGTAGGCTGTTCAGGTCAAATTTTTCTATGCGCCGCTCGACCTTCTAGCCGTATGCAACGTTTTCTACATTTCTATACGGTTTCAACGAGGGGTCGCGCAACTCCTAACTACAAGCCATTCTCTAGTTATTGTTATTTTTATGATAGATAGTATAGCCCTTTTTTGTTGCGTTTTTCGGCCAATTTCGCAACAAAACACGGCACAAAGACGGGGGTCATGTATAGGTTTTTTTTCACAATTTCTATCTTTAAAAATCAATAACTCCAGATTGAGACATGGTAAGAACTTAAAATTTTTACAGTAGATAGTATATTTGTAAAAGAAAAAATATATTAATTTTTGATGGTTTATTTTTAGAAATGACGTAATGATGACGTCATAGCTCAAATATTACTACAAATTGCTCTAAAAGCGCAAGAAAGTATACAACAACCAGTAAACAATTTTATAAACTGTAATCTTAACGTTAAACAAAGTTCATTAGAGTGTACGAAATTTCGGACAAGGGTGTAAATTTGCAGACCAGATAGAAAAAATGACGTCATAGTTGAAAAAATCTTTCCAAATTGATGAAAATGCAAAAAAGTTCACAGGAACATAATAAAACACCACAAATTAGTAACTATTCAAAAATTATACAAACACTCTTAAGGAGTACAAATATCTGACAAGAGTGTAATTTGCAGACCAGATAGAAAAAATGACGTCATAGTTGAAAAAATCTTTCCAAATTGATGAAAATGCGAAAAAAATTCACAGGAACATAATAAAACACCACAAATTAGTAACTATTCAAAAATTTTACAAACACTCTTGAAGAGTACAAAATATTTGACAAGAGTGTAATTTGCAGACCAGATAGTAAAAATGATGCTGTAGCTCAAAAATAACATAAAATCAATGTATAAAAGCAAAACAATTATACAATAACCGGCAAAAATGTTTATAAACTGTAATCTTAACATTGAGAGACTTCATAGAAATGTACGAAATTTATATTTTTGCAGACCAGCCAGAGAAAATAACGTAATAGCTGAAAAGATATTTCAAATTTAAGGAAATGTAAAAAGAAAGTCCACAGGAACCACTGTAAAACACTAAGTTGGTAACTATAAAACTTTGACAAACACTCTTAAAGCTTGCAAAATATTTGACAGAGTATAAATATGCAGACCAGATGAAAATGGAACAACTGCACCTTTTAGCACCTAAATAAAAAAAAGAACGCAAAATATTAAGCTACCATAAGTGCTAAATGTTTTAATAGAACAATATATACCACATGTCACAAGTTGACAAAACAATGATCCTCAAAGGAAGAAGTTTTTGCCATAAAAAAGTTCCACGGTTTGAACGAAATACATTACCACAAAAATTTCTTCCCTCAAATATATAACTATACTATAACTAACTATATTCTAAGATAACATAATAACGTCTCCCTTCTCAAAATCTAAAATTATTGGAAAACTCCAAACTGTCTCAGGTTCTGACTCATATACTACATTAAACAACGTGCGTTTAGGATTGGAATGTCGTTTTGCTACACTTAGAATTTCCCCTTTACACCAATATGCATCCTCTTCATCTTCTTCCTTTAAATGATGCCGTATGTGTAAACCAACTAAACAATCAGGGTCTTTGATGAAGGAAGGGAGTTTGTTGCTTTTTTGTTGTTCAGACAGTTTTTTCATCCTTTCTTTCTTGATCTTTTCCATCAGTTCCTTTTTTTGGGTTGCAACTACTTCATCTCTATCTTCCTTCGACTTCAGGTTATCCTTTGTTACCTTTTCTGCAGATGATGAAAATGTTACATGCATGATTTTAACAAAGTTTTCAAGAAGCTCTTCCCAAGACAAATCAACTCTTTTGTTTCCACTCTGTTTTGTTTTGTTAAACAATTTGGAATTGCATTTGAAAGGCATAACATGCCTGTAAAAATTCATTTGCGCTAGCAAAACTTCTGCACGTTTTTGTGATGATATATCCATGATGTTTTTTTTCAGTTCATCAACAGATATCCAAGCCTGGACATTTAGCTCAAGCAATTTGTTAAAAGCTTCCACTTTCTTCAATGCTATTTTCTCTTCAGCTTTCTTTTTCATATCTTGTTTAGCAAGCAATTTCCTTTTCCTCTCCTCCAACAGTTCTTTTCTCCTTGATTTATACTTCGCCTTCATTTTTTCCACATTATGTCTGGCTGATTCCATCATACTTTTTTTCTCATCATAAGACTTCTGTTCAAACCAATCAAGTGTTTTGTTACGCGACCACATGGTTAAAGCCTGCAATGTTTCAACATTGGCACTTGGCTTCGTTTTCACTAACAAATCCAAAATTGCAAAGTCACTTTCAGAAGCCTTATTGGTTACTGGTACAATTGATGACGTCTCCTTTATTATCTGACTGGGGCTCCAGTACTTTCCTCCAGGCAGTTGATCCTTACATTGACGCTCTAAGATGATGAGAATTGCATGGCAAATAATTTCAAGGGCTTGCTGTGTTAGAATATCCAATTCATCATCACCTGTATCCTCAAATAGCTTGATAAATAATTCATCTTTGTTGTGTACAATAATACCATCCTCTTGGAAAATATGACTGCCAGATAGAAGTGATGAACAATTGTTGCAGAGTGCAGATAGTTTGACTTTAAGTTGTAACAGGTATGGATTTATTTCGAGGATACTTTCACAAGACTCTATTAATCGCCACAATGGACCAGTCAATAATTTATCAATAATGCCAAGTGCTCTGACTTCACTAAGAAACAACTTATTTGATACGTCTTCATTTACAGCTTTCAGTAAATTATTAGGATCAGGCCATGATGAAAGAAAAGATACGACTGCATCACGATGGTAATATAATGCAGCAGCGTTATAAAACAATATGTTAAAACGATTTCCAATAAATGGTACAAAGTAAGATTTCTGATTGCGACCAGCTAAAAACGAGTTAAAATACGATGCTACTCCACATTCGTCACTTCCACGCACATGAAAAGCTTTACAAGCTGTACGCACTAATCTAGAAGCAGAAGATTCTTTTGCACTATTGAAGGCAAATACTGTTTCATAGTCATCACAGAGGACCATTCTCTCAAATGAATGCAGAACTTTATCTGCCTCTGAGGCAAAATTTGCCAGAAGATGTAATTTGCAAAAGAAATTTCCCATATCGGTCATGTCCGTTTTTTGTGTTTCGCTTAAATAATTCCAGTTTTCTACAACATTTGGTAATAATTTTTCCCTTAAAGATTTCAGTTGTGAGTTAAATAAAGGATTAATAGGGCCAAGATCCGACATTGTAGATTTGATTGATGTGACAAGCCGGGAAAAATTTGCATCCTTGTCACATTCTTTCAGAATGTCACACATGTCATCAATTGTGTCAGTAAAATTTTTCATTACTATTGCCGCATCGCCACCTGCAACTTCTGATAATCCAAATGTTAAAGTTTTTCCTTTCGATGTTGTAATCTGAAAATTTTGATAATGTTTATGGTATTTTGATGTACCATCTCCATGTAAACAATTACCAAACGCCTCCTTGTCATTATCAATCATTGCTTCTGCAACCTGTAATTGTGCTAAAATTAATGCTTCTTGCATTAAATGACTTTTTAAACCTTGTGAAGGCAACCTGTCAACCCTTTTTTTTGCAAGTTTTTCAAGTACAACCTTGATCACATCATTTACCTTTCCCATGCTGACATTCAAGGAAAGTAATTCCATAACAACTTCTCTTATTTCGTCTGAATAACGACCACCTTCAAATGTTACAATTTCATTGTCGTTTAATAACGAAACGAGCATTTGCAAATCACGATTTTCTTCAGTAAGTTGCTTCATGTTTGTACAGAGTTTGTCATAATCACTTTTTAAACACTTCATATCATTCACTTCTTTGTGGTCAATCAATTTTTTCTGGTTTTCAATTTTTAACAACAAACTGTGCGTCTTTCTTTTCAGTTTTGCTTTCTCATTCCGCAGATCATCAACTATAGTTTCACTGTTTTCTAATTTATCATTGAGTCTGTTCAAGTTTACTTTCATGTCATCCAACTCATCACTTTTATTCTCAGTACCAGATATCAATTCAGCTATTTCTGATTCCATTTTATTAATTTTATCATCTCTGTTTTTAATTTTCTTTGATAAATTTCTCAATTTATCTGCCCTCGCTTTGCTATTATCTTTAAATTTCAATTCCACATTTCTAAGTTTTTCCTCTACTTCAAGATAATTGTTCTTTATACGACGATATTCTGCTGTCAACTTATTTTCATCCTTCATTGCTACAAATAACTCGTTACTAAGTTTCTTAACCTCTTTGACTTGTGTGTTGTATTGAATTTCTAATTCTTGAAAATTTTCGCACTTTCTTTTTAAACTTTTGTTTTCCTCCTTTAATTGTTTCATTTTCTCTTTAAACAAAACTTCATTTCTAGAACTAGCCGCATCAATAGATCGCTGATGTGGGGTAATTTGCACTGGAACACTAAACTCAGCTTCCAACAAAGTTTCTATAGCAGAATTAGCTTTCCTTTTTTTCAGACCATTTACTTTCTCTACTAGTCTTTTAACTTTTGTATATAACGCTTTTTCTGGACATGTTATTTGAACACCAAGTAAAACAAATCCATCACTTACTTCTTTAATGCTTTTTTCATTCAATGAAGAAAAAAGATCATAAACTTGTTTATTTTTAATACTCATTTTTAAAGCTGAAAATATATCAAGCGAAACTGCACTAATAATTTTATTGTCTAACATAAGCTGCAAAACTTTTAACCAATGCATATTATTTTTAAAGTACCATTCCTACCTAGACTGTGTATTATCTGCCTTTCTAGTTTACGTCAGCAATTATGATATAGCTATACATACTAAACAATGGAATATTTACAAAAATAACATTATATAATCATTATCTCTTCAATTATTATCTAAATCTTGCTTTTTAAAACAGTATAAGCTAGCTATAAAGTAACCTACTCTGACTCTTAGCTAACTTTAGGCCTGGAAAGTTGGAAGAGAGGCGTTTTTGTAAAAAAGAATAATGGTAAACAGTAAACAGTTTGCAAGAACTGAGTGGGTAACAAATTGGTATCTGGAATCAACAAATTTCCAAGCCTAATACTTTAAGTGTTTAAAAACCAAATCACACTAGTAGTAAGCAAAATATACCTTTATCTATTAACCACACAGTGGTATGGAATAATTAAACACAACATCACACACTCCATCTTCTGGTCCACTACTTCGGCTAATATATATATAGCTAGGTAGCTAGCTAGCTTTGGTGCTTTAGTTTAGTAGCTGTGTCTAATGTTAACTGGAATATCTAGCACATAGCCATGATTAATAGCCATCATTCCAAGACTATAAATTATATAATAAAATAAAATAAATAAAAAGTCGAAATTCGTTGTTGCACTGCAGCAAGTCACATAGAACTTTAAGACGGGGGTTCGATATAAACAAAAAATGCTTTTTCTCCAGATTTGTCATGCAGGAAAGTTAGGAATAAGAATAGAAATTGAAAGTATATTTTTAATATAAACTAATTTCAAGTGAGACTACCTGATACGTCATGCACTTTCCTCTGTTTGCGCCAAGTTTACATTTCCCTCGTCGAAATCTGAATACACTGTTGGTCGTTTAAACAAGTCTCATTCAAAAAAACAAATTTAAGGTACTTAACAATCACTATCTGCCCATACACCATCTGTCTTAAGCGAAATAGGTGCCGAATTCGACGATTTAAAATAAGTGCCATCACGCGCAATAACAAAATACGCGTTGCCGTGTGCGAGCTTGTTTTAAGCTGAATTTCCGAACACGGCAAAAAGTCACGTGACTGAACAGCCTACTCCCTGGGTACTTTCTTTGTATACTTTTGACTATACGGGCCAAGCCCGGGATTTACGGGAAATCGCGGGTTTTCGTTTGCCGGCGATTAAACTTCTTTTATTCAGCGTCTCATCAAAAATGAAAACATTTTTGAAAACTACAAGTCTCATGCGTTTTAGTGGTGAAAAAATAATTTAAAAAATCGTTCGGAAATGAGTTTACTCCCTGGGTACTTTCTTTGTATACTTTTGACTATACGGGCCAAGCCGGGAATTACGGGAAATCGCGGGTTTTCGTTTGCCGGCGATTAAACTTCTTTTATTCAGCGTCTCATCAAAAATGAAAACATTTTTAAAAACTACAAGTCTTATGCGTTTTAGTGGTGAAAAAAAAAATTAAAAAATCGTTCTGGAAATGAGTTTACTCACAGGGTACTTTCTTTGTATACATGCGACTATACGTGCCAAGCCCGGGATTTACGGGAAATAGCGGGTTTCGTTTGCCGGCGATTAAACTGCTTTTATTCAGCGTCTCATCAAAAATGAATACATTCTTGAAAACTGCAAGTCTCATGCGTTTTAGTGGTGAAAAAATAATTTAAAAAATCGTTCGGGAAATGAGTTTACTCCCTGGGTACTTTCTTTGTATACTTTTGACTATACGGGCCGAGTCCGGGATTTAGGGAAATCGCAGGTTTTCGTTTGCCGGCGATTAAACTGCTTTTATTCAGCGTCTCATCAAAAATGAAAACATTTTTGAAAACTACAAGTCTCATGCGTTTTAGTGGTGAAAAAATAATTTAAAAAAGCGTTCGGGAAATGAGTTTACTCCCTGGGTACTTTCTTTGTATACATTCGACTATACGGGCCAAGCCCCGGATTTACGGGAAAGCGCGGGATTTCGTTTGCCGGCGATTAAACCTCTTTCTTTAAGCGTCTCATCAAAAATGAAAACATTTTTGAAAACTACAAGTCTCATGCGTTTTAGTGGTGAAAAAATAATTTAAAAAATCGTTCGGGAAATGAGTTTACTCCCTGGGTACTTTCTTTGTATACTTTTGACTATACGGGCCGAGTCCGGGATTTACGGGAAATCGCGGATTTTTGTTTGCCGGCGATTAAACTTCTTTTTATCAGCGTCCCATCAAATATGAAAATATTTTTGAAAACTACAAGTCTCATGCGTTTAGTGGTAAAAAAATAATATAAAAAATCGTTCGGGAAATGAGTTTACTCCCTGGGTACTTTCTTTGTATACTTTTGACTATACGGGCCAAGCCCGGGATTTACGGGAAATCGCGGGTTTTCGTTTGCCGGCGATTAAACTTCTTTTATTCAGCGTCTCATCAAAAATGAAAACATTTTTGAAAACTACAAGTCTCATGCGTTTTAGTGGTGAAAAAGTAATTTAAAAAATCGTTCGGAAATGAGTTTACTCCCTGGGTACTTTCTTTGTATAATTTTGACTATACGGGCCAAGCCGGGAATTACGGGAAATCGCGGGTTTTCGTTTGCCGGCGATTAAACTTCTTTTATTCAGCGTCTCATCAAAAATGAAAACATTTTTAAAAACTACAAGTCTTATGCGTTTTAGTGGTGAAAAAAAAAATTAAAAAATCGTTCTGGAAATGAGTTTACTCACAGGGTACTTTCTTTGTATACATGCGACTATACGTGCCAAGCCCGGGATTTACGGGAAATAGCGGGTTTCGTTTGCCGGCGATTAAACTGCTTTTATTCAGCGTCTCATCAAAAATGAATACATTCTTGAAAACTGCAAGTCTCATGCGTTTTAGTGGTGAAAAAGTAATTTAAAAAATCGTTCGGAAATGAGTTTACTCCCTGGGTACTTTCTTTGTATACTTTTGACTATACGGGCTAAGCCTGGAAATACGGGAAATCGTGGGTTTTCGTTTGCCGGCGATTAAACTTCTTTTATTCAGGGTCTCATCAAAAATGAAAACATTTTTAAAAACTACAAGTCTTATGCGTTTTAGTGGTGAAAAAAAAAAATTAAAAAATCGTTCTGGAAATGAGTTTACTCACAGGGTACTTTCTTTGTATACATTCGACTATACGTGCCAAGCCCGGGATTTACGGGAAATCGCGGGTTTTCGTTTGCCCGCGATTAAACTTCTTTTCTTCAGCGTCTCATCAAAAATGAAAACATTTTTAAAAACTACAAGTCTTATGCGTTTTAGTGGTGAAAAAATAAATTAAAAAATCGTTCTGGAAATGAGTTTACACACAGGGTACTTTCTTTGTATACATTCGACTATACGGGCCAAGCCCGGGATTTACGGGAAATCGCGGTTTTTCGTTTTCCGGCGATTAAACCTCTTTCATTAAGCGTCTCATCAAAAATGAAAACATTTTTGAAAACTACAAGTCTCATGCGTATTAGTGGTGAAAAAAAAATTTAAAAAATCGTTCGGGAAATGAGTTTACTCCCTGGGTACTTTCTTTGTATACATTCGACTATACGGGCCAAGCCCCGGATTTACGGGAAAGCGCGGGATTTCGTTTGCCGGCGATTAAACCTCTTTCTTTAAGCGTCTCATCAAAAATGAAAACATTTTTGAAAACTACAAGTCTCATGCGTTTTAGTGGTGAAAAAATAATTTAAAAAATCGTTCGGGAAATGAGTTTACTCCCTGGGTACTTTCTTTGTATACTTTTGACTATACGGGCCGAGTCCGGGATTTACGGGAAATCGCGGATTTTTGTTTGCCGGCGATTAAACTTCTTTTTATCAGCGTCCCATCAAATATGAAAATATTTTTGAAAACTACAAGTCTCATGCGTTTAGTGGTAAAAAAATAATATAAAAAATCGTTCGGGAAATGAGTTTACTCCCTGGGTACTTTCTTTGTATACTTTTGACTATACGGGCCAAGCCCGGGATTTACGGGAAATCGCGGGTCTTCGTTTGCCGGCGATTAAACTTCTTTTATTCAGCGTCTCATCAAAAATGAAAACATTTTTGAAAACTACAAGTCTCATGCGTTTTAGTGGTGAAAAAATAATTTAAAAAATCGTTCGGAAATGAGTTTACTCCCTGGGTACTTTCTTTGTATACTTTTGACTATACGGGCCAAGCCGGGAATTACGGGAAATCGCGGGTTTTCGTTTGCCGGCGATTAAACTTCTTTTATTCAGCGTCTCATCAAAAATGAAAACATTTTTAAAAACTACAAGTCTCATGCGTTTTAGTGGTGAAAAAATAATTTAAAAAATCGTTCGGGAAATGAGTTTACTCCCTGGGTATTTTCTTTGCATACTTTTGACTATACGGGCCAAGTCCGGGATTTAGGGAAATCGCAGGTTTTCGCTTGCCGGCGATTAAACTGCTTTTATTCTGCGTCTCATCAAAAATGAAAACATTCTTGAAAACTACAGGTCTCATGCGTTTTAGTGGTGAAATAATAATATAAAAAATCGTTTGGCAAATGAGTTTACTCCCTGGGTACTTTCTTTGTATACTTTTGACTATACGGGCCGAGTCCAGGATTTACGGAAAATCGCAGGTTTTCGTTTGCCGGCGATTAAACCTCTTTCTTTAAGCGTCTCATCAAAAATGAAAACATTTTTGAAAACTACAAGTCTCATGCGTTTTAGTGGTGAAAAAATAATTTAAAAAATCGTTCGGGAAATGAGTTTACTCCCTGGGTACTTTCTTTGTATACTTTTGACTATACGGGCCAAGTCCGGGATTTACGGGAAATCGCGGATTTTTGTTTGCCGGCGATTAAACTTCTTTTTATCAGCGTCCCATCAAATATGAAAATATTTTTGAAAACTACAAGTCTCATGCGTTTAGTGGTAAAAAAATAATATAAAAAATCGTTCGGGAAATGAGTTTACTCCCCGGGTACTTTCTTTGTATACTTTTGACTATACGGGCCAAGCCCGGGATTTACGGGAAATCGCGGGTTTTCGTTTGCCGGCGATTAAACTTCTTTTATTCAGCGTCTCATCAAAAATGAAAACAATTTTGAAAACTACAAGTCTCATGCGTTTTAGTGGTGAAAAAATAATTTAAAAAATCGTTCGGAAATGAGTTTACTCCCTGGGTACTTTCTTTGTATACTTTTGACTATACGGGCCAAGCCGGGAATTACGGGAAATCGCGGGTTTTCGTTTGCCGGCGATTAAACTTCTTTTATTCAGCGTCTCATCAAAAATGAAAACATTTTTAAAAACTACAAGTCTTATGCGTTTTAGTGGTGAAAAAAAAATATTAAAAAATCGTTCTTGAAATGAGTTTACTCACAGGGTACTTTCTTTGTATACATGCGACTATACGTGCCAAGCCCGGGATTTACGGGAAATAGCGGGTTTCGTTTGCCGGCGATTAAACTGCTTTTATTCAGCGTCTCATCAAAAATGAATACATTCTTGAAAACTGCAAGTCTCATGCGTTTTAGTGGTGAAAAAGTAATTTAAAAAATCGTTCGGAAATGAGTTTACTCCCTGGGTACTTTCTTTGTATACTTTTGACTATACGGGCCAAGCCTGGAATTACGGGAAATCGTGGGTTTTCGTTTGCCGGCGATTAAACTTCTTTTATTCAGCGTCTCATCAAAAATGAAAACATTTTTAAAAACTACACGTCTTATGCGTTTTAGTGGTGAAAAAAAAAATTAAAAAATCGTTCTGGAAATGAGTTTACTCACAGGGTACTTTCTTTGTATACATGCGACTATACGTGCCAAGCCCGGGATTTACGGGAAATAGCGGGTTTCGTTTGCCGGCGATTAAACTGCTTTTATTCAGCGTCTCATCAAAAATGAATACATTCTTGAAAACTGCAAGTCTCATGCGTTTTAGTGGTGAAAAAGTAATTTAAAAAATCGTTCGGAAATGAGTTTACTCCCTGGGTACTTTCTTTGTATACTTTTGACTATACGGGCTAAGCCTGGAATTACGGGAAATCGTGGGTTTTCGTTTGCCGGCGATTAAACTTCTTTTATTCAGCGTCTCATCAAAAATGAAAACATTTTTAAAAACTACACGTCTTATGCGTTTTAGTGGTGAAAAAAAAAATTAAAAAATCGTTCTGGAAATGAGTTTACTCACAGGGTACTTTCTTTGTATACTTTTGACTATACGGGCCAAGCCCGGGATTTACGGGAAATCGCGGGTTTTCGTTTGCCGGCGATTAAACTGCTTTTATTCTGCGTCTCATCAAAGATGAAAACATTTTTGAAAACTACAAGTCTCATGCGTTTTAGTGGTGAAAAAATAATTTAAAAAATCGTTCGGGAAATGAGTTTACTCCCTGGGTATTTTCTTTGCATACTTTTGACTATACGGGCCGAGTCCGGGATTTAGGGAAATCGCAGGTTTTCGCTTGCCGGCGATGAAACTGCTTTTATTCTGTGTCTCATCAAAAATGAAAACATTCTTGAAAACTACAGGTCTCATGCGTTTTAGTGGTGAAATAATAATATAAAAAATCGTTTGGCAAATGAGTTTACTCCCTGGGTACTTTCTTTGTATACTTTTGACTATACGGGCCGAGTCCTGGATTTACGGAAAATCGCAGGTTTTCGTTTGCCGGCGATTAAACCTCTTTCTTTAAGCGTCTCATCAAAAATGAAAACATTTTTGAAAACTACAAGTCTCATGCGTTTTAGTGGTGAAAAAATAATTTAAAAAATCGTTCGGAAATGAGTTTACTCCCTGGGTACTTTCTTTGTATACTTTTGACTATACGGGCCAAGCCGGGAATTACGGGAAATCGCGGGTTTTCGTTTGCCGGCGATTAAACTTCTTTTATTCAGCGTCTCATCAAAAATGAAAACATTTTTAAAAACTACAAGTCTTATGCGTTTTAGTGGTGAAAAAAAAAATTAAAAAATCGTTCTGGAAATGAGTTTACTCACAGGGTACTTTCTTTGTATACATGCGACTATACGTGCCAAGCCCGGGATTTACGGGAAATAGCGGGTTTCGTTTGCCGGCGATTAAACTGCTTTTATTCAGCGTCTCATCAAAAATGAATACATTCTTGAAAACTGCAAGTCTCATGCGTTTTAGTGGTGAAAAAGTAATTTAAAAAATCGTTCGGAAATGAGTTTACTCCCTGGGTACTTTCTTTGTATACTTTTGACTATACGGGCCAAGCCTGGAATTACGGGAAATCGTGGGTTTTCCTTTGCCGGCGATTAAACTTCTTTTATTCAGCGTCTCATCAAAAATGAAAACATTTTTAAAAACTACACGTCTTATGCGTTTTAGTGGTGAAAAAAAAAATTAAAAAATCGTTCTGGAAATGAGTTTACTCACAGGGTACTTTCTTTGTATACTTTTGACTATACGGGCCAAGCCCGGGATTTACGGGAAATCGCGGATTTTCGTTTGCCGGCGATTAAACTGCTTTTATTCTGCGTCTCATCAAAGATGAAAACATTTTTGAAAACTACAAGTCTCATGCGTTTTAGTGGTGAAAAAATAATTTAAAAAATCGTTTGGGAAATGAGTTTACTCCCTGGGTATTTTCTTTGCATACTTTTGACTATACGGGCCGAGTCCGGGATTTAGGGAAATCGCAGGTTTTCGCTTGCCGGCGATTAAACTGCTTTTATTCTGCGTCTCATCAAAAATGAAAACATTCTTGAAAACTACAGGTCTCATGCGTTTTAGTGGTGAAATAATAATATAAAAAATCGTTTGGCAAATGAGTTTACTCCCTGGGTACTTTCTTTGTATACTTTTGACTATACGGGCCGGGTCCAGGATTTACGGAAAATCGCAGGTTTTCGTTTGCCGGCGATTAAACTTCTTTTATTCAGCGTCTCATCAAAAATGAAAACATTTTTGAAAACTACAAGTCTCATGCGTTTAGTGGTAAAAAAATAATTTAAAAAATCGTTTTGGAAATGAGTTTACTCCCTGGGTACTTTCTTTGCATACTTTTGACTATACGGGCCGAGTCCGGGATTTAAGGAAATCGCAGGTTTTCGCTTGCCGGCGATTAAACTGCTTTTATTCTGCGTCTCATCAAAAATGAAAACATTTTTAAAAACTACAAGTCTTATGCGTTTTAGTGGTGAAAAAATATTTTAAAAATCGTTCTGGAAATGAGTTTACTCACAGGGTACTTTCTTTGTATACATGCGACTATACGAGCCAAGCCCGGGATTTACGGAAAATCGCGGGTTTTCGTTTGCCGGCGATTAAACTGCTTTTATTCAGCGTCTCATCAAAAATGAAAACATTTTTGAAAACTACAAGTCTCATGCGTTTTAGTGGTAAAAAATAATTTAAAAAATCGTTTTGGAAATAAGTTTACTCCCTGGGTACTTTCTTTGCATACCTTTGACTATACGGGCCAAGCCCGGGATTTACGGGAAATCGCAAGTTTTCGCTTGCCGGCGATTAAACTTCTTTTATTCAGCGTCTCATCAAAAATGAAAACATTTTTGAAAACTACAAGTCTCATGCGTTTTAGTGGTGAAAAAATAATTTAAAAAATCGTTCGGAAATGAGTTTACTCCCTGGGTACTTTCTTTGTATACTTTTGACTATACGGGCCAAGCCATTTTTAAAAACTACAAGTCTTATGCGTTTTAGTGGTGAAAAAAAAAAATTAAAAAATTGTTCTGGAAATGAGTTTACTCACAGGGTACTTTCTTTGTATACATGCGACTATACGTGCCAAGCCCGGGATTTACGGGAAATCGCGGGTTTCGTTTGCCGGCGATTAAACTGCTTTTATTCAGCGTCTCATCAAAAATGAATACATTCTTGAAAACTGCAAGTCTCATGCGTTTTAGTGGTGAAAAAGTAATTTAAAAAATCGTTCGGAAATGAGTTTACTCCCTGGGTACTTTCTTTGTATACTTTTGACTATACGGGCCGAGTCCAGAATTTACGGAAAATCTCAGGTTTTCGTTTGCCGGCGATTAAACTTCTTTTATTCAGCGTCTCATCAAAAATGAAAACATTTTTAAAAACTACAAGTCTCATGCGTTTTAGTGGTCAAAGGTAATTTAAAAAATCGTTCGGGAAATGAGTTTACTTCCTGGGTACTTTCTTTGTATACTTTTGACTACACGGGCCGAGTCCGGGATTTAAGGAAATCGCAGGTTTTCGCTTGCCGGCGATTAAACTGCTTTTATTCTGCGTCTCATCAAAAATGAAAACATTTTTAAAAACTACAAGTCTTATGCGTTTTAGTGGTGAAAAAATATTTTAAAAATCGTTCTGGAAATGAGTTTACTCACAGGGTACTTTCTTTGTATACATGCGACTATACGTGCCAAGCCCGGGATTTACGGAAAATCGCGGGTTTTCGTTTGCCGGCGATTAAACTGCTTTTATTCAGCGTCTCATCAAAAATGAAAACATTTTTGAAAACTACAAGTCTCATGCGTTTTAGTGGTGAAAAAATAATTTAAAAAATCGTTTTGGAAATAAGTTTACTCCCTGGGTACTTTCTTTGCATACCTTTGACTATACGGGCCCAGTCCAGGATTTAGGGAAATCGCAAGTTTTCGCTTGCCGGCGATTAAACTGCTTTTATTCTGCGTCTCATCAAAAATGAAAACATTCTTGAAAACTACAAGTCTCATGCGTTTTAGTGATGAAATAATAATTTAAAAAATTGTTTGGGAAATGAGTTTACTCCCTGGGTACTTTCTTTGTATACTTTTGACTATACGGGCCGAGTCCAGGATTTACGGAAAATCGCAGGTTTTCGTTTGCCGGCGATTAAACTTCTTTTATTCAGCGTCTCATCAAAAATGAAAACATTTTTGAAAACTACAAGTCTCATGCGTTTAGTGGTAAAAAAATAATATAAAAAATCGTTCGGGAAATGAGTTTACTCCCTGGGTACTTTCTTTGTATACTTTTGACTATACGGGCCGAGTCCGGGATTTACGGGAAATCGCGGATTTTTGTTTGCCGGCGATTAAACTTCTTTTTATCAGCGTCCCATCAAATATGAAAATATTTTTGAAAACTACAAGTCTCATGCGTTTAGTGGTAAAAAAATAATATAAAAAATCGTTCGGGAAATGAGTTTACTCCCTGGGTACTTTCTTTGTATACTTTTGACTATACGGGCCAAGCCCGGGATTTACGGGAAATCGCGGGTTTTCGTTTGCCGGCGATTAAACTTCTTTTATTCAGCGTCTCATCAAAAATGAAAACATTTTTGAAAACTACAAGTCTCATGCGTTTTAGTGGTGAAAAAATAATTTAAAAAATCGTTCGGAAATGAGTTTACTCCCTGGGTACTTTCTTTGTATACTTTTGACTATACGGGCCAAGCCAGGAATTACGGGAAATCGCGGGTTTTCGTTTGCCGGCGATTAAACTTCTTTTATTCAGCGTCTCATCAAAAATGAAAACATTTTTAAAAACTACAAGTCTTATGCGTTTTAGTGGTGAAAAAAAAAAATTAAAAAATTGTTCTGGAAATGAGTTTACTCACAGGGTACTTTCTTTGTATACATGCGACTATACGTGCCAAGCCCGGGATTTACGGGAAATCGCGGGTTTCGTTTGCCGGCGATTAAACTGCTTTTATTCAGCGTCTCATCAAAAATGAATACATTCTTGAAAACTGCAAGTCTCATGCGTTTTAGTGGTGAAAAAGTAATTTAAAAAATCGTTCGGAAATGAGTTTACTCCCTGGGTACTTTCTTTGTATACTTTTGACTATACGGGCCGAGTCCAGGATTTACGGAAAATCTCAGGTTTTCGTTTGCCGGCGATTAAACTTCTTTTATTCAGCGTCTCATCAAAAATGAAAACATTTTTAAAAACTACAAGTCTCATGCGTTTTAGTGGTCAAAGGTAATTTAAAAAATCGTTCGGGAAATGAGTTTACTTCCTGGGTACTTTCTTTGTATACTTTTGACTACACGGGCCAAGCCCGGGATTTACGGGAAATCACGGGTTTTCGTTTGCCGGCGATTAAACTTCTTTTATTCAGCGTCTCATCAAAAATGAAAACATTTTTAAAAACTACAAGTCTTATGCGTTTTAGTGGTGAAAAAATAATTTAAAAAATCGTTCTGGAAATGAGTTTACTCACAGGGTACTTTCTTTGTATACATGCGACTATACGTGCCAAGCCCGGGATTTACGGAAAATCGCGGGTTTTCGTTTGCCGGCGATTAAACTGCTTTTATTCAGCGTCTCATCAAAAATGAAAACATTTTTGAAAACTACAAGTCTCATGCGTTTTAGTGGTGAAAAAATAATTTAAAAAATCGTTTTGGAAATAAGTTTACTCCCTTGGTACTTTCTTTGCATACTTTTGACTATACGGACCGAGTCCAGGATTTAGGGAAATCGCAAGTTTTCGCTTGCCGGCGATTAAACTGCTTTTATTCTGCGTCTCATCAAAAATGAAAACATTCTTGAAAACTACAAGTCTCATGCGTTTTAGTGATGAAATAATAATTTAAAAAATTGTTTGGGAAATAAGTTTACTCCCTGGGTACTTTCTTTGTATACTTTTGACTATACGGGCCGAGTCCAGGATTTACGGAAAATCGCAGGTTTTCGTTTGCCGGCGATTAAACTTCTTTTATTCAGCGTCTCATCAAAAATGAAAACATTTTTGAAAACTACAAGTCTCATGCGTTTAGTGGTAAAAAAATAATATAAAAAATCGTTCGGGAAATGAGTTTACTCCCTGGGTACTTTCTTTGTATACTTTTGACTATACGGGCCGAGTCCGGGATTTACGGGAAATCGCGGATTTTTGTTTGCCGGCGATTAAACTTCTTTTTATCAGCGTCCCATCAAATATGAAAATATTTTTGAAAACTACAAGTCTCATGCGTTTAGTGGTAAAAAAATAATATAAAAAATCGTTCGGGAAATGAGTTTACTCCCTGGGTACTTTCTTTGTATACTTTTGACTATACGGGCCAAGCCCGGGATTTACGGGAAATCGCGGGTTTTCGTTTGCCGGCGATTAAACTTCTTTTATTCAGCGTCTCATCAAAAATGAAAACATTTTTGAAAACTACAAGTCTAGTGCGTTTTAGTGGTGAAAAAATAATTTAAAAAATCGTTCGGAAATGAGTTTACTCCCTGGGTACTTTCTTTGTATACTGTTGACTATACGGGCCAAGCCAGGAATTACGGGAAATCGCGGGTTTTCGTTTGCCGGCGATTAAACTTCTTTTATTCAGCGTCTCATCAAAAATGAAAACATTTTTAAAAACTACAAGTCTTATGCGTTTTAGTGGTGAAAAAAAAAATTAAAAAATCGTTCTGGAAATGAGTTTACTCACAGGGTACTTTCTTTGTATACATGCGACTATACGTGCCAAGCCCGGGATTTACGGGAAATCGCGGGTTTCGTTTGCCGGCGATTAAACTGCTTTTATTCAGCGTCTCATCAAAAATGAATACATTCTTGAAAACTGCAAGTCTCATGCGTTTTAGTGGTGAAAAAGTAATTTAAAAAATCGTTCGGAAATGAGTTTACTCCCTGGGTACTTTCTTTGTATACTTTTGACTATACGGGCCAAGCCTGGAATTACGGAAAATCATGGGTTTTCGTTTGCCGGCGATTAAACTTCTTTTATTCAGCGTCTCATCAAAAATGAAAACATTTTTAAAAACTACACGTCTTATGCGTTTTAGTGGTGAAAAAAAAAATTAAAAAATCGTTCTGGAAATGAGTTTACTCACAGGGTACTTTCTTTGTATACTTTTGACTATACGGGCCAAGCCCGGGATTTACGGGAAATCGCGGGTTTTCGTTTGCCGGCGATTAAACTGCTTTTATTCTGCGTCTCATCAAAAATGAAAACATTCTTGAAAACTACAGGTCTCATGCGTTTTAGTGGTGAAATAATAATTTAAAAAATCGTTTTGGAAATGAGTTTACTCCCTGGGTACTTTCTTTGCATACTTTTGACTATGCGGGCCGAGTCCGGGATTTAGGGAAATCGCAGGTTTTCGCTTGCCGGCGATTAAACTGCTTTTATTCTGCGTCTCATCAAAAATGAAAACATTCTTGAAAACTACAGGTCTCATGCGTTTTAGTGGTGAAATAATAATTTAAAAAATCGTTTGGCAAATGAGTTTACTCCCTGGGTACTTTCTTTGTATACTTTTGACTATACGGGCCGAGTCCAGGATTTACGGAAAATCGCAGGTTTTCGTTTGCCGGCGATTAAACTTCTTTTATTCAGCGTCTCATCAAAGATGAAAACATTTTTAAAAACTACAAGTCTCATGCGTTTTAGTGGTCAAAGGTAATTTAAAAAATCGTTCGGGAAATGAGTTTACTTCCTGGGTACTTACTTTGTATACTTTTGACTACACCGGCCAAGCCCGGGATTTACGGGACATCACGGGTTTTCGTTTGCCGGCGATTAAACTTCTTTTATTCAGCGTCTCATCAAAAATGAAAACATTTTTAAAAACTACAAGTCTCATGCGTTTTAGTGGTGAAAAAATAATTTAAAAAATCGTTTTGGAAATAAGTTTACTCCCTGGGTACTTTCTTTGCATACTTTTGACTATACGGGCCGAGTCCGGGATTTACGGAAATCGCAGGTTTTCGCTTGCCGGCGATTAAACTGCTTTTATTCTGCGTCTCATCAAAAATAAAAACATTCTTGAAAACTACAAGTCTCATGCGTTTTAGTGGTGAAATAATAATTTAAAAAATTGTTTGGGAAATGAGTTTACTCCCTGGGTACTTTCTTTGTATACTTTTGACTATACGGGTCGAGTCCAGGATTTACGGAAAATCGCAGGTTTCGTTTGCCGGCGATTAAACTTCTTTTATTCAGCGTCTCATCAAAAATGAAAATATTTTTGATAACTCCAATCTCATGCGTTTAGTGTTAAAAAAATAATATAAAAAATCGTTCGGGAAATGAGTTTACTCCCTGGGTACTTTCTTTGTATACTTTTGACTATACGGGCCGAGTCCAGGATTTACGGGAAATCGCACGTTTTCGTTTTCCGGCGATTAAACTTCTTTTATTCAGCGTCTCATCAAAAATGAAAACATTTTTAAAAACTACAAGTCTTATGCGTTTTAGTGGTGAAAAAATAATTTAAAAAATCGTTCTGGAAATGAGTTTACTCACAGGGTACTTTCTTTGTATACATGCGACTATACGTGCCAAGCCCGGGATTTACGGGAAATCGCGGGTTTTCATTTGCCGGCGATTAAACTGCTTTTATTCAGCGTCTCATCAAAAATGAAAACATTCTTGAAAACTACAAGTCTCATGCGTTTTAGTGGTGAAAAAATAGTTTAAAAAATCGTTCGGGAAATGAGTTTACTCCCTAGATACTTTCTTTGTATACTTTTGACTATACGGGCCGAGTTCGGGATTTACGGGAAATCGCGGATTTTCGTTTGCCGGCGATTAAACTTCTTTTATTCAGCGTCCCATCAAATATGAAAATATTTTTGAAAACTCCAATCTCATGCGTTTAGTGGTAAAAAAATAATATAAAAAATCGTTCGGTAAATAAGTTTACTCCCTGGGTACTTTCCTTGTATACTTTTGACTATACGGGCCGAGTCCAGGATTTACGGGAAATCGCAGGTTTTCGTTTTCCGGCGATTAAACTTCTTTTATTCAGCGTCTCATCAAAAATGAAAAGATTTTTAAAAACTACAAGTCTCATGCGTTTTAGTGGTGAAAAAGTAATTTAAAAAATCGTTCGGGAAATGAGTTTACTCCCTGGGTACTTTCTTTGTATACTTTTGACTATACGGGCCAAGCCCGGGATTTACGGGAAATCGCGGGTTTTCGTTTGCCGGCGATTAAACTTCTTTTATTCAGTGTCTCATCAAAAATGAAAACATTTTTGAAAACTACAAGTCTCATGCGTTTTAGTGGTGAAAAAGTAATTTAAAAAATCGTTCGGGAAATGAGTTTACTCCCTGGGTACTTTCTTTGTATACTTTTGACTATACGGGCCAAGCCCGGGATTTACGGCAAATCGCGGGTTTTCGTTTGCCGGCGGGTAAACTTCTTTTATTCAGTGTCTCATCAAAAATGAAAACATTTTTGAAAACTACAAGTCTCATGCGTTTTAGTGGTGAAAAAATAATTTGAAAAATCGTTCCGGAAATGAGTTTACTCCCTGGGTACTTTCTTTGTATGCTTTGGACTATACGGGCGAAGCCCGGGATTTACGGGAAATCGCGGGTTTTCGTTTGCCGGCGATTAAACTTCTCTTATTCAGCGTCTCATCAAAAATAAAAACATTTTTAAAAACTACAAGTCTCATGGGCTTTAGTGGTGAAAAAATGATTTAAAAAATCGTTCTGGAAATGCGTTTACTCACAGGGTACTTTCCTTGTATACTTTTGACTATACGGGCCGAGTCCAGGATTTACGGGAAATCGCAGGTTTTCGTTTTCCGGCGATTAAACTTCTTTTATTCAGCGTCTCATCAAAAATGAAAAGATTTTTAAAAACTACAAGTCTCATGCGTTTTAGTGGTGAAAAAGTAATTAAAAAAATCGTTCGGGAAATGAGTTTACTCCCTGGGTACTTTCTTTGTATACTTTTGACTATACGGGCCGAGTCCGGGATTTACGGGAAATCGCGAATTTTCGTTTGCCGGCGATTAAACTTCTCTTATTCAGCGTCTCATTAAAATTGAAAACATTTTTAGAAACTACAAGTCTCATGGGCTTTAGTGGTGAAAAAATAATTTAACAAATCGTTCTGGAAATGAGTTTACTCCCTGGGTACTTTCTTTGTATACATTCGACTATACGTGCCAAGCCCGGGATTTACGGGAAATCGCGGGTTTTCGTTTGCCGGCGATTAAACTTCTTTTATTCAGCGTCTCATCAAAAATGAAAACATTTTTGAAAACTACAAGTCTCATGCGTTTTAGTGGTGAAAAAATAAATTAAAAAATCGTTCGGGAAATGAGTTTACTCCCTGGGTACTTTCTTTGTATACTCTTGACTATACGGGCCAAGCCGGGATTTAGGGAAATCGCAGGTTTTCGTTCGCCGGCGATTAAACTTCTCTTATTCAGCGTCTCATCAAAATTGAAAACATTTTTAGAAACTACAAGTCTCATGGGCTTTAGTGGTGAAAAAATAATTTAACAAATCGTTCTGGAAATGACTTTACTCACAGGGTACTTTCTTTGTATAAATTCGACTATACGTGCCAAGCCCGGGATTTACGGGAAATCGCGGGTTTTCGTTTGCCGGCGATTAAACTTCTTTTATTCAGCGTCTCATCAAAAATGAAAACATTTTTGAAAACTACAAGTCTCATGCGTTTTAGTGGTGAAAAAATAATTTAAAAAATCGTTCGGGAAATGAGTTTACTCCCTGGGTACTTTCTTTGTATTTTTTTGACTATACGGGCCAAGACGGGATTTACGGGAAATCGCGGGTTTTCGTTTGCCGGCGATTAAACTTCTTTTATTCAGCGTTTCATCAAAAATGAAAACATTTTTAAAAACTACAAGTCTTGTGCGTTTTAGTGGTGAAAAAATAATTTAAAAAATCGTTCTGGAAATGAGTTTACTCACAGGGTACTTTCTTTGTATACATTCGACTATACGGGCCACGCCCGGGATTTACGGGAAATCGCGGGTTTGCGTTTTCCGGCGATTAAACCTCTTTCATTAAGCGTCTCATCAAAAATGAAAACATTTTTGAAAACTACAAGTCTCATGCGTTTTAGTGGTGAAAAAAAATTTAAAAAATCGTTCGGAAATGAGTTTACTCCCTGGGTACTTTCTTTGTATACATTCGACTATACGGGCCAAGCCCCGGATTTACGGGAAAACGCGGGATTTCGTTTGCCGGCGATTAAACCTCTTTCATTAAGCGTCTCATCAAAAATGAAAACATTTTTAAAAACTACACGTCTTATGCGTTTTAGTGGTGAAAAAAAAAATTAAAAAATCGTTCTGGAAATGAGTTTACTCACAGGGTACTTTCTTTGTATACTTTTGACTATACGGGCCAAGCCCGGGATTTACGGGAAATCGCGGGTTTTCGTTTGCCGGCGATTAAACTGCTTTTATTCTGCGTCTCATCAAAAATGAAAACATTCTTGAAAACTACAGGTCTCATGCGTTTTAGTGGTGAAATAATAATTTAAAAAATCGTTTTGGAAATGAGTTTACTCCCTGGGTACTTTCTTTGCATACTTTTGACTATGCGGGCCGAGTCCGGGATTTAGGGAAATCGCAGGTTTTCGCTTGCCGGCGATTAAACTGCTTTTATTCTGCGTCTCATCAAAAATGAAAACATTCTTGAAAACTACAGGTCTCATGCGTTTTAGTGGTGAAATAATAATTTAAAAAATCGTTTGGCAAATGAGTTTACTCCCTGGGTACTTTCTTTGTATACTTTTGACTATACGGGCCGAGTCCAGGATTTACGGAAAATCGCAGGTTTTCGTTTGCCGGCGATTAAACTTCTTTTATTCAGCGTCTCATCAAAGATGAAAACATTTTTAAAAACTACAAGTCTCATGCGTTTTAGTGGTCAAAGGTAATTTAAAAAATCGTTCGGGAAATGAGTTTACTTCCTGGGTACTTACTTTGTATACTTTTGACTACACCGGCCAAGCCCGGGATTTACGGGACATCACGGGTTTTCGTTTGCCGGCGATTAAACTTCTTTTATTCAGCGTCTCATCAAAAATGAAAACATTTTTAAAAACTACAAGTCTCATGCGTTTTAGTGGTGAAAAAATAATTTAAAAAATCGTTTTGGAAATAAGTTTACTCCCTGGGCACTTTCTTTGCATACTTTTGACTATACGGGCCGAGTCCGGGATTTACGGAAATCGCAGGTTTTCGCTTGCCGGCGATTAAACTGCTTTTATTCTGCGTCTCATCAAAAATGAAAACATTCTTGAAAACTACAAGTCTCATGCGTTTTAGTGGTGAAATAATAATTTAAAAAATTGTTTGGGAAATGAGTTTACTCCCTGGGTACTTTCTTTGTATACTTTTGACTATACGGGTCGAGTCCAGGATTTACGGAAAATCGCAGGTTTCGTTTGCCGGCGATTAAACTTCTTTTATTCAGCGTCTCATCAAAAATGAAAATATTTTTGATAACTCCAATCTCATGCGTTTAGTGTTAAAAAAATAATATAAAAAATCGTTCGGGAAATGAGTTTACTCCCTGGGTACTTTCTTTGTATACTTTTGACTATACGGGCCGAGTCCAGGATTTACGGGAAATCGCACGTTTTCGTTTTCCGGCGATTAAACTTCTTTTATTCAGCGTCTCATCAAAAATGAAAACATTTTTAAAAACTACAAGTCTTATGCGTTTTAGTGGTGAAAAAATAATTTAAAAAATCGTTCTGGAAATGAGTTTACTCACAGGGTACTTTCTTTGTATACATGCGACTATACGTGCCAAGCCCGGGATTTACGGGAAATCGCGGGTTTTCATTTGCCGGCGATTAAACTGCTTTTATTCAGCGTCTCATCAAAAATGAAAACATTCTTGAAAACTACAAGTCTCATGCGTTTTAGTGGTGAAAAAATAGTTTAAAAAATCGTTCGGGAAATGAGTTTACTCCCTAGATACTTTCTTTGTATACTTTTGACTATACGGGCCGAGTTCGGGATTTACGGGAAATCGCGGATTTTCGTTTGCCGGCGATTAAACTTCTTTTATTCAGCGTCCCATCAAATATGAAAATATTTTTGAAAACTCCAATCTCATGCGTTTAGTGGTAAAAAAATAATATAAAAAATCGTTCGGTAAATAAGTTTACTCCCTGGGTACTTTCCTTGTATACTTTTGACTATACGGGCCGAGTCCAGGATTTACGGGAAATCGCAGGTTTTCGTTTTCCGGCGATTAAACTTCTTTTATTCAGCGTCTCATCAAAAATGAAAAGATTTTTAAAAACTACAAGTCTCATGCGTTTTAGTGGTGAAAAAGTAATTTAAAAAATCGTTCGGGAAATGAGTTTACTCCCTGGGTACTTTCTTTGTATACTTTTGACTATACGGGCCAAGCCCGGGATTTACGGGAAATCGCGGGTTTTCGTTTGCCGGCGATTAAACTTCTTTTATTCAGTGTCTCATCAAAAATGAAAACATTTTTGAAAACTACAAGTCTCATGCGTTTTAGTGGTGAAAAAGTAATTTAAAAAATCGTTCGGGAAATGAGTTTACTCCCTGGGTACTTTCTTTGTATACTTTTGACTATACGGGCCAAGCCCGGGATTTACGGCAAATCGCGGGTTTTCGTTTGCCGGCGGGTAAACTTCTTTTATTCAGTGTCTCATCAAAAATGAAAACATTTTTGAAAACTACAAGTCTCATGCGTTTTAGTGGTGAAAAAATAATTTGAAAAATCGTTCCGGAAATGAGTTTACTCCCTGGGTACTTTCTTTGTATGCTTTGGACTATACGGGCGAAGCCCGGGATTTACGGGAAATCGCGGGTTTTCGTTTGCCGGCGATTAAACTTCTCTTATTCAGCGTCTCATCAAAAATAAAAACATTTTTAAAAACTACAAGTCTCATGGGCTTTAGTGGTGAAAAAATGATTTAAAAAATCGTTCTGGAAATGCGTTTACTCACAGGGTACTTTCCTTGTATACTTTTGACTATACGGGCCGAGTCCAGGATTTACGGGAAATCGCAGGTTTTCGTTTTCCGGCGATTAAACTTCTTTTATTCAGCGTCTCATCAAAAATGAAAAGATTTTTAAAAACTACAAGTCTCATGCGTTTTAGTGGTGAAAAAGTAATTAAAAAAATCGTTCGGGAAATGAGTTTACTCCCTGGGTACTTTCTTTGTATACTTTTGACTATACGGGCCGAGTCCGGGATTTACGGGAAATCGCGAATTTTCGTTTGCCGGCGATTAAACTTCTCTTATTCAGCGTCTCATTAAAATTGAAAACATTTTTAGAAACTACAAGTCTCATGGGCTTTAGTGGTGAAAAAATAATTTAACAAATCGTTCTGGAAATGAGTTTACTCCCTGGGTACTTTCTTTGTATACATTCGACTATACGTGCCAAGCCCGGGATTTACGGGAAATCGCGGGTTTTCGTTTGCCGGCGATTAAACTTCTTTTATTCAGCGTCTCATCAAAAATGAAAACATTTTTGAAAACTACAAGTCTCATGCGTTTTAGTGGTGAAAAAATAAATTAAAAAATCGTTCGGGAAATGAGTTTACTCCCTGGGTACTTTCTTTGTATTTTTTTGACTATACGGGCCAAGACGGGATTTACGGGAAATCGCGGGTTTTCGTTTGCCGGCGATTAAACTTCTTTTATTCAGCGTTTCATCAAAAATGAAAACATTTTTAAAAACTACAAGTCTTGTGCGTTTTAGTGGTGAAAAAATAATTTAAAAAATCGTTCTGGAAATGAGTTTACTCACAGGGTACTTTCTTTGTATACATTCGACTATACGGGCCACGCCCGGGATTTACGGGAAATCGCGGGTTTGCGTTTTCCGGCGATTAAACCTCTTTCATTAAGCGTCTCATCAAAAATGAAAACATTTTTGAAAACTACAAGTCTCATGCGTTTTAGTGGTGAAAAAAAATTTAAAAAATCGTTCGGAAATGAGTTTACTCCCTGGGTACTTTCTTTGTATACATTCGACTATACGGGCCAAGCCCCGGATTTACGGGAAAACGCGGGATTTCGTTTGCCGGCGATTAAACCTCTTTCATTAAGCGTCTCATCAAAAATGAAAACATTTTTAAAAACTACAAGTCTCATGCGTTTTAGTGGTGAAAAAGTAATTTAAAAAATCGTTCGGGAAATGAGTTTACTCCCTGGGTACTTTCTTTGTATACTTTTGACTATACGGGCCGAGTCCGGGATTTACGGGAAATCGCGGATTTTCGTTTGCCGGCGATTAAACTTCTTTTATTCAGCGTCCCATCAAATATGAAAATATTTTTGAAAACTACAAGACTCATGCGTTTAGTGGTAAAAAAATAATATAAAAAATCGTTCGGGAAATGAGTTTACTCACAGGGTACTTTCTTTGTATACATTCGACTATACGTGCCAAGCCCGGTATTTACGGGAAATCGCGGGTTTTCGTTTGCCGGCGATTAAACTACTTTTATTCAGCGTCTCATCAAAAATGAAAACATTCTTGAAAACTACAAGTCTCATGCGTTTTAGTGGTGAAATAATAATTTAAAAAATCGTTTGGGAAATGAGTTTACTCCCTGGGTACTTTCTTTGTATACTTTTGACTATACGGGCCGAGTCCAGGATTTACGGGAAATCGCAGGTTTTCGTTTGCCGGCGATTAAACCTCTTTCATTAAGCGTCTCATCAAAAATGAAAACATTTTTGAAAACTAAAGTCTCATGCGTTTTAGTGGTGATAAAAAAATTTAAAAAATCGTTCGGGAAATGAGTTTACTCCCTGGGTACTTTCTTTGTAGTAATTCGACTATACGGGCCAAGCCCCGGATTTACGGGTAAACGCGGGATTTCGTTTGCCGGCGATTAAACCTTTTTCATTAAGCGTCTCATCAAAAATGAAAACATTTTTGAAAACTACAAGTCTCATGCGTTTTAGTGGTGAAAAAATAATTTAAAAAATCGTTCGGGAAATGAGTTTACTCCCTGGGTACTTTCTTTGTATACTTTTGACTATACGCGCCGAGTCCGGGATTTACGGAAAATCGCGGATTTCCGTTTGCCGGCGATTAAACTTCTTTTATTCAGCGTCCCATCAAATATGAAAACATTTTTAAAAACTACAAGTCTCATGCGTTTAGTGGTAAAAAAAAAATATAAAAAATCGTTCGGGAAATGAGTTTACTCCCTGGGTACTTTCTTTGTAAACTTTTGACTACACGGGCCAAGCCCGGGATTTACGGGAAAACGCGGGATTTCGTTTGCCGGCGATTAAACTTCTTTTATTCAGCGTCTCATCAAAAATGAAAACATTTTTAAAAACTACAAGTCTCATGCGTTTTAGTGGTGAAAAAGTAATTTAAAAAATCGTTCGGGAAATGAGTTTACTCCCTGTGTACCTTCTTTGTATACTTTTGACTATACGGGCCAAGCCCGGGATTTACGGGAAATCGCGGGTTTTCGTTTGCCGGCGATTAAACTTCTTTTATTCAGTGTCTCATCAAAAATGAAAACATTTTTGAAAACTACAAGTCTTATGCGTTTTAGTGGTGAAAAATTAATTAAAAAAATCGTTCTGGAATTGAGTTTACTCACAGGGTACTTTCTTTGTATACATTCGACTATACGTGTCAAGCCCGGTATTTACGGGAAATCGCGGGTTTTCGTTTGCCGGCGATTAAACTGCTTTTATTCTGCGTCTCATCAAAAATGAAAACATTCTTGAAAACTGCAAGTCTCATGCGTTTTAGTGGTGAAATAATAATTTAAAAAATCGTTTGGGAAATGAGTTTACTCCGTGGGTACTTTCTTTGTATACTTTTGACTATACGGGCCGAGTCCAGGATTTACGGGAAATCGCAGGTTTTCGTTTGCCGGCGATTAAACCTCTTTCATTAAGCGTCTCATCAAAAATGAAAACATTTTTGAAAACTACAAGTCTCATGCGTTTTAGTGGTGATAAAAAAATTTAAAAAATCGTTCGGGAAATGAGTTTACTCCCTGGGTACTTTCTTTGTATTAATTCGACTATACGGGCCAAGCCCCGGATTTACGGGTAAACGCGGGATTTCGTTTGCCGGCGATTAAACCTTTTTCATTAAGCGTCTCATCAAAAATGAAAACATTTTTGAAAACTACAAGTCTCATGCGTTTTAGTGGTGAAAAAATAATTTAAAAAATCGTTCGGGAAATGAGTTTACTCCCTGGGTACTTTCTTTGTATACTTTTGACTATACGGGCCGAGTCCGGGATTTACGGAAAATCGCGGATTTTCGTTTGCCGGCGATTAAACTTCTTTTATTCAGCGTCTCATCAAAAATGAAAACATTTTTAAAAACTACAAGTCTCATGCGTTTTAGTGGTGAAAAAGTAATTTAAAAAATCGTTCGGGAAATGAGTTTACTCCCTGTGTACCTTCTTTGTATACTTTTGACTATACGGGCCAAGCCCGGGATTTACGGGAAATCGCGGGTTTTCGTTTGCCGGCGATTAAACTTCTTTTATTCAGCGTCTCATCAAAAATGAAAACATTTTTGAAAACTACTAGTCTTATGCGTTTTAGTGGTGAAAAATTAATTAAAAAAATCGTTCTGGAAATGAGTTTACTCACAGGGTACTTTCTTTGTATACATTCGACTATACGTGCCAAGCCCGGTATTTACGGGAAATCGCGGGTTTTCGTTTGCCGGCGATTAAACTGCTTTTATTCTGCGTCTCATCAAAAATGAAAACATTCTTGAAAACTACAAGTCTCATGCGTTTTAGTGGTGAAATAATAATTTAAAAAATCGTTTGGGAAATGAGTTTACTCCGTGGGTACTTTCTTTGTATACTTTTGACTATACGGGCCGAGTCCAGGATTTACGGGAAATCGCAGGTTTTCGTTTGCCGGCGATTAAAATTCTCTTATTCAGCGTCCCATCAAATATGAAAACATTTTTAAAAACTACAAGTCTCATGCGTTTAGTGGTAAAAAAATATTATAAAAAATCGTTCGGGAAATGACTTTACTCCCTGGGTACTTTCTTTGTATACTTTTGACTATACGGGCCAAGCCCGGGATTTACAGGAAATCGCGGGTTTTCGTTTGCCGGCGATTAAACTTCTTTTATTCAGCGTCTCATCAAAAATGAAAACATTTTTAAAAACTACAAGTCTGATGCGTTTTAGTGGTGAAAAAATAATTTAAAAAATTGTTCTGGAAATGAGCTTACTCCCTGGGTACTTTCTTTGTATACTTTTGACTATACGGGCCGAGTCCGGGATTTAGGGATATCGCAGGTTTTCGTTTGCCGGCGATTAAACTGCTTTTTTTCAGCGTCTCATCAAAAATGAAAACATATTTGAAAACTACAAGTCTCATGCGTTTTAGTGGTGAAAAAATAATTTAAAAAATCGTTCGGGAAATGAGTTTACTCCCTGGGTAATTTCTTTGTATACTTTTGACTATACGGGCCAAGCCGGGATTTACGGGAAATCGCGGGTTTTCGTTTGCCGGCGATTAAACTTCTTTTATTCAGCGACTCATCAAAAATGAAAACATTTTTAAAAACTACAAGTCTTATGCGTTTTAGTGGTGAAAAAATAATTTAAAAAATCGTTATGGAAATAAGTTTACTCCCTGGGTACTTTCTTTGTATACTTTTGACTATTCCGGCCGAGTCCGGGATTTATGGATATCGCAGGTTTTCGTTTGCCGGCGATTAAACTGCTTTTTTTCAGCGTCTCATCAAAAATGAAAACATATTTGAAAACTACAAGTCTCATGCGTTTTAGTGGTGAAAAAATAATTTAAAAAATCGTTCGGGAAATGAGCTTACTCCCTGAATACTTTCTTTTTATACTTTTGACTATACGGGCCAAGCCAGGATTTACGGGAAATCGCGGGTTTTCGTTTGCCGGCGATTAAACTTCTTTTATTCAGCGTCTCATCAAAAATGAAAACATTTTGGAAAACTACAAGTCTTATGCGTTTTAGTGGTGAAAAAATAATTTAAAAAATCGTTCTGGAAATGAGTTTACTCACAGGGTACTTTCTTTGTAACATTCGACTATACGTGCCAAGCCCGGGATTTACGGGAAATCGCGGGTTTTCGTTTGCCGGCGATTATACTGCTTTTACTCAGCGTCTCATCAAAAATGAAAACATTCTTGAAAACTACAAGTCTCATGCGTTTTAGTGGTGAAATAATAATTTAAAAAATCGTTTGGGAAATGAGTTTACTCCCTAGGTACTTTATTTGTATAATTTTGACCATACGGGCTGTGTCCAGGATTTACGGGAAATCGCGGGTTTTCGTTTGCCGGCGAATAAACTTCTTTTATTCAGCGTCTCATCAAAAATGAAAACATTTTTAAAAACTACAAGTCTCATGCGTTTTAGTGGTGAAAAAGTAATTTAAAAAATCGTTCGGGAAATGAGTTTACTCCCTGTGTACCTTCTTTGTATACTTTTGACTATACGGGCCAAGCCCGGGATTTACGGGAAATCGCGGGTTTTCGTTTGCCGGCGATTAAACTTCTTTTATTCAGTGTCTCATCAAAAATGAAAACATTTTTGAAAACTACAAGTCTTATGCGTTTTAGTGGTGAAAAATTAATTAAAAAAATCGTTCTGGAATTGAGTTTACTCACAGGGTACTTTCTTTGTATACATTCGACTATACGTGTCAAGCCCGGTATTTACGGGAAATCGCGGGTTTTCGTTTGCCGGCGATTAAACTGCTTTTATTCTGCGTCTCATCAAAAATGAAAACATTCTTGAAAACTGCAAGTCTCATGCGTTTTAGTGGTGAAATAATAATTTAAAAAATCGTTTGGGAAATGAGTTTACTCCGTGGGTACTTTCTTTGTATACTTTTGACTATACGGGCCGAGTCCAGGATTTACGGGAAATCGCAGGTTTTCGTTTGCCGGCGATTAAACCTCTTTCATTAAGCGTCTCATCAAAAATGAAAACATTTTTGAAAACTACAAGTCTCATGCGTTTTAGTGGTGATAAAAAAATTTAAAAAATCGTTCGGGAAATGAGTTTACTCCCTGGGTACTTTCTTTGTATTAATTCGACTATACGGGCCAAGCCCCGGATTTACGGGTAAACGCGGGATTTCGTTTGCCGGCGATTAAACCTTTTTCATTAAGCGTCTCATCAAAAATGAAAACATTTTTGAAAACTACAAGTCTCATGCGTTTTAGTGGTGAAAAAATAATTTAAAAAATCGTTCGGGAAATGAGTTTACTCCCTGGGTACTTTCTTTGTATACTTTTGACTATACGGGCCGAGTCCGGGATTTACGGAAAATCGCGGATTTTCGTTTGCCGGCGATTAAACTTCTTTTATTCAGCGTCTCATCAAAAATGAAAACATTTTTAAAAACTACAAGTCTCATGCGTTTTAGTGGTGAAAAAGTAATTTAAAAAATCGTTCGGGAAATGAGTTTACTCCCTGTGTACCTTCTTTGTATACTTTTGACTATACGGGCCAAGCCCGGGATTTACGGGAAATCGCGGGTTTTCGTTTGCCGGCGATTAAACTTCTTTTATTCAGCGTCTCATCAAAAATGAAAACATTTTTGAAAACTACTAGTCTTATGCGTTTTAGTGGTGAAAAATTAATTAAAAAAATCGTTCTGGAAATGAGTTTACTCACAGGGTACTTTCTTTGTATACATTCGACTATACGTGCCAAGCCCGGTATTTACGGGAAATCGCGGGTTTTCGTTTGCCGGCGATTAAACTGCTTTTATTCTGCGTCTCATCAAAAATGAAAACATTCTTGAAAACTACAAGTCTCATGCGTTTTAGTGGTGAAATAATAATTTAAAAAATCGTTTGGGAAATGAGTTTACTCCGTGGGTACTTTCTTTGTATACTTTTGACTATACGGGCCGAGTCCAGGATTTACGGGAAATCGCAGGTTTTCGTTTGCCGGCGATTAAAATTCTCTTATTCAGCGTCCCATCAAATATGAAAACATTTTTAAAAACTACAAGTCTCATGCGTTTAGTGGTAAAAAAATATTATAAAAAATCGTTCGGGAAATGACTTTACTCCCTGGGTACTTTCTTTGTATACTTTTGACTATACGGGCCAAGCCCGGGATTTACAGGAAATCGCGGGTTTTCGTTTGCCGGCGATTAAACTTCTTTTATTCAGCGTCTCATCAAAAATGAAAACATTTTTAAAAACTACAAGTCTGATGCGTTTTAGTGGTGAAAAAATAATTTAAAAAATTGTTCTGGAAATGAGCTTACTCCCTGGGTACTTTCTTTGTATACTTTTGACTATACGGGCCGAGTCCGGGATTTAGGGATATCGCAGGTTTTCGTTTGCCGGCGATTAAACTGCTTTTTTTCAGCGTCTCATCAAAAATGAAAACATATTTGAAAACTACAAGTCTCATGCGTTTTAGTGGTGAAAAAATAATTTAAAAAATCGTTCGGGAAATGAGTTTACTCCCTGGGTAATTTCTTTGTATACTTTTGACTATACGGGCCAAGCCGGGATTTACGGGAAATCGCGGGTTTTCGTTTGCCGGCGATTAAACTTCTTTTATTCAGCGACTCATCAAAAATGAAAACATTTTTAAAAACTACAAGTCTTATGCGTTTTAGTGGTGAAAAAATAATTTAAAAAATCGTTATGGAAATGAGTTTACTCCCTGGGTACTTTCTTTGTATACTTTTGACTATTCCGGCCGAGTCCGGGATTTATGGATATCGCAGGTTTTCGTTTGCCGGCGATTAAACTGCTTTTTTTCAGCGTCTCATCAAAAATGAAAACATATTTGAAAACTACAAGTCTCATGCGTTTTAGTGGTGAAAAAATAATTTAAAAAATCGTTCGGGAAATGAGCTTACTCCCTGAATACTTTCTTTTTATACTTTTGACTATACGGGCCAAGCCAGGATTTACGGGAAATCGCGGGTTTTCGTTTGCCGGCGATTAAACTTCTTTTATTCAGCGTCTCATCAAAAATGAAAACATTTTGGAAAACTACAAGTCTTATGCGTTTTAGTGGTGAAAAAATAATTTAAAAAATCGTTCTGGAAATGAGTTTACTCACAGGGTACTTTCTTTGTAACATTCGACTATACGTGCCAAGCCCGGGATTTACGGGAAATCGCGGGTTTTCGTTTGCCGGCGATTATACTGCTTTTACTCAGCGTCTCATCAAAAATGAAAACATTCTTGAAAACTACAAGTCTCATGCGTTTTAGTGGTGAAATAATAATTTAAAAAATCGTTTGGGAAATGAGTTTACTCCCTAGGTACTTTATTTGTATAATTTTGACCATACGGGCTGTGTCCAGGATTTACGGGAAATCGCGGGTTTTCGTTTGCAGGCGAATAAACTTCTTTTATTCAGCGTCTCATCAAAAATGAAAACATTTTTAAAAACTACAAGTCTCATGCGTTTTAGTGGTGAAAAAATAATTTAAAAAATCGTTCGCGAAATGAGTTTACTCCCTGGGTACTTTCTTTGTATACTTTTGACTATACGGGCCAAGCCGGGATTTACGGGAAATCGCGGGTTTTCGTTTGCCGGCGATTAAACTTCTTTTATTCAGCGTCTCATCAAAAATGAAAACATTTTTAAAAACTACAAGTCTTATGCGTTTTGGTGTTGAAAAAATAATTTAAAAAATAGTTCTGGAAATGAGTTTACTCACAGGGTACTTTCTTTGTATACATTCGACTATACGGGCCAAGCCCGGGATTTACGGGAAATCGCGGGTTTTTGTTTTCCGGCGATTAAACCTCTTTCATTAGGCGTCTCATGAAAAATGAAAACATTTTTGAAAACTACAAGTCTTATGCGTTTTAGTGGTGAAAAAAAAATTTAAAAAATCGATCGGGAAATGAGTTTACTCCCTGGGTACTTTCTTTGTATACATTCGACTATACGGGCCAAGCCCCAGATTTACGGGAAAACGCGGGATTTCGCTTGCCGGCGATTAAACCTCTTTCATTAAGCGTCTCATCAAAAATGAAAACACTTTTGAAAACTACAAGTCTCATGCGTTTTAGTGGTGAAAAAATAATTTAAAAAATCGTTCGGGAAATGAGTTTACTCCCTGGGTACTTTCTTTGTATACTTTTGACTATACGGGCCGAGTCTGGGATTTACGGGAAATCGCGGATTTTCGTTTGCCGGCGATTAAACTTCTTTTATTCAGCGTCCCATCAAATATGAAAATATTTTTGAAAACTACAAGTCTCATGCGTTTAGTGGTAAAAAAATAATATAAAAAATCGTTCGGGAAATGAGTTTTCTCCCTGGGTACTTTCTTTGTATACTTTTGACTATACGGGCCAAGCCCGGGATTTACGGGAAATTGCGGGTTTTCGTTTGCCGGCGATTAAACTTCTTTTATTCAGCGTCTCATCAAAAATGAAAACATTTTTAAAAACTACAAGTCTTATGCGTTTTAGTGGTAAAAAAATAATTTAAAAAATCGTTCTGGAAATGAGTTTACTTCCTGGGTACTTTCTTTTTATAGTTTTGACTATACGGGCCGAGTCCGGGATTTAGGGATTCGCAGGTTTTCGTTTGCCGGCGATTAAACTGCTTTTTTTCAGCGTCTCATCAAAAATAAAAACATTTTTAAAAACTACAAGTCTCATGCGTTTTAGTGGTGAAAAAATAATTTAAAAAATCGTTCGGGAAATGAGTTTACTCCCTGGGTACTTTCTTTGTATACTTTTGGCTATACGGGCCGAGTCTTGGATTTACGGGAAATCGCGGATTTTCGTTTGCCGGCGATTAAACTTCCTTTATTCAGCGTCCCATCAAATATGAAAATATTTTTGAAAACTACAAGTCTCATGCGTTTAGTGGTAAAAAAATAATATAAAATATCGTTCGGGAAATGAGTTTACTCCCTGGGTACTTTCTTTGTATACTTTTGACTATACGGGCCAAGCCCGGGATTTACGGGAAATTGCGGGTTTTCGTTTGCCGGCGATTAAACTTCTTTTATTCAGCGTCTCATCAAAAATGAAAACATTTTTAAAAACTACAAGTCTTATGCGTTTTAGTGGTGAAAAAATAATTTAAAAAATCGTTCTGGAAATGAGTTTACTCACAGTGTACTTTCTTTGTATACTTTTGGCTATACGGGCCAAGCCCGGGATTTACGGGAAAACGCGGGATTTCGTTTGCCGGCGATTAAACCTCTTTCATTAAGCGTCTCATCAAAAATGAAAACATTTTTAAAAACTACAAGTCTCATGCGTTTTAGTGGTGAAAAAAAAATTTAAAAAATCGATCGGGAAATGAGTTTACTCCCTGGGTACTTTCTTTGTATACTTTTGACTATACGGGCCAAGCCCGGGATTTACGGGAAATTGCGGGTTTTCGTTTGCCGGCGATTAAACTTCTTTTATTCAGCGTCTCATCAAAAATGAAAACATTTTTAAAAACTACAAGTCTTATGCGTTTTAGTGGTAAAAAAATAATTTAAAAAATCGTTCTGGAAATGAGTTTACTCCCTGGGTACTTTCTTTGTATAGTTTTGACTATACGGGCCGAGTCCGGGATTTAGGGATTCGCAGGTTTTCGTTTGCCGGCGATTAAACTGCTTTTTTTCAGCGTCTCATCAAAAATAAAAACATTTTTAAAAACTACAAGTCTCATGCGTTTTAGTGGTGAAAAAAAAATTTAAAAAATCGTTCGGGAAATGAGTTTACTCCCTGGGTACTTTCTTTGTATATATTCGACTATACGGGCCAAGCCCCGGATTTACGGAAAAACGCGGGATTTCGTTTGCTGGCGATTAAACTGCTTTTATTCAGCGTCTCATCAAAAAGGAAAACATTCTTGAAAACTACAAGTCTCATGCGTTTTAGTGGTGAAATAATAATTTAAAAAATCGTTTGGGAAATGAGTTTACTCCTTGGGTACTTTCTTTGTATACTTTTGACTATACGGGCCGAGTCCAGGATTTACGGGAAATCACAGGTTTTCGTTTGCCGGCGATGAAACTTCTTTTATTCAGCGTCTCATCAAAAATGAAAACATTTTTGAAAACTACAAGTCTCATGCGTTTTAGTGTTGAAAAAATAATTTAAAAAATCGTTCTGGAAATGAGTTTACTCACAGGGTACTTTCTTTGTATACTTTTGGCTATACGGGCCAAGCCCGGGATTTACGGGAAATCGCGGGTTTTGGTTTTCCTGCGATTAAACCTCTTTCATTAAACGTCTCATCAAAAATGAAAACATTTTTGAAAACTACAAGTCTCATGCGTTTTAGTGGTGAAAAAAAAATTTAAAAAATCGTTCGGGAAATGAGTTTACTCCCTGGGTACTTTCTTTGTATACATTCGACTATACGGGCCAAGCCCCGGATTTACGGGAAAACGCGGGATTTCGTTTGCCGGCGATTAAACCTCTTTCATTAAGCGTCTCATCAAAAATGAAAACATTTTTAAAAACTACAAGTCTTATGCGTTTTAGTGGTGAAAAAATAATTTAAAAAATCGTTCTGGAAATGAGTTTACTCACAGGGTACTTTCTTTGTATACATTCGACTATACGGGCCAAGCCCGGGATTTACGGGAAATCGCGGGTTTTCGTTTTCCTGCGATTAAACCTCTTTCATTAAACGTCTCATCAAAAATGAAAACATTTTTAAAAACTACAAGTCTCATGCGTTTTAGTGGTGAAAAAAAAATTTAAAAAATCGATCGGGAAATGAGTTTACTCCCTGGGTACTTTCTTTGTATACTTTTGACTATACGGGCCAAGCCCGGGATTTACGGGAAATTGCGGGTTTTCGTTTGCTGGCGATTAAACTTCTTTTATTCAGCGTCTCATCAAAAATGAAAACATTTTTAAAAACTACAAGTCTTATGCGTTTTAGTGGTAAAAAAATAATTTAAAAAATCGTTCTGGAAATGAGTTTACTCTCTGGGTACTTTCTTTGTATAGTTTTGACTATACGGGCCGAGTCCGGGATTTAGGGATTCGCAGGTTTTCGTTTGCCGGCGATTAAACTGCTTTTTTTCAGCGTCTCATCAAAAATAAAAACATTTTTAAAAACTACAAGTCTCATGCGTTTTAGTGGTGAAAAAAAAATTTAAAAAATCGTTCGGGAAATGAGTTTACTCCCTGGGTACTTTCTTTGTATACATTCGACTATACGGGCCAAGCCCCGGATTTACGGGAAAACGCGGGATTTCGTTTGCCGGCGATTAAACCTCTTTCATTAAGCGTCTCATCAAAAATGAAAACATTTTTAAAAACTACAAGTCTTATGCGTTTTAGTGGTGAAAAAATAATTTAAAAAATCGTTCTGGAAATGAGTTTACTCACAGGGTACTTTCTTTGTATACATTCGACTATACGGGCCAAGCCCGGGATTTACGGGAAATCGCGGGTTTTCGTTTTCCTGCGATTAAACCTCTTTCATTAAACGTCTCATCAAAAATGAAAACATTTTTAAAAACTACAAGTCTCATGCGTTTTAGTGGTGAAAAAAAATTTTAAAAAATCGATCGGGAAATGAGTTTACTCCCTGGGTACTTTCTTTGTATACTTTTGACTATACGGGCCAAGCCCGGGATTTACGGGAAATTGCGGGTTTTCGTTTGCTGGCGATTAAACTTCTTTTATTCAGCGTCTCATCAAAAATGAAAACATTTTTAAAAACTACAAGTCTTATGCGTTTTAGTGGTAAAAAAATAATTTAAAAAATCGTTCTGGAAATGAGTTTACTCTCTGGGTACTTTCTTTGTATAGTTTTGACTATACGGGCCGAGTCCGGGATTTAGGGATTCGCAGGTTTTCGTTTGCCGGCGATTAAACTGCTTTTTTTCAGCGTCTCATCAAAAATAAAAACATTTTTAAAAACTACAAGTCTCATGCGTTTTAGTGGTGAAAAAATAATTTAAAAAATCGTTCGGGAAATGAGTTTACTCCCTGGGTACTTTCTTTGTATACTTTTGGCTATACGGGCCGAGTCTGGGATTTACGGGAAATCGCGGATTTTCGTTTGCCGGCGATTAAACTTCCTTTATTCAGCGTCCCATCAAATATGAAAATATTTTTGAAAACTACAAGTCTCATGCGTTTAGTGGTAAAAAAATAATATAAAAAATCGTTCGGGAAATGAGTTTACTCCCTGGGTACTTTCTTTGTATACTTTTGACTATACGGGCCAAGCCCGGGATTTACGGGAAATTGCGGGTTTTCGTTTGCCGGCGATTAAACTTCTTTTATTCAGCGTCTCATCAAAAATGAAAACATTTTTAAAAACTACAAGTCTTATGCGTTTTAGTGGTGAAAAAATAATTTAAAAAATCGTTCTGGAAATGAGTTTACTCACAGGGTACTTTCTTTGTATACATTCGACTATACGGGCCAAGCCCGGGATTTACGGGAAATCGCGGGTTTTCGTTTTCCTGCGAATAAACCTCTTTCATTAAACGTCTCATCAAAAATGAAAACATTTTTGAAAACTACAAGTCTCATGCGTTTTAGTGGTGAAAAAAAAATTTAAAAAATCGTTCGGGAAATGAGTTTACTCCCTGGGTACTTTCTTTGTATATATTCGACTATACGGGCCAAGCCCCGGATTTACGGGAAATCGCGAGTTTTCGTTTTCCGGCGATTAAACCTCTTTCATTAAGCGTCTCATGAAAAATGAAGACATTTTTGAAAACTACAAGTCTCATGCGTTTTAGTGGTGAAAAAAAAATTTTAAAAATCGATCGGGAAATCAGTTTACTCCCTGGGTACTTTCTTTGTATACATTCGACTATACGGGCCAAGTCCCGGATTTACGGGAAAACGCGGGATTTCGTTTGCCGGCGATTAAACCTCTTTCATTAAGCGTCTCATCAAAAATGAAAACATTTTTGAAAACTACAAGTCTCATGCGTTTAGTGGTAAAAAAATAATATAAAAAATCGTTCGGGAAATGAGTTTACTCCGTGGGTACTTTCTTTGTATACATTCGACTATACGTGCCAAGCCCGGTATTTACGGGAAATCGCGGGTTTTCGTTTGCCGGCGATTAAACTGCTTTTATTCTGCGTCTCATCAAAAATGAAAACATTCTTGAAAACTACAAGTCTCATGCGTTTTAGTGGTGAAATAATAATTTAAAAAATCGTTTGGGAAATGAGTTTACTCCGTGGGTACTTTCTTTGTATACTTTTGACTATACGGGCCGAGTCCAGGATTTACGGGAAATCGCAGGTTTTCGTTTGCCGGCGATTAAAATTCTCTTATTCAGCGTCCCATCAAATATGAAAACATTTTTAAAAACTACAAGTCTCATGCGTTTAGTGGTAAAAAAATATTATAAAAAATCGTTCGGGAAATGACTTTACTCCCTGGGTACTTTCTTTGTATACTTTTGACTATACGGGCCAAGCCCGGGATTTACAGGAAATCGCGGGTTTTCGTTTGCCGGCGATTAAACTTCTTTTATTTAGCGTCTCATCAAAAATGAAAACATTTTTAAAAACTACAAGTCTGATGCGTTTTAGTGGTGAAAAAATAATTTAAAAAATCGTTCTGGAAATGAGCTTACTCCCTGGGTACTTTCTTTGTATACTTTTGACTATACGGGCCGAGTCCGGGATTTAGGGATATCGCAGGTTTTCGTTTGCCGGCGATTAAACTGCTTTTTTTCAGCGTCTCATCAAAAATGAAAACATATTTGAAAACTACAAGTCTCATGCGTTTCAGTGGTGAAAAAATAATTTAAAAAATCGTTCGGGAAATGAGTTTACTCCCTGGGTACTTTCTTTGTATACTTTTGACTATACGGGCCAAGCCGGGATTTACGGGAAATCGCGGGTTTTCGTTTGCCGGCGATTAAACTTCTTTTATTCAGCGACTCATCAAAAATGAAAACATTTTTAAAAACTACAAATCTTATGCGTTTTAGTGGTGAAAAAATAATTTAAAAAATCGTTCTGGAAATGAGTTTACTCCCTGGGTACTTTCTTTGTATACTTTAGACTATACGGGCCGAGTCCGGGATTTAGGGATATCGCAGGTTTTCGTTTGCCGGCGATTAAACTGCTTTTTTTCAGCGTCTCATCAAAAATGAAAACATATTTGAAAACTACAAGTCTCATGCGTTTTAGTGGTGAAAAAATAATTTAAAAAATCGTTCGGGAAATGAGCTTACTCCCTGAATACTTTCTTTTTATACTTTTGACTATACGGGCCAAGCCAGGATTTACGGGAAATCGCGGGTTTTCGTTTGCCGGCGATTAAACTTCTTTTATTCAGCGTCTCATCAAAAATGAAAACATTTTGGAAAACTACAAGTCTTATGCGTTTTAGTGGTGAAAAAATAATTTAAAAAATCGTTCGGGAAATGAGTTTACTCCCTGGGTACTTTCTTTGTATACATTCGACTATACGGGCCAAGCCCCGGATTTACGGGAAAACGCGGGATTTCGCTTGCCGGCGATTAAACCTCTTTCATTAAGCGTCTCATCAAAAATGAAAACACTTTTGAAAACTACAAGTCTCATGCGTTTTAGTGGTGAAAAAATAATTTAAAAAATCGTTCGGGAAATGAGTTTACTCCCTGGGTACTTTCTTTGTATACTTTTGACTATACGGGCCGAGTCTGGGATTTACGGGAAATCGCGGATTTTCGTTTGCCGGCGATTAAACTTCTTTTATTCAGCGTCTCATCAAATATGAAAATATTTTTGAAAACTTCAAGTCTCATGCGTTTAGTGGTAAAAAAATAATATAAAAAATCGTTCGGGAAATGAGTTTACTCCCTGGGTACTTTCTTTGTATACTTTTGACTATACGGGCCAAGCCCGGGATTTACGGGAAATTGCGGGTTTTCGTTTGCCGGCGATTAAACTTCTTTTATTCAGCGTCTCATCAAAAATGAAAACATTTTTAAAAACTACAAGTCTTATGCGTTTTAGTGGTAAAAAAATAATTTAAAAAATCGTTCTGGAAATGAGTTTACTTCCTGGGTAATTTCTTTGTATAGTTTTGACTATACGGGCCGAGTCCGGGATTTAGGGATTCGCAGGTTTTCGTTTGCCGGCGATTAAACTGCTTTTTTTCAGCGTCTCATCAAAAATAAAAACATTTTTAAAAACTACAAGTCTCATGCGTTTTAGTGGTGAAAAAATAATTTAAAAAATCGTTCGGGAAATGAGTTTACTCCCTGGGTACTTTCTTTGTATACTTTTGGCTATACGGGCCGAGTCTGGGATTTACGGGAAATCGCGGATTTTCGTTTGCCGGCGATTAAACTTCCTTTATTCAGCGTCCCATCAAATATGAAAATATTTTTGAAAACTACAAGTCTCATGCGTTTAGTGGTAAAAAAATAATATAAAATATCGTTCGGGAAATGAGTTTACTCCCTGGGTACTTTCTTTGTATACTTTTGACTATACGGGCCAAGCCCGGGATTTACGGGAAATTGCGGGTTTTCGTTTGCCGGCGATTAAACTTCTTTTATTCAGCGTCTCATCAAAAATGAAAACATTTTTGAAAACTACAAGTCTCATGCGTTTTAGTGGTGAAAAAAAAAATTAAAAAATCGTTCGGGAAATGAGTTTACTCCCTGGGTACTTTCTTTGTATACATTCGACTATACGGGCCAAGCCCCGGATTTACGGGAAAACGCGGGATTTCGTTTGCCGGCGATTAAACCTCTTTCATTAAGCGTCTCATCAAAAATGAAAACATTTTTAAAAACTACAAGTCTTATGCGTTTTAGTGGTGAAAAAATAATTTAAAAAATCGTTCTGGAAATGAGTTTACTCACAGGGTACTTTCTTTGTATACATTCGACTATACGGGCCAAGCCCGGGATTTACGGGAAATCGCGGGTTTTCGTTTTCCTGCGATTAAACCTCTTTCATTAAACGTCTCATCAAAAATGAAAACATTTTTAAAAACTACAAGTCTCATGCGTTTTAGTGGTGAAAAAAAAATTTAAAAAATCGATCGGGAAATGAGTTTACTCCCTGGGTACTTTCTTTGTATACTTTTGACTATACGGGCCAAGCCGGGATTTACGGGAAATTGCGGGTTTTCGTTTGCCGGCGATTAAACTTCTTTTATTCAGCGTCTCATCAAAAATGAAAACATTTTTAAAAACTACAAGTCTTATGCGTTTTAGTGGTAAAAAAATAATTTAAAAAATCGTTCTGGAAATGAGTTTACTCCCTGGGTACTTTCTTTGTATAGTTTTGACTATACGGGCCGAGTCCGGGATTTAGGGATTCGCAGGTTTTCGTTTGCCGGCGATTAAACTGCTTTTTTTCAGCGTCTCATCAAAAATAAAAACATTTTTAAAAACTACAAGTCTCATGCGTTTTAGTGGTGAAAAAAAAATTTAAAAAATCGTTCGGGAAATGAGTTTACTCCCTGGGTACTTTCTTTGTATATATTCGACTATACGGGCCAAGCCCCGGATTTACGGAAAAACGCGGGATTTCGTTTGCTGGCGATTAAACTGCTTTTATTCAGCGTCTCATCAAAAATGAAAACATTCTTGAAAACTACAAGTCTCATGCGTTTTAGTGGTGAAATAATAATTTAAAAAATCGTTTGGGAAATGAGTTTACTCCCTGGGTACTTTCTTTGTATACTTTTGACTATACGGGCCGAGTCCAGGATTTACGGGAAATCGCAGGTTTTCGTTTGCCGGCGATGAAACTTCTTTTATTCAGCGTCTCATCAAAAATGAAAACATTTTTGAAAACTACAAGTCTCATGCGTTTTAGTGTTGAAAAAATAATTTAAAAAATCGTTCTGGAAATGAGTTTACTCACAGGGTACTTTCTTTGTATACTTTTGGCTATACGGGCCAAGCCCGGGATTTACGGGAAATCGCGGGTTTTCGTTTTCCTGCGATTAAACCTCTTTCATTAAACGTCTCATCAAAAATGAAAACATTTTTGAAAACTACAAGTCTCATGCGTTTTAGTGGTGAAAAAATAATTTAAAAAATCGTTCTGGAAATGAGTTTACTCACAGGGTACTTTCTTTGTATACATTCGACTATACGGGCCAAGCCCGGGATTTACGGGAAATCGCGGGTTTTCGTTTTCCTGCGATTAAACCTCTTTCATTAAACGTCTCATCAAAAATGAAAACATTTTTAAAAACTACAAGTCTCATGCGTTTTAGTGGTGAAAAAAAAATTTAAAAAATCGATCGGGAAATGAGTTTACTCCCTGGGTACTTTCTTTGTATACTTTTGACTATACGGGCCAAGCCCGGGATTTACGGGAAATTGCGGGTTTTCGTTTGCCGGCGATTAAACTTCTTTTATTCAGCGTCTCATCAAAAATGAAAACATTTTTAAAAACTACAAGTCTTATGCGTTTTAGTGGTAAAAAAATAATTTAAAAAATCGTTCTGGAAATGAGTTTACTCTCTGGGTACTTTCTTTGTATAGTTTTGACTATACGGGCCGAGTCCGGGATTTAGGGATTCGCAGGTTTTCGTTTGCCGGCGATTAAACTGCTTTTTTTCAGCGTCTCATCAAAAATAAAAACATTTTTAAAAACTACAAGTCTCATGCGTTTTAGTGGTGAAAAAATAATTTAAAAAATCGTTCGGGAAATGAGTTTACTCCCTGGGTACTTTCTTTGTATACTTTTGGCTATACGGGCCGAGTCTGGGATTTACGGGAAATCGCGGATTTTCGTTTGCCGGCGATTAAACTTCCTTTATTCAGCGTCCCATCAAATATGAAAATATTTTTGAAAACTACAAGTCTCATGCGTTTAGTGGTAAAAAAATAATATAAAAAATCGTTCGGGAAATGAGTTTACTCCCTGGGTACTTTCTTTGTATACTTTTGACTATACGGGCCAAGCCCGGGATTTACGGGAAATTGCGGGTTTTCGTTTGCCGGCGATTAAACTTCTTTTATTCAGCGTCTCATCAAAAATGAAAACATTTTTAAAAACTACAAGTCTTATGCGTTTTAGTGGTGAAAAAATAATTTAAAAAATCGTTCTGGAAATGAGTTTACTCACAGGGTACTTTCTTTGTATACATTCGACTATACGGGCCAAGCCCGGGATTTACGGGAAATCGCGGGTTTTCGTTTTCCTGCGATTAAACCTCTTTCATTAAACGTCTCATCAAAAATGAAAACATTTTTGAAAACTACAAGTCTCATGCGATTTAGTGGTGAAAAAAAAATTTAAAAAATCGTTCGGGAAATGAGTTTACTCCCTGGGTACTTTCTTTGTATATATTCGACTATACGGGCCAAGCCCCGGATTTACGGGAAATCGCGAGTTTTCGTTTTCCGGCGATTAAACCTCTTTCATTAAGCGTCTCATGAAAAATGAAGACATTTTTGAAAACTACAAGTCTCATGCGTTTTAGTGGTGAAAAAATAATTTAAAAAATCGTTCGGGAAATGAGTTTACTCCCTGGGTACTTTCTTTGTATACTTTTGGCTATACGGGCCGAGTCTGGGATTTACGGGAAATCGCGGATTTTCGTTTGCCGGCGATTAAACTTCCTTTATTCAGCGTCCCATCAAATATGAAAATATTTTTGAAAACTACAAGTCTCATGCGTTTAGTGGTAAAAAAATAATATAAAAAATCGTTCGGGAAATGAGTTTACTCCCTGGGTACTTTCTTTGTATACTTTTGACTATACGGGCCAAGCCCGGGATTTACGGGAAATTGCGGGTTTTCGTTTGCCGGCGATTAAACTTCTTTTATTCAGCGTCTCATCAAAAATGAAAACATTTTTAAAAACTACAAGTCTTATGCGTTTTAGTGGTGAAAAAATAATTTAAAAAATCGTTCTGGAAATGAGTTTACTCCCTGGGTACTTTCTTTGTATATATTCGACTATACGGGCCAAGCCCCGGATTTACGGGAAATCGCGAGTTTTCGTTTTCCGGCGATTAAACCTCTTTCATTAAGCGTCTCATGAAAAATGAAGACATTTTTGAAAACTACAAGTCTCATGCGTTTTAGTGGTGAAAAAAAAATTTTAAAAATCGATCGGGAAATCAGTTTACTCCCTGGGTACTTTCTTTGTATACATTCGACTATACGGGCCAAGTCCCGGATTTACGGGAAAACGCGGGATTTCGTTTGCCGGCGATTAAACCTCTTTCATTAAGCGTCTCATCAAAAATGAAAACATTTTTGAAAACTACAAGTCTCATGCGTTTAGTGGTAAAAAAATAATATAAAAAATCGTTCGGGAAATGAGTTTACTCCCTGGGTACTTTCTTTGTATACTTTTGACTATACGGGCCAAGCCCGGGATTTACGGGAAATTGCGGGTTTTCGTTTGCCGGCGATTAAACTTCTTTTATTCAGCGTCTCATCAAAAATGAAAACATTTTTAAAAACTACAAGTCTTATGCGTTTTAGTGGTGAAAAAATAATTTAAAAAATCGTTCTGGAAATGAGTTTACTCCCTGGGTACTTTCTTTGTATAGTTTTGACTATACGGGCCGAGTCCGGGATTTAGGGAAATAGCAGGTTTTCGTTTGCCGGCGATTAAACTGCTTTTTTTCAGCGTCTCATCAAAAATAAAAACATTTTTAAAAACTACAAGTCTCATGCGTTTTAGTGGTGAAAAAGTAATTTAAAATATCGTTCGGGAAATGAGTTTACTCCCTGGGTACTTTCCTTGTATACTTTTGGCTATACGGGCCGAGTCTGGGATTTACGGGAAATCGCGGATTTTCGTTTGCCGGCGATTAAACTTCCTTTATTCAGCGTCCCATCAAATATGAAAATATTTTTGAAAACTACTAGTCTCATGCGTTTAGTGGTAAAAAAATAATATAAAAAATCGTTCGGGAAATGAGTTTACTCCCTGGGTACTTTCTTTGTATACTTTTGACTATACGGGCCAAGCCTGGGATTTACGGGAAATTGCGGGTTTTCGTTTGCCGGCGATTAAACTTCTTTTATTCAGCGTCTCATCAAAAATGAAAACATTTTTAAAAACTACAAGTCTTATGCGTTTTAGTGGTGAAAAAATAATTTAAAAAATCGTTCTGGAAATGAGTTTACTCCCTGGGTACTTTCTTTGTATAGTTTTGACTATACGGGCCGAGTCCGGGATTTAGGGAAATCGCAGGTTTTCGTTTGCCGGCGATTAAACTGCTTTTTTTCAGCGTCTCATCAAAAATAAAAACATTTTTAAAAACTACAAGTGTCATGCGTTTTAGTGGTGAAAAAATAATTTAAAAAATCGTTCGGGAAATGAGTTTACTCCCTGGGTACTTCCTTTGTATACTTTTGACTATACGGGTCAAGCCGGGATTTACGGGAAATCGCGGGTTTTGGTTTGCCGGAGATTAAACTTCTATTATTCAGCGTCTCACCAAAAATGAAAACATTTTTAAAAACTACAAGTCTTATGCGTTTTAGTGGTGAAAAAATAATTTAAAAAATCGTTCTGGAAATGAGTTTACTCACAGGATACTTTCTTTGTATACATTCGACTATACGGGCCAAGCCCGGGATTTACGGGAAATCGCGGATTTCGTTTGCCGGCGATTAAACTTCTTTTATACAGCGTCCCATCAAATATGAAAATATTTTTGAAAACTACAAGTCTCATGCGTTTTAGTGGTGAAAAAATAATTTAAAAAATCGTTCTGGAAATGAGTTTACTCCCTGGGTACTTTCTTTGTATAGTTTTGACTATACGGGCCGAGTCCGGGATTTAGGGAAATCGCAGGTTTTCGTTTGCCGGCGATTAAACTGCTTTTTTTCAGCGTCTCATCAAAAATAAAAACATTTTTAAAAACTACAAGTCTCATGCGTTTTAGTGGTGAAAAAATAATTTAAAAAATCGTTCGGGAAATGAGTTTACTCCCTGGGTACTTCCTTTGTATACTTTTGACTATACGGGTCAAGCCGGGATTTACGGGAAATCGCGGGTTTTGGTTTGCCGGCGATTAAACTTCTTTTATTCAGCGTCTCACCAAAAATAAAAACATTTTTAAAAACTACAAGTCTTATGCGTTTTAGTGGTGAAAAAATAATTTAAAAAATCGTTCTGGAAATGAGTTTACTCACAGGATACTTTCTTTGTATACATTCGACTATACGGGCCAAGCCCGGGATTTACGGGAAATCGCGGATTTCGTTTGCCGGCGATTAAACTTCTTTTATACAGCGTCCCATCAAATATGAAAATATTTTTGAAAACTACAAGTCTCATGCGTTTAGTGGTAAAAAAATAATATAAAAAATCGTTCGGGAAATGAGTTTACTCCCTGGGTACTTTCTTTGTATACTTTTGACAATACGTGCCAAGCCCGGGATTTAAGGGAAATTGCGGGTTTTCGTTTGCCGGCGATTAAACTCCTTTTATTTAGCGTCTCATCAAAAATGAAAACATTTTTAAAAACTACAAGTCTTATGCGTTTTAGTGGTGAAAAATAGTTTAAAAAATCGTTCTGGAAATGAGTTTACTCCCTGGGTACTTTCTTTGTATAGTTTTGACTATACGGGCCAAGCCGGGATTTACGGGAAATCGCGGGTTTTGGTTTGCCGGCGATTAAACTTCTTTTATTCAGCGTCTCACCAAAAATGAAAACATTTTTAAAAACTACAAGTCTTATGCGTTTTAGTGGTGAAAAAATAATTTAAAAAATTGTTCTGGAAATGAGTTTACTCACAGGATACTTTCTTTGTATACATTCGACTATACGGGCCAAGCCCGGGATTTACGGGAAATCGCGGATTTCGTTTGCCGGCGAATAAACTTCTTTTATACAGCGTCCCATCAAATATGAAAATATTTTTGAAAACTACAAGTCTCATGCGTTTAGTGGTAAAAAAATAATATAAAAAATCGTTCGGGAAATGAGTTTACTCCCTGGGTACTTTCTTTGTATACTTTTGACAATACGTGCCAAGCCCGGGATTTAAGGGAAATTGCGGGTTTTCGTTTGCCGGCGATTAAACTCCTTTTATTTAGCGTCTCATCAAAAATGAAAACATTTTTAAAAACTACAAGTCTTATGCGTTTTAGTGGTGAAAAATAGTTTAAAAAATCGTTCTGGAAATGAGTTTACTCCCTGGGTACTTTCTTTGTATAGTTTTGACTATACGGGCCGAGTCCAGGATTTAGGGAAATCGCAGGTTTTCGTTTGCCGTCGATTAAACTGCTTTTTTTCGGAGTCTCATCAAAAATGAAAACATTTTTGAAAACTACAAGTCTCATGCGTTTTAGTGGTGAAAAAGTAATTTAAAAAATCGTTCGGGAAATGAGCTTACTCCCTGGGTACTTTCTTTGTATACTTTTGACTCTACGGGCCAAGCCCGGGATTTACGGGAAATCGCGGGTTTTCGTTTGCCGGCGATTAAACTTCTTTTAATCAGCGTCTCATCAAAAATGAAAACATTTTTGAAAACTACAAGTCTCATGCGTTTTAATGGTGAAAAAATAATTTAAAAAATCGTTCGGGAAATGAGTTTACTCCCTGGGTACTTTCTTTGTATACTTTTGACTATACGGGCCAAGCCCGGGATTTACGGGAAATTGCGGGTTTTCGTTTGCCGGCGATTAAACTTCTTTTATTCAGCGTCTCATCAAAAATGAAAACATTTTTAAAAACTACAAGTCTTATGCGTTTTAGTGGTGAAAAAATAATTTAAAAAATCGTTCTGGAAATGAGTTTACTCCCTGGGTACTTTCTTTGTATAGTTTTGACTATACGGGCCGAGTCCGGGATTTAGGGAAATCGCAGGTTTTCATTTGCCGGCGATTAAACTGCTTTTTTTCAGGGTCTCATCAAAAATAAAAACATTTTTAAAAACTACAAGTCTCATGCGTTTTAGTGGTGAAAAAATAATTTAAAAAATCGTTCGGGAAATGAGTTTACTCCCTGGGTACTTCCTTTGTATACTTTTGACTATACGGGCCAAGCCGGGATTTACGGGAAATCGCGGGTTTTGGTTTGCCGGCGATTAAACTTCTTTTATTCAGCGTCTCACCAAAAATGAAAACATTTTTAAAAACTACAAGTCTTATGCGTTTTAGTGGTGAAAAAATAATTTAAAAAATCGTTCTGGAAATGAGTTTACTCCCTGGGTACTTTCTTTGTATACTTTTGACAATACGTGCCAAGCCCGGGATTTACGGGAAATTGCGGGTTTTCGTTTGCCGGCGATTAAACTCCTTTTATTTAGCGTCTCATCAAAAATGAAAACATTTTTAAAAACTACAAGTCTTATGCGTTTTAGTGGTGAAAAATAGTTTAAAAAATCGTTCTGGAAATGAGTTTACTCCCTGGGTACTTTCTTTGTATAGTTTTGACTATACGGGCCGAGTCCGGGATTTAGGGAAATCGCAGGTTTTCGTTTGCCGTCGATTAAACTGCTTTTTTTCAGCGTCTCATCAAAAATGAAAACATTTTTGAAAACTACAAGTCTCATGCGTTTTAGTGGTGAAAAAGTAATTTAAAAAATCGTTCGGGAAATGAGCTTACTCCCTGGGTACTTTCTTTGTATACTTTTGGCTCTACGGGCCAAGCCCGGGATTTACGGGAAATCGCGGGTTTTCGTTTGCCGGCGATTAAACTTCTTTTAATCAGCGTCTCATCAAAAATGAAAACATTTTTGAAAACTACAAGTCTCATGCGTTTTAATGGTGAAAAAATAATTTAAAAAATCGTTCGGGAAATGAGTTTACTCCCTGGATACTTTCTTTGTATACTTTTGACAATACGTGCCAAGCCCGGGATTTACGGGAAATTGCGGGTTTTCGTTTGCCGGCGATTAAACTCCTTTTATTTAGCGTCTCATCAAAAATGAAAACATTTTTAAAAACTACAAGTCTTATGCGTTTTAGTCGTGAAAAATAGTTTAAAAAATCGTTCTGGAAATGAGTTTACTCCCTGGGTACTTTCTTTGTATAGTTTTGACTATACGGGCCGAGTCCGGGATTTAGGGAAATCGCAGGTTTTCGTTTGCCGTCGATTAAACTGCTTTTTTTCAGCGTCTCATCAAAAATGAAAACATTTTTGAAAACTACAAGTCTCATGCGTTTTAGTGGTGAAAAAGTAATTTAAAAAATCGTTCGGGAAATGAGCTTACTCCCTGGGTACTTTCTTTGTATACTTTTGGCTCTACGGGCCAAGCCCGGGATTTACGGGAAATCGCGGGTTTTCGTTTGCCGGCGATTAAACTTCTTTTAATCAGCGTCTCATCAAAAATGAAAACATTTTTGAAAACTACAAGTCTCATGCGTTTTAATGGTGAAAAAATAATTTAAAAAATCGTTCGGGAAATGAGTTTACTCCCTGGGTACTTTCTTTGTATACTTTTCACTATACGGGCCGAGTCCGGGATTTAGGGAAATCGCAGGTTTTCGTTTGCCGGCGATTAAACTTCTTTTATTCAGCGTCTCACCAAAAATGAAAACATTTTTAAAAACTACAAGTCTTATGCGTTTTAGTGGTGAAAAAATAATTTAAAAAATCGTTCTGGAAATGAGTTTACTCCCTGGGTACTTTCTTTGTATAGTTTTGACTATACGGGCCGAGTCCGGGATTTATGGAAATCGCAGGTTTTCGTTTGCCGTCGATTAAACTGCTTTTTTTCAGCGTCTCATCAAAAATGAGAACATTTTTGAAAACTACAAGTCTCATGCGTTTTAGTGGTGAAAAAGTAATTTAAAAAATCGTTCGGGAAATGAGTTTACTCCCTGGGTACTTTCTTTGTATACTTTTGACTATACGGGCCAAGCCCGGGATTAACGGGAAATCGCGGGTTTTCGTTTGCCGGCGATTAAACTCCTTTCAATCAGCGTCTCATCAAAAATGAAAACATTTTTGAAAACTACAAGTCTCATGCGTTTTAGTGGTGAAAAAATAATTTAAAAAATCGTTCGGGAAATGAGTTTACTCCCTGGGTACTTTCTTTGTATATATTCGACTATACGGGCCAAGCCCGGATTTACGGGAAAACGCGGGATTTCGTTTGCCGGCGATTAAACTGCTTTTATTCAGCGTCTCATCAAAAATGAAAACATTCTTGAAAACTACAAGTCTCATGGGTTTTAGTGGTGAAATAATAATTTAAAAAATCGTTTGGGAAATGAGTTTACTCCCTGGGTACTTTCTTTGTATACTTTTGAATATACGGGCCGAGTCCAGGATTTACGGGAAATCGCAGGTTTTCGTTTGCCGGCGATGAAACTTCTTTTATTCAGCGTCTCATCAAAAATGAAAACATTTTTGAAAACTACAAGTCTCATGCGTTTTAGTGGTGAAAAAGTAATTTAAAAAATCGTTCGGGAAATGAGTTTACTCCCTGGGTACTTTCTTTGTATACTTTTGAATATACGGGCCAAGCCCGGGATTTACGGGAAATCGCGGGTTTTCGTTTGCCGGCGATTAAACTGCTTTTATTCAGCGTCTCATCAAAAATGAAAACATTCTTGAAAACTACAAGTCTCATGCGTTTTAGTGGTGAAATAATAATTTAAAAAATCGTTTGGGAAATGAGTTTACTCCTTGGTACTTTCTTTGTATACTTTTGACTATACGGGCCGAGTCCAGGATTTACGGGAAATCGCAGGTTTTCGTTTGCCGGCGATTAAACTTCTTTTATTCAGCGTCTCATAAAAAATGAAAACATTTTTAAAAACTACCAGTCTCATGCGTTTTAGTGGTGAAAAAGTGATTTAAAAAATCGTTCTGGAAATGAGTTTACTCCCTGGGTACTTTCTTTGTATAGTTTTGACTATACGGGCCGAGTCCGGGATTTAGGGAAATCGCAGGTTTTCATTTGCCGGCGATTAAACTGCTTTTTTTCAGCGTCTCATCAAAAATAAAAACATTTTTAAAAACTACAAGTCTCATGCGTTTTAGTGGTGAAAAAATAATTTAAAAAATCGTTCGGGAAATGAGTTTACTCCCTGGGTACTTCCTTTGTATACTTTTGACTATACGGGCCAAGCCGGGATTTACGGGAAATCGCGGGTTTTGGTTTGCCGGCGATTAAACTTCTTTTATTCAGCGTCTCACCAAAAATGAAAACATTTTTAAAAACTACAAGTCTTATGCGTTTTAGTGGTGAAAAAATAATTTAAAAAATCGTTCTGGAAATGAGTTTACTCACAGGATACTTTCTTTGTATACATTCGACTATACGGGCCAAGCCCGGGATTTATGGGAAATCGCGGATTTCGTTTGCCGGCGATTAAACTTCTTTTATACAGCGTCCCATCAAATATGAAAATATTTTTGAAAACTACAAGTCTCATGCGTTTAGTGGTAAAAAAATAATATAAAAAATCGTTCGGGAAATGAGTTTACTCCCTGGGTACTTTCTTTGTATACTTTTGACAATACGTGCCAAGCCCGGGATTTACGGGAAATTGCGGGTTTTCGTTTGCCGGCGATTAAACTCCTTTTATTTAGCGTCTCATCAAAAATGAAAACATTTTTAAAAACTACAAGTCTTATGCGTTTTACTGGTGAAAAATAGTTTAAAAAATCGTTCTGGAAATGAGTTTACTCCCTGGGTACTTTCTTTGTATAGTTTTGACTATACGGGCCGAGTCCGGGATTTAGGGAAATCGCAGGTTTTCGTTTGCCGTCGATTAAACTGCTTTTTTTCAGCGTCTCATCAAAAATGAAAACATTTTTGAAAACTACAAGTCTCATGCGTTTTAGTGGTGAAAAAGTAATTTAAAAAATCGTTCGGGAAATGAGCTTACTCCCTGGGTACTTTCTTTGTATACTTTTGGCTCTACGGGCCAAGCCCGGGATTTACGGGAAATCGCGGGTTTTCGTTTGCCGGCGATTAAACTTCTTTTAATCAGCGTCTCATCAAAAATGAAAACATTTTTGAAAACTACAAGTCTCATGCGTTTTAATGGTGAAAAAATAATTTAAAAAATCGTTCGGGAAATGAGTTTACTCCCTGGGTACTTTCTTTGTATACTTTTCACTATACGGGCCGAGTCCGGGATTTAGGGAAATCGCAGGTTTTCGTTTGCCGGCGATTAAACTGCTTTTTTTCAGCGTCTCATCAAAAATGAAAACATTTTTAAAAACTACAAGTCTCATGCGTTTTAATGGTGAAAAAATAATTTAAAAAATCGTTCGGGAAATGAGTTTACTCCCTGGGTACTTTCTTTGTATACTTTTGACTATACGGGCCCAGCCGGGATTTACGGGAAATCGCGGGTTTTCGTTTGCCGGCGATTAAACTTCTTTTATTCAGCGTCTCACCAAAAATGAAAACATTTTTAAAAACTACAAGTCTTATGCGTTTTAGTGGTGAAAAAATAATTTAAAAAATCGTTCTGGAAATGAGTTTACTCCCTGGGTACTTTCTTTGTATAGTTTTGACTATACGGGCCGAGTCCGGGATTTAGGGAAATCGCAGGTTTTCGTTTGCCGTCGATTAAACTGCTTTTTTTCAGCGTCTCATCAAAAATGAGAACATTTTTGAAAACTACAAGTCTCATGCGTTTTAGTGGTGAAAAAGTCATTTAAGAAATCGTTCAAGAAATGAGTTTACTCCCTGGGTACTTTCTTTGTATACTTTTGACTATACGGGCCAAGCCCTGGATTTACGGGAAAACGCGGGATTTCGTTTGCCGGCGATTAAACCTCTTTCATTAAGCGTCTCATGAAAAATGAAAACATTTTTGAAAAGTACAAATCTCATGCGTTTTAGTGGTGGAAAAATAATTTAAAAAATCGTTCGGGAAATGTGTTTACTTCCTGGGTACTTTCTTTGTATACTTTTGACTATACGGGCCAAGCCGGGATTTACGGGAAATCGCGGGTTTTCGTTTGCCGGCGATTAAACTTCTTTTATTCAGCGTCTCATCAAGAATTAAAACATTTTTGAAAACTACAAGTCTCATGCGTTTTAGTGGTGAAAAAATAATTTAAAAAATCGTTCGGGAAATGAGTTTACTCCCTGGGTACTTTTTTTGTATACTTTTGACTATACGGGCCAAGCCGAGATTTACGGGAAATCGCGGGTTTTCGTTTGCCGGCGATTAAACTTCTTTTATTCAGCGTCTCATCAAAAATGAAAACATTTTTAAAAACTACAAGTCTGATGCGTTTTAGTGGTGAAAAAATAATTTAAAAAATCGTTCTGGAAATGAGTTAACTCACAGGGTACTTTCTTTGTATACATTCGACTATACGGGCCAAGCCCGGGATTTACGGGAAATCGCGGGTTTTCGTTTTCCGGCGATTAAACCTCTTTCATTAAGCGTCTCATCAAAAATGAAAACATTTTTGAAAACTACAAGTCTCATGCGTTTTAGTGGTGAAAAAGTAATTTAAAAAATCGTTCGGGAAATGAGCTTACTCCCTGGGTACTTTCTTTGTATACTTTTGGCTCTACGGGCCAAGCCCGGGATTTACGGGAAATCGCGGGTTTTCGTTTGCCGGCGATTAAACTTCTTTTAATCAGCGTCTCATCAAAAATGAAAACATTTTTGAAAACTACAAGTCTCATGCGTTTTAATGGTGAAAAAATAATTTAAAAAATCGTTCGGGAAATGAGTTTACTCCCTGGGTACTTTCTTTGTATACTTTTCACTATACGGGCCGAGTCCGGGATTTAGGGAAATCGCAGGTTTTCGTTTGCCGGCGATTAAACTGCTTTTTTTCAGCGTCTCATCAAAAATGAAAACATTTTTAAAAACTACAAGTCTCATGCGTTTTAATGGTGAAAAAATAATTTAAAAAATCGTTCGGGAAATGAGTTTACTCCCTGGGTACTTTCTTTGTATACTTTTGACTATACGGGCCCAGCCGGGATTTACGGGAAATCGCGGGTTTTCGTTTGCCGGCGATTAAACTTCTTTTATTCAGCGTCTCACCAAAAATGAAAACATTTTTAAAAACTACAAGTCTTATGCGTTTTAGTGGTGAAAAAATAATTTAAAAAATCGTTCTGGAAATGAGTTTACTCCCTGGGTACTTTCTTTGTATAGTTTTGACTATACGGGCCGAGTCCGGGATTTAGGGAAATCGCAGGTTTTCGTTTGCCGTCGATTAAACTGCTTTTTTTCAGCGTCTCATCAAAAATGAGAACATTTTTGAAAACTACAAGTCTCATGCGTTTTAGTGGTGAAAAAGTCATTTAAGAAATCGTTCAAGAAATGAGTTTACTCCCTGGGTACTTTCTTTGTATACTTTTGACTATACGGGCCAAGCCCTGGATTTACGGGAAAACGCGGGATTTCGTTTGCCGGCGATTAAACCTCTTTCATTAAGCGTCTCATGAAAAATGAAAACATTTTTGAAAAGTACAAATCTCATGCGTTTTAGTGGTGGAAAAATAATTTAAAAAATCGTTCGGGAAATGTGTTTACTTCCTGGGTACTTTCTTTGTATACTTTTGACTATACGGGCCAAGCCGGGATTTACGGGAAATCGCGGGTTTTCGTTTGCCGGCGATTAAACTTCTTTTATTCAGCGTCTCATCAAGAATTAAAACATTTTTGAAAACTACAAGTCTCATGCGTTTTAGTGGTGAAAAAATAATTTAAAAAATCGTTCGGGAAATGAGTTTACTCCCTGGGTACTTTTTTTGTATACTTTTGACTATACGGGCCAAGCCGAGATTTACGGGAAATCGCGGGTTTTCGTTTGCCGGCGATTAAACTTCTTTTATTCAGCGTCTCATCAAAAATGAAAACATTTTTAAAAACTACAAGTCTGATGCGTTTTAGTGGTGAAAAAATAATTTAAAAAATCGTTCTGGAAATGAGTTAACTCACAGGGTACTTTCTTTGTATACATTCGACTATACGGGCCAAGCCCGGGATTTACGGGAAATCGCGGGTTTTCGTTTTCCGGCGATTAAACCTCTTTCATTAAGCGTCTCATCAAAAATGAAAACATTTTTGAAAACTACAAGTCTCATGCGTTTTAGTGGTGAAAAAAAAATTTAAAAAATCGTTCGGGAAATAAGTTTACTCCCTGGGTACTTTCTTTGTATACATTCGACTATACGAGCCAAGCCCCGGATTTACGGGAAAACGCAGGATTTGGTTTGCCGGCGATTAAACCTCTTTCATTAAGCGTCTCATCAAAAATGAAAACATTTTTTAAAAACTACAAGTCTCATGCGTTTTAGTGGTGAAAAAGTAATTTAAAAAATCGTTCAAGAAATGAGTTTACTCCCTGAACACTTTCTTTGTATACTTTTGACTATACGCGCCGAGTCCGGGATTTAGGGAAATCGCAGGTTTTCGTTTTCCGGCGATTAAACCTCTTTCATTAAGCGTCTCATCAAAAATGAAAACATTTTTAAAAACTACAAGTCTGATGCGTTTTAGTGGTGAAAAAATAATTTAAAAAATCGTTCTGGAAATGAGTTAACTCACAGGGTACTTTCTTTGTATACATTCGACTATACGGGCCAAGCCCCGGATTTACGGGAAATCGCGGGTTTTCGTTTTCCGGCGATTAAACCTCTTTCATTAAGCGTCTCATCAAAAATGAAAACATTTTTGAAAACTACAAGTCTCATGCGTTTTAGTGGTGAAAAAAATATTTAAAAAATCGTTCGGGAAATAAGTTTACTCCCTGGGTACTTTCTTTGTATACATTCGACTATACGAGCCAAGCCCCGGATTTACGGGAAAACGCGGGATTTGGTTTGCCGGCGATTAAACCTCTTTCATTAAGCGTCTCATCAAAAATGAAAACATTTTTTAAAAACTACAAGTCTCATGCGTTTTAGTGGTGAAAAAGTAATTTAAAAAATCGTTCAAGAAATGAGTTTACTCCCTGAACACTTTCTTTGTATACTTTTGACTATACGGGCCGAGTCCGGGATTTAGGGAAATCGCAGGTTTTCGTTTTCCGGCGATTAAACCTCTTTCATTAAGCGTCTCATCAAAAATGAAAACATTTTTGAAAACTACAAGTCTCATGCGTTTTAGTGGTGAAAAAAAAATTTAAAAAATCGTTCGGGAAATGAGTTTACTCCCTGGGTACTTTTTTTGTATACTTTTGACTATACGGGCCAAGCCGAGATTTACGGGAAATCGCGGGTTTTCGTTTGCCGGCGATTAAAACTCTTTCATAAAGCGTCTCATCAAAAATGAAAACATTTTTAAAAACTACAAGTCTCATGCGTTTTAGTGGTGAAAAATCATTTAAGAAATCGTTCAAGAAATGAGTTTACTCCCTGGGTACTTTCTTTGTATACTTTTGACTATACGGGCCAAGCCGGGATTTACGGGAAATCGCGGGTTTTCGTTTGCCGGCGATTAAACTTCTTTTATTCAGCGTCTCATCAAGAATTAAAACATTTTTGAAAACTACAAGTCTCATGCGTTTTAGTGGTGAAAAAATAATTTAAAAAATCGTTCGGGAAATGAGTTTACTCCCTGGGTACTTTTTTTGTATACTTTTGACTATACGGGCCAAGCCGAGATTTACGGGAAATCGCGGGTTTTCGTTTGCCGGCGATTAAACTTCTTTTATTCAGCGTCTCATCAAAAATGAAAACATTTTTAAAAACTACAAGTCTGATGCGTTTTAGTGGTGAAAAAATAATTTAAAAAATCGTTCTGGAAATGAGTTAACTCACAGGGTATTTTCTTTGTATACATTCGACTATACGGGCCAAGCCCGGGATTTACGGGAAATCGCGGGTTTTCGTTTTCCGGCGATTAAACCTCTTTCATTAAGCGTCTCATCAAAAATGAAAACATTTTTGAAAACTACAAGTCTCATGCGTTTTAGTGGTGAAAAAAAAATTTAAAAAATCGTTCGGGAAATAAGTTTACTCCCTGGGTACTTTCTTTGTATACATTCGACTATACGAGCCAAGCCCCGGATTTACGGGAAAACGCGGGATTTCGTTTGCCGGCGATTAAACCTCTTTCATTAAGCGTCTCATCAAAAATGAAAACATTTTTAAAAACTACAAGTCTCATGCGTTTTAGTGGTGAAAAAGTAATTTAAAAAATCGTTCAAGAAATGAGTTTACTCCCTGAACACTTTCTTTGTATACTTTTGACTATACGGGCCGAGTCCGGGATTTAGGGAAATCGCAGGTTTTCGTTTTCCGGCGATTAAACCTCTTTCATTAAGCCTCTCATCAAAAATGAAAACATTTTTGAAAACTACAAGTCTCATGCGTTTTAGTGGTGAAAAAAAAATTTAAAAAATCGTTCGGAAAATAAGTTTACTCCCTGGGTACTTTCTTTGTATACATTCGACTATACGAGCCAAGCCCCGGATTTACGGGAAAACGCGGGATTTCGTTTGCCGGCGATTAAGCCTCTTTCATTAAGCGTCTCATCAAAAATGAAAACATTTTTAAAAACTACAAGTCTCATGCGTTTTAGTGGTGAAAAAGTAATTTAAAAAATCGTTCAAGAAATGAGTTTACTCCCTGGGTACTTTCTTTGTATACTTTTGACTATACGGGCCAAGCCCTGGATTTACGGGAAAACGCGGGATTTCGTTTGCCGGCGATTAAACCTCTTTCATTAAGGGTCTCATCAAAAATGAAAACATTTTTGAAAAGTACAAGTCTCATGCGTTTTAGTGGTGGAAAAATAATTTAAAAAATCGTTCGGGAAATGTGTTTACTTCCTGGGTACTTTCTTTGTATACTTTTGACTATACGGCCAAGCCGGGATTTACGGGAAATCGCAGGTTTTCGTTTGCCGGCGATTAAACTTCTTTTATTCAGCGTCTCATCAAAAATGAAAACATTTTTGAAAACTACAAGTCTCATGCGTTTTAGTGGTGAAAAAATAATTTAAAAAATCGTTCGGGAAATGAGTTTACTCCCTGGGTACTTTCTTTGTATACTTTTGACTATACGGGCCAAGCCGAGATTTACGGGAAATCGCAGGTTTTCGTTTGCCGGCGATTAAACTTCTTTTATTCAGCGTCTCATCAAAAATGAAAACATTTTTAAAAACTACAAGTCTGATGCGTTTTAGTGGTGAAAAAATAATTTAAAAAATCGTTCTGGAAATGTGTTAACTCACAGGGTACTTTCTTTGTATACATTCGACTATACGGGCCAAGCCCGGGATTTACGGGAAATCGCGGGTTTTCGTTTTCCGGCGATTAAACCTCTTTCATTAAGCGTCTCATCAAAAATGAAAACATTTTTGAAAACTACAAGTCTCATGCGTTTTAGTGGTGAAAAAAAAAATTAAAAAATCGTTCGGGAAATAAGTTTACTCCCTGGGTACTTTCTTTGTATACATTCGACTATACGAGCCAAGCCCCGGATTTACGGGAAAACGCGGGATTTCGTTTGCCGGCGATTAAACCTCTTTCATTAAGCGTCTCATCAAAAATGAAAACATTTTTAAAAACTACAAGTCTCATGCGTTTTAGTGGTGAAAAAGTAATTTAAAAAATCGTTCAAGAAATGAGTTTACTCCCTGGGTACTTTCTTTGTATACTTTTGACTATACGGGCCGAGTCCGGGATTTAGGGAAATCGCAGGTTTTCGTTTGCCGGCGATTAAACTGCTTTTATTCAGCGTCTCATCAAAAATGAAAACATTTTTAAAAACTACAAGTCTGATGCGTTTTAGTGGTGAAAAAATATTTTAAAAAATCATTCTGGAAATGAGTTTACTCACAGGGTACTTTCTTTGTATACATTCAACTATACGGGCCAAGCCCGGGATTTACGGGAAATCGCGGGTTTTCGTTTTCCGGCGATTAAACCTCTTTCATTAAGCGTCTCATCAAAAATGAAAACATTTTTGAAAACTACAAGTCTCATGCGTTTTAGTGGTGAAAAAAAAATTTAAAAAATCGTTCGGAAAATAAGTTTACTCCCTGGGTACTTTCTTTGTATACATTCAACTATACGAGCCAAGCCCCGGATTTACGGGAAAACGCGGGATTTCGTTTGCCGGCGATTAAACCTTTTTCATTAAGCGTCTCATCAAAAATGAAAACATTTTTAAAAACTACAAGTCTCATGCGTTTTAATGGTGAAAAAGTAATTTAAAAAATCGTTCAAGAAATGAGTTTACTCCCTTGGTACTTTCTTTGTATGCTTTAGACTATACGGGCCAAGCCCCGGATTTACGGAAAACGCGGGATTTCGTTTGCCGGCGATTAAACCTCTTTCATTAAGCGTCTCATCAAAAATGAAAACATTTTTGAAAAGTACAAGTCTCATGCGTTTTAGTGGTGGAAAAATAATTTAAAAAATCGTTCGGGAAATGAGTTTACTTCCTGGGTACTTTATTTGTATACTTTTGACTATACGGGCCAAGCCGGGATTTACGGGAAATCGCGGGTTTTCCTTTGCCGGCGATTAAACTTCTTTTTTTCAGCGTCTCATTAAAAATGAAAACATTTTTGAAAACTACAAGTCTCATGCGTTTTAGTGGTGAAAAAATAATTTAAAAAATCGTTCGGGAAATGAGTTTACTCCCTGGGTACTTTCTTTGTATACTTTTGACTATACGGGCCAAGCCGGGATTTACGGGAAATCGCGGGTTTTCGTTTGCCGTTGATTAAACTTCTTTTATTCAGCGTCTCATCAAAAATGAAAACATTTTTAAAAACTGCAAGTCTTATGCGTTTTAGTGGTGAAAAAAAAAATTAAAAAATCGTTCGGGAAATAAGTTTACTCCCTGGGTACTTTCTTTGTATACATTCGACTATACGAGCCAAGCCCCGGATTTACGGGAAAACGCGGGATTTCGTTTGCCGGCGATTAAACCTCTTTCATTAAACGTCTCATCAAAAATGAAAACATTTTTAAAAACTACAAGTCTCATGCGTTTTAGTGGTGAAAAAGTAATTTAAAAAATCGTTCAAGAAATGAGTTTACTCCCTGGGTACTTTCTTTGTATACTTTTGACTATACGGGCCGAATCCGGGATTTACGGGAAATCGCGGATTTTCGTTTGCCGGCGATTAAACCTCTTTCATTAAGCGTCTCATCAAAAATGAAAACATTTTTGAAAAGTACAAGTCTCATGCGTTTTAGTGGTGGAAAAATAATTTAAAAAATCGTTCGGGAAATGAGTTTACTTCCTGGGTACTTTATTTGTATACTTTTGACTATACGGGCCAAGCCGGGATTTACGGGAAATCGCGGGTTTTCCTTTGCCGGCGATTAAACTTCTTTTTTTCAGCGTCTCATTAAAAATGAAAACATTTTTGAAAACTACAAGTCTCATGCGTTTTAGTGGTGAAAAAATAATTTAAAAAATCGTTCGGGAAATGAGTTTACTCCCTGGGTACTTTCTTTGTATACTTTTGACTATACGGGCCAAGCCGGGATTTACGGGAAATCGCGGGTTTTCGTTTGCCGTTGATTAAACTTCTTTTATTCAGCGTCTCATCAAAAATGAAAACATTTTTAAAAACTGCAAGTCTTATGCGTTTTAGTGGTGAAAAAAAAAATTAAAAAATCGTTCGGGAAATAAGTTTACTCCCTGGGTACTTTCTTTGTATACATTCGACTATACGAGCCAAGCCCCGGATTTACGGGAAAACGCGGGATTTCGTTTGCCGGCGATTAAACCTCTTTCATTAAACGTCTCATCAAAAATGAAAACATTTTTAAAAACTACAAGTCTCATGCGTTTTAGTGGTGAAAAAGTAATTTAAAAAATCGTTCAAGAAATGAGTTTACTCCCTGGGTACTTTCTTTGTATACTTTTGACTATACGGGCCAAGCCCCGGATTTACGGGAAAACGCGGGATTTCGTTTGCCGGCGATTAAACCACTTTCATTAAGCGTCTCATCAAAAATGAAAACATTTTGGAAAACTACAAGTCTCATGCGTTTTAGTGGTGAAAAAATAATTTAAAAAATCGTTCGGGAAATAAGTTTACTCCCTGGGTACTTTCTTTGTATACATTCGACTATACGAGCCAAGCCCCGGTTTTACGGGAAAACGCAGGATTTCGTTTGCCGGCGATTAAACCTCTTTCATTAAGCGTCTCATCAAAAATAAAAACATTTTTAAAAACTACAAGTCTCATGCGTTTTAGTGGTGAAAAAGTAATTTAAAAAATCGTTCAAGCAATGAGTTTACTCCCTGGGTACTTTCTTTGTATACTTTTGACTATACGGGCCAAGCCCCGGATTTACGGGAAAACGCAGGATTTCGTTTGCCGGCGATTAAACCTCTTTCATTAAGCGTCTCATCAAAAATGAAAACATTTTTGAAAACTACAAGTCTCATGCGTTTTAGTGGTGGAAAAATAATTTAAAAAATCGTTCGGGAAATGAGTTTACTTCCTGGGTACTTTCTTTGTATACTTTTGACTACACGGGCCAAGCCGGGATTTACGGGAAATCGCGGGTTTTCGTTTGCCGGCGATTAAACTTCTTTTATTCAGCGTCTCATCAAAAATGAAAACATTTTTGAAAACTACAAGTCTTATGCGTTTTAGTGGTGAAAAAATAATTTAAAAAATCGTGCTGGAAATGAGTTTACTCACAGGGTACTTTCTTTGTATACATTCGACTATACGGGCCAATCCCGGGATTTACGGGAAATCCCGGGTTTTCGTTTTCCGGCGATTAAACCACTTTCATTAAGCGTCTCATCAAAAATGAAGACATTTTTGAAAACTACAAGTCTCATGCGTTTTAGTGGTGAAAAAAAAATATAAAAAATCGTTCGGGAAATGAGTTTACTCCCTGGGTACTTTCTTTGTATACTTTTGACTATACGGGCCAAGCCCGGGATTTACGGGAAATCGCGGGTTTTCGTTTGCCGGCGATTAAACTTCTTTTTTTCAGCGTCTCATCAAAAATGAAAATATTTTTAAAAACTACAAGTCTCATGCGTTTTAGTGGTGAAAAATTAATTTAAAAAATCGTTCAAGAAATGAGTTTACTCCCTGGGTACTTTCTTTGTATACTTTTGACTATACGGGCCAAGCCCCGGATTTACGGGAAAACGCGGGATTTCGTTTGCCGGCGATTAAACCTCTTTCATTACGCGTCTCATCAAAAATGAAAACATTTTTTAAAAGTACAAGTCTCATGCGTTTTAGTGGTGGAAAAATAATTTAAAAAATCGTTCGGGAAATGAGTTTACTTCCTGGGTACTTTCTTTGTATACTTTTGACTATACGGGCCAAGCCGGGATTTACGGGAAATCGCGGGTTTTCGTTTGCCGGCGATTAAACTTCTTTTATTCAGCGTCTCATCAAAAATGAAAACATTTTTAAAAACTACAAGTCTTATGCGTTTTAGTGGTGAAAAAATAATTTAAAAAATCGTTCTGGAAATGAGTTTACTCACAGGGTACTTTCTTTGTATACATTCGACTATACGGGCCAAGCCCGGGATTTACGGGAAATCGCGGGTTTTCGTTTTCCGGCGATTAAACCACTTTCATTAAGCGTCTCATCAAAAATGAAAACATTTTTGAAAACTACAAGTCTCATGCGTTTTAGTGGTGAAAAAAAAATTTAAAAAATCGTTCGGGAAATGAGTTTACTCCCTGGGTACTTTCTTTGTATACATTCGACTATACGGGCTAAGCCCCGGATTTACGGGAAAACGCGGGAATTCGTTTGCCGGCGATTAAACCTCTTTCATTAAGCGTCTCATCAAAAATGAAAACATTTTTGAAAACTACAAGTCTCATGCGTTTTAGTGGTAAAAAAATAATATAAAAAATCGTTCGGGAAATGAGTTTACTCTCTGGGTACTTTCTTTGTATACTTTTGACTATACGGGCCAAGCCCGGGATTTACGGGAAATCGCGGGTTTTCGTTTGCCGGCGATTGAACTTCTTTTTTTCAGCGTCTCATCAAAAATGAAAACATTTTTAAAAACTACATGTCTTATGCGTTTTAGTGGTGAAAAAATAATTCAAAAAATCGTTCTGGAAATGAGTTTACTCCCTGGGTACTTTCTTTGTATACTTTTGACTATACAGGCCAAGCCGGGATTGACGGGAAATCGCGGGTTTTCGTTTGCCGGCGATTAAACTTCTTTTATTCAGCGTCTCATCAAAAATGAAAAAATTTTTAAAAACTACAAGTCTTATGCGTTTTAGTGGTGAAAAAATTATTTAAAAAATCGTTCTGGAAATGAGTTTACCCACAGGGTACTTTCTTTGTATACATTCGAATATACGTGCCAAGCCCGGGATTTACGGGAAATCGCGGGTTTTCGTTTGCCGGCGATTAAACTGTTTTTTATTCAGCGTCTCATCAAAAATGAAAACATTCTTGAAAACTACAAGTCTCATGCGTTTTAGTGGTGAAATAATAATTAAAAAAATCGTTTGGGAAATGAGTTTACTCCCTGGGTACATTCTTTGTATACTTTTGACTATACGGGCTGAGTCCAGGATTTACGGGAAATCGCAGGTTTTCGTTTGTTGGCGATTAAACTTCTTTTATTCAGCGTCTCATCGAAAATGAAAACATTTTTAAAAACTACAAGTCTTATGCGTTTTAGTGGTGAAAAAATAATTTAAAAAATCGTTCTGGAAATGAGTTTACTCACAGGGTACTTTCTTTGTATACATTCGACTATACGGGCCAAGCCCGGGATTTACGGGAAATCGCGGGTTTTCGTTTTCCGGCGATTAAACCACTTTCATTAAGCGTCTCATCAAAAATGAAAACATTTTTGAAAACTACAAGTCTCATGCGTTTTAGTGGTGAAAAAAAAATTTAAAAAATCGTTCGGGAAATGAGTTTACTCCCTGGGTACTTTCTTTGTATACATTCGACTATACGGGCCAAGCCCCGGATTTACGGGAAAACGCGGGATTTCGTTTGCCGGCGATTAAACCTCTTTCATTAAGCGTCTCATCAAAAATGAAAACATTTTTGAAAACTACAAGTCTCATGCGTTTTAGTGGTAAAAAAATAATATAAAAATCGTTCGGGAAATGAGTTTACTCCCTGGGTACTTTCTTTGTATACTTTTGACTATACGGGCCAAGCCCGGGATTTACGGGAAAACGCGGGATTTCGTTTGCCGGCGATTAAACCTCTTTCATTAAGCGTCTCATCAAAAATGAAAACATTTTTGAAAACTACAAGTCTCATGCGTTTTAGTGGTAAAAAAATAATATAAAAAATCGTTCGGGAAATGAGTTTACTCTCTGGGTACTTTCTTTGTATACTTTTGACTATACGGGCCAAGCCCGGGATTTACGGGAAATCGCGGGTTTTCGTTTGCCGGCGATTGAACTTCTTTTTTTCAGCGTCTCATCAAAAATGAAAACATTTTTAAAAACTACATGTCTTATGCGTTTTAGTGGTGAAAAAATAATTCAAAAAATCGTTCTTGAAATGAGTTTACTCCCTGGGTACTTTCTTTGTATACTTTTGACTATACAGGCCAAGCCGGGATTTACGGGAATCCGCGGGTTTTCGTTTGCCGGCGATTAAACTTCTTTTATTCAGCGTCTCATCAAAAATGAAAAAATTTTTAAAAACTACAAGTCTTATGCGTTTTAGTGGTGAAAAAATAATTTAAAAAATCGTTCTGGAAATGAGTTTACCCACAGGGTACTTTCTTTGTATACATTCAAATATACGTGCCAAGCCCGGGATTTACGGGAAATCGCGGGTTTTCGTTTGCCGGCGATTAAACTGTTTTTTATTCAGCGTCTCATCAAAAATGAAAACATTCTTGAAAACTACAAGTCTCATGCGTTTTAGTGGTGAAATAATAATTAAAAAAATCGTTTTGGAAATGAGTTTACTCCCTGGGTACATTCTTTGTATACTTTTGACTATACGGGCTGAGTCCAGGATTTACGGGAAATCGCAGGTTTTCGTTTGTTGGCGATTAAACTTCTTTTATTCAGCGTCTCATCGAAAATGAAAACATTTTTAAAAACTACAAGTCTTATGCGTTTTAGTGGTGAAAAAATAATTTAAAAAATCGTTCTGGAAATGAGTTTACTCACAGGGTACTTTCTTTGTATACATTCGACTATACGGGCCAAGCCCGAGATTTACGGGAAATCGCGGGTTTTCGTTTTCCGGCGATTAAACCACTTTCATTAAGCGTCTCATCAAAAATGAAAACATTTTTGAAAACTACAAGTCTCATGCGTTTTAGTGGTGAAAAAAAAATTTAAAAAATCGTTCGGGAAATGAGTTTACTCCCTGGGTACTTTCTTTGTATACATTCGACTATACGGGCCAAGCCCCGGATTTACGGGAAAACGCGGGATTTCATTTGCCGGCGATTAAACCTCTTCCATTAAGCGTCTCATCAAAAATGAAAACATTTTTGAAAACTACAAGTCTCATGCGTTTTAGTGGTGAAAAAATAATATAAAAATCGTTCGGGAAATGAATTTACTCCCTGGGTACTTTCTTTGTATACTTTTGAATATACGGGCCAAGCCCGGGATTTACAGGAAATCGCGGGTTTTCGATTGCCGGCGATTAAACTTCTTTTTTTCAGCGTCTCATCAAAAATGAAAACATTTTTAAAAACTACATGTCTTATGCGTTTTAGTGGTGAAAAAATAATTTAAAAAATCGTTCTGGAAATGAGTTTACTCCCTGGGTACTTTCTTTGTATACTTTTGACTATACGGGCCAAGCCGGGATTTACGGGAAATCGCGGGTTTTCGTTTGCCGGCAATTAAACTTCTTTTATTCAGCGTCTCATCAAAAATGAAGAAAATTTTAAAAACTACAAGTCTTATGCGTTTTAGTGGTGAAAAAATAATTTAAAAAATCGTTCTGGAAATGAGTTTACTCACAGGGTACTTTCTTTGTATACGTTCGACTATACGGGCCAAGCCCGGGATTTACGAGAAATCGCGGGTTTTCGTTTTCCGGCGATTTAACCACTTTCATTAAGCGTCTCATCAAAAATGAAAACATTTTTAAAAACTACAAGTCTCATGCGTTTTAGTGGATAAAAAAAATTTAAAAAATCGTTCGGGAAATGAGTTTACTCCCTGGGTACTTTCTTTGTATACATTTGACTATACGGGCCAAGCCCCGGATTTACGGGAAAACGCGGGATTTCGTTTGCCGGCGATTAAACCTCTTTCATTAAGCGTCTCATCAAAAATGAAAACATTTTTGAAAACTACAAGTCTCATGCGTTTTAGTGGTAAAAAATAATATGAAAAATCGTTCGGGAAATGAGTTTACTCCCTGGGTACTTTCTTTGTATACTTTTGACTATACGGGCCAAGCCCGGTATTTACGGGAAATCGCGGGTTTTCCTTTGCCGGCGATTAAACTTCTTTTTTTCAGCGTCTCATCAAAAATGAAAACATTTTTAAAAACTACATGTCTTATGCGTTTTAGTGGTGAAAAAATAATTTAAAAAATCGTTCTGGAAATGAGTTTACTCCCTGGGTACTTTCTTTGTATACTTTTGACTATACGGGCCAAGCCCGGGATTTACGGGAAATCGTGGGTTTTCGTTTGGCGGCGATTAAACTGTTTTTATTCAGCGTCTCATCAAAAATGAAAACATTCTTGAAAACTACAAGTCTCATGCGTTTTAGTGGTGAAATAATAATTTAAAAAATCGTTTGGGAAATGAGTTTACTCCCTGGGTACATTCTTTGTATACTTTTGACTATACGGGCTGAGTCCTGGATTTACGGGAAATCGCAGGTTTTCGTTTGTTGGCGATTAAACTTCTTTTATTCAGCGTCTCATCGAAAATGAAAACATTTTTAAAAACTACAAGTCTCATGCGTTTTAGTGGTGAAAAAGTAAATTAAAAAATCGTTCGGGAAATGAGTTTACTCCCTGGGTACTTTCTTTGTATACTTTTGACTATACGGGCCAAGCCTGGGATTTTCGGGAAATCGCGGATTTTTGTTTGCAGGCGATTAAACTGTTTTTTATTCAGCGTCTCATCAAAAATGAAAACATTCTTGAAAACTACAAGTCTCATGCGTTTTAGTGGTGAAATAATAATTAAAAAAATCGTTTGGGAAATGAGTTTACTCCCTGGCTACATTCTTTGTATACTTTTGACTATACGGGCCAAGCCCGGGATTTACGGGAAATCGTGGGTTTTCGTTTGGCGGCGATTAAACTGTTTTTATTCAGCGTCTCATCAAAAATGAAAACATTCTTGAAAACTACAAGTCTCATGCGTTTTAGTGGTGAAATAATAATTTAAAAAATCGTTTGGGAAATGAGTTTACTCCCTGGGTACATTCTTTGTATACTTTTGACTATACGGGCTGAGTCCTGGATTTACGGGAAATCGCAGGTTTTCGTTTGTTGGCGATTAAACTTCTTTTATTCAGCGTCTCATCGAAAATGAAAACATTTTTAAAAACTACAAGTCTCATGCGTTTTAGTGGTGAAAAAGTAAATTAAAAAATCGTTCGGGAAATGAGTTTACTCCCTGGGTACTTTCTTTGTATACTTTTGACTATACGGGCCAAGCCTGGGATTTTCGGGAAATCGCGGATTTTTGTTTGCAGGCGATTAAACTGTTTTTTATTCAGCGTCTCATCAAAAATGAAAACATTCTTGAAAACTACAAGTCTCATGCGTTTTAGTGGTGAAATAATAATTAAAAAAATCGTTTGGGAAATGAGTTTACTCCCTGGGTACATTCTTTGTATACTTTTGACTATACGGGCTGAGTCCAGGATTTACGGGAAATCGCAGGTTTTCGTTTGTTGGCGATTAAACTTCTTTTATTCAGCGTCTCATCGAAAATGAAAACATTTTTAAAAACTACAAGTCTTATGCGTTTTAGTGGTGAAAAAATAATTTAAAAAATCGTTCTGGAAATGAGTTTACTCACAGGGTACTTTCTTGGTATACATTCTACTATACGGGCCAAGCCCGGGATTTACGGGAAATCGCGGGTTTTCGTTTTCCGGCGATTAAACCACTTTCATTAAGCATCTCATCAAAAATGAAAACATTTTTGAAAACTACCAGTCTCATGCGTTTTAGTGGTGAAAAAAAAATTTAAAAAATCGTTCGGGAAATGAGTTTACTCCCTGGGTACTTTCTTTGTATACATTCGACTATACGGGCCAAGCCCCGGATTTACGGGAAAACGCGGGATTTCTTTTGCCGGCGATTAAACCTCTTTCATTAAGCGTCTCATCAAAAATGAAAACATTTTTGAAAACTACAAGTCTCATGCGTTTTAGTGGTAAAAAAATAATATAAAAATCGTTCGGGAAATGAGTTTACTCCCTGGGTACTTTCTTTGTATACTTTTGACTATACGGGCCAAGCCCGGGATTTACGGGAAATCGCGGGTTTTCGTTTGCCGGCGATTAAACTTCTTTTTTTCAGCGTCTCATCAAAAATGAAAACATTTTTAAAAACTACATGTCTTATGCGTTTTAGTGGTGAAAAAATAATTTAAAAAATCGTTCTGGAAATGAGTTTACTCCCTGGGTACTTTCTTTGTATACTTTTGACTATACGGGCCAAGCCGGGATTTACGGGAAATCGCGGGTTTTCGTTTGGCGGCGATTAAACTGTTTTTATTCAGCGTCTCATCAAAAATGAAAACATTCTTGAAAACTACAAGTCTCATGCGTTTTAGTGGTGAAATAATAATTTAAAAAATCGTTTGGGAAATGAGTTTACTCCCTGGGTACATTCTTTGTATACTTTTGACTATACGGGCTGAGTCCTGGATTTACGGGAAATCGCAGGTTTTCGTTTGTTGGCGATTAAACTTCTTTTATTCAGCGTCTCATCGAAAATGAAAACATTTTTAAAAACTACAAGTCTCATGCGTTTTAGTGGTGAAAAAGTAAATTAAAAAATCGTTCGGGAAATGAGTTTACTCCCTGGGTACTTTCTTTGTATACTTTTGACTATACGGGCCAAGCCTGGGATTTTCGGGAAATCGCGGATTTTTGTTTGCAGGCGATTAAACTTCTTTTTTTCAGCGTCCCATCAAATATGAAAATATTTTTGAAAACTACAAGTCTCATGGGCTTTAGTGGTGAAAAAATAATTTAAAAAATCGTTCTGGAAATGAGTTTACTCACAGGGTACTTTCTTTGTATACATTCGACTATACGTGCCAAGCCCGGGATTTACGGGAAGTCGCGGGTTTTCGTTTGCCGGCGATTAAACTTCTTTTATTCAGCGTCTCATCAAAATAGAAAACATTTTTGAAAACTACAAGTCTCATGCGTTTTAGTGGTGAAAAATAATTTAAAAAATCGTTCTGGAAAAGAGTTTACTCACAGGGTACTTTCTCTGTATACATTCGACTATACGGGCCAAGTCCCGGATTTACGGGAAAACGCGGGATTTCGTTTGCCGGCGATTAAACCTCTTTCATTAAGCGTCTCATCAAAAATGAAAACATTTTTGAAAACTACAAGTCTCATGCGTTTAAGCGGTGAAAAAATAATTTAAAAAATCGTTCGGGAAATGAGTTTACCCCTGGGTACTTTCTTTGTATACTTTTGACTATACGGGCCGAGTCCGCGATTTACGGGAAATCGCGGATTTTCGTTTGCCGGCGATTAAACTTCTTTTATTCAGCCTCTCATCAAAAATGAAAACATTCTTGAAAACTACAAGTCTCATGCGTTTTAGTGGTGAAATAATAATTTAAAAAATCGTTTGGGAAATGAGTTTACTCCCTGGATACATTCTTTGTATACTTTTGACTATACAGGCTGAGTCCAGGATTTACGGGAAATCGCAGGTTTTCGTTTGTTGGCGATTAAACTTCTTTTATTCAGCGTCTCATCAAAATAGAAAACATTTTTGAAAACTACAAGTCTCATGCGTTTTAGTGGTGAAAAATAATTTAAAAAATCGTTCTGGAAAAGAGTTTACTCACAGGGTACTTTCTCTGTATACATTCGACTATACGGGCCAAGCCCCGGATTTACGGGAAAACGCGGGATTTCGTTTACCGGCGATTAAACCTCTTTCATTAAGCGTCTCATCAAAAATGAAAACATTTTTGAAAACTACAAGTCTCATGCGTTTTAGCGGTGAAAAAATAATTTAAAAAATCGTTCGGGAAATGAGTTTACCCCTGGGTACTTTCTTTGTATACTTTTGACTATACGGGCCGAGTCGGGGATTTACGGGAAATCGCGGATTTTCGTTTGCCGGCGATTAAACTTCTTTTATTCAGCCTCTCATCAAAAATGAAAACATTCTTGAAAACTACAAGTCTCATGCGTTTTAGTGGTGAAATAATAATTTAAAAAATCGTTTGGGAAATGAGTTTACTCCCTGGATACATTCTTTGTATACTTTTGACTATACAGGCTGAGTCCAGGATTTACGGGAAATCGCAGGTTTTCGTTTGTTGGCGATTAAACTTCTTTTATTCAGCGTCTCATCAAAAATGAAAACATTTTTAAAAACTACAAGTCTCATGCGTTTTAGTGGTGAAAAAGTAAATTAAAAAATCGTTCGGGAAATGAGTTTACTCCCTGGGTACTTTCTTTGTATACTTTTGACTATACGGGCCAAGCCTGGGATTTTCGGGAAATCGCGGATTTTTGTTTGCAGGCCATTAAACTTCTTTTTTTCAGCGTCCCATCAAATATGAAAATATTTTTGAAAACTACAAGTCTCATGGGCTTTAGTGGTGAAAAAATAATTTAAAAAATCGTTCTGGAAATGAGTTTACTCACAGGGTACTTTCTTTGTATACATTCGACTATACGTGCCAAGCCCGGGATTTACGGGAAGTCGCGGGTTTTCGTTTGCCGGCGATTAAACTTCTTTTATTCAGCGTCTCATCAAAATAGAAAACATTTTTGAAAACTACAAGTCTCATGCGTTTTAGTGGTGAAAAATAATTTAAAAAATCGTTCTGGAAAAGAGTTTACTCACAGGGTACTTTCTCTGTATACATTCGACTATACGGGCCAAGCCCCGGATTTACGGGAAAACGCGGGATTTCGTTTGCCGGCGATTAAACCTCTTTCATTAAGCGTCTCATCAAAAATGAAAACATTTTTGAAAACTACAAGTCTCATGCGTTTTAGCGGTGAAAAAATAATTTAAAAAATCGTTCGGGAAATGAGTTTACCCCTGGGTACTTTCTTTGTATACTTTTGACTATACGGGCCGAGTCCGGGATTTACGGGAAATCGCGGATTTTCGTTTGCCGGCGATTAAACTTCTTTTATTCAGCCTCTCATCAAAAATGAAAACATTCTTGAAAACTACAAGTCTCATGCGTTTTAGTGGTGAAATAATAATTTAAAAAATCGTTTGGGAAATGAGTTTACTCCCTGGATACATTCTTTGTATACTTTTGACTATACAGGCTGAGTCCAGGATTTACGGGAAATCGCAGGTTTTCGTTTGTTGGCGATTAAACTTCTTTTATTCAGCGTCTCATCAAAATAGAAAACATTTTTGAAAACTACAAGTCTCATGCGTTTTAGTGGTGAAAAATAATTTAAAAAATCGTTCTGGAAAAGAGTTTACTCACAGGGTACTTTCTCTGTATACATTCGACTATACGGGCCAAGCCCCGGATTTACGGGAAAACGCGGGATTTCGTTTGCCGGCGATTAAACCTCTTTCATTAAGCGTCTCATCAAAAATGAAAACATTTTTGAAAACTACAAGTCTCATGCGTTTTAGTGGTGAAATAATAATTTAAAAAATCGTTCGGGAAATGAGTTTACTCCCTGGGTACTTTCTTTGTATACTTTTGACTATACAGGCCAAGCCGGGATTTACGGGAAATCGCGGGTTTTCGTTTGCCGGCGATTGAACTTCTTTTATTCAGCGTCTCATCAAAAATGAAAAAATTTTTAAAAACTACAAGTCTTATGCGTTTTAGTGGTGAAAAAATAATTTAAAAAATCGTTCTGGAAATGAGTTTACCCACAGGGTACTTTCTTTGTATACATTCAAATATACGTGCCAAGCCCGGGATTTACGGGAAATCGCGGGTTTTCGTTTGCCGGCGATTAAACTGTTTTTTATTCAGCGTCTCATCAAAAATGAAAACATTCTTGAAAACTACAAGTCTCATGCGTTTTAGTGGTGAAATAATAATTTAAAAAATCGTTTGGGAAATGAGTTTACTCCCTGGATACATTCTTTGTATACTTTTGACTATACAGGCTGAGTCCAGGATTTACGGGAAATCGCAGGTTTTCGTTTGTTGGCGATTAAACTTCTTTTATTCAGCGTCTCATCAAAAATGAAAACATTTTTAAAAACTACAAGTCTCATGCGTTTTAGTGGTGAAAAAGTAAATTAAAAAATCGTTCGGGAAATGAGTTTACTCCCTGGGTACTTTCTTTGTATACTTTTGACTATACGGGCCAAGCCTGGGATTTTCGGGAAATCGCGGATTTTTGTTTGCAGGCCATTAAACTTCTTTTTTTCAGCGTCCCATCAAATATGAAAATATTTTTGAAAACTACAAGTCTCATGGGCTTTAGTGGTGAAAAAATAATTTAAAAAATCGTTCTGGAAATGAGTTTACTCACAGGGTACTTTCTTTGTATACATTCGACTATACGTGCCAAGCCCGGGATTTACGGGAAGTCGCGGGTTTTCGTTTGCCGGCGATTAAACTTCTTTTATTCAGCGTCTCATCAAAATAGAAAACATTTTTGAAAACTACAAGTCTCATGCGTTTTAGTGGTGAAAAATAATTTAAAAAATCGTTCTGGAAAAGAGTTTACTCACAGGGTACTTTCTCTGTATACATTCGACTATACGGGCCAAGCCCCGGATTTACGGGAAAACGCGGGATTTCGTTTGCCGGCGATTAAACCTCTTTCATTAAGCGTCTCATCAAAAATGAAAACATTTTTGAAAACTACAAGTCTCATGCGTTTTAGCGGTGAAAAAATAATTTAAAAAATCGTTCGGGAAATGAGTTTACCCCTGGGTACTTTCTTTGTATACTTTTGACTATACGGGCCGAGTCCGGGATTTACGGGAAATCGCGGATTTTCGTTTGCCGGCGATTAAACTTCTTTTATTCAGCCTCTCATCAAAAATGAAAACATTCTTGAAAACTACAAGTCTCATGCGTTTTAGTGGTGAAATAATAATTTAAAAAATCGTTTGGGAAATGAGTTTACTCCCTGGATACATTCTTTGTATACTTTTGACTATACAGGCTGAGTCCAGGATTTACGGGAAATCGCAGGTTTTCGTTTGTTGGCGATTAAACTTCTTTTATTCAGCGTCTCATCAAAATAGAAAACATTTTTGAAAACTACAAGTCTCATGCGTTTTAGTGGTGAAAAATAATTTAAAAAATCGTTCTGGAAAAGAGTTTACTCACAGGGTACTTTCTCTGTATACATTCGACTATACGGGCCAAGCCCCGGATTTACGGGAAAACGCGGGATTTCGTTTGCCGGCGATTAAACCTCTTTCATTAAGCGTCTCATCAAAAATGAAAACATTTTTGAAAACTACAAGTCTCATGCGTTTTAGTGGTGAAATAATAATTTAAAAAATCGTTCGGGAAATGAGTTTACTCCCTGGGTACTTTCTTTGTATACTTTTGACTATACAGGCCAAGCCGGGATTTACGGGAAATCGCGGGTTTTCGTTTGCCGGCGATTAAACTTCTTTTATTCAGCGTCTCATCAAAAATGAAAAAATTTTTAAAAACTACAAGTCTTATGCGTTTTAGTGGTGAAAAAATAATTTAAAAAATCGTTCTGGAAAGGAGTTTACCCACAGGGTACTTTCTTTGTATACATTCAAATATACGTGCCAAGCCCGGGATTTACGGGAAATCGCGGGTTTTCGTTTGCCGGCGATTAAACTGTTTTTTATTCAGCGTCTCATCAAAAATGAAAACATTCTTGAAAACTACAAGTCTCATGCGTTTTAGTGGTGAAATAATAATTAAAAAAATCGTTTGGGAAATGAGTTTACTCCCTGGGTACATTCTTTGTATACTTTTGACTATACGGGCTGAGTCCAGGATTTACGTGAAATCGCAGGTTTTCGTTTGTTGGCGATTAAACTTCTTTTATTCAGCGTCTCATCGAAAATGAAAACATTTTTAAAAACTACAAGTCTTATGCGTTTTAGTGGTGAAAAAATAATTTAAAAAATCGTTCTGGAAATGAGTTTACTCACAGGGTACTTTCTTTGTATACATTCGACTATACGGGCCAAGCCCGGGATTTACGGGAAATCGCGGGTTTTCGTTTTCCGGCGATTAAACCACTTTCATTAAGCGTCTCATCAAAAATGAAAACATTTTTGAAAACTACAAGTCTCATGCGTTTTAGTGGTGAAAAAAAAATTTAAAAAATCGTTCGGGAAATGAGTTTACTCACTGGGTACTTTCTTTGTATACATTCGACTATACGGGCCAAGCCCCGGATTTACGGGAAAACGCGGGATTTCGTTTGCCGGCGATTAAACCTCTTTCATTAAGCGTCTCATCAAAAATGAAAACATTTTTGAAAACTACAAGTCTCATGCGTTTTAGTGGTAAAAAAATAATATAAAAATCGTTCGGGAAATGAATTTACTCCCTGGGTACTTTCTTTGTATACTTTTGAATATACGGGCCAAGCCCGGGATTTACGGGAAATCGCGGGTTTTCGATTGCCGGCGATTAAACTTCTTTTTTTCAGCGTCTCATCAAAAATGAAAACATTTTTAAAAACTACATGTCTTATGCGTTTTAGTGGTGAAAAAATAATTTAAAAAATCGTTCTGGAAATGAGTTTACTCCCTGGGTACTTTCTTTGTATACTTTTGACTATACGGGCCAAGCCGGGATTTACGGGAAATCGCGGGTTTTCGTTTGCCGGCAATTAAACTTCTTTTATTCAGCGTCTCATCAAAAATGAAGAAAATTTTAAAAACTACAAGTCTTATGCGTTTTAGTGGTGAAAAAATAATTTAAAAAATCGTTCGGGAAATGAGTTTACTCCCTGGGTACTTTCTTTGTATACATTTGACTATACGGGCCAAGCCCCGGATTTACGGGAAAACGCAGGATTTCGTTTGCCGGCGATTAAACCTCTTTCATTAAGCGTCTCATCAAAAATGAAAACATTTTTGAAAACTACAAGTCTCATGCGTTTTAGTGGTAAAAAATAATATGAAAAATCGTTCGGGAAATGAGTTTACTCCCTGGGTACTTTCTTTGTATACTTTTGACTATACGGGCCAAGCCCGGGATTTACGGGAAATCGCGGGTTTTCGTTTGCCGGCGATTAAACTTCTTTTTTTCAGCGTCTCATCAAAAATGAAAACATTTTTAAAAACTACATGTCTTATGCGTTTTAGTGGTGAAAAAATAATTTAAAAAATCGTTCTGGAAATGAGTTTACTCCCTGGGTACTTTCTTTGTATACTTTTGACTATACGGGCCAAGCCCGGGATTTACGGGAAATCGTGGGTTTTCGTTTGGCGGCGATTAAACTGTTTTTATTCAGCGTCTCATCAAAAATGAAAACATTCTTGAAAACTACAAGTCTCATGCGTTTTAGTGGTGAAATAATAATTTAAAAAATCGTTTGGGAAATGAGTTTACTCCCTGGGTACATTCTTTGTATACTTTTGACTATACGGGCTGAGTCCTGGATTTACGGGAAATCGCAGGTTTTCGTTTGTTGGCGATTAAACTTCTTTTATTCAGCGTCTCATCGAAAATGAAAACATTTTTAAAAACTACAAGTCTCATGCGTTTTAGTGGTGAAAAAGTAAATTAAAAAATCGTTCGGGAAATGAGTTTACTCCCTGGGTACTTTCTTTGTATACTTTTGACTATACGGGCCAAGCCTGGGATTTTCGGGAAATCGCGGATTTTTGTTTGCAGGCGATTAAACTGTTTTTTATTCAGCGTCTCATCAAAAATGAAAACATTCTTGAAAACTACAAGTCTCATGCGTTTTAGTGGTGAAATAATAATTAAAAAAATCGTTTGGGAAATGAGTTTACTCCCTGGGTACATTCTTTGTATACTTTTGACTATACGGGCTGAGTCCAGGATTTACGGGAAATCGCAGGTTTTCGTTTGTTGGCGATTAAACTTCTTTTATTCAGCGTCTCATCGAAAATGAAAACATTTTTAAAAACTACAAGTCTTATGCGTTTTAGTGGTGAAAAAATAATTTAAAAAATCGTTCTGGAAATGAGTTTACTCACAGGGTACTTTCTTGGTATACATTCTACTATACGGGCCAAGCCCGGGATTTACGGGAAATCGCGGGTTTTCGTTTTCCGGCGATTAAACCACTTTCATTAAGCATCTCATCAAAAATGAAAACATTTTTGAAAACTACCAGTCTCATGCGTTTTAGTGGTGAAAAAAAAATTTAAAAAATCGTTCGGGAAATGAGTTTACTCCCTGGGTACTTTCTTTGTATACATTCCACTATACGGGCCAAGCCCCGGATTTACGGGAAAACGCGGGATTTCGTTTGCCGGCGATTAAACCTCTTTCATTAAGCGTCTCATCAAAAATGAAAACATTTTTGAAAACTACAAGTCTCATGCATTTTAGTGGTAAAAAAATAATATAAAAATCGTTCGGGAAATGAGTTTACTCCCTGGGTACTTTCTTTGTATACTTTTGACTATACGGGCCAAGCCCGGGATTTACGGGAAATCGCGGGTTTTCGTTTGCCGGCGATTAAACTTCTTTTTTTCAGCGTCTCATCAAAAATGAAAACATTTTTAAAAACTACATGTCTTATGCGTTTTAGTGGTGAAAAAATAATTTAAAAAATCGTTCTGGAAATGAGTTTACTCCCTGGGTACTTTCTTTGTATACTTTTGACTATACGGGCCAAGCCGGGATTTACGGGAAATCGCGGGTTTTCGTTTGGCGGCGATTAAACTGTTTTTATTCAGCGTCTCATCAAAAATGAAAACATTCTTAAAAACTACAAGTCTCATGCGTTTTAGTGGTGAAATAATAATTTAAAAAATCGTTTGGGAAATGAGTTTACTCCCTGGGTACATTCTTTGTATACTTTTGACTATACGGGCTGAGTCCTGGATTTACGGGAAATCGCAGGTTTTCGTTTGTTGGCGATTAAACTTCTTTTATTCAGCGTCTCATCGAAAATGAAAACATTTTTAAAAACTACAAGTCTCATGCGTTTTAGTGGTGAAAAAGTAAATTAAAAAATCGTTCGGGAAATGAGTTTACTCCCTGGGTACTTTCTTTGTATACTTTTGACTATACGGGCCAAGCCTGGGATTTTCGGGAAATCGCGGATTTTTGTTTGCAGGCGATTAAACTTCTTTTTTTCAGCGTCCCATCAAATATGAAAATATTTTTGAAAACTACAAGTCTCATGGGCTTTAGTGGTGAAAAAATAATTTAAAAAATCGTTCTGGAAATGAGTTTACTCACAGGGTACTTTCTTTGTATACATTCGACTATACGTGCCAAGCCCGGGATTTACGGGAAGTCGCGGGTTTTCGTTTGCCGGCGATTAAACTTCTTTTATTCAGCGTCTCATCAAAATAGAAAACATTTTTGAAAACTACAAGTCTCATGCGTTTTAGTGGTGAAAAATAATTTAAAAAATCGTTCTGGAAAAGAGTTTACTCACAGGGTACTTTCTCTGTATACATTCGACTATACGGGCCAAACCCCGGATTTACGGGAAAACGCGGGATTTCGTTTGCCGGCGATTAAACCTCTTTCATTAAGCGTCTCATCAAAAATGAAAATAATTTAAAAAATCGTTCGGGAAATGAGTTTACCCCTGGGTACTTTCTTTGTATACTTTTGACTATACGGGCCGAGTCCGGGATTTACGGGAAATCGCGGATTTTCGATTGCCGGCGATTAAACTTCTTTTATTCAGCCTCTCATCAAAAATGAAAACATTCTTGAAAACTACAAGTCTCATGCGTTTTAGTGGTGAAATAATAATTTAAAAAATCGTTTGGGAAATGAGTTTACTCCCTGGATACATTCTTTGTATACTTTTGACTATACAGGCTGAGTCCAGGATTTACGGGAAATCGCAGGTTTTCGTTTGTTGGCGATTAAACTTCTTTTATTCAGCGTCTCATCAAAATAGAAAACATTTTTGAAAACTACAAGTCTCATGCGTTTTAGTGGTGAAAAATAATTTAAAAAATCGTTCTGGAAAAGAGTTTACTCACAGGGTACTTTCTCTGTATACATTCGACTATACGGGCCAAGCCCCGGATTTACGGGAAAACGCGGGATTTCGTTTGCCGGCGATTAAACCTCTTTCATTAAGCGTCTCATCAAAAATGAAAACATTTTTGAAAACTACAAGTCTCATGCGTTTTAGCGGTGAAAAAATAATTTAAAAAATCGTTCGGGAAATGAGTTTACCCCTGGGTACTTTCTTTGTATACTTTTGACTATACGGGCCGAGTCCGGGATTTACGGGAAATCGCGGATTTTCGTTTGCCGGCGATTAAACTTCTTTTATTCAGCCTCTCATCAAAAATGAAAACATTCTTGAAAACTACAAGTCTCATGCGTTTTAGTGGTGAAATAATAATTTAAAAAATCGTTTGGGAAATGAGTTTACTCCCTGGATACATTCTTTGTATACTTTTGACTATACAGGCTGAGTCCAGGATTTACGGGAAATCGCAGGTTTTCGTTTGTTGGCGATTAAACTTCTTTTATTCAGCGTCTCATCAAAAATGAAAACATTTTTAAAAACTACAAGTCTCATGCGTTTTAGTGGTGAAAAAGTAAATTAAAAAATCGTTCGGGAAATGAGTTTACTCCCTGGGTACTTTCTTTGTATACTTTTGACTATACGGGCCAAGCCTGGGATTTTCGGGAAATCGCGGATTTTTGTTTGCAGGCGATTAAACTTCTTTTTTTCAGCGTCCCATCAAATATGAAAATATTTTTGAAAACTACAAGTCTCATGGGCTTTAGTGGTGAAAAAATAATTTAAAAAATCGTTCTGGAAATGAGTTTACTCACAGGGTACTTTCTTTGTATACATTCGACTATACGTGCCAAGCCCGGGATTTACGGGAAGTCGCGGGTTTTCGTTTGCCGGCGATTAAACTTCTTTTATTCAGCGTCTCATCAAAATAGAAAACATTTTTGAAAACTACAAGTCTCATGCGTTTTAGTGGTGAAAAATAATTTAAAAAATCGTTCTGGAAAAGAGTTTACTCACAGGGTACTTTCTCTGTATACATTCGACTATACGGGCCAAGCCCCGGATTTACGGGAAAACGCGGGATTTCGTTTGCCGGCGATTAAACCTCTTTCATTAAGCGTCTCATCAAAAATGAAAACATTTTTGAAAACTACAAGTCTCATGCGTTTTAGCGGTGAAAAAATAATTTAAAAAATCGTTCGGGAAATGAGTTTACCCCTGGGTACTTTCTTTGTATACTTTTGACTATACGGGCCGAGTCCGGGATTTACGGGAAATCGCGGATTTTCGTTTGCCGGCGATTAAACTTCTTTTATTCAGCCTCTCATCAAAAATGAAAACATTCTTGAAAACTACAAGTCTCATGCGTTTTAGTGGTGAAATAATAATTTAAAAAATCGTTTGGGAAATGAGTTTACTCCCTGGATACATTCTTTGTATACTTTTGACTATACAGGCTGAGTCCAGGATTTACGGGAAATCGCAGGTTTTCGTTTGCCGGCGATTAAACTTCTTTTATTCAGCGTCTCATCAAAAATGAAAATATTTTTAAATACTACAAGTCTCATGCGTTTTAGCGGTGAAAAAATAATTTAAAAAATCGTTCGGGAAATGAGTTTACCCCTGGGTACTTTCTTTGTATACTTTTGACTATACGGGCCGAGTCCGGGATTTACGGGAAATCGCGGATTTTCGTTTGCCGGCGATTAAACTTCTTTTATTCAGCCTCTCATCAAAAATGAAAACATTCTTGAAAACTACAAGTCTCATGCGTTTTAGTGGTGAAATAATAATTTAAAAAATCGTTTGGGAAATGAGTTTACTCCCTGGATACATTCTTTGTATACTTTTGACTATACAGGCTGAGTCCAGGATTTACGGGAAATCGCAGGTTTTCGTTTGTTGGCGATTAAACTTCTTTTATTCAGCGTCTCATCAAAAATGAAAACATTTTTAAAAACTACAAGTCTCATGCGTTTTAGTGGTGAAAAAGTAAATTAAAAAATCGTTCGGGAAATGAGTTTACTTCCTGGGTACTTTCTTTGTATACTTTTGACTATACGGGCCAAGCCTGGGATTTTCGGGAAATCGCGGATTTTTGTTTGCCGGCCATTAAACTTCTTTTATTCAGCGTCTCATCAAAAATGAAAACATTCTTGAAAACTACAAGTCTCATGCGTTTTAGTGGTGAAATAATAATTTAAAAAATCGTTTGGGAAATGAGTTTACTCCCTGGGTACATTCTTTGTATACTTTTGACTATACGGGCTGAGTCCAGGATTTACGGGAAATCGCAGGTTTTCGTTTGTTGGCGATTAAACTTCTTTTATTCAGCGTCTCATCGAAAATGAAAACATTCTTAAAAACTACAAGTCTCATGCGTTTTAGTGGTGAAAAAGTAAATTAAAAAATCGTTCGGGAAATGAGTTTACTCCCTGGGTACTTTCTTTGTATACTTTTGACTATACGGGCCAAGCCTGGGATTTTCGGGAAATCGCGGATTTTTGTTTGCAGGCGATTAAACTTCTTTTTTTCAGCGTCCCATCAAATATGAAAATATTTTTGAAAACTACAAGTCTCATGGGCTTTAGTGGTGAAAAATAATTTAAAAAATCGTTCTGGAAATGAGTTTACTCACAGGGTACTTTCTTTGTATACATTCGACTATACGTGCCAAGCCCGGGATTTACGGGAAATCGCGGGTTTTCGTTTGCCGGCGATTAAACTTCTTTTATTCAGCGTCTCATCAAAAAAGAAAACATTTTTGAAAACTACAAGTCTCATGCGTTTTAGTGGTGGAAAATAATTTAAAAAATCGTTCTGGAAATGACTTTACTCACAGGGTACTTTCTTTGTATACAATCGACTATACGGGCCAAGCCCCGGATTTACGGGAAAACGCGGGATTTCGTTTGCCGGCGATTAAACCTCTTTCATTAAGCGTCTCATCAAAAATGAAAACATTTTTGAAAACTACAAGTCTCATGCGTTTTAGCGGTGAAAAAATAATTTAAAAAATCGTTCGGGAAATGAGTTTACCCCTGGGTACTTTCTTTGTATACTTTTGACTATACGGGCCGAGTCCGGGATTTACGGGAAATCGCGGATTTTCGTTTGCCGGCGATTAAACTTCTTTTATTCAGCGTCTCATCAAAAATGAAAACATTTTTAAAAACTACAAGTCTTATGCGTTTTAGTGGTGAAAAAATAATTTAAAAAATCGTTCTGGAAATGAGTTTACTCCCTGGGTACTTTCTTTGTATACTTTTGACTATACGGGCCAAGCCCGGGATTTACGGGAAATCGCAGGTTTTCGTTTGCCAGCGATTAAACTTCTTTTATTTAGCGTCTCATCAAAAATGAAAACATTTTTAAAAACTACAAGTCTGATGCGTTTTAGTGGTGAAAAAATAATTTAAAAAATCGTTTGGGAAATGAGTTTACTCCCTGGGTACATTCTTTGTATACTTTTGACTATACGGGCCGAGTCCGGGATTTACGGGAAATCGCGGATTTTCGTTTGCCGGCGATTAAACTTCTTTTATTCAGCGTCTCATCAAAAATGAAAACATTTTTAAAAACTACAAGTCTTATGCGTTTATGTGGTGAAAAAGTAAATTAAAAAATCGTTCGGGAAATGAGTTTACTCCCTGGGTACTTTCTTTGTATACTTTTGACTATACGGGCCGAGTCCGGGATTTACGGGAAATCGCGGATTTTCGTTTGCCGGCGATTAAACTTCTTTTATTCAGCCTCTCATCAAAAATGAAAACATTCTTGAAAACTACAAGTCTCATGCGTTTTAGTGGTGAAATAATAATTTAAAAAATCGTTTGGGAAATGAGTTTACTCCCTGGATACATTCTTTGTATACTTTTGACTATACAGGCTGAGTCCAGGATTTACGGGAAATCGCAGGTTTTCGTTTGTTGGCGATTAAACTTCTTTTATTCAGCGTCTCATCAAAAATGAAAACATTTTTAAAAACTACAAGTCTCATGCGTTTTAGTGGTGAAAAAGTAAATTAAAAAATCGTTCGGGAAATGAGTTTACTTCCTGGGTACTTTCTTTGTATACTTTTGACTATACGGGCCAAGCCTGGGATTTTCGGGAAATCGCGGATTTTTGTTTGCCGGCCATTAAACTTCTTTTATTCAGCGTCTCATCAAAAATGAAAACATTCTTGAAAACTACAAGTCTCATGCGTTTTAGTGGTGAAATAATAATTTAAAAAATCGTTTGGGAAATGAGTTTACTCCCTGGGTACATTCTTTGTATACTTTTGACTATACGGGCTGAGTCCAGGATTTACGGGAAATCGCAGGTTTTCGTTTGTTGGCGATTAAACTTCTTTTATTCAGCGTCTCATCGAAAATGAAAACATTCTTAAAAACTACAAGTCTCATGCGTTTTAGTGGTGAAAAAGTAAATTAAAAAATCGTTCGGGAAATGAGTTTACTCCCTGGGTACTTTCTTTGTATACTTTTGACTATACGGGCCAAGCCTGGGATTTTCGGGAAATCGCGGATTTTTGTTTGCAGGCGATTAAACTTCTTTTTTTCAGCGTCCCATCAAATATGAAAATATTTTTGAAAACTACAAGTCTCATGGGCTTTAGTGGTGAAAAATAATTTAAAAAATCGTTCTGGAAATGAGTTTACTCACAGGGTACTTTCTTTGTATACATTCGACTATACGTGCCAAGCCCGGGATTTACGGGAAATCGCGGGTTTTCGTTTGCCGGCGATTAAACTTCTTTTATTCAGCGTCTCATCAAAAAAGAAAACATTTTTGAAAACTACAAGTCTCATGCGTTTTAGTGGTGGAAAATAATTTAAAAAATCGTTCTGGAAATGACTTTACTCACAGGGTACTTTCTTTGTATACAATCGACTATACGGGCCAAGCCCCGGATTTACGGGAAAACGCGGGATTTCGTTTGCCGGCGATTAAACCTCTTTCATTAAGCGTCTCATCAAAAATGAAAACATTTTTGAAAACTACAAGTCTCATGCGTTTTAGCGGTGAAAAAATAATTTAAAAAATCGTTCGGGAAATGAGTTTACCCCTGGGTACTTTCTTTGTATACTTTTGACTATACGGGCCGAGTCCGGGATTTACGGGAAATCGCGGATTTTCGTTTGCCGGCGATTAAACTTCTTTTATTCAGCGTCTCATCAAAAATGAAAACATTTTTAAAAACTACAAGTCTTATGCGTTTTAGTGGTGAAAAAATAATTTAAAAAATCGTTCTGGAAATGAGTTTACTCCCTGGGTACTTTCTTTGTATACTTTTGACTATACGGGCCAAGCCCGGGATTTACGGGAAATCGCAGGTTTTCGTTTGCCAGCGATTAAACTTCTTTTATTTAGCGTCTCATCAAAAATGAAAACATTTTTTAAAACTACAAGTCTGATGCGTTTTAGTGGTGAAAAAATAATTTAAAAAATCGTTTGGGAAATGAGTTTACTCCCTGGGTACATTCTTTGTATACTTTTGACTATACGGGCCGAGTCCGGGATTTACGGGAAATCGCGGATTTTCGTTTGCCGGCGATTAAACTTCTTTTATTCAGCGTCTCATCAAAAATGAAAACATTTTTAAAAACTACAAGTCTTATGCGTTTTAGTGGTGAAAAAGTAAATTAAAAAATCGTTCGGGAAATGAGTTTACTCCCTGGGTACTTTCTTTGTATACTTTTGACTATACGGGCCAAGCCTGGGATTTTCGGGAAATCGCAGATTTTTGTTTGCCGGCGATTAAACTTCTTTTATTCAGCGTCTCATCAAAAATGAAAACATACTTGAAAACTACAAGTCTCATGCGTTTTAGTGGTGAAATAATAATTTAAAAAATCGTTTGGGAAATGAGTTTACTCCCTGGGTACATTCTTTGTATACTTTTGACTATACGGGCTGAGTCCAGGATTTACGGGAAATCGCAGGTTTTCGTTTGTTGGCGATTAAACTTCTTTTATTCAGCGTCTCATCGAAAATGAAAACATTTTTAAAAACTACAAGTCTCATGCGTTTTAGTGGTGAAAAAGTAAATTAAAAAATCGTTCGGGAAATGAGTTTACTCCCTGGGTACTTTCTTTGTATACTTTTGACTATACGGGCCAAGCCTGGGATTTTCGGGAAATCGCGGATTTTCGTTTGCCGGCGATTAAACTTCTTTTATTCAGCGTCTCATCAAAAATGAAAACATTTTTAAAAACTACAAGTCTTATGCGTTTTAGTGGTGAAAAAATAATTTAAAAAATCGTTCTGGAAATGAGTTTACTCCCTGGGTACTTTCTTTGTATACTTTTGACTATACGGGCCAAGCCCGGGATTTACGGGAAATCGCGGGTTTTCGTTTGCCAGCGATTAAACTTCTTTTATTTAGCGTCTCATCAAAAATGAAAACATTTTTAAAAACTACAAGTCTTATGCGTTTTAGTGGTGAAAATATAATTTAAAAAATCGTTCTGGAAATGAGTTTACTCCCTTGGTACTTTCTTTGTATACTTTTGAATATACGGGCCGAGTCCGGGATTTAGGGAAATCGCAGGTTTTCGTTTGCCGGCGATTAAACTGCTTTTATTCAGCGTCTCATCAAAAATAAAAACATTTTTGAAAACTACAAGTCTCATGCGTTTTAGTGTTGAAAAAATAATTTAAAAAATCGTTCGGGAAATGAGTTTACTCCCTGGGTACTTTCTTTGTATACTTTTGACTATACGGGCCAAGCCGGGATTTACGGGAAATCGCGGGTTTTCGTTTGCCGGCGATTAAACTTCTTTTATTCAGCGTCTCATCAAAAATGAAAACATTTTTAAAAACTACAAGTCTCATGGGCTTTAGTGGTGAAAAAATAATTTAAAAAATCGTTCTGGAAATGAGTTTACTCACAGGGTACTTTCTTTGTATACATTCGACTATACCTGCTAAGCCCGGGATTTACGGGAAATCGCGGGTTTTGGTTTGCCGGCGATTAAACTTCTTTTATTCAGCGTCTCATCAAAAATGAAAACAATTTTGAAAACTACAAGTCTCATGCGTTTTAGTGGTGAAAAAATAATTTAAAAAATCGTTCGGGAAATGAGTTTACTCCCTGGGTCGTTTCTTTGTATACTTTTGACTATACGGGCTGAGTCCAGGATTTACGGGAAATCGCAGGTTTTCGTTTGTTGGCGATTAAACTTCTTTTATTCAGCGTCTCATCGAAAATGAAAACATTTTTAAAAACTACAAGTCTCATGCGTTTTAGTGGTGAAAAAGTAAATTAAAAAATCGTTCGGGAAATGAGTTTACTCCCTGGGTACTTTCTTTGTATACTTTTGACTATACGGGCCAAGCCTGGGATTTTCGGGAAATCGCGGATTTTTGTTTGCAGGCGATTAAACTTCTTTTTTTCAGCGTCCCATCAAATATGAAAATATTTTTGAAAACTACAAGTCTCATGGGCTTTAGCGGTGAAAAAATAATTTAAAAAATCGTTCTGGAAATGAGTTTACTCACAGGGTACTTTCTTTGTAACATTCGGCTATACGTGCCAAGCCCGGGATTTACGGTAAATCGCGGGTTTTCGTTTGCCGGCGATTAAACTTCTTTTATTCAGCGTCTCATCAAAAAAGAAAACATTTTTGAAAACTACAAGTCTCATGCGTTTTAGTGGTGAAAAATAATTTAAAAAATCCTTCTGGAAATGAGTTTACTCATAGGGTACTTTCTTTGTATACATTCGACTATACGGGCCAAGCCCCGGATTTACGGGAAAACGCGGGATTTCGTTTGCGGGCGGTTAAACCTCTTTCATTAAGCGTCTCATCAAAAATGAAAACATTTTTGAAAACTACAAGTCTCATGCGTTTTAGCGGTGAAAAAATAATTTAAATAATCGTTCGGGAAATGAGTTTACCCCTGGGTACTTTCTTTGTATACTTTTGACTATACGGGCCAAGTCCGGGATTTCCGGGAAATCGCGGATTTTCGTTTGCCGGCGATTAAACTTCTTTTATTCAGCGTCTCATCAAAAATGAAAATAATTTTAAAAACTACAAGTCTTATGCGTTTCAGTGGTGAAAAAATAATTTAAAAAATCGTTCTGGAAAGGAGTTTACTCCCTGGGTACTTTCTTTGTATACTTTTGACTATACGGGCCAAGCCCGGGATTTACGGGAAATCGCGGGTTTTCGTTTGCCGGCGATTAAACTTCCTTTATTTAGCGTCTCATCAAAAATGAAAACATTTTTAAAAACTACAAGTCTTATGCGTTTTAGTGGTGAAAATATAATTTAAAAAATCGTTCTGGAAATGAGTTTACTCCCTTGGTACTTTCTTTGTATACTTTTGACTATACGGGCCGAGTCCGGGATTTAGGGAAATCGCAGGTTTTCGTTTGCCGGCGATTAAACTGCTTTTATTCAGCGTCTCATCAAAAACGAAAACATTTTTGAAAACTACAAGTCTCATGCGTTTCAGTGTTGAAAAAATAATTTAAAAAATCGTTCGGGAAATGAGTTTACTCCCTGGGTACTTTCTTTGTATACTTTTGACTATACGGGCCAAGCCGGGATTTACGGGAAATCGCGGGTTTTCGTTTGCCGGCGATTAAACTTCTTTTATTCAGCGTCTCATCAAAAATGAAAACATTTTTAAAAACTACAAGTCTCATGGGCTTTAGTGGTAAAAAAATAATTTAAAAAATCGTTCTGGAAATGAGTTTACTCCCTGGGTACTTTCTTTGTATACAATCGACTATACGTGCCAAGCCCGGGATTTACGGGAAATCGCGGGTTTTCGTTTGCCGGCGATTAAACTTCTTTTATTCAGCGTCTCATCAAAAATGAAAACATTTTTAAAAACTACAAGTCTCATGGGCTTTAGTGGTGAAAAAATAATTTAAAAAATCGTTCTGGAAATGAGTTTACTCACAGGGTACTTTCTTTGTATACATTCGACTATACGGGCCAAGCCCCGGATTTACGGGAAAACGCGGGATTTCGTTTGCCGGCGATTAAACTTCTTTTATTCAGCGTCTCATCAAAAATGAAAACATTTTTAAAAACTACAAGTCTCATGGGCTTTAGTGGTAAAAAAATAATTTAAAAAATCGTTCTGGAAATGAGTTTACTCCCTGGGTACTTTCTTTGTATACAATCGACTATACGTGCCAAGCCCGGGATTTACGGGAAATCGCGGGTTTTCGTTTGCCGGCGATTAAACTTCTTTTATTCAGCGTCTCATCAAAAATGAAAACATTTTTAAAAACTACAAGTCTCATGGGCTTTAGTGGTGAAAAAATAATTTAAAAAATCGTTCTGGAAATGAGTTTACTCACAGGGTACTTTCTTTGTATACATTCGAATATACGGGCCAAGCCCCGGATTTACGGGAAAACGCGGGATTTCGTTTGCCGGCGATTAAACCTCTTTCATTAAGCGTCTCATCAAAAATGAAAACATTTTTGAAAACTACAAGTCTCATGCGTTTTAGTGGTGAAAAAATAATTTAAAAAATCGTTCTGGAAATGAGTTTACTCACAGGGTACTTTCTTTGTGTACATTCGACTATACGTGCCAAGCCCGGGATTTACGGGAAATCGCGGGTTTTCGTTTGCCGGCGATTAAACTTCTTTTATTCAGCGTCTCATCAAAAATGAAAACATTTTTAAAAACTACAAGTCTCATGGGCTTTAGTGGTAAAAAAATAATTTAAAAAATCGTTCTGGAAATGAGTTTACTCCCTGGGTACTTTCTTTGTATACAATCGACTATACGTGCCAAGCCCGGGATTTACGGGAAATCGCGGGTTTTCGTTTGCCGGCGATTAAACTTCTTTTATTCAGCGTCTCATCAAAAATGAAAACATTTTTGAAAACTACAAGTCTCATGCGTTTTAGTGGTGAAAAAATAATTTAAAAAATCGTTCTGGAAATGAGTTTACTCACAGGGTACTTTCTTTGTGTACATTCGACTATACGGGCCAAGCCGGGATTTACGGGAAATCGCGGGTTTTCGTTTGCCGGCGATTAAACTTCTTTTATTCAGCGTCTCATCAAAAATGAAAACATTTTTAAAAACTACAAGTCTCATGGGCTTTAGTGGTAAAAAAATAATTTAAAAAATCGTTCTGGAAATGAGTTTACTCCCTGGGTACTTTCTTTGTATACAATCGACTATACGTGCCAAGCCCGGGATTTACGGGAAATCGCGGGTTTTCGTTTGCCGGCGATTAAACTTCTTTTATTCAGCGTCTCATCAAAAATGAAAACATTTTTAAAAACTACAAGTCTCATGGGCTTTAGTGGTGAAAAAATAATTTAAAAAATCGTTCTGGAAATGAGTTTACTCACAGGGTACTTTCTTTGTATACATTCGACTATACGGGCCAAGCCCCGGATTTACGGGAAAACGCGGGATTTCGTTTGCCGGCGATTAAACTTCTTTTATTCAGCGTCTCATCAAAAATGAAAACATTTTTAAAAACTACAAGTCTCATGGGCTTTAGTGGTAAAAAAATAATTTAAAAAATCGTTCTGGAAATGAGTTTACTCCCTGGGTACTTTCTTTGTATACAATCGACTATACGTGCCAAGCCCGGGATTTACGGGAAATCGCGGGTTTTCGTTTGCCGGCGATTAAACTTCTTTTATTCAGCGTCTCATCAAAAATGAAAACATTTTTAAAAACTACAAGTCTCATGGGCTTTAGTGGTGAAAAAATAATTTAAAAAATCGTTCTGGAAATGAGTTTACTCACAGGGTACTTTCTTTGTATACATTCGACTATACGGGCCAAGCCCCGGATTTACGGGAAAACGCGGGATTTCGTTTGCCGGCGATTAAACTTCTTTTATTCAGCGTCTCATCAAAAAAGAAAACATTTTTGAAAACTACAAGTCTCATGCGTTTTAGTGGTGAAAAATAATTTAAAAAATCGTTCTGGAAATGACTTTACTCACAGGGTACTTTCTTTGTATACATTCGACTATACGGGCCAAGCCCCGGATTTACGGGAAAACGCGGGATTTCGTTTGCCGGCGATTAAACCTCTTTCATTAAGCGTCTCATCAAAAATGAAAACATTTTTGAAAACTACAAGTCTCATGCGTTTTAGCGGTGAAAAAATAATTTAAAAAATCGTTCGGGAAATGAGTTTACCCCTGGGTACTTTCTTTGTATACTTTTGACTATACGGGCCGAGTCCGGGATTTACGGGAAATCGCGGATTTTCGTTTGCCGGCGATTAAACTTCTTTTATTCAGCGTCTCATCAAAAATGAAAACATTTTTAAAAACTACAAGTCTTATGCGTTTTAGTGGTGAAAAAATAATTTAAAAAATCGTTCTGGAAATGAGTTTACTCCCTGGGTACTTTCTTTGTATACTTTTGACTATACGGGCCAAGCCCGGGATTTACGGGAAATCGCGGGTTTTCGTTTGCCAGCGATTAAACTTCTTTTATTTAGCGTCTCATCAAAAATGAAAACATTTTTAAAAACTACAAGTCTTATGCGTTTTAGTGGTGAAAATATAATTTAAAAAATCGTTCTGGAAATGAGTTTACTCCCTTGGTACTTTCTTTGTATACTTTTGACTATACGGGCCGAGTCCGGGATTTAGGGAAATCGCAGGTTTTCGTTTGCCGGCGATTAAACTGCTTTTATTCAGCGTCTCATCAAAAATAAAAACATTTTTGAAAACTACAAGTCTCATGCGTTTTAGTGTTGAAAAAATAATTTAAAAAATCGTTCGGGAAATGAGTTTACTCCCTGGGTACTTTCTTTGTATACTTTTGACTATACGGGCCAAGCCGGGATTTACGGGAAATCGCGGGTTTTCGTTTGCCGGCGATTAAACTTCTTTTATTCAGCGTCTCATCAAAAATGAAAACATTTTTAAAAACTACAAGTCTCATGGGCTTTAGTGGTGAAAAAATAATTTAAAAAATCGTTCTGGAAATGAGTTTATTCACAGGGTACTTTCTTTGTATACATTCGACTATACCTGCTAAGCCCGGGATTTACGGGAAATCGCGGGTTTTGGTTTGCCGGCGATTAAACTTCTTTTATTCAGCGTCTCATCAAAAATGAAAACAATTTTGAAAACTACAAGTCTCATGCGTTTTAGTGGTGAAAAAATAATTTAAAAAATCGTTCGGGAAATGAGTTTACTCCCTGGGTCGTTTCTTTGTATACTTTTGACTATACGGGCTGAGTCCAGGATTTACGGGAAATCGCAGGTTTTCGTTTGTTGGCGATTAAACTTCTTTTATTCAGCGTCTCATCGAAAATGAAAACATTTTTAAAAACTACAAGTCTCATGCGTTTTAGTGGTGAAAAAGTAAATTAAAAAATCGTTCGGGAAATGAGTTTACTCCCTGGGTACTTTCTTTGTATACTTTTGACTATACGGGCCAAGCCTGGGATTTTCGGAAAATCGCGGATTTTTGTTTGCAGGCGATTAAACTTCTTTTTTTCAGCGTCCCATCAAATATGAAAATATTTTTGAAAACTACAAGTCTCATGGGCTTTAGTAGAGAAAAAATAATTTAAAAAATCGTTCTGGAAATGAGTTTACTCACAGGGTACTTTCTTTGTAACATTCGGCTATACGTGCCAAGCCCGGGATTTACGGTAAATCGCGGGTTTTCGTTTGCCGGCGATTAAACTTCTTTTATTCAGCGTCTCATCAAAAAAGAAAACATTTTTGAAAACTACAAGTCTTATGCGTTTTAGTGGTGAAAAATAATTTAAAAAATCGTTCTGGAAATGAGTTTACTCACAGGGTACTTTCTTTGTATACATTCGACTATACGGGCCAAGCCCCGGATTTACGGAAAAACGCGGGATTTCGTTTGCGGGCGGTTAAACCTCTTTCATTAAGCGTCTCATCAAAAATGAAAACATTTTTGAAAACTACAAGTCTCATGCGTTTTAGCGGTGAAAAAATAATTTAAATAATCGTTCGGGAAATGAGTTTACCCCTGGGTACTTTCTTTGTATACTTTTGACTATACGGGCCAAGTCCGGGATTTACGGGAAATCGCGGATTTTCGTTTGCCGGCGATTAAACTTCTTTTATTCAGCGTCTCATCAAAAATGAAAATAATTTTAAAAACTACAAGTCTTATGCGTTTCAGTGGTGAAAAAATAATTTAAAAAATCGTTCTGGAAATGAGTTTACTCCCTGGGTACTTCCTTTGTATACTTTTGACTATACGGGCCAAGCCCGGGATTTACGGGAAATCGCGGGTTTTCGTTTGCCGGCGATTAAACTTCCTTTATTTAGCGTCTCATCAAAAATGAAAACATTTTTAAAAACTACAAGTCTTATGCGTTTTAGTGGTGAAAATATAATTTAAAAAATCGTTCTGGAAATGAGTTTACTCCCTTGGTACTTTCTTTGTATACTTTTGACTATACGGGCCGAGTCCGGGATTTAGGGAAATCGCAGGTTTTCGTTTGCCGGCGATTAAACTGCTTTTATTCAGCGTCTCATCAAAAATGAAAACATTTTTGAAAACTACAAGTCTCATGCGTTTCAGTGTTGAAAAAATAATTTAAAAAATCGTTCGGGAAATGAGTTTACTCCCTGGGTACTTTCTTTGTATACTTTTGACTATACGGGCCAAGCCGGGATTTACGGGAAATCGCGGGTTTTCGTTTGCCGGCGATTAAACTTCTTTTATTCAGCGTCTCATCAAAAATGAAAACATTTTTAAAAACTGCAAGTCTCATGGGCTTTAGTGGTAAAAAAATAATTTAAAAAATCGTTCTGGAAATGAGTTTACTCCCTGGGTACTTTCTTTGTATACAATCGACTATACGTGCCCAGCCCGGGATTTACGGGAAATCGCGGGTTTTCGTTTGCCGGCGATTAAACTTCTTTTATTCAGCGTCTCATCAAAAATAAAAACATTTTTAAAAACTACAAGTCTCATGGGCTTTAGTGGTGAAAAAATAATTTAAAAAATCGTTCTGGAAATGAGTTTACTCACAGGGTACTTTCTTTGTATACATTCGACTATACGGGCCAAGCCCCGGATTTACGGGAAAACGCGGGATTTCGTTTGCCGGCGATTAAACCTCTTTCATTAAGCGTCTCATCAAAAATGAAAACATTTTTGAAAACTACAAGTCTCATGCGTTTTAGCGGTGAAAAAATAATTTAAATAATCGTTCGGGAAATGAGTTTACCCCTGGGTACTTTCTTTGTATACTTTTGACTATACGGGCCAAGCCCCGGATTTACGGGAAAACGCGGGATTTCGTTTGCCGGCGATTAAACCTCTTTCATTAAGCGTCTCATCAAAAATGAAAACATTTTTGAAAACTACAAGTCTCATGCGTTTTAGCGGTGAAAAAATAATTTAAAAAATCGTTCGGGAAATGAGTTTACCCCTGGGTACTTTCTTTGTATACTTTTGACTATACGGGCCGAGTCCGGGATTTACGGGAAATCGCGGATTTTCGTTTGCCGGCGATTAAACTTCTTTTATTCAGCGTCTCATCAAAAATGAAAACATTTTTAAAAACTACAAGTCTTATGCGTTTTAGTGGTGAAAAAATAATTTAAAAAATCGTTCTGGAAATGAGTTTACTCCCTGGGTACTTTCTTTGTATACTTTTGACTATACGGGCCAAGCCCGGGATTTACGGGAAATCGCGGGTTTTCGTTTGCCAGCGATTAAACTTCTTTTATTTAGCGTCTCATCAAAAATGAAAACATTTTTAAAAACTACAAGTCTTATGCGTTTTAGTGGTGAAAATATAATTTAAAAAATCGTTCTGGAAATGAGTTTACTCCCTTGGTACTTTCTTTGTATACTTTTGACTATACGGGCCGAGTCCGGGATTTAGGGAAATCGCAGGTTTTCGTTTGCCGGCGATTAAACTGCTTTTATTCAGCGTCTCATCAAAAATAAAAACATTTTTGAAAACTACAAGTCTCATGCGTTTTAGTGTTGAAAAAATAATTTAAAAAATCGTTCGGGAAATGAGTTTACTCCCTGGGTACTTTCTTTGTATACTTTTGACTATACGGGCCAAGCCGGGATTTACGGGAAATCGCGGGTTTTCGTTTGCCGGCGATTAAACTTCTTTTATTCAGCGTCTCATCAAAAATGAAAACATTTTTAAAAACTACAAGTCTCATGGGCTTTAGTGGTGAAAAAATAATTTAAAAAATCGTTCTGGAAATGAGTTTATTCACAGGGTACTTTCTTTGTATACATTCGACTATACCTGCTAAGCCCGGGATTTACGGGAAATCGCGGGTTTTGGTTTGCCGGCGATTAAACTTCTTTTATTCAGCGTCTCATCAAAAATGAAAACAATTTTGAAAACTACAAGTCTCATGCGTTTTAGTGGTGAAAAAATAATTTAAAAAATCGTTCGGGAAATGAGTTTACTCCCTGGGTCGTTTCTTTGTATACTTTTGACTATACGGGCTGAGTCCAGGATTTACGGGAAATCGCAGGTTTTCGTTTGTTGGCGATTAAACTTCTTTTATTCAGCGTCTCATCGAAAATGAAAACATTTTTAAAAACTACAAGTCTCATGCGTTTTAGTGGTGAAAAAGTAAATTAAAAAATCGTTCGGGAAATGAGTTTACTCCCTGGGTACTTTCTTTGTATACTTTTGACTATACGGGCCAAGCCTGGGATTTTCGGGAAATCGCGGATTTTTGTTTGCAGGCGATTAAACTTCTTTTTTTCAGCGTCCCATCAAATATGAAAATATTTTTGAAAACTACAAGTCTCATGGGCTTTAGTAGAGAAAAAATAATTTAAAAAATCGTTCTGGAAATGAGTTTACTCACAGGGTACTTTCTTTGTAACATTCGGCTATACGTGCCAAGCCTGGGATTTACGGTAAATCGCGGGTTTTCGTTTGCCGGCGATTAAACTTCTTTTATTCAGCGTCTCATCAAAAAAGAAAACATTTTTGAAAACTACAAGTCTTATGCGTTTTAGTGGTGAAAAATAATTTAAAAAATCGTTCTGGAAATGAGTTTACTCACAGGGTACTTTCTTTGTATACATTCGACTATACGGGCCAAGCCCCGGATTTACGGAAAAACGCGGGATTTCGTTTGCGGGCGGTTAAACCTCTTTCATTAAGCGTCTCATCAAAAATGAAAACATTTTTGAAAACTACAAGTCTCATGCGTTTTAGCGGTGAAAAAATAATTTAAATAATCGTTCGGGAAATGAGTTTACCCCTGGGTACTTTCTTTGTATACTTTTGACTATACGGGCCAAGTCCGGGATTTACGGGAAATCGCGGATTTTCGTTTGCCGGCGATTAAACTTCTTTTATTCAGCGTCTCATCAAAAATGAAAATAATTTTAAAAACTACAAGTCTTATGCGTTTCAGTGGTGAAAAAATAATTTAAAAAATCGTTCTGGAAATGAGTTTACTCCCTGGGTACTTCCTTTGTATACTTTTGACTATACGGGCCAAGCCCGGGATTTACGGGAAATCGCGGGTTTTCGTTTGCCGGCGATTAAACTTCCTTTATTTAGCGTCTCATCAAAAATGAAAACATTTTTAAAAACTACAAGTCTTATGCGTTTTAGTGGTGAAAATATAATTTAAAAAATCGTTCTGGAAATGAGTTTACTCCCTTGGTACTTTCTTTGTATACTTTTGACTATACGGGCCGAGTCCGGGATTTAGGGAAATCGCAGGTTTTCGTTTGCCGGCGATTAAACTGCTTTTATTCAGCGTCTCATCAAAAATGAAAACATTTTTGAAAACTACAAGTCTCATGCGTTTCAGTGTTGAAAAAATAATTTAAAAAATCGTTCGGGAAATGAGTTTACTCCCTGGGTACTTTCTTTGTATACTTTTGACTATACGGGCCAAGCCGGGATTTACGGGAAATCGCGGGTTTTCGTTTGCCGGCGATTAAACTTCTTTTATTCAGCGTCTCATCAAAAATGAAAACATTTTTAAAAACTGCAAGTCTCATGGGCTTTAGTGGTAAAAAAATAATTTAAAAAATCGTTCTGGAAATGAGTTTACTCCCTGGGTACTTTCTTTGTATACAATCGACTATACGTGCCAAGCCCGGGATTTACGGGAAATCGCGGGTTTTCGTTTGCCGGCGATTAAACTTCTTTTATTCAGCGTCTCATCAAAAATAAAAACATTTTTAAAAACTACAAGTCTCATGGGCTTTAGTGGTGAAAAAATAATTTAAAAAATCGTTCTGGAAATGAGTTTACTCACAGGGTACTTTCTTTGTATACATTCGACTATACGGGCCAAGCCCCGGATTTACGGGAAAACGCGGGATTTCGTTTGCCGGCGATTAAACCTCTTTCATTAAGCGTCTCATCAAAAATGAAAACATTTTTGAAAACTACAAGTCTCATGCGTTTTAGCGGTGAAAAAATAATTTAAATAATCGTTCGGGAAATGAGTTTACCCCTGGGTACTTTCTTTGTATACTTTTGACTATACGGGCCAAGTCCGGGATTTACGGGAAATCGCGGATTTTCGTTTGCCGGCGATTAAACTTCTTTTATTCAGCGTCTCATCAAAAATGAAAATAATTTTAAAAACTACAAGTCTTTGCGTTTCAGTGGTGAGAAAATAATTTAAAAAATCGTTCTGGAAATGAGTTTACTCCCTGGGTACTTTCTTTGTATACTTTTGACTATACGGGCCAAGCCCGGGATTTACGGGAAATCGCGGGTTTTCGTTTGCCGGCGATTAAACTTCCTTTATTTAGCGTCTCATCAAAAATGAAAACATTTTTAAAAACTACAAGTCTTATGCGTTTTAGTTGTGAAAATATAATTTAAAAAATCGTTCTGGAAATGAGTTTACTCCCTTGGTACTTTCTTTGTATACTTTTGACTATACGGGCCGAGTCCGGGATTTACGGTAAATCGCGGGTTTTCGTTTGCCGGCGATTAAACTTCTTTTATTCAGCGTCTCATCAAAAAAGAAAACATTTTTGAAAACTACAAGTCTCATGCGTTTTAGTGGTGAAAAATAATTTAAAAAATCGTTCTGGAAATGAGTTTACTCACAGGGTACTTTCTTTGTATACATTCGACTATACGGGCCAAGCCCCGGATTTACGGGAAAACGCGGGATTTCGTTTGCGGGCGGTTAAACCTCTTTCATTAAGCGTCTCATCAAAAATGAAAACATTTTTGAAAACTACAAGTCTCATGCGTTTTAGCGGTGAAAAAATAATTTAAATAATCGTTCGGGAAATGAGTTTACCCCTGGGTACTTTCTTTGTATACTTTTGACTATACGGGCCAAGTCCGGGATTTACGGGAAATCGCGGATTTTCGTTTGCCGGCGATTAAACTTCTTTTATTCAGCGTCTCATCAAAAATGAAAATAATTTTAAAAACTACAAGTCTTATGCGTTTCAGTGGTGAAAAAATAATTTAAAAAATCGTTCTGGAAATGAGTTTACTCCCTGGGTACTTTCTTTGTATACTTTTGACTATACGGGCCAAGCCCGGGATTTACGGGAAATCGCGGGTTTTCGTTTGCCGGCGATTAAACTTCCTTTATTTAGCGTCTCATCAAAAATGAAAACATTTTTAAAAACTACAAGTCTTATGCGTTTTAGTGGTGAAAATATAATTTAAAAAATCGTTCTGGAAATGAGTTTACTCCCTTGGTACTTTCTTTGTATACTTTTGACTATACGGGCCGAGTCCGGGATTTAGGGAAATCGCAGGTTTTCGTTTGCCGGCGATTAAACTGCTTTTATTCAGCGTCTCATCAAAAATGAAAACATTTTTGAAAACTACAAGTCTCATGCGTTTCAGTGTTGAAAAAATAATTTAAAAAATCGTTCGGGAAATGAGTTTACTCCCTGGGTACTTTCTTTGAATACTTTTGACTATACGGGCCAAGCCGGGATTTACGGGAAATCGCGGGTTTTCGTTTGCCGGCGATTAAACATCTTTTATTCAGCGTCTCATCAAAAATGAAAACATTTTTAAAAACTACAAGTCTCATGGGCTTTAGTGGTAAAAAAATAATTTAAAAAATCGTTCTGGAAATGAGTTTACTCCCTGGGTACTTTCTTTGTATACAATCGACTATACGTGCCAAGCCCGGGATTTACGGGAAATCGCGGGTTTTCGTTTGCCGGCGATTAAACTTCTTTTATTCAGCGTCTCATCAAAAATGAAAACATTTTTAAAAACTACAAGTCTCATGGGCTTTAGTGGTGAAAAAATAATTTAAAAAATCGTTCTGGAAATGAGTTTACTCACAGGGTACTTTCTTTGTATACATTCGACTATACGGGCCAAGCCCCGGATTTACGGGAAAACGCGGGATTTCGTTTGCCGGCGATTAAACCTCTTTCATTAAGCGTCTCATCAAAAATGAACACATTTTTGAAAACTACAAGTCTCATGCGTTTTAGCGGTGAAAAAATAATTTAAATAATCGTTCGGGAAATGAGTTTACCCCTGGGTACTTTCTTTGTATACTTTTGACTATACGGGCCAAGTCCGGGATTTACGGGAAATCGCGGGTTTTCGTTTGCCGGCGATTAAACTTCTTTTATTCAGCGTCTCATCAAAAATGAAAACATTTTTAAAAACTACAAGTCTCATGGGCTTTAGTGGTAAAAAAATAATTTAAAAAATCGTTCTGGAAATGAGTTTACTCCCTGGGTACTTTCTTTGTATACAATCGACTATACGTGCCAAGCCCGGGATTTACGGGAAATCGCGGGTTTTCGTTTGCCGGCGATTAAACTTCTTTTATTCAGCGTCTCATCAAAAATGAAAACATTTTTAAAAACTACAAGTCTCATGGGCTTTAGTGGTGAAAAAATAATTTAAAAAATCGTTCTGGAAATGAGTTTACTCACAGGGTACTTTCTTTGTATACATTCGACTATACCTGCTAAGCCCCGGATTTACGGGAAAACGCGGGATTTCGTTTGCCGGCGATTAAACCTCTTTCATTAAGCGTCTCATCAAAAATGAACACATTTTTGAAAACTACAAGTCTCATGCGTTTTAGCGGTGAAAAAATAATTTAAAAAATCGTTCGGGAAATGAGTTTACCCCTGGCTACTTTCTTTGTATACTTTTGACTATACGGGCCGAGTCCGGGATTTACGGGAAATCGCGGATTTTTGTTTGCGGGCGATTAAACTTCTTTTATTCAGCGTCTCATCAAAAATGAAAACATTTTTAAAAACTACAAGTCTTATGCGTTTTAGTGGTGAAAAAATAATTTAAAAAATCGTTCTGGAAATGGGTTTACTCCCTGGGTACTTTCATTGTATACTTTTGACTATACGGGCCAAGCCCGGGATTTACGGGAAATCGCGGGTTATCGTTTGCTGGCGATTAAACTTCTTTTATTCAGCGTCTCATCAAAAATGAAAACATTTTTAAAAACTACAAGTCTTATGCGTTATAGTGGTGAAAAAATAATTTAAAAAATCGTTCTGGAAATGAGTTTACTCCCTGGGTACTTTCTTTGTATACATTCGACTATACGGGCCAAGCCCCGGATTTACGGGAAAACGCGGGATTTCGTTTGCCGGCGATTAAACCTCTTTCATTAAGCGTCTCATCAAAAATGAAAACATTTTTGAAAACTACAAGTCTCATGCGTTTCAGTGTTGAAAAAATAATTTAAAAAATCGTTCGGGAAATGAGTTTACTCCCTGGGTACTTTCTTTGTATACTTTTGACTATACGGGCCAAGCCGGGATTTACGGGAAATCGCGGGTTTTCGTTTGCCGGCGATTAAACTTCTTTTATTCAGCGTCTCATCAAAAATGAAAACATTTTTAAAAACTACAAGTCTCATGGGCTTTAGTGGTAAAAAAATAATTTAAAAAATCGTTCTGGAAATGAGTTTACTCCCTGGGTACTTTCTTTGTATACATTCGACTATACGTGCCAAGCCCGGGATTTACGGGAAATCGCGGGTTTTCGTTTGCCGGCGATTAAACTTCTTTTATTCAGCGTCTCTTCAAAAATGAAAATATTTTTAAAAACTACAAGTCTCATGGGCTTTAGTGGTGAAAAAATAATTTAAAAAATCGTTCTGGAAATGAGTTTACTCACAGGGTACTTTCTTTGTATACATTCGACTATACCTGCTAAGCCCCGGATTTACGGGAAAACGCGGGATTTCGTTTGCCGGCGATTAAACCTCTTTCATTAAGCGTCTCATCGAAAATGAACACATTTTCGAAAACTACAAGTCTCATGCGTTTTAGCGGTGAAAAAATAATTTAAAAAATCGTTCGGGAAATGAGTTTACCCCTGGCTACTTTCTTTGTATACTTTTGACTATACGGGCCGAGTCCGGGATTTACGGGAAATCGCGGATTTTTGTTTGCGGGCGATTAAACTTCTTTTATTCAGCGTCTCATCAAAAATGAAAACATTTTTAAAAACTACAAGTCTTATGCGTTTTAGTGGTGAAAAAATAATTTAAAAAATCGTTCTGGAAATGGGTTTACTCCCTGGGTACTTTCATTGTATACTTTTGACTATACGGGCCAAGCCCGGGACTTACGGGAAATCGCGGGTTATCGTTTGCCGGCGATTAAACTTCTTTTATTCAGCGTCTCATCAAAAATGAAAACATTTTTGAAAACTACAAGTCTTATGCGTTATAGTGGTGAAAAAATAATTTAAAAAATCGTTCTGGAATTGAGTTTACTCCCTGGGTACTTTCTTTGTATACATTCGACTATACGGGCCAAGCCCTGGATTTACGGGAAAACGCGGGATTTCGTTTGCCGGCGATTAAACCTCTTTCATTAAGCGTCTCATCAAAAATGAAAACATTTTTGAAAACTACAAGTCTCATGCGTTTTAGTGGTAAAAAAATAATATAAAAAATCGTTCGGGAAATGAGTTTACTCCCTGGGTACTTTCTTTGTATACTTTTGACTAAACGAGCCAAGCCCGGGATTTACGGGAAATCGCGGGTTTTCGTTTGCCGGCGATTAAACTTCTTTTTTCAGCGTCTCATCAAAAATGAAAACATTTTTGAAAACTACAAGTCTCATGCGTTTTAGTGTTGAAAAAATAATTTAAAAAATCGTTCGGGAAATGAGTTTACTCCCTGGGTACTTTCTTTGTATACTTTTGACTATGCGGGCCAAGCCGGGATTTACGGGAAATCGCGGGTTTTCGTTTGCCGGCGATTAAACTTCTTTTATTCAGCGTCTCATCAAAAATGAAAACATTTTTAAAAACTACAAGTCTCATGGGCTTTAGTGGTGAAAAAATAATTTAAAAAATCGTTCTGGAAATGAGTTTACTCACAGGGTACTTTCTTTGTATACATTCGACTATACGGGCCAAGCTGGGATTTACGGAAAATCGAGGGTTTTCGTTTGCCGGCGATTAAACTTCTTTTATTCAGCGTCTTATGGAAAATGAAAACATTTTTAAAAACTACAAGTCTCATGCGTTTTAGTGGTGAAAAAGTAAATTAAAAAATCGTTCGGGAAATGAGTTTACTCCCTGGGTACTTTCTTTGTATACTTTTGACTATACGGGCCAAGCCTGGGATTTTCGGGAAATCGCGGATTTTTGTTTGCAGGCGATTAAACTTCTTTTTTTCAGCGTCCCATCAAATATGAAAATATTTTTGAAAACTACAAGTCTCATGGGCTTTAGTGGTGAAAAAATAATTTAAAAAATCGTTCTGGAAATGAGTTTACTCACAGGGTACTTTCTTTGTATACATTCGGCTATACGTGCCAAACCCGGGATTTACGGGAAATTGCGGGTTTTCGTTTGCCAGCGATTAAACTTCTTTTATTCAGCGTCTCATCAAAAAAGAAAACATTTTTAAAAACTACAAGTCTCATGCGTTTTAGTGGTGAAAAATAATTTAAAAAATCGTTCTGGAAATGAGTTTACTCACAGGGTACTTTCTTTGTATACATTCGACTATACGGGCCAAGCTCCTGATTTACGGGAAAACGCGGGATTTCGTTTGCCGGCGATTAAACCTCTTTCATTAAGCGTCTCATCAAAAATGAAAACATTTTTGAAAACTACAAGTCTCATGCGTTTTAGCGGTGAAAAAATAATTTAAATAATCGTTCGGGAAATGAGTTTACCCCTGGGTACTTTCTTTGTATACTTTTGACTATACGGGCCAAGTCCGGGATTTACGGGAAATCGCGGATTTTCGTTTGCCGGCGATTAAACTTCTTTTATTCAGCGTCTCATCAAAAATGAAAACAATTTTAAAAACTACAAGTCTTATGCGTTTTAGTGGTGAAAAAATAATTTAAAAAATCGTTCGGGAAATGAGTTTACTCCCTGGGTACTTTCTTTGTATACTTTTGACTATACGGGCCAAGCCCTGGATTTACGGGAAAACGCGGGATTTCGTTTGCCGGCGATTAAACCTCTTTCATTAAGCGTCTCATCAAAAATGAAAACATTTTTGAAAACTACAAGTCTCATGCGTTTTAGTGGTAAAAAAATAATATAAAAAATCGTTCGGGAAATGAGTTTACTCCCTGGGTACTTTCTTTGTATACTTTTGACTAAACGAGCCAAGCCCGGGATTTACGGGAAATCGCGGGTTTTCGTTTGCCGGCGATTAAACTTCTTTTTTCAGCGTCTCATCAAAAATGAAAACATTTTTGAAAACTACAAGTCTCATGCGTTTTAGTGTTGAAAAAATAATTTAAAAAATCGTTCGGGAAATGAGTTTACTCCCTGGGTACTTTCTTTGTATACTTTTGACTATGCGGGCAAGCCGGGATTTACGGGAAATCGCGGGTTTTCGTTTGCCGGCGATTAAACTTCTTTTATTCAGCGTCTCATCAAAAATGAAAACATTTTTAAAAACTACAAGTCTCATGGGCTTTAGTGGTGAAAAAATAATTTAAAAAATCGTTCTGGAAATGAGTTTACTCACAGGGTACTTTCTTTGTATACATTCGACTATACGGGCCAAGCTGGGATTTACGGGAAATCGAGGGTTTTCGTTTGCCGGCGATTAAACTTCTTTTATTCAGCGTCTTATGGAAAATGAAAACATTTTTAAAAACTACAAGTCTCATGCGTTTTAGTGGTGAAAAAGTAAATTAAAAAATCGTTCGGGAAATGAGTTTACTCCCTGGGTACTTTCTTTGTATACTTTTGACTATACGGGCCAAGCCTGGGATTTTCGGGAAATCGCGGATTTTTGTTTGCAGGCGATTAAACTTCTTTTTTTCAGCGTCCCATCAAATATGAAAATATTTTTGAAAACTACAAGTCTCATGGGCTTTAGTGGTGAAAAAATAATTTAAAAAATCGTTCTGGAAATGAGTTTACTCACAGGGTACTTTCTTTGTATACATTCGGCTATACGTGCCAAGCCCGGGATTTACGGGAAATTGCGGGTTTTCGTTTGCCAGCGATTAAACTTCTTTTATTCAGCGTCTCATCAAAAAAGAAAACATTTTTAAAAACTACAAGTCTCATGCGTTTTAGTGGTGAAAAATAATTTAAAAAATCGTTCTGGAAATGAGTTTACTCACAGGGTACTTTCTTTGTATACATTCGACTATACGGGCCAAGCTCCGGATTTACGGGAAAACGCGGGATTTCGTTTGCCGGCGATTAAACCTCTTTCATTAAGCGTCTCATCAAAAATGAAAACATTTTTGAAAACTACAAGTCTCATGCGTTTTAGCGGTGAAAAAATAATTTAAATAATCGTTCGGGAAATGAGTTTACCCCTGGGTACTTTCTTTGTATACTTTTGACTATACGGGCCAAGTCCGGGATTTACGGGAAATCGCGGATTTTCGTTTGCCGGCGATTAAACTTCTTTTATTCAGCGTCTCATCAAAAATGAAAACAATTTTAAAAACTACAAGTCTTATGCGTTTTAGTGGTGAAAAAATAATTTGAAAAATCGTTCGGGAAATGAGTTTACTCCCTGGGTACTTTCTTTGTATACTTTTGACTATGCGGGCCAAGCCGGGATTTACGGGAAATCGCGGGTTTTCGTTTGCCGGCGATTAAACTTCTTTTATTCAGCGTCTCATCAAAAATGAAAACATTTTTAAAAACTACAAGTCTCATGGGCTTTAGTGGTGAAAAAATAATTTAAAAAATCGTTCTGGAAATGAGTTTACTCACAGGGTACTTTCTTTGTATACATTCGACTATACGGGCCAAGCTGGGATTTACGGGAAATCGAGGGTTTTCGTTTGCCGGCGATTAAACTTCTTTTATTCAGCGTCTTATGGAAAATGAAAACATTTTTAAAAACTACAAGTCTCATGCGTTTTAGTGGTGAAAAAGTAAATTAAAAAATCGTTCGGGAAATGAGTTTACTCCCTGGGTACTTTCTTTGTATACTTTTGACTATACGGGCCAAGCCTGGGATTTTCGGGAAATCGCGGATTTTTGTTTGCAGGCGATTAAACTTCTTTTTTTCAGCGTCCCATCAAATATGAAAATATTTTTGAAAACTACAAGTCTCATGGGCTTTAGTGGTGAAAAAATAATTTAAAAAATCGTTCTGGAAATGAGTTTACTCACAGGGTACTTTCTTTGTATACATTCGGCTATACGTGCCAAGCCCGGGATTTACGGGAAATTGCGGGTTTTCGTTTGCCAGCGATTAAACTTCTTTTATTCAGCGTCTCATCAAAAAAGAAAACATTTTTAAAAACTACAAGTCTCATGCGTTTTAGTGGTGAAAAATAATTTAAAAAATCGTTCTGGAAATGAGTTTACTCACAGGGTACTTTCTTTGTATACATTCGACTATACGGGCCAAGCTCCGGATTTACGGGAAAACGCGGGATTTCGTTTGCCGGCGATTAAACCTCTTTCATTAAGCGTCTCATCAAAAATGAAAACATTTTTGAAAACTACAAGTCTCATGCGTTTTAGCGGTGAAAAAATAATTTAAATAATCGTTCGGGAAATGAGTTTACCCCTGGGTACTTTCTTTGTATACTTTTGACTATACGGGCCAAGTCCGGGATTTACGGGAAATCGCGGATTTTCGTTTGCCGGCGATTAAACTTCTTTTATTCAGCGTCTCATCAAAAATGAAAACAATTTTAAAAACTACAAGTCTTATGCGTTTTAGTGGTGAAAAAATAATTTAAAAAATCGTTCTGGAAATGAGTTTACTCCCTGGGTACTTTCTTTGTATACTTTTGACTATACGGGCCAAGCCCGGGATTTACGGGAAATCGCGGGTTTTCGTTTGCCGGCGATTAAACTTCTTTTATTTAGCGTCTCATCAAAAATGAAAACATTTTTAAAAACTACAAGTCTTATGCGTTTTAGTGGTGAAGATATAATTTAAAAAATCGTTCTGGAAATGAGTTTACTCCCTTGGTACTTTCTTTGTATACTTTTGACTATACGGGCCGAGTCCGGGATTTAGGGAAATCGCAGGTTTTCGTTTGCCGGCGATTAAACTGCTTTTATTCAGCGTCTCATCAAAAATGAAAACATTTTTGAAAACTACAAGTCTCATGCGTTTTAGTGTTGAAAAAATAATTTAAAAAATCGTTCGGGAAATGAGTTTACTCCCTAGGTACTTTCTTTGTATACTTTTGACTATACGGGCCAAGCCGGGATTTATGGGAAATCGCGGGTTTTCGTTTGCCGGCGATTAAACTTCTTTTATTCAGCGTCTCATCAAAAATGAAAACATTTTTAAAAACTACAAGTCTCATGGGCTTTAGTGGTGAAAAAATAATTTAAAAAATCGTTCGGGAAATGAGTTTACTCACAGGGTACTTTCTTTGTATACATTCGACTATACCTGCTAAGCCCCGGATTTACGGGAAAACGCGGGATTTTGTTTGCCGGCGATTAAACCTCTTTCATTAAGCGTCTCATCAAAAATGAACACATTTTTGAAAACTACAAGTCTCATGCGTTTTAGCGGTGAAAAAGTAATTTAAAAAATCTTTCGGGAAATGAGTTTACCCCTGGCTACTTTCTTTGTATACTTTTGACTATACGGGCCGAGTCCGGGATTTACGCGAAATCGCGGATTTTCGTTTGCCGGCGATTAAACTTCTTTTATTTAGCGTCTCATCAAAAATGAAAACATTTTTAAAAACTACAAGTCTTATGCGTTTTAGTGGTGAAGATATAATTTAAAAAATCGTTCTGGAAATGAGTTTACTCCCTTGGTACTTTCTTTGTATACTTTTGACTATACGGGCCGAGTCCGGGATTTAGGGAAATCGCAGGTTTTCGTTTGCCGGCGATTAAACTGCTTTTATTCAGCGTCTCATCAAAAATGAAAACATTTTTGAAAACTACAAGTCTCATGCGTTTTAGTGTTGAAAAAATAATTTAAAAAATCGTTCGGGAAATGAGTTTACTCCCTGGGTACTTTCTTTGTATACTTTTGACTATACGGGCCAAGCCGGGATTTACGGGAAATCGCGAGTTTTCGTTTGCCGGCGATTAAACTTCTTTTATTCAGCGTCTCATCAAAAATGAAAACATTTTAAAAAACTACAAGTCTCATGGGCTTTAGTGGTGAAAAAATAATTTAAAAAATCGTTCTGGAAATGAGTTTACTCCCTGGGTAATTTCTTTGTATACATTCGACTATACGTGCCAAGCCCGGGATTTACGGGAAATCGCGGGTTTTCGTTTGCCGGCGATTAAACTTCTTTTATTCAGCGTCTCATCAAAAATGAAAACATTTTTAAAAACTACAAGTCTCATGGGCTTTAGTGGTGAAAAAATAATTTAAAAAATCGTTCTGGAAATGAGTTTACTCACAGGGTACTTTCTTTGTATACATTCGACTATACCTGCTAAGCCCCGGATTTACGGGAAAACGCGGGATTTCGTTTGCCGGCGATTAAACCTCTTTCATTAAGCGTCTCATCAAAAATGAACACATTTTTGAAAACTACAAGTTTCATGCGTTTTAGCGGTGAAAAAATAATTTAAAAAATCGTTCGGGAAATGAGTTTACCCCTGGCTACTTTCTTTGTATACTTTTGACTATACGGGCCGAGTCCGGGATTTACGCGAAATCGCGGATTTTCGTTTGCCGGCGATTAAACTTCTTTTATTCAGCGTCTCATCAAAAATGAAAACATTTTTAAAAACTACAAGTCTTATGCGTTTTAGTGGTAAAAAAATAATTTAAAAAATCGTTCTGGAAATGGGTTTACTCCCTGGGTACTTTCATTGTATACTTTCGACTATACGGGCCAAGCCCGGGATTTACGGGAAATCGCGGGTTTTCGTTTGCCGGCGATTAAACTTCTTTTTTTCAGCGTCTCATCAAAAATGAAAACATTTTTGAAAACTACAAGTCTTATGCGTTTTAGTGGTGAAAAAATAATTTAAAAAATCGTTCTGGAAATGAGTGTACTCACAGGGTACTTTCTTTGTATACATTCGACTATACGGGCCAAGCCCGGGATTTACGGGAAATCGCGGGTTTTCGTTTTCCGGCGATTAAACCACTTTCATTAAGCGTCTCATCAAAAATGAAAACATTTTTGAAAACTACAAGTCTCATGCGTTTTATTGGTGAAAAAAAAAATTAAAAAATCGTTCGGGAAATGAGTTTACTCCCAGGGTACTTTCTTTGTATACATTCGACTATACGGGCCAAGCCCCGGATTTACGGGAAAACGCGGGATTTCGTTTGCCGGCGATTAAACCTCTTTCATTAGGCGTCTCATCAAAAATGAAAACATTTTTGAAAACTACAAGTCTCATGCGTTTTAGTGGTAAAAAAATAATATAAAAAATCGTTCGGGAAATGAGTTTACTCCCTGGGTACTTTCTTTGTATACTTTTGAGTATACGGGCCAAGCCCGGGATTTACGGGAAATGGCGGGTTTTCGTTTGCGGGCGATTAAACTTCTTTTTTTCAGCGTCTCATCAAAAATGAAAACATTTTTAAAAACTACATGTCTTATGCGTTTTAGTGGTGAAAAAATAATTTAAAAAATCGTTCTGGAAATGAGTTTACTCCCTGGGTACTTTCTTTGTATACTTTTGACTATACGGGCCAAGCCGGGATTTACGGGAAATCGCGGGTTTTCGTTTGCCGGCGATTAAACTTCTTTTATTCAGCGTCTCATCAAAAATAAAAAAATTTTTAAAAACTACAAGTCTTTTGCGTTTTAGTGGTGAAAAAATAATTTAAAAAATCGTTCTGGAAATGAGTTTACCCACAGGGTACTTTCTTTGTATACATTCGACTATACGTGCCAAGCCAGGGATTTACGGGAAATCGCGGGTTTTCGTTTGCCGGCGATTAAACTGTTTTTATTCAGCGTCTCATCAAAAATGAAAACATTCTTGAAAACTACAAGTCTCATGCGTTTTAGTGGTGAAATAATAATTTGAAAAATCGTTTGGGAAATGAGTTTACTCCCTGGGTACATTCTTTGTATACTTTTGACTATACGGGCTGAGTCCAGGATTTACGGGAAATCGCAGGTTTTCGTTTGTTGGCGATTAAACTTCTTTTATTCAGCGTCTCATCGAAAATGAAAACATTTTTAAAAACTACAAGTCTTATGCGTTTTAGTGGTGAAAAAATAATCTAAAAAATCGTTCTGGAAATGAGTTTACTCACAGGGTACTTTCTTTGTATACCTTCGACTATACGGGTCAAGCCCGGGATTTACGGGAAATCGCGGGTTTTTGTTTTCCGGCGATTAAACCACTTTCATTAAGCGTCTCATCAAAAATGAAAACATTTTTGAAAACTACAAGTCTCATGCGTTTTAGTGGTGAAAAAATAATTTAAAAAATCGTTCTGGAAATAAGTTTACCCACAGGGTACTTTCTTTGTATACATTCGACAATACGTGCCAAGCCCGGGATTTACGGGAAATCGCGGGTTTTCGTGTGCCGGCGATTAAACTGTTTTTATTCAACGTCTCATCAAAAATGAAAACATTCTTAAAAACTACAAGTCTCATGCGTTTTAGTGGTGAAATAATAATTTAAAAAATCGTTTGGGAAATGAGTTTACTCCCTGGGTACATTCTTTGTATACTTTTGACTATACGGGCTGAGTCCAGGATTTACGGGAAATCGCAGGTTTTCGTTTGTTGGCGATTACACTTCTTTTATTCAGCGTCTCTTCGAAAATGAAAACATTTTTAAAAACTACAAGTCTCATGCGTTTTAGTGGTGAAAAAGTAAATTAAAAAATCGTTCGGGAAATGAGTTTACTCCCTGGGTACTTTCTTTGTATACTTTTGACTATACGGGCCAAGCCTGGGATTTTCGGGAAATCGCGGATTTTTGTTTGCAGGCGATTAAACTTCTTTTTTTCAGCGTCCCATCAAATATGAAAATATTTTTGAAAACTACAAGTCTCATGGGCTTTAGTGGTGAAAAAATAATTTAAAAAATCGTTCTGGAAATGAGTTTACTCACAGGGTACTTTCTTTGTATACATTCGACTATACGTGCCAAGCCCGGGATTTACGGGAAATCGCGGGTTTTCGTTTGCCGGCGATTAAACTTCTTTTATTCAGCGTCTCATCAAAAAAGAAAACATTTTTGAAAACTACAAGTCTCATGCGTTTTAGTGGTGAAAAATAATTTAAAAAATCGTTCTGGAAATGAGTTTACTCACAGGGTACTTTCTTTGTATACATTCGACTATACGGGCCAAGCCCCGGATTTACGGGAAAACGCGGGATTTCGTTTGCCGGCGATTAAACCTCTTTCATTAAGCGTCTCATCAAAAATGAAAACATTTTTGAAAACTACAAGTCTCATGCGTTTTAGCGGTGAAAAAATAATTTAATAAATCGTTCGGGAAATGAGTTTACCCCTGGGTACTTTCTTTGTATACTTTTGACTATACGGGCCGAGTCTGGGATTTACGGTAAATCGCGGATTTTAGTTTGCCGGCGATTAAACTTCTTTTATTCAGCGTCTCATCAAAAATGAAAACATTTTTAAAAACTACAAGTCTTATGCGTTTTAGTGGTGAAAAAATAATTTAAAAAATCGTTCTGGAAATGAGTTTACTCCCTGGGTACTTTCTTTGTATACTTTTGACTATACGGCCAAGGCCGGGATTTACGGGAAATCGCGGGTTTTCGTTTGCCGGCGATTAAACTTCTTTTATTTAGCGTCTCATCAAAAATGAAAACATTTTTAAAAACTACAAGTCTTATGCGTTTTAGTGGTGAAAATATAATTTAAAAAATCGTTCTGGAAATGAGTTTACTCCCTTGGTACTTTCTTTGTATACTTTTGACTATACGGGCCGAGTCCGGGATTTAGGGAAATCGCAGGTTTTCGTTTGCTGGCGATTAAACTGCTTTTATTCAGCGTCTCATCAAAAATGAAAACAATTTTGAAAACTACAAGTCTTATGCGTTTTAGTGGTGAAAATATAATTTAAAAAATCGTTCTGGGAATGAGTTTACTCCCTTGGTACTTTCTTTGTATACTTTTGACTATACGGGCCGAGTCCGGGATTTAGGGAAATCGCAGGTTTTCGTTTGCCGGCGATTAAACTGCTTTTATTCAGCGTCTCATCAAAAATGGAAACATTTTTGAAAACTACAAGTCTCATGCGTTTTAGTGTTGAAAAAATAATTTAAAAAATCGTTCAGGAAATGAGTTTACTCCCTGGGTACTTTCTTTGTATACTTTTGACTATACGGGCCAAGCCGGGATGTACGGGAAATCGCGGGTTTTCGTTTGCCGGCGATTAAACCTCTTTCATTAAGCGTCTCATCAAAAATGAAAACATTTTTGAAAACTACAAGTCTCATGCGTTTTAGCGGTGAAAAAATAATTTAATAAATCGTTCGGGAAATGAGTTTACCCCTGGGTACTTTCTTTGTATACTTTTGACTATACGGGCCGAGTCCGGGATTTACGGGAAATCGCGGATTTTAGTTTGCCGGCGATTAAACTTCTTTTATTCAGCGTCTCATCAAAAATGAAAACATTTTTAAAAACTACAAGTCTTATGCGTTTTAGTGGTGAAAAAATAATTAAAAAAATCGTTCTAGAAATGAGTTTACTCCCTGGGTACTTTCTTTGTATACTTTTGACTATACGGCCAAGGCCGGGATTTACGGGAAATCGCGGGTTTTCGTTTGCCGGCGATTAAACTTCTTTTATTTAGCGTCTCATCAAAAATGAAAACATTTTTAAAAACTACAAGTCTTATGCGTTTTAGTGGTGAAAATATAATTTAAAAAATCGTTCTGGAAATGAGTTTACTCCCTTGGTACTTTCTTTGTATACTTTTGACTATACGGGCCGAGTCCGGGATTTAGGGAAATCGCAGGTTTTCGTTTGCTGGCGATTAAACTGCTTTTATTCAGCGTCTCATCAAAAATGAAAACAATTTTGAAAACTACAAGTCTTATGCGTTTTAGTGGTGAAAATATAATTTAAAAAATCGTTCTGGGAATGAGTTTACTCCCTTGGTACTTTCTTTGTATACTTTTGACTATACGGGCCGAGTCCGGGATTTAGGGAAATCGCAGGTTTTCGTTTGCCGGCGATTAAACTGCTTTTATTCAGCGTCTCATCAAAAATGGAAACATTTTTGAAAACTACAAGTCTCATGCGTTTTAGTGTTGAAAAAATAATTTAAAAAATCGTTCGGGAAATGAGTTTACTCCCTGGGTACTTTCTTTGTATACTTTTGACTATACGGGCCAAGCCGGGATGTACGGGAAATCGCGGGTTTTCGTTTGCCGGCGATTAAACCTCTTTCATTAAGCGTCTCATCAAAAATGAAAACATTTTTGAAAACTACAAGTCTCATGCGTTTTAGCGGTGAAAAAATAATTTAATAAATCGTTCGGGAAATGAGTTTACCCCTGGGTACTTTCTTTGTATACTTTTGACTATACGGGCCGAGTCCGGGATTTACGTGAAATCGCGGATTTTAGTTTGCCGGCGATTAAACTTCTTTTATTCAGCGCCTCATCAAAAATGAAAACATTTTTAAAAACTACAAGTCTTATGCGTTTTAGTGGTGAAAAAATAATTTAAAAAATCGTTCTGGAAATGAGTTTACTCCCTGGGTACTTTCTTTGTATACTTTTGACTATACGGCCAAGGCCGGGATTTACGGGAAATCGCGGGTTTTCGTTTGCCGGCGATTAAACTTCTTTTATTTAGCGTCTCATCAAAAATGAAAACATTTTTGAAAACTACAAGTCTCATGCGTTTTAGCGGTGAAAAAATAATTTAATAAATCGTTCGGGAAATGAGTTTACCCCTGGGTACTTTCTTTGTATACTTTTGACTATACGGGCCGAGTCCGGGATTTACGGGAAATCGCGGATTTTAGTTTGCCGGCGATTAAACTTCTTTTATTCAGCGCCTCATCAAAAATGAAAACATTTTTAAAAACTACAAGTCTTATGCGTTTTAGTGGTGAAAAAATAATTTAAAAAATCGTTCTGGAAATGAGTTTACTCCCTGGGTACTTTCTTTGTATACTTTTGACTATACGGCCAAGGCCGGGATTTACGGGAAATCGCGGGTTTTCGTTTGCCGGCGATTAAACTTCTTTTATTTAGCGTCTCATCAAAAATGAAAACATTTTTAAAAACTACAAGTCTTATGCGTTTTAGTGGTGAAAATATAATTTAAAAAATCGTTCTGGAAATGAGTTTACTCCCTTGGTACTTTCTTTGTATACTTTTGACTATACGGGCCGAGTCCGGGATTTAGGGAAATCGCAGGTTTTCGTTTGCTGGCGATTAAACTGCTTTTATTCAGCGTCTCATCAAAAATGAAAACAATTTTGAAAACTACAAGTCTTATGCGTTTTAGTGGTGAAAATATAATTTAAAAAATCGTTCTGGGAATGAGTTTACTCCCTTGGTACTTTCTTTGTATACTTTTGACTATACGGGCCGAGTCCGGGATTTAGGGAAATCGCAGGTTTTCGTTTGCCGGCGATTAAACTGCTTTTATTCAGCGTCTCATCAAAAATGGAAACATTTTTGAAAACTACAAGTCTCATGCGTTTTAGTGTTGAAAAAATAATTTAAAAAATCGTTCGGGAAATGAGTTTACTCCCTGGGTACTTTCTTTGTATACTTTTGACTATACGGGCCAAGCCGGGATGTACGGGAAATCGCGGGTTTTCGTTTGCCGGCGATTAAAGTTCTTTTATTCAGCGTCTCATCAAAAATGAAAACATTTTTAAAAACTACAAGTCTCATGGGCTTTAGTGGTGAAACAATAATTTAAAAAATCGTTCTGGAAATGAGTTTACTCACAGTGTAATTTCTTTGTATACATTCGACTATACCTGCTAAGCCCGGGATTTACGGGAAATCGGGGGTTTTCGTTTGCCGGCGATTAAACTTCTTTTATTTAGCGTCTCATCAAAAATGAAAACATTTTTAAAAACTACAAGTCTTATGCGTTTTAGTGGTGAAAATATAATTTAAAAAATCGTTCTGGAAATGAGTTTACTCCCTTGGTACTTTCTTTGTATACTTTTGACTATACGGGCCGAGTCCGGGATTTAGGGAAATCGCAGGTTTTCGTTTACCGGCGATTAAACTGCTTTTATTCAGCGTCTCATCAAAAATGAAAACAATTTTGAAAACTACAAGTCTTATGCGTTTTAGTGGTGAAAATATAATTTAAAAAATCGTTCTGGAAATGAGTTTACTCCCTTGGTACTTTCTTTGTATACTTTTGACTATACGGGCCGAGTCCGGGATTTAGGGAAATCGCAGGTTTTCGTTTGCCGGCGATTAAACTGCTTTTATTCAGCGTCTCATCAAAAATGGAAACATTTTTGAAAACTACAAGTCTCATGCGTTTTAGTGTTGAAAAAATAATTTAAAAAATCGTTCGGGAAATGAGTTTACTCCCTGGGTACTTTCTTTGTATACTTTTGACTATACGGGCCAAGCCGGGATGTACGGGAAATCGCGGGTTTTCGTTTGCCGGCGATTAAACTTCTTTTATTCAGCGTCTCATCAAAAATGAAAACATTTTTAAAAACTACAAGTCTCATGGGCTTTAGTGGTGAAACAATAATTTAAAAAATCGTTCTGGAAATGGGTTTACTCACAGTGTAATTTCTTTGTATACATTCGACTATACCTGCTAAGCCCGGGATTTACGGGAATTCGCGGGTTTTCGTTTGCCGGCGATTAAACTTCTTTTATTTAGCGTCTCATCAAAAATGAAAACATTTTTAAAAACTACAAGTCTTATGCGTTTTAGTGGTGAAAATATAATTTAAAAAATCGTTCTGGAAATGAGTTTACTCCCTTGGTACTTTCTTTGTATACTTTTGACTATACGGGCCGATTCCGGGATTTAGGGAAATCGCAGGTTTTCGTTTGCCGGCGATTAAACTGCTTTTATTCAGCGTCTCATCAAAAATGAAAACAATTTTGAAAACTACAAGTCTTATGCGTTTTAGTGGTGAAAATATAATTTAAAAAATCGTTCTGGAAATGAGTTTACTCCCTTGGTACTTTCTTTGTATACTTTTGACTATACGGGCCGAGTCCGGGATTTAGGGAAATCGCAGGTTTTCGTTTGCCGGCGATTAAACTGCTTTTATTCAGCGTCTCATCAAAAATGGAAACATTTTTGAAAACTACAAGTCTCATGCGTTTTAGTGTTGAAAAAATAATTTAAAAAATCGTTCGGGAAATGAGTTTACTCCCTGGGTACTTTCTTTGTATACTTTTGACTATACGGGCCAAGCCGGGATGTACGGGAAATCGCGGGTTTTCGTTTGCCGGCGATTAAACCTCTTTTATTCAGCGTCTCATCAAAAATGAAAACATTTTTAAAAACTACAAGTCTCATGGGCTTTAGTGGTGAAACAATAATTAAAAAAAATCGTTCTGGAAATGAGTTTACTCACAGTGTAATTTCTTTGTATACATTCGACTATACCTGCTAAGCCCGGGATTTACGGGAAATCGCGGGTTTTGGTTTGCCGGCGATTAAACCTCTTTTATTCAGCGTCTCATCAAAAATGAAAACAATTTTGAAAACTACAAGTCTCATGCGTTTTAGTGGTGAAAAAATAATTTAAAAAATCGTTCGGGAAATGAGTTTACTCCCTGGGTCGTTTCTTTGTATACTTTTGACTATACGGGCTGAGTCCAGGATTTACGGGAAATCACAGGTTTTCGTTTGTTGGCGATTAAACTTCTTTTATTCAGCGTCTCATCGAAAATGAAAACATTTTTAAAAACTACAAGTCTCATGCGTTTTAGTGGTGAAAAAGTAAATTAAAAAATCGTTCGGGAAATGAGTTTACTCCCTGGGTACTTTCTTTGTATACTTTTGACTATACGGGCCAAGCCTGGGATTTTCGGGAAATCGCGGATTTTTCTTTGCAGGCGATTAAACTTCTTTTTTTCAGCGTCCCATCAAATATGAAAATATTTTTGAAAACTACAAGTCTCATGCGTTTTAGCGGTGAAAAAATAATTTAAATAATCGTTCGGGAAATGAGTTTACCCCTGGGTACTTTCCTTGTATACTTTTGACTATACGGGCCGAGTCCGGGATTTACGGGAAATAGCGTATTTTCGTTTGCCGGCGATTAAACTTCTTTTGTTCAGCGTCTCATCAAAAATGAAAACATTTTTGAAAACTACAAGTCTCATGCGTTTTAGCGGTGAAAAAATAATTTAAATAATCGTTCGGGAAATGAGTTTACCCCTTGGTACTTTCTTTGTATACTTTTGACTATACGGGCCGAGTCCGGGATTTACGGGAAATCGCGGATTTTCGTTTGCCGGCGATTAAACTTCTTTTATTCAGCGTCTCATCAAAAATGAAAACATTTTTAAAAACTACAAGTCTCATGGGCTTTAGTGGTGAAACAATAATTTAAAAAATCGTTCTGGAAATGAGTTTACTCACAGGGTACTTTCTTTGTATACATTCGACTATACCTGCTAAGCCCGGGATTTACGGGAAATCGCGGGTTTTGGTTTGCCGGCGATTAAACTTCTTTTATTCAGCGTCTCATCAAAAATGAAAACAATTTTGAAAACTACAAGTCTCATGCGTTTTAGTGGTGAAAAAATAATTTAAAAAATCGTTCGGGAAATGAGTTTACTCCCTGGGTCGTTTCTTTGTATACTTTTGACTATACGGGCTGAGTCCAGGATTTACGGGAAATCACAGGTTTTCGTTTGTTGGCGATTAAACTTCTTTTATTCAGCGTCTCATCAAAAATGAAAACATTTTTAAAAACTACAAGTCTCATGCGTTTTAGTGGTGAAAAAGTAAATTAAAAAATCGTTCTGGAAATGAGTTTACTAACAGGGTACTTTCTTTGTATACATTCGGCTATACGTGCCAAGCCCGGGATTTACGGGAAATCGCGGGTTTTCGTTTGCCGGCGATTAAACTTCTTTTATTCAGCGTCTCATCAAAAAAGAAAACATTTTTGAAAACTACAAGTCTCATGCGTTTTAGTGGTGAAAAATAATTTAAAAAATCGTTCTGGAAATGAGTTTACTCACAGGGTACTTTCTTTGTATACATTCGACTATACGGGCCAAGCCCCGGATTTACGGGAAAACGCGGGATTTCGTTTGCCGGCGATTAAACTTCTTTTATTCAGCGTCTCATCAAAAAAGAAAACATTTTTGAAAACTACAAGTCTCATGCGTTTTAGTGGTGAAAAAATAATTTAAAAAATCGTTCGGGAAATGAGTTTACTCCCTGGGTCGTTTCTTTGTATACTTTTGACTATACGGGCTGAGTCCAGGATTTACGGGAAATCACAGGTTTTCGTTTGTTGGCGATTAAACTTCTTTTATTCAGGGTCTCATCGAAAATGAAAACATTTTTAAAAACTACAAGTCTCATGCGTTTTAGTGGTGAAAAAGTAAATTAAAAAATCGTTCTGGAAATGAGTTTACTAACAGGGTACTTTCTTTGTATACATTCGGCTATACGTGCCAAGCCCGGGATTTACGGGAAATCGCGGGTTTTCGTTTGCCGGCGATTAAACTTCTTTTATTTATCGTCTCATCAAAAATGAAAACATTTTTAAAAACTACAAGTCTTCTGCGTTTTAGTGGTGAAAATATAATTTAAAAAATCGTTCTGGAAATGAGTTTACTCCCTTGGTACTTTCTTTGTATACTTTTGACTATACGGGCCGAGTCCAGGATTTAGGGAAATCGCAGGTTTTCGTTTGCCGGCGATTAAACTGCTTTTATTCAGCGTCTCATCAAAAACGAAAACATTTTTGAAAACTACAAGTCTCATGCGTTTTAGTGTTGAAAAAATAATTTAAAAAATCGTTCGGGAAATGAGTTTACTCCCTGGGTCGTTTCTTTGTATACTTTTGACTATACGGGCTGAGTCCAGGATTTACGGGAAATCACAGGTTTTCGTTTGTTGGCGATTAAACTTCTTTTATTCAGCGTCTCATCGAAAATGAAAACATTTTTAAAAACTACAAGTCTCATGCGTTTTAGTGGTGAAAAAGTAAATTAAAAAATCGTTCTGGAAATGAGTTTACTAACAGGGTACTTTCTTTGTATACATTCGGCTATACGTGCCAAGCCCGGGATTTACGGGAAATCGCGGGTTTTCGTTTGCCGGCGATTAAACTTCTTTTATTCAGCGTCTCATCAAAAAAGAAAACATTTTTGAAAACTACAAGTCTCATGCGTTTTAGTGGTGAAAAATAATTTAAAAAATCGTTCTGGAAATGAGTTTACTCACAGGGTACTTTCTTTGTATACATTCGACTATACGGGCCAAGCCCCGGATTTACGGGAAAACGCGGGATTTCGTTTGCCGGCGATTAAACCTCTTTCATTAAGCGTCTCATCAAAAATGAAAACATTTTTGAAAACTACAAGTCTCATGCGTTTTAGCGGTGAAAAAATAATTTAAATAATCGTTCGGGAAATGAGTTTACCCCTGGGTACTTTCTTTGTATACTTTTGACTATACGGGCCGAGTCCGGGATTTACGGGAAATCGCGGATTTTCGTTTGCCGGCGATTAAACTTCTTTTATTCAGCGTCTCATCAAAAATGAAAACAATTTTAAAAACTACAAGTCTTATGCGTTTTAGTGGTGAAAAAATAATTTAAAAAATTGTTCTGGAAATGAGTTTACTCCCTGGGTACTTTCTTTGTATGCTTTTGACTATACGGGCCAAGCCCGGGATTTACGGGAAATCGCGGTTTTTCGTTTGCCGGCGATTAAACTTCTTTTATTTAGCGTCTCATCAAAAATGAAAACATTTTTAAAAACTACAAGTCTTATGCGTTTTAGTGGTGAAAATATAATTTAAAAAATCGTTCTGGAAATGAGTTTACTCCCTTGGTACTTTCTTTGTATAATTTTGACTATACGGGCCGAGTCCAGGATTTAGGGAAATCGCAGGTTTTCGTTTGCCGGCGATTAAACTGCTTTTATTCAGCGTCTCATCAAAAATGAAAACATTTTTGAAAACTACAAGTCTCATGCGTTTTAGTGTTGAAAAAATAATTTAAAAAATCGTTCGGGAAATGAGTTTACTCCCTGGGTCGTTTCTTTGTATACTTTTGACTATACGGGCGGAGTCCAGGATTTACGGGAAATCACAGGTTTTCGTTTGTTGGCGATTAAACTTCTTTTATTCAGCGTCTCATCGAAAATGAAAACATTTTTAAAAACTACAAGTCTCATGCGTTTTAGTGGTGAAAAAGTAAATTAAAAAATCGTTCTGGAAATGAGTTTACTAACAGGGTACTTTCTTTGTATACATTCGGCTATACGTGCCAAGCCCGGGATTTACGGGAAATCGCGGGTTTTCGTTTGCCGGCGATTAAACTTCTTTTATTCAGCGTCTCATCAAAAAAGAAAACATTTTTGAAAACTACAAGTCTCATGCGTTTTAGTGGTGAAAAATAATTTAAAAAATCGTTCTGGAAATGAGTTTACTCACAGGGTACTTTCTTTGTATACATTCGACTATACGGGCCAAGCCCCGGATTTACGGGAAAACGCGGGATTTCGTTTGCCGGCGATTAAACCTCTTTCATTAAGCGTCTCATCAAAAATGAAAACATTTTTGAAAACTACAAGTCTCATGCGTTTTAGCGGTGAAAAAATAATTTAAATAATCGTTCGGGAAATGAGTTTACCCCTGGGTACTTTCTTTGAATACTTTTGACTATACGGGCCGAGTCCGGGATTTACGGGAAATCGCGGATTTTCGTTTGCCGGCGATTAAACTTCTTTTATTCAGCGTCTCATCAAAAATGAAAACAATTTTAAAAACTACAAGTCTTATGCGTTTTAGTGGTGAAAAAATAATTTAAAAAATCGTTCTGGAAATGAGTTTACTCCCTGGGTACTTTCTTTGTATGCTTTTGACTATACGGGCCAAGCCCGGGATTTACGGGAAATCGCGGGTTTTCGTTTGCCGGCGATTATACTTCTTTTATTTAGCGTCTCATCAAAAATGAAAACATTTTTAAAAACTACAAGTCTTATGCGTTTTAGTGGTGAAAATATAATTTAAAAAATCGTTCTGGAAATGAGTTTACTAACAGGGTACTTTCTTTGTATACATTCGGCTATACGTGCCAAGCCCGGGATTTACGGGAAATCGCGGGTTTTCGTTTGCCGGCGATTAAACTTCTTTTATTCAGCGTCTCATCAAAAAAGAAAACATTTTTGAAAACTACAAGTCTCATGCGTTTTAGTGGTGAAAAATAATTTAAAAAATCGTTCTGGAAATGAGTTTACTCACAGGGTACTTTCTTTGTATACATTCGACTATACGGGCCAAGCCCCGGATTTACGGGAAAACGCGGGATTTCGTTTGCCGGCGATTAAACCTCTTTCATTAAGCGTCTCATCAAAAATGAAAACATTTTTGAAAACTACAAGTCTCATGCGTTTTAGCGGTGAAAAAATAATTTAAATAATCGTTCGGGAAATGAGTTTACCCCTGGGTACTTTCTTTGTATACTTTTGACTATACGGGCCGAGTCCGGGATTTACGGGAAATCGCGGATTTTCGTTTGCCGGCGATTAAACTTCTTTTATTCAGCGTCTCATCAAAAATGAAAACAATTTTAAAAACTACAAGTCTTATGCGTTTTAGTGGTGAAAAAATAATTTAAAAAATCGTTCTGGAAATGAGTTTACTCCCTGGGTACTTTCTTTGTATGCTTTTGACTATACGGGCCAAGCCCGGGATTTACGGGAAATCGCGGGTTTTCGTTTGCCGGCGATTAAACTTCTTTTATTTAGCGTCTCATCAAAAATGAAAACATTTTTAAAAACTACAAATCTTATGCGTTTTAGTGGTGAAAATATAATTTAAAAAATCGTTCTGGAAATGAGTTTACTCCCTTGGTACTTTCTTTGTATACTTTTGACTATACGGGCCGAGTCCGGGATTTAGGGAAATCGCAGGTTTGCGTTTGCCGGCGATTAAACTGCTTTTATTCAGCGTCTCATCAAAAATGAAAACATTTTTGAAAACTACAAGTCTCATGCGTTTTAGTGTTGAAAAAATAATTTAAAAAATCGTTCGGGAAATGAGTTTACTCCCTGGGTACTTTCTTTGTATACTTTTGACTATACGGGCCAAGCCGGGATTTACGGGAAATCGCAGGTTTTCGTTTGCCGGCGATTAAAATTCTTTTATTCAGCGTCTCATCAAAAATGAAAACATTTTTAAAAACTACAAGTCTCATGGGCTTTAGTGGTGAAAAAATAATTTAAAAAATCGTTCTGGAAATGAGTTTACTCACAGGGTACTTTCTTTGTATACATTCGACTATACCTGCTAAGCCCGGGATTTACGGGAAATCGCGGGTTTTGGTTTGCCGGCGATTAAACTTCTTTTATTCAGCGTCTCATCAAAAATGAAAACAATTTTGAAAACTACAAGTCTCATGCGTTTTAGTGGTGAAAAAATAATTTAAAAAATCGTTCGGGAAATGAGTTTACTCCCTGGGTCGTTTCTTTGTATACTTTTGACTATACGGGCCAAGCCGGGATTTACGGGAAATTGCGGGTTTTCGTTTGCCGTTCGGGAAATGAGTTTACTCCCTGGGTACTTTCTTTGTATACTTTTGACTATACGGGCCGAGTCCGGGATTTACGGGAAATCGCGGATTTTCGTTTGCCGGCGATTAAACTTCTTTTAATCAGCGTCTCATCAAAAATGAAAACATTTTTAAAAACTACAAGTCTTATGCGTTTTAGTGGTGAAAAAATAATTTAAAAAATCGTTCTGGAAATGAGTTTACTCCCTGGGTACTTTCTTTGTATACTTTTGACTATACGGGCCAAGCCCGGGATTTACGGGAAATCGCGGGTTTTCGTTTGCCGGCGATTAAACTTCTTTTATTCAGCGTCTCATCAAAAATGAAAACATTTTTAAAAACTACAAGTCTCATGGTCTTTAGTGGTGAAAAAATAATTTAAAAAATCGTTCTGGAAATGAGTTTACTCACAGGGTACTTTCTTTGTATACATTCGACTATACCTGCTAAGCCCGGGATTTACGGGAAATCGCGGGTTTTGGTTTGCCGGCGATTAAACTTCTTTTATTCAGCGTCTCATCAAAAATGAAAACAATTTTGAAAACTACAAGTCTCATGCGTTTTAGTGGTGAAAAAATAATTTAAAAAATCGTTCGGGAAATGAGTTTACTCCCTGGGTCGTTTCTTTGTATACTTTTGACTATACGGGCCAAGCCGGGATTTACGGGAAATCGCGGGTTTTCGTTTGCCGTTCGGGAAATGAGTTTACTCCCTGGGTACTTTCTTTGTATACTTTTGACTATACGAGCCGAGTCCGGGATTTACGGGAAATCCAGATTTTCGTTTGCCGGCGATTAAACTTCTTTTATTCAGCGTCCCATCAAATATGAAAATATTTTTGAAAACTACAAGTCTCATGCGTTTAGTGGTAAAAAAATAATATAAAAAATCGTTCGGGAAATGTGTTTACTCCCTGGGTACTTTCTTTGTATACTTTTGACTATACGGGCCAAGCCCGGGATTTACGGGAAATCGCGGGTTTTCGTTTGCCGGCGATTAAACTTCTTTTATTCAACGTCTCATCAAAAATGAAAACATTTTTAAAAACTGCAAGTCATATGCGTTTTAGTGGTGAAAAAATAATTTAAAAAATCGTTCTGGAAATGAGTTTACTCCCTGGGTACTTTCTTTGTATACTTTTGACTATACGGGCCAAGCCCGGGATTTACGGGAAATCGCGGGTTTTCGTTTGCCGGCGATTAAACTTCTTTTATTTAGCGTCTCATCAAAAATGAAAACATTTTTAAAAACTACAAGTCTTATGCGTTTTAGTGGTGAAAATATAATTTAAAAAATCGTTCTGGAAATGAGTTTACTCCCTTGGTACTTTCTTTGTATACTTTTGACTATACGGGCCGAGTCCGGGATTTAGGGAAATCGCAGGTTTTCGTTTGCCGGCGATTAAACTGCTTTTATTCAGCGTCTCATGAAAAATGAAAACATTTTTGAAAACTACAAGTCTCATGCGTTTTAGTGTTGAAAAAATAATTTAAAAAATCGTTCGGGAAATGAGTTTACTCCCTGGGTACTTTCTTTGTATACTTTTGACTATACGGGCCAAGCCGGGATTTACGGGAAATCGCGGGTTTTCGTTTGCCGGCGATTAAACTTCTTTTATTCAGCGTCTCATCAAAAATGAAAACATTTTTAAAAACTACAAGTCTCATGGGCTTTAGTGGTGAAAAAATAATTTAAAAAATCGTTCTGGAAATGAGTTTACTCAAAGGGTACTTTCTTTGTATACATTCGACTATACCTGCTAAGCCCGGGATTTACGGGAAATCGCGGGTTTTGGTTTGCCGGCGATTAAACTTCTTTTATTCAGCGTCTCATCAAAAATGAAAACAATTTTGAAAACTACAAGTCTCATGCGTTTTAGTGGTGAAAAAATAATTTAAAAAATCGTTCGGGAAATGAGTTTACTCCCTGGGTCGTTTCTTTGTATACTTCTGACTATACGGGCCAAGCCGGGATTTACGGGAAATTGCGGGTTTTCGTTTGCCGTTCGGGAAATGAGTTTACTCCCTGGGTACTTTCTTTGTATACTTTTGACTATACGGGCCGAGTCCGGGATTTACGGGAAATCGCAGATTTTCGTTTGCCGGCGATTAAACTTCTTTTATTCAGCGTCTCATCAAAAATGAAAACATTTTTAAAAACTACAAGTCTCATGGGCTTTAGTGGTGAAAAAATAATTTAAAAAATCGTTCTGGAAATGAGTTTACTCACAGGGTACTTTCTTTGTATACATTCGACTATACCTGCTAAGCCCGGGATTTACGGGAAATCGCGGGTTTTGGTTTGCCGGCGATTAAACTTCTTTTATTCAGCGTCTCATCAAAAATAAAAACAATTTTGAAAACTACAAGTCTCATGCGTTTTAGTGGTGAAAAAATAATTTAAAAAATCGTTCGGGAAATGAGTTTACTCCCTGGGTCGTTTCTTTGTATACTTTTGACTATACGGGCCAAGCCGGGATCTACGGGAAATCGCGGGTTTTCGTTTGCCGTTCGGGAAATGAGTTTACTCCCTGGGTACTTTCTTTGTATACTTTTGACTATACGAGCCGAGTCCGCGATTTACGGGAAATCCAGATTTTCGTTTGCCGGCGATTAAACTTCTTTTATTCAGCGTCCCATCAAATATGAAAATATTTTTGAAAACTACAAGTCTCATGCGTTTAGTGGTAAAAAAATAATATAAAAAATCGTTCGGGAAATGTGTTTACTCCCTGGGTACTTTCTTTGTATACTTTTGACTATACGGGCCAAGCCCGGGATTTACGGGAAATCGCTGGTTTTCGTTTGCCGGCAATTAAACTTCTTTTATTCAGCGTCTCATCAAAAATGAAAACATTTTTAAAAACTACAAGTCTTATGCGTTTTAGTGGTGAAAAAATAATTTAAAAAATCGTTCTGGAAATAAGTTTACTCACAGGGTACTTTCTTTGTATACATTCGACTATACCTGCTAAGCCCGGGATTTACGGGAAATCGCGGGTTTTGGTTTGCCGGCGATTAAACTTCTTTTATTCAGCGTCTCATCAAAAATGAAAACAATTTTGAAAACTACAAGTCTCATGCGTTTTAGTGGTAAAAAAATAATTTAAAAAATCGTTCGGGAAATGAGTTTACTCCCTGGGTACTTTCTTTGTATACTTTTGACTATACGGGCCAAGCCGGGATTTATGGGAAATCGCGGGTTTTCGTTTGCCGGCGATTAAACTTCTTTTACTCAGCGTCTCATCAAAAATGAAAACATTTTTAAAAACTACAAGTCTCATGGGCTTTAGTGGTGAAAAAATAATTTAAAAAATCGTTCTGGAAATGAATTTACTCACAGGGTACTTTCTTTGTATACATTCGACTATACCTGCTAAGCCCGGGATTTACGGGAAATCGCGGGTTTTGGTTTCCGGCGATTAAACTTCTTTTATTCAGCGTCTCATCAAAAATGAAAACAATTTTGAAAACTACAAGTCTCATGCGTTTTAGTGGTAAAAAAATAATTTAAAAAATCGTTCGGGAAATGAGTTTACTCCCTGGGTCGTTTCTTTGTATACTTTTGACTATACGGGCCAAGCCGGGATTTACGGGAAATCGCGGGTTTTCGTTTGCCGTTCGGGAAATGAGTTTACTCCCTGGGTACTTTCTTTGTATACTTTTGACTATACGGACCGAGTCCGGGATTTACGGGAAATCGCAGATTTTCGTTTGCCGGCGATTAAACTTCTTTTATTCAGCGTCCCATCAAATATGATAATATTTTTGAAAACTACAAGTCTCATGCGTTTAGTGGTAAAAAAACAATATAAAAAATCGTTCGGGAAATGTGTTTACTCCCTGGGTACTTTCTTTGTATACTTTTGACTATACGGGCCAAGCCCGGGATTTACGGGAAATCGCGGTTTTTAGTTTGCCGGCGATTAAACTTCTTTTATTCAGCGTCTCATCAAAAATGAAAACATTTTTAAAAACTACAAGTCTTATGCGTTTCAGTGGTGAAAAAATAATTTAAAAAATCGTTCTGGAAATGATTTTACTCCCTGGGTACTTTCTTTGTATACCTTTGACTATACAGGCCGAGTCCGGCATTTAGGGAAATTGCAGGTTTTCGTTTGCCGGCGATTAAACTGCTTTTATTCAGCGTCTCATCAAAAATGAAAACATTTTTGAAAACTACAAGTCTCATGCGTTTTAGTGTTGAAAAAATAATTTAAAAAATCGTTCGGGAAATGAGTTTACTCCCTGGGTACTTTCTTTGTATACTTTTGACTATACGGGCCAAGCCGGAATTTATGGGAAATCGCGGGTTTTCGTTTACCGGCGATTAAACTTCTTTTACTCAGCGTCTCATCAAAAATGAAAACATTTTTAAAAACTACAAGTCTCATGGGCTTTAGTGGTGAAAAAATAATTTAAAAAATCGTTCTGGAAATGAGTTTACTCACAGGGTACTTTCTTTGTATACATTCGACTATACCTGCTAAGCCCGGGATTTACGGGAAATCGCGGGTTTTCGTTTGCCGGCGATTAAACTTCTTTTATTCAGCGTCTCATCAAAAAAGAAAACAATTTTAAAAACTACAAGTCTCATGCGTTTTAGTGGTGAAAAAATAATTTAAAAAAACGTTCGGGAAATGAGTTTACTCCCTGGGTACTTTCTTTGTATACTTTTGACTGTACGGGCCGAGTCCGGGATTTAGAGAAATTGCAGGTTTTCGTTTGCCGGCAATTAAACTGCTTTTATTTAGCGTCTCATCAAAAATGAAAACATTTTTGAAAACTACAAGTCTCATGGGCTTTAGTGGTGAAAAAATAATTTAAAAAATCGTTCTGGAAATGAATTTACTCACAGGGTACTTTCTTTGTATACATTCGACTATACCTGCTAAGCCCGGGATTTACGGGAAATCGCGGGTTTTGGTTTCCGGCGATTAAACTTCTTTTATTCAGCGTCTCATCAAAAATGAAAACAATTTTGAAAACTACAAGTCTCATGCGTTTTAGTGGTAAAAAAATAATTTAAAAAATCGTTCGGGAAATGAGTTTACTCCCTGGGTCGTTTCTTTGTATACTTTTGACTATACGGGCCAAGCCGGGATTTACGGGAAATCGCGGGTTTTCGTTTGCCGTTCGGGAAATGAGTTTACTCCCTGGGTACTTTCTTTGTATACTTTTGACTATACGGACCGAGTCCGGGATTTACGGGAAATCGCAGATTTTCGTTTGCCGGCGATTAAACTTCTTTTATTCAGCGTCCCATCAAATATGATAATATTTTTGAAAACTACAAGTCTCATGCGTTTAGTGGTAAAAAAACAATATAAAAAATCGTTCGGGAAATGTGTTTACTCCCTGGGTACTTTCTTTGTATACTTTTGACTATACGGGCCAAGCCCGGGATTTACGGGAAATCGCGGTTTTTAGTTTGCCGGCGATTAAACTTCTTTTATTCAGCGTCTCATCAAAAATGAAAACATTTTTAAAAACTACAAGTCTTATGCGTTTCAGTGGTGAAAAAATAATTTAAAAAATCGTTCTGGAAATGATTTTACTCCCTGGGTACTTTCTTTGTATACCTTTGACTATACAGGCCGAGTCCGGCATTTAGGGAAATTGCAGGTTTTCGTTTGCCGGCGATTAAACTGCTTTTATTCAGCGTCTCATCAAAAATGAAAACATTTTTGAAAACTACAAGTCTCATGCGTTTTAGTGTTGAAAAAATAATTTAAAAAATCGTTCGGGAAATGAGTTTACTCCCTGGGTACTTTCTTTGTATACTTTTGACTATACGGGCCAAGCCGGAATTTATGGGAAATCGCGGGTTTTCGTTTACCGGCGATTAAACTTCTTTTACTCAGCGTCTCATCAAAAATGAAAACATTTTTAAAAACTACAAGTCTCATGGGCTTTAGTGGTGAAAAAATAATTTAAAAAATCGTTCTGGAAATGAGTTTACTCACAGGGTACTTTCTTTGTATACATTCGACTATACCTGCTAAGCCCGGGATTTACGGGAAATCGCGGGTTTTCGTTTGCCGGCGATTAAACTTCTTTTATTCAGCGTCTCATCAAAAAAGAAAACAATTTTAAAAACTACAAGTCTCATGCGTTTTAGTGGTGAAAAAATAATTTAAAAAAACGTTCGGGAAATGAGTTTACTCCCTGGGTACTTTCTTTGTATACTTTTGACTGTACGGGCCGAGTCCGGGATTTAGAGAAATTGCAGGTTTTCGTTTGCCGGCAATTAAACTGCTTTTATTTAGCGTCTCATCAAAAATGAAAACATTTTTGAAAACTACAAGTCTCATGCGTTTTAGTGTTGAAAAAATAATTTAAAAAATCGTTCTGGAAATGAGTTTACTCCCTGGGTACTTTCTTTGTATACCTTTGACTATACAGGCCGAGTCCGGCATTTAGGGAAATTGCAGGTTTTCGTTTGCCGGCGATTAAACTGCTTTTATTCAGCGTCTCATCAAAAATGAAAACATTTTTGAAAACTACAAGTCTCATGCGTTTTAGTGTTGAAAAAATAATTTAAAAAATCGTTTGGGAAATGAGTTTACTCCCTGGGTACTTTCTTTGTATACTTTTGACTATACGGGCCAAGCCGGGATTTATGGGAAATCGCGGGTTTTCGTTTGCCGGCGATTAAACTTCTTTTACTCAGCGTCTCATCAAAAATGAAAACATTTTTAAAAACTACAAGTCTCATGGGCTTTAGTGGTGAAAAAATAATTTAAAAAATCGTTCTGGAAATGAGTTTACTCACAGGGTACTTTCTTTGTATAAATTCGACTATACCTGCTAAGCCTGGGATTTACGGGAAATCGCGGGTTTTCGTTTGCCGGCGATTAAACTTCTTTTATTCAGCGTCTCATCAAAAATGAAAACAATTTTGAAAACTACAAGTCTCATGCGTTTTAGTGGTGAAAAAATAAATTAAAAAATCGTTCGGGAAATGAGTTTACTCCCTGGGTACTTTCTTTGTATACTTTTGACTATGCGGGCCAAGCCGGGATATACGGGAAATCGCGGGTTTTCGTTTGCCGTTCGGGAAATGAGTTTACTCCCTGGGTACTTTCTTTGTATACTTTTGACTATGCGGGCCAAGCCGGGATATACGGGAAATCGCGGGTTTTCGTTTGCCGTTCGGGAAATGAGTTTACTCCCTGGGTACTTTCTTTGTATACTTTTGACTATGCGGGCCAAGCCGGGATATACGGGAAATCGCGGGTTTTCGTTTGCCGTTCGGGAAATGAGTTTACTCCCTGGGTACTTTCTTTGTATACTTTTGACTGTACGGGCCGAGTCCGGGATTTACGGGAAATCGCAGATTTTCGTTTGCCGGCGATTAAACTTCTTTTATTCAGCGTCTCATCAAAAAAAAAGACATTTTTAAAAACTACAAGTCTTATGCGTTTTAGTGGTGAAAAAATAATTTAAAAAATCGTTCTGGAAATGAGTCTACTCCCTGGGTACTTTCTTCGTATACTTTTGACTATACGGGCCAAGCCCGGGATTTACGGGAAATCGCGGTTTTTCGTTTGCCGGCGATTAAACTTCTTTTATTTAGCGTCTCATCAAAAATGAAAACATTTTTAAAAACTACAAGTCTTATGCGTTTTAGTGGTGAAAATTTAATTTAAAAAATCGTTCTGGAAATGAGTTTACTCCCTTGGTACTTTCTTTGTATACTTTTGACTATACGGGCCGAGTCCGGGATTTAGGGAAATCGCAGGTTTTCGTTTGCCGGCGATTAAACTGCTTTTATTCAGCGTCTCATCAAAAATGAAAACATTTTTGAAAACTACAAGTCCCATGCGTTTTAGTGTTGAAAAAATAATTTAAAAAATCGTTCTGGAAATGAGTTTACTCACAGGGTACTTTCTTTGTATACCTTCGACTATACCTGCTAAGCCCGGGATTTACGGGAAATCGCGGGTTTTGGTTTGCCGGCGATTAAACTTCTTTTATTCAGCGTCTCATCAAAAATGAAAACAATTTTGAAAACTACAAGTCTCATGCGTTTTAGTGGTAAAAAAATAATTTAAAAAATCGTTCGGGAAATGAGTTTACTCCCTGGGTCGTTTCTTTGTATACTTTTGACTATACGGGCCAAGCCGGGATTTACGGGAAATCGCGGGTTTTCGTTTGCCGTTCGGGAAATGAGTTTACTCCCTGGGTACTTTCTTTGTATACTTTTGACTATACGGGCCGAGTCCGGGATTTACGGGAAATCGCAGATTTTCGTTTGCCGGCGATTAAACTTCTTTTATTCAGCGTCCCATCAAATATGATAATATTTTTGAAAACTACAAGTCTCATGCGTTTAGTGGTAAAAAAACAATATAAAAAATCGTTCGGGAAATGTGTTTACTCCCTGGGTACTTTCTTTGTATACTTTTGACTATACGGGCCAAGCCAGGGATTTACGGGAAATCGCGGGTTTTCGTTTGCCGGCGATTAAACTTCTTTTATTCAGCGTCTCATCAAAAATGAAAACATTTTTAAAAACTACAAGTCTTATGCGTTTCAGTGGTGAAAAAATAATTTAAAAAATCGTTCGGGAAATGAGTTTACTCCCTGGGTACTTTCTTTGTATACCTTTGACTATACAGGCCGAGTCCGGCATTTAGGGAAATTGCAGGTTTTCGTTTGCCGGCGAATAAACTGCTTTTATTCAGTGTCTCATCAAAAATGAAAACATTTTTGAAAACTACAAGTCTCATGCGTTTTAGTGTTGAAAAAATAATTTAAAAAATCGTTCGGGAAATGAGTTTACTCCCTGGGTACTTTCTTTGTATACTTTTGACTATACGGGCCAAGCCGGAATTTATGGGAAATCGCGGGTTTTCGTTTGCCGGCGATTAAACTTCTTTTACTCAGCGTCTCATCAAAAATGAAAACATTTTTAAAAACTACAAGTCTCATGGGCTTTAGTGGTGAAAAAATAATTTAAAAAATCGTTCTGGAAATGAGTTTACTCACAGGATACTTTCTTTGTATACTTTTGACTATACGGGCCAAGCCGGGATTTATGGGAAATCGCGGGTTTTCGTTTGCCGGCGATTAAACTTCTTTTACTCAGCGTCTCATCAAAAATGAAAACATTTTTAAAAACTACAAGTCTCATGGGCTTTAGTGGTGAAAAAATAATTTAAAAAATCGTTCTGGAAATGAGTTTACTCACAGGGTACTTTTTTTGTATAAATTCGACTATACCTGCTAAGCCCGGGATTTACGGGAAATCGCGGGTTTTCGTTTGCCGGCGATTAAACTTCTTTTATTCAGCGTCTCATCAAAAATGAAAACAATTTTGAAAACTGCAAGTCTCATGCGTTTTAGTGGTGAAAAAATAAATTAAAAAATCGTTCGGGAAATGAGTTTACTCCCTGGGTACTTTCTTTGTATACTTTTGACTATGCGGGCCAAGCCGGGATATACGGGAAATCGCGGGTTTTCGTTTGCCGTTCGGGAAATGAGTTTACTCCCTGGGTACTTTCTTTGTATACTTTTGACTATGCGGGCCAAGCCGGGATATACGGGAAATCGCGGGTTTTCGTTTCCGTTCGGGAAATGAGTTTACTGCCTGGGTACTTTCTTTGTATACTTTTGACTATACGGGCCGAGTCCGGGATTTACGGGAAATCGCAGATTTTCGTTTGCCGGCGATTAAACTTCTTTTATTCAGCGTCTCATAAAAAAAAAGACATTTTTAAAAACTACAAGTCTTATGCGTTTTAGTGGTGAAAAAATAATTTAAAAAATCGTTCTGGAAATGAGTCTACTCCCTGGGTACTTTCTTCGTATACTTTTGACTATACGGGCCAAGCCCGGGATTTACGGGAAATCGCGGTTTTTCGTTTGCCGGCGATTAAACTTCTTTTATTTAGCGTCTCATCAAAAATGAAAACATTTTTAAAAACTACAAGTCTTATGCGTTTTAGTGGTGAAAAAATTGTTTAAAAAATCGTTCTGGAAATGAGTTTACTCCCTGGGTACTTTCTTTGTATACTTTTGACTATACGGTCCGAGTCCGGGATTTAGGGAAATCGCAGGTTTTCCTTTGCCGGCGATTAAACTGTTTTTATTCAGCGTCTCATCAAAAATGAAAACATTTTTGAAAACTACAAGTCTCATGCGTTTTAGTGACGAAAAAAAAATTTAAAAAATCGTTTGGGAAATGAGTTTACTCCCTGGGTACTTTCTTTGTATACATTCGACTATACCTGCTAAGCCCGGGATTTACGGGAAATCGCGGGTTTTGGTTTGCCGGCGATTACACTTCTTTTATTCAGCGTCTCATCAAAAATGAAAACAATTTTGAAAACTACAAGTCTCATGCGTTTTAGTGGTGAAAAAATAATTTAAAAAATCGTTCGGGAAATGAGTTTACTCCCTGGGTACTTTCTTTGTATACTTTTGACTATACGGGCCAAGCCGGGATTTACGGGAAATCGCGGGTTTTCGTTTGCCGTTCGGGAAATGAGTTTACTCCCTGGGTACTTTCTTTGTATACTTTTGACTATACGGGCCGAGTCCGGGATTTACGGGAAATCGCAGATTTTCGTTTGCCGGCGATTAAACTTCTTTTATTCAGCGTCCCATCAAATATGAAAATATTTTTGAAAACTACAAGTCTCATGCGTTTAGTGGTAAAAAAATAATATAAAAAATCGTTCGGGAAATATGTTTACTCCCTGGGTACTTTCTTTGTATACTTTTGACTATACGGGCCAAGCCCGGGATTTACGGGAAATCGCGGGTTTTCGTTTGCCGGCGATTAAACTTCTTTTATTCAGCGTCTCATCAAAAAAAAAGACATTTTTAAAAACTACAAGTCTTATGCGTTTTAGTGGTGAAAAAATAATTTAAAAAATCGTTCGGGAAATGAGTTTACTCCCTGGGTACTTTCTTTGTATACTTTTGACTATACGGGCCAAGCCGGGATTTACGGGAAATCGCGGGTTTTCGTTTGCCGTTCGGGAAATGAGTTTACTCCCTGGGTACTTTCTTTGTATACTTTTGACTATACGGGCCGAGTCCAGAATTTACGGGAAATCGCAGATTTTCGTTTGCCGGCGATTAAACTTCTTTTATTCAGCGTCCCATCAAATATGAAAATATTTTTGAAAACTACAAGTCTCATGCGTTTAGTGGTAAAAAAATAATTTAAAAAATCGTTCTGGAAATGAGTTTACTCCCTGGGTACTTTCTTTGTATACTTTTGACTATACGGTCCGAGTCCGGGATTTAGGGAAATCGCAGGTTTTCCTTTGCCGGCGATTAAACTGCTTTTATTCAGCGTCTCATCAAAAATGAAAACATTTTTGAAAACTACAAGTCTCATGCGTTTTAGTGACGAAAAAAAAAATTAAAAAATCGTTTGGGAAATGAGTTTACTCCCTGGGTACTTTCTTTGTATACATTCGACTATACCTGCTAAGCCCGGGATTTACGGGAAATCGCGGGTTTTGGTTTGCCGGCGATTACACTTCTTTTATTCAGCGTCTCATCAAAAATGAAAACAATTTTGAAAACTACAAGTCTCATGCGTTTTAGTGGTGAAAAAATAATTTAAAAAATCGTTCGGGAAATGAGTTTACTCCCTGGGTACTTTCTTTGTATACTTTTGACTATACGGGCCAAGCCGGGATTTACGGGAAATCGCGGGTTTTCGTTTGCCGTTCGGGAAATGAGTTTACTCCCTGGGTACTTTCTTTGTATACTTTTGACTATACGGGCCGAGTCCGGGATTTACGGGAAATCGCAGATTTTCGTTTGCCGGCGATTAAACTTCTTTTATTCAGCGTCCCATCAAATATGAAAATATTTTTGAAAACTACAAGTCTCATGCGTTTAGTGGTAAAAAAATAATATAAAAAATCGTTCGGGAAATGTGTTTACTCCCTGGGTACTTTCTTTGTATACTTTTGACTATACGGGCCAAGCCCGGGATTTACGGGAAATCGCGGGTTTTCGTTTGCCGGCGATTAAACTTCTTTTATTCAGCGTCTCATCAAAAAAAAAGACATTTTTAAAAACTACAAGTCTTATGCGTTTTAGTGGTGAAAAAATAATTTAAAAAATCGTTCGGGAAATGAGTTTACTCCCTGGGTACTTTCTTTGTATACTTTTGACTATACGGGCCAAGCCGGGATTTACGGAAAATCGCGGGTTTTCGTTTGCCGTTCGGGAAATGAGTTTACTCCCTGGGTACTTTCTTTGTATACTTTTGACTATACGGGCCGAGTCCAGAATTTACGGGAAATCGCAGATTTTCGTTTGCCGGCGATTAAACTTCTTTTATTCAGCGTCCCATCAAATATGAAAATATTTTTGAAAACTACAAGTCTCATGCGTTTAGTGGTAAAAAAATAATATAAAAAATCGTTCGGGAAATGTGTTTACTCCCTGGGTACTTTCTTTGTATACTTTTGACTATACGGGCCAAGCCCGGGATTTACGGGAAATCGCGGGTTTTCGTTTGCCGGCGATTAAACTTCTTTTATTCAGCGTCTCATCAAAAATGAAAACATTTTTAACAACTACAAGTCTTATGCGTTTTAGTGGTGAAAAAATAATTTAAAAAATCGTTCTGGAAATGAGTTTACTCCCTGGGTACTTTCTTTGTATACCTTTGACTATACAGGCCGAGTCCGGGATTTAGGGAAATCGCAGATTTTCGTTTGCCGGCGATTAAACTGCTTTTATTCAGCGTCTCATCAAAAATGAAAACATTTTTGAAAACTACAAGTCTCATGCGTTTTAGTGTTGAAAAAATAATTTAAAAAATCGTTCGGGAAATGAGTTTACTCCCTGGGTACTTTCTTTGTATACTTTTGACTATACGGGCCAAGCCCGGGATTTACGGGAAATCGCGGGTTTTCGTTTGCCGGCGATTAAACTTCTTTTATTCAGCGTCTCATCAAAAATGAAAACATTTTTAAAAACTACAAGTCTTATGCGTTTTAGTGGTAAAAAAATAATTTAAAAAATCGTTCTGGAAATGAGTTTACTCCCTGGGTACTTTCTTTGTATACTTTTGACTATACGGGCCAAGCTGGGATTTACGGGAAATCGCGGGTTTTCGTTTGCCGGCGATTAAACTTCTTTCATTCAGCGTCTCATCAAAAATGAAAACATTTTTAAAAACTACAAGTCTCATGCGTTTTAGTGGTGAAAAAATAATTTAAAAAATCGTTCGGGAAATGAGTTTACTCCCTGGGTACTTTCTTTGTATACTTTTGACTATACGGGCCGAGTCCGGGATTTACGGGAAATCGCGGATTTTCGTTTGCCGGCGATTAAACTTCTTTTATTCAGCGTCCCATCAAATATGAAAATATTTTTGAAAACTACAAGTCTCATGCGTTTAGTGGTAAAAAAATAATATAAAAAATCGTTCGGGAAATGAGTTTACTCCCTGGGTACTTTCTTTGTATACTTTTGACTATACGGGCCAAGCCCGGGATTTACGGGAAATCGCGGGTTTTCGTTTGCCGGCGATTAAACTTCTTTTATTCAGCGTCTCATCAAAAATGAAAACATTTTTAAAAACTACAAGTCTTATGCGTTTTAGTGGTGAAAAAATTGTTTAAAAAATCGTTCTGGAAATGAGTTTACTCCCTGGGTACTTTCTTTGTATACTTTTGACTATACGGTCCGAGTCCGGGATTTAGGGAAATCGCAGGTTTTCCTTTGCCGGCGATTAAACTGCTTTTATTCAGCGTCTCATTAAAAATGAAAACATTTTTGAAAACTACAAGTCTCATGCGTTTTAGTGACGAAAAAAAAATTTAAAAAATCGTTCGGGAAATGAGTTTACTCCCTGGGTACTTTCTTTGTATACTTTTGACTATACGGGCCAAGCCGGGATTTACGGGAAATCGCGGGTTTTCGTTTGCCGTTCGGGAAATGAGTTTACTCCCTGGGTACTTTCTTTGTATACTTTTGACTATACGGGCCAAGCCGGGATTTATGGGAAATCGCGGGTTTTCGTTTGCCGGCGATTAAACTTCTTTTACTCAGCGTCTCATCAAAAATGAAAACATTTTTAAAAACTACAAGTCTCATAGGCTTTAGTGGTGAAAAAATAATTTAAAAAATCGTTCTGGAAATGAGTTTACTCACAGGGTACTTTCTTTGTATAAATTCGACTATACCTGCTAAGCTCGGGATTTACGGGAAATCGCGGGTTTTCGTTTGCCGGCGATTAAACTTCTTTTATTCAGCGTCTCATCAAAAATGAAAACAATTTTGAAAACTACAAGTCTCATGCGTTTTAGTGGTGAAAAAATAAATTAAAAAATCGTTCGGGAAATGAGTTTACTCCCTGGGTACTTTCTCTGTATACTTTTGACTATGCAGGCCAAGCCGGGATATACGGGAAATCGCCGGTTTTCGTTTGCCGTTCGGGAAATGAGTTAACTCCCTGGGTACTTTCTTTGTATACTTTTGACTATGCGGGCCAAGCCGGGATATACGGGAAGTGCGGGTTTTCGTTTGCCGTTCGGGAAATGAGTTTACTCCCTGGGTACTTTCTTTGTATACTTTTGACTATACGGGCCGAGTCCGGGATTTACGGGAAATCGCAGATCTTCGTTTGCCGGCGATTAAACTTCTTTTATTTAGCGTCTCATCAAAAAAAAAGACATTTTTAAAAACTACAAGTCTTATGCGTTTTAGTGGTGAAAAAATAATTTAAAAAATCGTTCTGGAAATGAGTCTACTCCCTGGGTACTTTCTTCGTATACTTTTGACTATACGGGCCAAGCCCGGGATTTACGGGAAATCGCGGTTTTTCGTTTGCCGGCGATTAAACTTCTTTTATTTAGCGTCTCATCAAAAATGAAAACATTTTTAAAAACTACAAGTCTTATGCGTTTTAGTGGTGAAAATTTAATTTAAAAAATCGTTCTGGAAATGAGTTTACTCCCTTGGTACTTTCTTTGTATACTTTTGACTATACGGGCCGAGTCCGGGATTTAGGGAAATCGCAGGTTTTCGTTTGCCGGCGATTAAACTGCTTTTATTCAGCGTCTCATCAAAAATGAAAACATTTTTGAAAACTACAAGTCCCATGCGTTTTAGTGTTGAAAAAATAATTTAAAAAATCGTTCTGGAAATGAGTTTACTCACAGGGTACTTTCTTTGTATACATTCGACTATACCTGCTAAGCCCGGGATTTACGGGAAATCGCGGTTTTGGTTTGCCGGCGATTAAACTTCTTTTATTCAGCGTCTCATCAAAAATGAAAACAATTTTGAAAACTACAAGTCTCATGCGTTTTAGTGGTGAAAAAATAATTTAAAAAATCGTTCGGGAAATGAGTTTACTCCCTGGGTACTTTCTTTGTATACTTTTGACTATACGGGCCAAGCCGGGATTTACGGGAAATCGCGGGTTTTCGTTTGCCGTTCGGGAAATGAGTTTACTCCCTGGGTACTTTCTTTGTATACTTTTGACTATACGGGCCGAGTCCGGGATTTACGGGAAATCGCAGATTTTCGTTTGCCGGCGATTAAACTTCTTTTATTTAGCGTCTCATCAAAAAAAAAGACATTTTTAAAAACTACAAGTCTTATGCGTTTTAGTGGTGAAAAAATAATTTAAAAAATCGTTCTGGAAATGAGTCTACTCAATGGGTACTTTCTTCGTATACTTTTGACTATACGGGCCAAGCCCGGGATTTACGGGAAATCGCAGTTTTTCGTTTGCCGGCGATTAAACTTCTTTTATTTAGCGTCTCATCAAAAATGAAAACATTTTTAAAAACTACAAGTCTTATGCGTTTTAGTGGTGAAAATTTAATTTAAAAAATCGTTCTGGAAATGAGTTTACTCCCTTGGTACTTTCTTTGTATACTTTTGACTATACGGGCCGAGTCCGGGATTTAGGGAAATCGCAGGTTTTCGTTTGCCGGCGATTAAACTGCTTTTATTCAGCCTCTCATCAAAAATGAAAACATTTTTGAAAACTACAAGTCTCATGCGTTTTAGTGACGAAAAAAAAATTTAAAAAATCGTTCGGGAAATGAGTTTACTCCCTGGGTACTTTCTTTGTATACTTTTGACTATACGGGCCAAGCCGGGATTTACGGGAAATCGCGGGTTTTCGTTTGCCGTTCGGGAAATGAGTTTACTCCCTGGGTACTTTCTTTGTATACTTTTGACTATACGGGCCAAGCCGGGATTTATGGGAAATCGCGGGTTTTCGTTTGCCGGCGATTAAACTTCTTTTACTCAGCGTCTCATCAAAAATGAAAACATTTTTAAAAACTACAAGTCTCATAGGCTTTAGTGGTGAAAAAATAATTTAAAAAATCGTTCTGGAAATGAGTTTACTCACAGGGTACTTTCTTTGTATAAATTCGACTATACCTGCTAAGCTCGGGATTTACGGGAAATCGCGGGTTTTCGTTTGCCGGCGATTAAACTTCTTTTATTCAGCGTCTCATCAAAAATGAAAACAATTTTGAAAACTACAAGTCTCATGCGTTTTAGTGGTGAAAAAATAAATTAAAAAATCGTTCGGGAAATGAGTTTACTCCCTGGGTACTTTCTCTGTATACTTTTGACTATGCGGGCCAAGCCGGGATATACGGGAAATCGCGGGTTTTCGTTTGCCGTTCGGGAAATGAGTTAACTCCCTGGGTACTTTCTTTGTATACTTTTGACTATGCGGGCCAAGCCGGGATATACGGGAAGTGCGGGTTTTCGTTTGCCGTTCGGGAAATGAGTTTACTCCCTGGGTACTTTCTTTGTATACTTTTGACTATACGGGCCGAGTCCGGGATTTACGGGAAATCGCGGTTTTTCGTTTGCCGGCGATTAAACTTCTTTTATTTAGCGTCTCATCAAAAATGAAAACATTTTTAAAAACTACAAGTCTTATGCGTTTTAGTGGTGAAAAAATAATTTAAAAAATCGTTCTGGAAATGAGTCTACTCCCTGGGTACTTTCTTCGTATACTTTTGACTATACGGGCCAAGCCCGGGATTTACGGGAAATCGCGGTTTTTCGTTTGCCGGCGATTAAACTTCTTTTATTTAGCGTCTCATCAAAAATGAAAACATTTTTAAAAACTACAAGTCTTATGCGTTTTAGTGGTGAAAATTTAATTTAAAAAATCGTTCTGGAAATGAGTTTACTCCCTTGGTACTTTCTTTGTATACTTTTGACTATACGGGCCGAGTCCAGGATTTAGGGAAATCGCAGGTTTTCGTTTGCCGGCGATTAAACTGCTTTTATTCAGCGTCTCATCAAAAATGAAAACATTTTTGAAAACTACAAGTCCCATGCGTTTTAGTGTTGAAAAAATAATTTAAAAAATCGTTCTGGAAATGAGTTTACTCACAGGGTACTTTCTTTGTATACATTCGACTATACCTGCTAAGCCCGGGATTTACGGGAAATCGCGGTTTTGGTTTGCCGGCGATTAAACTTCTTTTATTCAGCGTCTCATCAAAAATGAAAACAATTTTGAAAACTACAAGTCTCATGCGTTTTAGTGGTGAAAAAATAATTTAAAAAATCGTTCGGGAAATGAGTTTACTCCCTGGGTACTTTCTTTGTATACTTTTGACTATACGGGCCAAGCCGGGATTTACGGGAAATCGCGGGTTTTCGTTTGCCGTTCGGGAAATGAGTTTACTCCCTGGGTACTTTCTTTGTATACTTTTGACTATACGGGCCGAGTCCGGGATTTACGGGAAATCGCAGATTTTCGTTTGCCGGCGATTAAACTTCTTTTATTTAGCGTCTCATCAAAAAAAAAGACATTTTTAAAAACTACAAGTCTTATGCGTTTTAGTGGTGAAAAAATAATTTAAAAAATCGTTCTGGAAATGAGTCTACTCAATGGGTACTTTCTTCGTATACTTTTGACTATACGGGCCAAGCCCGGGATTTACGGGAAATCGCAGTTTTTCGTTTGCCGGCGATTAAACTTCTTTTATTTAGCGTCTCATCAAAAATGAAAACATTTTTAAAAACTACAAGTCTTATGCGTTTTAGTGGTGAAAATTTAATTTAAAAAATCGTTCTGGAAATGAGTTTACTCCCTTGGTACTTTCTTTGTATACTTTTGACTATACGGGCCGAGTCCGGGATTTAGGGAAATCGCAGGTTTTCGTTTGCCGGCGATTAAACTGCTTTTATTCAGCCTCTCATCAAAAATGAAAACATTTTTGAAAACTACAAGTCCCATGCGTTTTAGTGTTGAAAAAATAATTTAAAAAATCGTTCTGGAAATGAGTTTACTCACAGGGTACTTTCTTTGTATACATTCGACTATACCTGCTAAGCCCGGGATTTACGGGAAATCGCGGGTTTTGGTTTGCCGGCGATTAAACTTCTTTTATTCAGCGTCTCATCAAAAATGAAAACAATTTTGAAAACTACAAGTCTCATGCGTTTTAGTGGTGAAAAAATAATTTAAAAAATCGTTCGGGAAATGAGTTTACTCCCTGGGTACTTTCTTTGTATACTTTTGACTATACGGGCCAAGCCGGGATTTACGGGAAATCGCGGGTTTTCGTTTGCCGTTCGGGAAATGAGTTTACTCCCTGGGTACTCTCTTTGTATACTTTTGACTATACTGGCCGAGTCCGGGATTTACGGGAAATCGCAGATATTCGTTTGCCGGCGATTAAACTTCTTTTATTCAGCGTCCCATCAAATATGAAAATATTTTTGAAAACTACATGTCTCATGCGTTTAGTGGTAAAAAAATAATATAAAAAATCGTTCGGGAAATGTGTTTACTCCCTGGGTACTTTCTTCGTATACTTTTGACTATACGGGCCAAGCCCGGGATTTACGGGAAATCGCGGGTTTTCGTTTGCCGGCGAATAAACTTCTTTTATTCAGCGTCTCATCAAAAATGAAAACATTTTTAAAAACTACAAGTCTTATGCGTTTTAGTGGTGAAAAAATAATTTAAAAAATCGTTCTGGAAATGAGTTTACTCCCTGGGTACTTTCTTTGTATACTTTTGACTATACGGGCCAAGCTGGGATTTACGGGAAATCGCGGGTTTTCGTTTGCCGGCGATTAAACTTCTTTCATTCAGCGTCTCATCAAAAATGAAAACAGTTTTAAAAACTACAAGTCTCATGCGTTTTAGTGGTGAAAAAATAATTTAAAAAATCGTTCGGGAAATGAGTTTACTCCCTGGGTACTTTCTTTGTATACTTTTGACTATACGGGCCGAGTCCGGGATTTACGGGAAATCGCGGATTTTCGTTTGCCGGCGATTAAACTTCTTTTATTCAGCGTCCCATCAAATATGAAAATATTTTTGAAAACTACAAGTCTCATGCGTTTAGTGGTAAAAAAATAATATAAAAAATCGTTCGGGAAATGAGTTTACTCCCTGGGTACTTTCTTTGTATACTTTTGACTATACGGGCCAAGCCCGGGATTTACGGGAAATCGCGGGTTTTCGTTTGCCGGCGATTAAACTTCTTTTATTCAGCGTCTCATCAAAAATGAAAACATTTTTAAAAACTACAAGTCTTATGCGTTTTAGTGGTGAAAAAATTGTTTAAAAAATCGTTCTGGAAATGAGTTTACTCCCTGAGTACTTTGTTTGTATACTTTTGACTATACGGTCCGAGTCCGGGATTTAGGGAAATCGCAGGTTTTCCTTTGCCGGCGATTAAACTGCTTTTATTCAGCGTCTCATCAAAAATGAAAACATTTTTGAAAACTACAAGTCTCATGCGTTTTAGTGACCAAAAAAAAATTTAAAAAATCGTTCGGGAAATGAGTTTACTCCCTGGGTACTTTCTTTGTATACATTCGACTATACGGGCCAAGCCCCGGATTTACGGGAAATCGCGGGATTTCGTTTGCCGTCGATTAAACTGCTTTTATTCAGCGTCTCATCAAAAATGAAAACATTTTTGAAAACTACAAGTCTCATGCGTTTTAGTGGTGAAAAATTAATTTAAAAAATCGTTCGGGAAATGAGTTTACTCCCTGGGTACTTTCTTTGTATACTTTTGACTATACGGGCCAAGCCCGGGATTTACGGGAAATCGCGGCTTTCGTTTGCCGGCGATTAAACTTCTTTCATTCAGCGTCTCATCAAAAATGAAAACATTTTTGAAAACTACAAGTCTCATGCGTTTTAGTGGTGAAAAAAAAATTTAAAAAATCGTTCGGGAAATGAGTTTACTCCCTGGGTACTTTCTTTGTATACTTTTGACTATGCGGGCCAAGCCGGGATATACGGGAAATCGCGGGATTTCGTTTGCCGGCGATTAAACCTCTTTCATTAAGCGTCTCATCAGTAATAAAAACATTTTTGAAAACTACAAGTCTCATGCGTTTTAGTGGTGAAAAAAAAATTTAAAAAATCGTTCGGGAAATGAGTTTACTCCCTGGGTACTTTCTTTGTATACTTTTGACTATACGGGCCAAGCCCGGGATTTACGGGAAATCGCGGGTTTTCGTTTGCCGGCGATTAAACTTCTTTTATTCAGCGTCTCATCAAAAATGAAAACATTTTTAAAAACTACAAGTCTTATGCGTTTTAGTGGTGAAAAAATTGTTTAAAAAATCGTTCTGGAAATGAGTTTACTCCCTGGGTACTTTCTTTGTATACTTTTGACTATGCGGGCCAAGCCGGGATATACGGGAAATCGCGGGTTTTCGTTTGCCGTTCGGGAAATGAGTTTACTCCCTGGGTACTTTCTTTGTATACTTTTGACTATGCGGGCCAAGCCGGGATATACGGGAAATCGCGGGTTTCCGTTTGCCGTTCGGGAAATGAGTTTACTCCCTGGGTACTTTCTTTGTATACTTTTGACTATACGGGCCGAGTCCGGGATTTACGGGAAATCGCAGATTTTCGTTTGCCGGCGATTAAACTTCTTTTATTTAGCGTCTCATCAAAAAAAAAGACATTTTTAAAAACTACAAGTCTTATGCGTTTTAGTGGTGAAAAAATAATTTAAAAAATCGTTCTGGAAATGAGTCTACTCCCTGGGTACTTTCTTCGTATACTTTTGACTATACGGGCCAAGCCCGGGATTTACGGGAAATCGCGGTTTTTCGTTTGCCGGCGATTAAACTTCTTTTATTCAGCGTCTCATCAAAAATGAAAACATTTTTGAAAACTACAAGTCTCATGCGTTTTAGTGACCAAAAAAAAATTTAAAAAATCGTTCGGGAAATGACTTTACTCCCTGGGTACTTTCTTTGTATACTTTTGACTATACGGGCCAAGCCCGGGATTTACGGGAAATCGCGGTTTTTCGTTTGCCGGCGATTAAACTTCTTTTATTTAGCGTCTCATCAAAAATGAAAACATTTTTAAAAACTACAAGTCTTATGCGTTTTAGTGGTGAAAATTTAATTTAAAAAATCGTTCTGGAAATGAGTTTACTCCCTTGGTACTTTCTTTGTATACTTTTGACTATACGGGCCGAGTCCGGGATTTAGGGAAATCGCAGGTTTTCGTTTGCCGGCGATTAAACTGCTTTTATTCAGCGTCTCATCAAAAATGAAAACATTTTTGAAAACTACAAGTCCCATGCGTTTTAGTGTTGAAAAAATAATTTAAAAAATCGTTCTGGAAATGAGTTTACTCACAGGGTACTTTCTTTGTATACATTCGACTATACCTGCTAAGCCCGGGATTTACGGGAAATCGCGGGTTTTGGTTTGCCGGCGATTACACTTCTTTTATTCAGCGTCTCATCAAAAATGAAAACAATTTTGAAAACTACAAGTCTCATGCGTTTTAGTGGTGAAAAAATAATTTAAAAAATCGTTCGGGAAATGAGTTTACTCCCTGGGTACTTTCTTTGTATACTTTTGACTATACGGGCCAAGCCGGGATTTACGGGAAATTGCGGGTTTTCGTTTGCCGTTCGGGAAATGAGTTTACTCCCTGGGTACTTTCTTTGTATACTTTTGACTATACGGGCCGAGTCCGGGATTTACGGGAAATCGCAGATTTTCGTTTGCCGGCGATTAAACTTCTTTTATTCAGCGTCTCATCAAATATGAAAATATTTTTGAAAACTACAAGTCTCATGCGTTTAGTGGTAAAAAAATAATATAAAAAATCGTTCGGGAAATGTGTTTACTCCCTGGGTACTTTCTTTGTATACTTTTGACTATACGGGCCAAGCCCGGGATTTACGGGAAATCGCGGGTTTTCGTTTGCCGGCGATTAAACTTCTTTTATTCAGCGTCTCATCAAAAATGAAAACATTTTTAAAAACTACAAGTCTTATGCGTTTTAGTGGTGAAAAAATAATTTAAAAAATCGTTCTGGAAATGAGTTTACTCCCTGGGTACTTTCTTTGTATACCTTTGACTATACAGGCCGAGTCCGGGATTTAGGGAAATCGCAGATTTTCGTTTGCCGGCGATTAAACTTCTTTTATTCAGCGGCCCATCAAATATGAAAATATTTTTGAAAACTACAAGTCTCATGCGTTTAGTGGTAAAAAAATAATATAAAAAATCGTTCGGGAAATGAGTTTACTCCCTGGGTACTTTCTTTGTATACTTTTGACTATACGGGCCAAGCCCGGGATTTACGGGAAATCGCGGGTTTTCGTTTGCCGGCGATTAAACTTCTTTTATTCAGCGTCTCATCAAAAATGAAAACATTTTTAAAAACTACAAGTCTTATGCGTTTTAGTGGTGAAAAAATTGTTTAAAAAATCGTTCTGGAAATGAGATTACTCCCTGGGTACTTTGTTTGTATACTTTTGACTATACGGTCCGAGTCCGGGATTTAGGGAAATCGCAGGTTTTCCTTTGCCGGCGATTAAACTGCTTTTATTCAGCGTCTCATCAAAAATGAAAACATTTTTGAAAACTACAAGTCTCATGCGTTTTAGTGACCAAAAAAAATTTAAAAAATCGTTCGGGAAATGAGTTTACTCCCTGGGTACTTTCTTTGTATACATTCGACTATACGGGCCAAGCCCCGGATTTACGGGAAATCGCGGGATTTCGTTTGCCGTCGATTAAACTGCTTTTATTCAGCGTCTCATCAAAAATGAAAACATTTTTGAAAACTACAAGTCTCATGCGTTTTAGTGGTGAAAAATTAATTTAAAAAATCGTTCGGGAAATGAGTTTACTCCCTGGGTACTTTCTTTGTATACTTTTGACTATACGGGCCAAGCCCGGGATTTACGGGAAATCGCGGCTTTCGTTTGCCGGCGATTAAACTTCTTTCATTCAGCGTCTCATCAAAAATGAAAACATTTTTGAAAACTACAAGTCTCATGCGTTTTAGTGGTGAAAAAAAAATTTAAAAAATCGTTCGGGAAATGAGTTTACTCCCTGGGTACTTTCTTTGTATACTTTTGACTATACGAGCCAAGCCCGGGATTTACGGGAAATCGCGGGTTTTCGTTTGCCGGCGATTAAACTTCTTTTATTCAGCGTCTCATCAAAAATGAAAACATTTTTAAAAACTACAAGTCTTATGCGTTTTAGTGGTGAAAAAATTGTTTAAAAAATCGTTCTGGAAATGAGTTTACTCCCTGGGTACTTTCTTTGTATACTTTTGACTATACGGGCCAAGCCCGGGATTTACGGGAAATCGCGGGTTTTCGTTTGCCGGCGATTAAACTTCTTTTATTCAGCGTCTCATCAAAAATGAAAACATTTTTAAAAACTACAAGTCTTATGCGTTTTAGTGGTGAAAAAATTGTTTAAAAAATCGTTCTGGAAATGAGTTTACTCCCTGGGTACTTTCTTTGTATACTTTTGACTATACGGTCCGAGTCCAGGATTTAGGGAAATCGCGGGTTTTGGTTTGCCGGCGATTAAACTTCTTTTATTCAGCGTCTCATCAAAAATGAAAACAATTTTGAAAACTACAAGTCTCATGCGTTTTAGTGGTGAAAAAAAATTTAAAAAATCGTTCGGGAAATGAGTTTACTCCCTGGGTACTTTCTTTGTATACATTCGACTATACGGGCCAAGCCCCGGATTTACGGGAAATCGCGGGATTTCGTTTGCCGTCGATTAAACTGCTTTTATTCAGCGTCTCATCAAAAATGAAAACATTTTTGAAAACTACAAGTCTCATGCGTTTTAGTGGTGAAAAATTAATTTAAAAAATCGATCGGGAAATGAGTTTACTCCCTGGGTACTTTCTTTGTATACTTTTGACTATACGGGCCAAGCCCGGGATTTACGGGAAATCGCGGGTTTCGTTTGCCGGCGATTAAACTTCTTTTATTCAGCGTCTCATCAAAAATGAAAACATTTTTGAAAACTACAAGTCTCATGCGTTTTAGTGGTGAAAAAAAAATTTAAAAAATCGTTCGGGAAATGAGTTTACTCCCTGGGTACTTTCTTTGTATACTTTTGACTATACGGGCCAAGCCCGGGATTTACGGGAAATCGCGGGTTTTCGTTTGCCGGCGATTAAACTTCTTTTATTCAGCGTCTCATCAAAAATGAAAACATTTTTAAAAACTACAAGTCTTATGCGTTTTAGTGGTGAAAAAATAATTTAAAAAATCGTTCTGGAAATGAGTTTACTCCCTGGGTACTTTCTTTGTATACTTTTGACTATACGGGCCGAGTCCGGGATTTAGGGAAATCGCAGGTTTTCGTTTGCCGGCGATTAAACTGCTTTTATTCAGCGTCTCATCAAAAATGAAAACATTTTTGAAAACTACAATTCTCATGCGTTTTAGTGGTGAAAAAATAATTTAAAAAATCGTTCTGGAAATGAGTTTACTCACAGGGTACTTTCTTTGTATACTTTTGACTATACGGGCCAAGCCCGGGATTTACGGGATATCGCGGGTTTCGTTTGCCGGCGATTAAACTTCTTTTATTCAGCGTCTCATCAAAAATCAAAACATTTTTGAAAACTACAAGTCTCATGCGTTTTAGTGGTGAAAAAAAAATTTAAAAAATCGTTCGGGAAATGAGTTTACTCCCTGGGTACTTTCTTTGTATACATTCGACTATACGGGCCAAGCCCCGGATTTACGGGCAAACGCGGGATTTCGTTTGACGGCGATTAAACTGCTTTTATTCAGCGTCTCATTAAAAATGAAAACATTTTTGAAAACTACAAGTCTCATGCGTTTTAGTGGTGAAAAAAAAATTTAAAAAATCGTTCGGGAAATGAGTTTACTCCCTGGGTACTTTCTTTGTATACATTCGACTATACGGGCCAAGCCCCGGATTTACGGGCAAACGCGGGATTTCGTTTGCCGGCGATTAAACTGCTTTTATTCAGCGTCTCATCAAAAATGAAAACATTTTTGAAAACTACAAGTCTCATGCGTTTTAGTGGTGAAGAAGTAATTTAAAAAATCGTTCGGGAAATGAGTTTACTCCCTTGGTACTTTCTTTGTATACTTTTGACTATACGGGCCGAGTCCGGGATTTAGGGAAATCGCAGGTTTTCGTTTGCCGGCGATTAAACTGCTTTTATTCAGCGTCTCATCAAAAATGAAAACATTTTTGAAAACTACAAGTCTCATGCGTTTTAGTGTTGAAAAAATAATTTAAAAAATCGTTCTGGAAATGAGTTTACTCACAGGGTACTTTCTTTGTATACATTCGACTATACCTGCTAAGCCCGGGATTTACGGGAAATCGCGGGTTTTGGTTTGCCGGCGATTAAACTTCTTTTATTCAGCGTCTCATCAAAAATGAAAACAATTTTGAAAACTACAAGTCTCATGCGTTTTAGTGGTGAAAAAATAATTTAAAAAATCGTTCGGGAAATGAGTTTACTCCCTGGGTACTTTCTTTGTATACTTTTGACTATACGGGCCAAGCCGGGATTTACGGGAAATCGCGGGTTTTCGTTTGCCGTTCGGGAAATGAGTTTACTCCCTGCGTACTTTCTTTGTATACTTTTGACTATACGGGCCGAGCCCGGGATTTACCGGAAATCGCAGATTTTCGTTTGCCGGCGATTAAACTTCTTTTATTCAGCGTCCCATCAAATATGAAAATATTTTTGAAAACTACAAGTCTCATGCGTTTTAGTGGTAAAAAAATATTATAAAAAATCGTTCGGGAAATATGTTTACTCCCTGGGTACCTTCTTTGTATACTTTTGACTATACGGGCCAAGCCCGGGATTTACGGGAAATCGCGGGTTTTCGTTTGCCGGCGATTAAACTTCTTTTATTCAGCGTCTCATCAAAAATGAAAACATTTTTAAAAACTACAAGTCTTATGCGTTTTAGTGGTGAAAGATAATTTAAAAAATCATTCTGGAAATGAGTTTACTCCCTGGGTACTTTCTTTGTATACCTTTGACTATACAGGCCGAGTCCGGGATTTAGGGAAATCGCAGGTTTTCCTTTGCCGGCGATTAAACTGCTTTTATTCAGCGTCTCATCAAAAATGAAAACATTTTTGAAAACTACAAGTCTCATGTGTTTTAGTGTTGAAAAAATAATTTAAAAAATCGTTCGGGAAATGAGTTTACTCCCTGGGTACTTTCTTTGTATACTTTTGACTATACAGGCCAAGCCGGGAATTACGGGGAATCGCGGTTTTCGTTTGCCGGCGATTAAACTTCTTTTACTCAGCATCTCATCAAAAATGAAAACATTTTTAAAAACTACAAGTCTCATGGGCTTTAGTGGTGAGAAAATAATATAAAAAATCGTTCTGGAAATGAGTTTACTCACAGGGTACTTTCTTTGTATACATTCGACTATACCTGCTAAGCCCGGGATTTACGGGAAATCGCGGGTTTTCGTTTGCCGGCGATTAAACTTCTTTTATTCAGCGTCTCATCAAAAATGAAAACAATTTTGAAAACTACAAGTCTCATGCGTTTTAGTGGTGAAAAAATAATTTAAAAAATCGTTCGGGAAATGAGTTTACTCCCTGGGTACTTTCTTTGTATACTTTTGACTATACGGGCCGAGTCCGGGATTTACGGGAAATCGCGGATTTTCGTTTGCCGGCAATTAAACTTCTTTTATTCAGCGTCCTATCAAATATGAAAATATTTTTGAAAACTACAAGTCTCATGCGTTTAGTGGTAAAAAAATAATATAAAAAATCGTTTGGGAAATGAGTTTACTCCCTGGGTACTTTCTTTGTATACTTTTGACTATACGGGCCCAGCCCGGGATTTACGGGAAATCGCGGGTTTTCGTTTGCCGGCGATTAAACTTCTTTTATTCAGCGTCTCATCAATAATGAAAACATTTTTAAAAAGTACAAGTCTTATGCGTTTTAGTGGTGAAAAAATAGTTTAAAAAATCGTTCTGGCAATGAGTTTACTCCCTGGGTACTTTCTTTGTATACTTTTGACTATACGGTCCGAGTCCGGGATTTAGGGAAATCGCAGGTTTTCGTTTGCCGGCGATTAAACTGCTTTTATTCAGCGTCTCATCAAAAATGAAAACATTTTTGAAAACTACAAGTCTCATGCGTTTTAGTGACGAAAAAAAAATTTAAAAAATCGTTCGGGAAATGAGTTTACTCCCTGGGTACATTCTTTGTATACATTCGACTATACGGGCCAAGCCCCGGATTTACGGGAAATCGCGGGATTTCGTTTGCCGTCGATTGAACTGCTTTTATTCAGCGTCTCATCAAAAATGAAAACATTTTTGAAAACTACAAGTCTCATGCGTTTAGTCGTAAAAAAATAATATAAAAAATCGTTCGGGAAATGTGTTTACTCCCTGGGTACTTTCTTTGTATACTTTTGACTATACGGGCCAAGCCCGGGATTTACGGAAAATCGCGGGTTTTCTCTTGCCGGCGATTAAACTTCTTTTATTCAGCGTCCCATCAAATATGAAAATATTTTTGAAAACTACAAGTCTCGTGCGTTTTAGTGGTGAAAAAATAATTTAAAAAATCGTTCGGGAAATGAGTTTACTCCCTGGGTACTTTCTTTGTATACTTTTGACTATACGGGCCAAGCCCGGGATTTACGGGAAATCGCGGGTTTTCGTTTGCCGGCGATTAAACTTCTTTTATTCAGCGTCTCATCAAAAATGAAAACATTTTTAAAAACTACAAGTCTTATGCGTTTTAGTGGTGAAAAAATAATTTAAAAAATCGTTTTGGAAATGAGTTTACTCCCTGGGTACTTCCTTTGTATACTTTTGACTATACGGGCCAAGCCGGGATTTACGGGAAATCGCGGGTTTTCGTTTGCCGGCGATTAAACTTCTTTCATTCAGCGTCTCATCAAAAATGAAAACATTTTTAAAAACTACAAGTCTCATGCGTTTTAGTGGTGAAAAAATAATTTAAAAAATCGTTCGGGGAATGAGTTTACTCCCTGGGTACTTTCTTTGTATACTTTTGACTATACGGGCCGAGTCCGGGATTTACGGGAAATCGCGGATTTTCGTTTGCCGGCGATTAAACTTCTTTTATTCAGCGTCCCATCAAATATGAAAATATTTTTGAAAACTACAAGTCTCGTGCGTTTTAGTGGTGAAAAAATAATTTAAAAAATCGTTCGGGAAATGAGTTTACTCCCTGGGTACTTTCTTTGTATACTTTTGACTATACGGGCCAAGCCCGGGATTTACGGGAAATCGCGGGTTTTCGTTTGCCGGCGATTAAACTTCTTTTATTCAGCGTCTCATCAAAAATGAAAACATTTTTAAAAACTACAAGTCTCATGGGCTTTAGTGGTAAAAAAATAATTTAAAAAATCGTTCTGGAAATGAGTTTACTCCCTGGGTACTTTCTTTGTATACATTCGACTATACGTGCCAAGCCCGGGATTTACGGGAAATCGCGGGTTTTTGTTTGCCGGCGATTAAACTGCTTTTATTCAGCGTCTCATCAAAAATGAAAACATTTTTGAAAACTACAAGTCTCATGCGTTTTAGTGGTGAAAAAGTAATTTAAAAAATCGTTCGGGAAATGAGTTTACTCCCTGGGTACTTTCTTTGTATACTTTTGACTATACGGTCCAAGCCCGGGATTTACGGGAAATCGCGGGTTTCGTTTGCCGGCGATTAAACTTCTTTTATTCAGCGTCTCATCAAAAATGAAATCATTTTTGAAAACTACAAGTCTCATGCGTTTTAGTGGTGAAAAAAAAATTTAAAAAATCGTTCGGGAAATGAGTTTACTCCCTGGATACTTTCTTTGTATACTTTTGACTATACGGGCCAAGCCCGGGATTTACGGGAAATCGCGGGTTTTCGTTTGCCGGCGATTAAACTTCTTTTATTCAGGGTCTCATCAAAAATGAAAACATTTTTGAAAACTACAAGTCTCATGCGTTTTAGTGAGGAAAAAAAAATTTAAAAAATCGTTCGGGAAATGAGTTTACTCCCTGGGTACTTTCTTTGTATACATTCGACTATACGGGCCAAGCCCGGGATTTACGGGAAATCGCGGGATTTCGTTTGCCGTCGATTAAACTGCTTTTATCCAGCGTCTCATCAAAAATGAAAACATTTTTGAAAACTACAAGTCTCATGCGTTTTAGTGGTGAAAAAGTAATTTAAAAAATCGTTCGGGAAATGAGTTTACTCCCTGGGTACTTTCTTTGTATACTTTTGACTAGACGGTCCAAGCCCGGGATTTACGGGAAATCGCGGGTTTCGTTTGCCGGCGATTAAACTTCTTTTATTCAGCGTCTCATCAAAAATGAAAACATTTTTGAAAACTACAAGTCTCATGCGTTTTAGTGGTGAAAAAAAAATTTAAAAAATCGTTCGGGAAATGAGTTTACTCCCTTGGTACTTTCTTTGTATACTTTTGACTATACGGGCCAAGCCCGGGATTTACGGGAAATCGCGGGTTTTCGTTTGCCGGCGATTAAACTTCTTTTATTCAGCGTCTCATCAAAAATGAAAACATTTTTGAAAACTACAAGTCTCATGCGTTTTAGTGGTGAAAAAAAAATTTAAAAAATCGTTCGGGAAATGAGTTTACTCCCTGGGTACTTTCTTTGTATACATTTGACTATACGGGCCAAGCCCCGGATTTACGGGTAAACGCGGGATTTCGTTTGCCGGCGATTAAACTGCTTTTATTCAGCGTCTCATCAAAAATGAAAACATTTTTGAAAACTACAAGTCTCATGCGTTTTAGTGGTGAAAAAGTAATTTAAAAAATCGTTCTGGAAATGAGTTTACTCCCTGGGTACTTTCTTTGTATACCTTTGACTATACAGGCCGAGTCCGGGATTTAGGGAAATCGCAGGTTTTCGTTTGCCGGCGATTAAACTGCTTTTATTCAGCGTCTCATCAAAAATGAAAACATTTTTGAAAACTACAAGTTTCATGTGTTTTAGTGCTGAAAAAATAATTTAAAAAATCGTTCGGGAAATGAGTTTACTCCCTGGGTACTTTCTTTGTATACTTTTGACTATACAGGCCAAGCCGGGAATTACGGGAAATCGCGGTTTTCGTTTGCCGGCGATTAAACTTCTTTTACTCAGCATCTCATCAAAAATGAAAACATTTTTAAAAACTACAAGTCTCATGTGCTTTAGTGGTGAAAAAATAATATAAAAAATCGTTCTGGAAATGAGTTTACTCACAGGGTACTTTCTTTGTATACATTCGACTATACCTGCTAAGCCCGGGATTTACGGGAAATTGCGGGTTTTCGTTTGCCGGCGATTAAACTTCTTTTATTCAGCGTCTCATCAAAAATGAAAACAATTTTAAAAACTACAAGTCTCATGCGTTTTAGTGCTGAAAAAATAATTTAAAAAATCGTTCGGGAAATGAGTTTACTCCCTGGGTACTTTCTTTGTATACTTTTGACTATACGGGCCAAGCCGGGATTTACGGAAAATCGCGGGTTTTCGTTTGCCGTTCGGGAAATGAGTTTACTCCCTGGGTACTTTCTTTGTATACTTTTGACTATACGGGCCAAGCCCGGGATTTACGGGAAATCGCGGGTTTTCGTTTGCCGGCGATTAAACTTCTTTTATTCAGCGTCTCATCAAAAATGAAAACATTTTTAAAAACTACAAGTCTTATGCGTTTTAGTGGTGAAAAAATAATTTAAAAAATCGTTTTGGAAATGAGTTTACTCCCTGGGTACTTTCTTTGTATACTTTTGACTATACGGGCCAAGCCGGGATTTACGGGAAATCGCGGGTTTTCGTTTGCCGGCGATTAAACTTCTTTCATTCAGCGTCTCATCAAAAATGAAAACATTTTTAAAAACTACAAGTCTCATGCGTTTTAGTGGTGAAAAAATAATTTAAAAAATCGTTCGGGGAATGAGTTTACTCCCTGGGTACTTTCTTTGTATACTTTTGACTATACGGGCCGAGTCCGGGATTTACGGGAAATCGCGGATTTTCGTTTGCCGGCGATTAAACTTCTTTTATTCAGCGTCCCATCAAATATGAAAATATTTTTGAAAACTACAAGTCTCGTGCGTTTTAGTGGTGAAAAAATAATTTAAAAAATCGTTCGGGAAATGAGTTTACTCCCTGGGTACTTTCTTTGTATACTTTTGACTATACGGGCCAAGCCCGGGATTTACGGGAAATCGCGGGTTTTCGTTTGCCGGCGATTAAACTTCTTTTATTCAGCGTCTCATCAAAAATGAAAACATTTTTAAAAACTACAAGTCTCATGGGCTTTAGTGGTAAAAAAATAATTTAAAAAATCGTTCTGGAAATGAGTTTACTCCCTGGGTACTTTCTTTGTATACATTCGACTATACGTGCCAAGCCCGGGATTTACGGGAAATCGCGGGTTTTTGTTTGCCGGCGATTAAACTGCTTTTATTCAGCGTCTCATCAAAAATGAAAACATTTTTGAAAACTACAAGTCTCATGCGTTTTAGTGGTGAAAAAGTAATTTAAAAAATCGTTCGGGAAATGAGTTTACTCCCTGGGTACTTTCTTTGTATACTTTTGACTATACGGTCCAAGCCCGGGATTTACGGGAAATCGCGGGTTTCGTTTGCCGGCGATTAAACTTCTTTTATTCAGCGTCTCATCAAAAATGAAATCATTTTTGAAAACTACAAGTCTCATGCGTTTTAGTGGTGAAAAAAAAATTTAAAAAATCGTTCGGGAAATGAGTTTACTCCCTGGGTACTTTCTTTGTATACTTTTGACTATACGGGCCAAGCCCGGGATTTACGGGAAATCGCGGGTTTTCGTTTGCCGGCGATTAAACTTCTTTTATTCCGGGTCTCATCAAAAATGAAAACATTTTTGAAAACTACAAGTCTCATGCGTTTTAGTGAGGAAAAAAAAATTTAAAAAATCGTTCGGGAAATGAGTTTACTCCCTGGGTACTTTCTTTGTATACATTCGACTATACGGGTCAAGCCCGGGATTTACGGGAAATCGCGGGATTTCGTTTGCCGTCGATTAAACTGCTTTTATTCAGCGTCTCATCAAAAATGAAAACATTTTTGAAAACTACAAGTCTCATGCGTTTTAGTGGTGAAAAAGTAATTTAAAAAATCGTTCGGGAAATGAGTTTACTCCCTGGGTACTTTCTTTGTATACTTTTGACTATACGGTCCAAGCCCGGGATTTACGGGAAATCGCGGGTTTCGTTTGCCGGCGATTAAACTTCTTTTATTCATCGTCTCATCAAAAATGAAAACATTTTTGAAAACTACAAGTCTCATGCGTTTTAGTGGTGAAAAAAAAATTTAAAAAATCGTTCGGGAAATGAGTTTACTCCCTTGGTACTTTCTTTGTATACTTTTGACTATACGGGCCAAGCCCGGGATTTACGGGAAATCGCGGGTTTTCGTTTGCCGGCGATTAAACTTCTTTTATTCAGCGTCTCATCAAAAATGAAAACATTTTTGAAAACTACAAGTCTCATGCGTTTTAGTGGTGAAAAAAAAATTTAAAAAATCGTTCGGGAAATGAGTTTACTCCCTGGGTACTTTCTTTGTATACATTCGACTATACGGGCCAAGCCCCGGATTTACGGGTAAACGCGGGATTTCGTTTGCCGGCGATTAAACTGCTTTTATTCAGCGTCTCATCAAAAATGAAAACATTTTTGAAAACTACAAGTCTCATGCGTTTTAGTGGTGAAAAAGTAATTTAAAAAATCGTTCTGGAAATGAGTTTACTCCCTGGGTACTTTCTTTGTATACCTTTGACTATACAGGCCGAGTCCGGGATTTAGGGAAATCGCAGGTTTTCGTTTGCCGGCGATTAAACTGCTTTTATTCAGCGTCTCATCAAAAATGAAAACATTTTTGAAAACTACAAGTTTCATGTGTTTTAGTGCTGAAAAAATAATTTAAAAAATCGTTCGGGAAATGAGTTTACTCCCTGGGTACTTTCTTTGTATACTTTTGACTATACAGGCCAAGCCGGGAATTACGGGAAATCGCGGTTTTCGTTTGCCGGCGATTAAACTTCTTTTACTCAGCATCTCATCAAAAATGAAAACATTTTTAAAAACTACAAGTCTCATGTGCTTTAGTGGTGAAAAAATAATATAAAAAATCGTTCTGGAAATGAGTTTACTCACAGGGTACTTTCTTTGTATACATTCGACTATACCTGCTAAGCCCGGGATTTACGGGAAATTGCGGGTTTTCGTTTGCCGGCGATTAAACTTCTTTTATTCAGCGTCTCATCAAAAATGAAAACAATTTTAAAAACTACAGGTCTCATGCGTTTTAGTGCTGAAAAAATAATTTAAAAAATCGTTCGGGAAATGAGTTTACTCCCTGGGTACTTTCTTTGTATACTTTTGACTATACGGGCCAAGCCGGGATTTACGGGAAATCGCGGGTTTTCGTTTGCCGTTCGGGAAATGTGTTTACTCCCTGGGTACTTTCTTTGTATACCTTTGACTATACAGGCCGAGTCCGGGATTTAGGGAAATCGCAGGTTTTCGTTTGCCGGCGATTAAACTGCTTTTATTCAGCGTCTCATCAAAAATGAAAACATTTTTGAAAACAACAAGTTTCATGTGTTTTAGTGCTGAAAAAATAATTTAAAAAATCGTTCGGGAAATGAGTTTACTCCCTGGGTACTTTCTTTGTATACTTTTGACTATACAGGCCAAGCCGGGAATTACGGGAAATCGCGGTTTTCGTTTGCCGGCGATTAAACTTCTTTTACTCAGCATCTCATCAAAAATGAAAACATTTTTAAAAACTACAAGTCTCATGGGCTTTAGTGGTGAAAAAATAATATAAAAAATCGTTCTGGAAATGAGTTTACTCACAGGGTACTTTCTTTGTATACATTCGACTATACCTGCTAAGCCCGGGATTTACGGGAAATCGCGGGTTTTCGTTTGCCGGCGATTAAACTTCTTTTATTCAGCGTCTCATCAAAAATGAAAACAATTTTGAAAACTACAAGTCTCATGCGTTTTAGTGGTGAAAAAATAATTTAAAAAATCGTTCGGGAAATGAGTTTACTCCCTGGGTACTTTCTTTGTATACTTTTGACTATACGGGCCAAGCCGGGATTTACGGGAAATCGCGGGTTTTCGTTTGCCGTTCGGGAAATGTGTTTACTCCCTGGGTACTTTCTTTGTATACTTTTGACTATACGGGCCGAGTCCGGGATTTACGGGAAATCTCAGATTTTCGTTTGCCGGCGATTAAACTTCTTTTATTCAGCGTCCCATCAAATATGAAAATATTTTTGAAAACTACAAGTCTCATGCGTTTAGTGGTAAAAAAATAATATAAAAAATCGTTCGGGAAATGTGTTTACTCCCTGGGTACTTTCTTTGTATACTTTTGACTATACGGGCCAAGCCCGGGATTTACGGGAAATCGCGGGTTTTCGTTTCCGGCGATTAAACTTCTTTTATTCAGCGTCTAATCAAAAATGGAAACATTTTTAAAAACTACAAGTCTTATGCGTTTTAGTGGTGAAAAAATAATTTAAAAAATCGTTCTGGAAATGAGTTTACTTCCTGGGTACTTTCTTTGTATACTTTTGACTATACGGGCCAAGCCGGGATTTACGGGAAATCGCGGGTTTTCGTTTGCCGGCGATTAAACTTCTTTCATTCAGCGTCTCATCAAAAATAAAAACATTTTTAAAAACTACAAGTCTCATGCGTTTTAGTGGTGAAAAAATAATTTAAAAAATCGTTCGGGGAATGAGTTTACTCCCTGGGTACTTTCTTTGTATACTTTTGACTATACGGGCCGAGTCCGGGATTTACGGGAAATCGCGGATTTTCGTTTGCCGGCAATTAAACTTCTTTTATTCAGCGTCTCATCAAAAATGAAAACATTTTTAAAAACTACAAGTCTCATGGGCTTTAGTGGTAAAAAAATAATTTAAAAAATCGTTCTGGAAATGAGTTTACTCCCTGGGTACTTTCTTTGTATACATTCGACTATACGTGCCATGCCCGGGATTTACGGGAAATCGCGGGTTTTCGTTTGCCGGCGATTAAACTGCTTTTATTCAGCGTCTCATCAAAAATGAAAACATTTTTGAAAACTACAAGTCTCATGCGTTTTAGTGACGAAAAAAAATTTAAAAAATCGTTCGGGAAATGAGTTTACTCCCTGGGTACTTTCTTTGTATACATTCGACTATACGGGCCAAGCCCCGGATTTACGGGAAATCGCGGGATTTCGTTTGCCGTCGATTAAACTGCTTTTATTCAGCGTCTCATCAAAAATGAAAACATTTTTGAAAACTACAAGTCTCATGCGTTTTAGTGGTGAAAAAGTAATTTAAAAAATCGTTCGGGAAATGAGTTTACTCCCTGGGTACTTTCTTTGTATACTTTTGACTATACAGTCCAAGCCCGGGATTTACGGGAAATCGCGGGTTTCGTTTGCCGGCGATTAAACTTCTTTTATTCAGCGTCTCATCAAAAATGAAATCATTTTTGAAAACTACAAGTCTCATGCGTTTTAGTGGTGAAAAAAAAATTTAAAAAATCGTTCGGGAAATGAGTTTACTGCCTGGGTACTTTCTTTGTATACTTTTGACTATACGGGCCAACCCCGAGATTTACGGGAAATCGCGGGTTTTCGTTTGCCGGCGATTAAACTTCTTTTATTCAGCGTCTCATCAAAAATGAAAACATTTTTGAAAACTACAAGTCTCATGCGTTTTAGTGACGAAAAAAAAATTTAAAAAATCGTTCGGGAAATGAGTTTACTCCCTGGGTACTTTCTTTGTATACATTCGACTATACGGGCCAAGCCCCGGATTTACGGGAAATCGCGGGTTTTCGTTTGCCGGCGATTAAACTTCTTTTATTCAGCGTCTCATCAAAAATGAAAACATTTTTGAAAACTACAAGTCTCATGCGTTTTAGTGACGAAAAAAAAATTTAAAAAATCGTTCGGGAAATGAGTTAACTCCCTGGGTACTTTCTTTGTATACATTCGACTATACGGGCCAAGCCCCGGATTTACGAGAAATCGCGGGATTTCGTTTGCCGTCGATTAAACTGCTTTTATTCAGCGTCTCATCAAAAATGAAAACATTTTTGAAAACTACAAGTCTCATGCGTTTTAGTGGTGAAAAAGTAATTTAAAAAATCGTTCGGGAAATGAGTTTACTCCCTGGGTACTTTCTTTGTATACTTTTGACTATACGGTCCAAGCCCGGGATTTACGGGAAATCGCGGGTTTCGTTTGCCGGCGATTAAACTTCTTTTATTCAGCGTCTCATCAAAAATGAAAACATTTTTGAAAACTACAAGTCTCATGCGTTTTAGTGGTGAAAAAAAAATTTAAAAAATCGTTCGGGAAATGAGTTAACTCCCTGGGTACTTTCTTTGTATACATTCGACTATACGGGCCAAGCCCCGGATTTACGGGAAATCGCGGGATTTCGTTTGCCGTCGATTAAACTGCTTTTATTCAGCGTCTCATCAAAAATGAAAACATTTTTAAAAACTACAAGTCTCATGCGTTTTAGTGGTGAAAAAGTAATTTAAAAAATCGTTCGGGAAATGAGTTTACTCCCTGGGTACTTTCTTTGTATACTTTTGACTATACGGTCCAAGCCCGGGATTTACGGGAAATCGCGGGTTTCGTTTGCCGGCTATTAAACTCCTTTTATTCAGCGTCTCATCAAAAATGAAAACATTTTTGAAAACTACAAGTCTCATGCGTTTTAGTGGTGAAAAAAAAATTTAAAAAATCGTTCGGGAAATGAGTTTACTCCCTGGGTACTTTCTTTGTATACTTTTGACTATACGGGCCAAGCCCGGGATTTACGGGAAATCGCGGGTTTTCGTTTGCCTGCGATTAAACTTCTTTTATTCAGCGTCTCATCAAAAATGAAAACATTTTTGAAAACTACAAGTCTCATGCGTTTTAGTGGTGAAAAAAAAATTTAAAAAATCGTTCGGGAAATGAGTTTACTCCCTGGGTACTTTCTTTGTATACATTCGACTATACGGGCCAAGCCCCGGATTTACGGGTAAACGCGGGATTTCGTTTGCCGGCGATTAAACTGCTTTTATTCAGCGTCTCATCAAAAATGAAAACATTTTTGAAAACTACAAGTCTCATGCGTTTTAGTGGTGAAAAAGTAATTTAAAAAATCGTTCTGGAAATGAGTTTACTCCCTGGGTACTTTCTTTGTATACCTTTGACTATACTGGCCGAGTCCGGGATTTAGGGAAATCGCAGGTTTTCGTTTGCCGGCGATTAAACTGATTTTATTCAGCGTCTCATCAAAAATGAAAACATTTTTGAAAACTACAAGTCTCATGTGTTTTAGTGCTGAAAAAATAATTTAAAAAATCGTTCGGGAAATGAATTTACTCCCTGGGTACTTTCTTTGTATACTTTTGACTATACAGGCCAAGCCGGGAATTACGGGAAATCGCGGTTTTCGTTTGCCGGCGATTAAACTTCTTTTACTCAGCATCTCATCAAAAATGAAAACATTTTTAAAAACTACAAGTCTCATGGGCTTTAGTGGTGAAAAAATAATATAAAAAATCGTTCTGGAAATGAGTTTACTCACAGGGTACTTTCTTTGTATACATTCGACTATACCTGCTAAGCCCGGGATTTACGGGAAATCGCGGGTTTTCGTTTGCCGGCGATTAAACTTCTTTTATTCAGCGTCTCATCAAAAATGAAAACAATTTTGAAAACTACAAGTCTCATGCGTTTTAGTGGTGAAAAAATAATTTAAAAAATCGTTCGGGAAATGAGTTTACTCCCTGGGTAATTTCTTTGTATACTTTTGACTATACGGGCCAAGCCGGGATTTACGGGAAATCGCGGGTTTTCGTTTGCCGTTCGGGAAATGAGTTTACTCCCTGGGTACTTTCTTTGTATACTTTTGACTATACGGGCCGAGTCCGGGATTTACGGGAAATCTCAGATTTTCGTTTGCCGGCGATTAAACTTCTTTTATTCAGCGTCCCATCAAATATGAAAATATTTTTGAAAACTACAAGTCTCATGCGTTTAGTGGTAAAAAAATAATATAAAAAATCGTTCGGGAAATGTGTTTACTCCCTGGGTACTTTCTTTGTATACTTTTGACTATACGGGCCAAGCCCGGGATTTACGGGAAATCGCGGGTTTTCGTTTGCCGGCGATTAAACTTCTTTTATTCAGCGTCTCATCAAAAATGAAAACATTTTTAAAAACTACAAGTCTTATGCGTTTTAGTGGTGAAAAAATAATTTAAAAAATCGTTCTGGAAATGAGTTTACTCCCTGGGTACTTTCTTTGTATACTTTTGACTATACGGGCCAAGCCGGGATTTACGGGAAATCGCGGGTTTTCGTTTGCCGGCGATTAAACTTCTTTCATTCAGCGTCTCATCAAAAATAAAAACATTTTTAAAAACTACAAGTCTCATGCGTTTTAGTGGTGAAAAAATAATTTAAAAAATCGTTCGGGGAATGAGTTTACTCCCTGGGTACTTTCTTTGTATACTTTTGACTATACGGGCCAAGCCGGGATTTACGGGAAATCGCGGGTTTTCGTTTGCCGGCGATTAAACTTCTTTCATTCAGCGTCTCATCAAAAATGAAAACATTTTTAAAAACTACAAGTCTCATGCGTTTTAGTGGTGAAAAAATAATTTAAAAAATCGTTCGGGGAATGAGTTTACTCCCTGGGTACTTTCTTTGTATACTTTTGACTATACGGGCCGAGTCCGGGATTTACGGGAAATCGCGGATTTTCGTTTGCCGGCAATTAAACTTCTTTTATTCAGCGTCCCATCAAATATGAAAATATTTTTGAAAACTACAAGTCTCATGCGTTTAGTGGTAAAAAAATAATATAAAAAATCGTTCGGGAAATGAGTTTACTCCCTGGGTACTTTCTTTGTATACATTCGACTATACGGGCCAAGCCCCGGATTTACGGGAAATCGAGGGTTTTCGTTTGCCGGCGATTAAACTTCTTTTATTCAGCGTCTCATCAAAAATGAAAACATTTTTGAAAACTACAAGTCTCATGCGTTTAGTGGTAAAAAAATAATATAAAAAATCGTTCGGGAAATGAGTTTACTCCCTGGGTACTTTCTTTGTATACATTCGACTATACGGGCCAAGCCCCGGATTAACGGGAAATCGCGGGTTTTCGTTTGCCGGCGATTAAACTTCTTTTATTCAGCGTCTCATCAAAAATGAAAACATTTTTGAAAACTACAAGTCTCATGCGTTTTAGTGACGAAAAAAAAATTTAAAAAATCGTTCGGGAAATGAGTTAACTCCCTGGGTACTTTCTTTGTATACATTCGACTATACGGGCCAAGCCCCGGATTTACGAGAAATCGCGGGATTTCGTTTGCCGTCGATTAAACTGCTTTTATTCAGCGTCTCATCAAAAATGAAAACATTTTTGAAAACTACAAGTCTCATGCGTTTTAGTGGTGAAAAAGTAATTTAAAAAATCGTTCGGGAAATGAGTTTACTCCCTGGGTACTTTCTTTGTATACTTTTGACTATACGGTCCAAGCCCGGGATTTACGGGAAATCGCGGGTTTCGTTTGCCGGCGATTAAACTTCTTTTATTCAGCGTCTCATCAAAAATGAAAACATTTTTGAAAACTACAAGTCTCATGCGTTTTAGTGGTGAAAAAAAAATTTAAAAAATCGTTCGGGAAATGAGTTAACTCCCTGGGTACTTTCTTTGTATACATTCGACTATACGGGCCAAGCCCCGGATTTACGGGAAATCGCGGGATTTCGTTTGCCGTCGATTAAACTGCTTTTATTCAGCGTCTCATCAAAAATGAAAACATTTTTAAAAACTACAAGTCTCATGCGTTTTAGTGGTGAAAAAGTAATTTAAAAAATCGTTCGGGAAATGAGTTTACTCCCTGGGTACTTTCTTTGTATACTTTTGACTATACGGTCCAAGCCCGGGATTTACGGGAAATCGCGGGTTTCGTTTGCCGGCTATTAAACTCCTTTTATTCAGCGTCTCATCAAAAATGAAAACATTTTTGAAAACTACAAGTCTCATGCGTTTTAGTGGTGAAAAAAAAAATTAAAAAATCGTTCGGGAAATGAGTTTACTCCCTGGGTACTTTCTTTGTATACTTTTGACTATACGGGCCAAGCCCGGGATTTACGGGAAATCGCGGGTTTTCGTTTGCCTGCGATTAAACTTCTTTTATTCAGCGTCTCATCAAAAATGAAAACATTTTTGAAAACTACAAGTCTCATGCGTTTTAGTGGTGAAAAAAAAATTTAAAAAATCGTTCGGGAAATGAGTTTACTCCCTGGGTACTTTCTTTGTATACATTCGACTATACGGGCCAAGCCCCGGATTTACGGGTAAACGCGGGATTTCGTTTGCCGGCGATTAAACTGCTTTTATTCAGCGTCTCATCAAAAATGAAAACATTTTTGAAAACTACAAGTCTCATGCGTTTTAGTGGTGAAAAAGTAATTTAAAAAATCGTTCTGGAAATGAGTTTACTCCCTGGGTACTTTCTTTGTATACCTTTGACTATACTGGCCGAGTCCGGGATTTAGGGAAATCGCAGGTTTTCGTTTGCCGGCGATTAAACTGATTTTATTCAGCGTCTCATCAAAAATGAAAACATTTTTGAAAACTACAAGTCTCATGTGTTTTAGTGCTGAAAAAATAATTTAAAAAATCGTTCGGGAAATGAATTTACTCCCTGGGTACTTTCTTTGTATACTTTTGACTATACAGGCCAAGCCGGGAATTACGGGAAATCGCGGTTTTCGTTTGCCGGCGATTAAACTTCTTTTACTCAGCATCTCATCAAAAATGAAAACATTTTTAAAAACTACAAGTCTCATGGGCTTTAGTGGTGAAAAAATAATATAAAAAATCGTTCTGGAAATGAGTTTACTCACAGGGTACTTTCTTTGTATACATTCGACTATACCTGCTAAGCCCGGGATTTACGGGAAATCGCGGGTTTTCGTTTGCCGGCGATTAAACTTCTTTTATTCAGCGTCTCATCAAAAATGAAAACAATTTTGAAAACTACAAGTCTCATGCGTTTTAGTGGTGAAAAAATAATTTAAAAAATCGTTCGGGAAATGAGTTTACTCCCTGGGTAATTTCTTTGTATACTTTTGACTATACGGGCCAAGCCGGGATTTACGGGAAATCGCGGGTTTTCGTTTGCCGTTCGGGAAATGAGTTTACTCCCTGGGTACTTTCTTTGTATACTTTTGACTATACGGGCCGAGTCCGGGATTTACGGGAAATCTCAGATTTTCGTTTGCCGGCGATTAAACTTCTTTTATTCAGCGTCCCATCAAATATGAAAATATTTTTGAAAACTACAAGTCTCATGCGTTTAGTGGTAAAAAAATAATATAAAAAATCGTTCGGGAAATGTGTTTACTCCCTGGGTACTTTCTTTGTATACTTTTGACTATACGGGCCAAGCCCGGGATTTACGGGAAATCGCGGGTTTTCGTTTGCCGGCGATTAAACTTCTTTTATTCAGCGTCTCATCAAAAATGAAAACATTTTTAAAAACTACAAGTCTTATGCGTTTTAGTGGTGAAAAAATAATTTAAAAAATCGTTCTGGAAATGAGTTTACTCCCTGGGTACTTTCTTTGTATACTTTTGACTATACGGGCCAAGCCGGGATTTACGGGAAATCGCGGGTTTTCGTTTGCCGGCGATTAAACTTCTTTCATTCAGCGTCTCATCAAAAATAAAAACATTTTTAAAAACTACAAGTCTCATGCGTTTTAGTGGTGAAAAAATAATTTAAAAAATCGTTCGGGGAATGAGTTTACTCCCTGGGTACTTTCTTTGTATACTTTTGACTATACGGGCCAAGCCGGGATTTACGGGAAATCGCGGGTTTTCGTTTGCCGGCGATTAAACTTCTTTCATTCAGCGTCTCATCAAAAATGAAAACATTTTTAAAAACTACAAGTCTCATGCGTTTTAGTGGTGAAAAAATAATTTAAAAAATCGTTCGGGGAATGAGTTTACTCCCTGGGTACTTTCTTTGTATACTTTTGACTATACGGGCCGAGTCCGGGATTTACGGGAAATCGCGGATTTTCGTTTGCCGGCAATTAAACTTCTTTTATTCAGCGTCCCATCAAATATGAAAATATTTTTGAAAACTACAAGTCTCATGCGTTTAGTGGTAAAAAAATAATATAAAAAATCGTTCGGGAAATCAGTTTACTCCCTGGGTACTTTCTTTGTATACTTTTGACTATACGGGCCAAGCCCGGGGTTTACGGGAAATCGCGGGTTTTCGTTTGCCGGCGATTAAACTTCTTTTATTCAGCGTCTCATCAATAATGAAAACATTTTTAAAAACAACAAGTCTTATGCGTTTTAGTGGTGAAAAAATAGTTTAAAAAATCGTTCTGGAAATGAGTTTACTCCCTGGGTACTTTCTTTGTATACTTTTGACTATACGGTCCGAGTCCGGGATTTAGGGAAATCGCAGGTTTTCGTTTGTCGTTCTGGAAATGAGTTTACTCCCTGGGTACTTTCTTTGTATACTTTTGACTATACGGGCCAAGCCCCGGATTTACGGGAAATCGCGGGATTTCGTTTGCCGTCGATTAAACTTCTTTCATTCAGCGTCTCATCAAAAATGAAAACATTTTTAAAAACTACAAGTCTCGTGCGTTTAGTGGTAAAAAAATAATATAAAAAATCGTTCGGGAAATGTGTTTACTCCCTGGGTACTTTCTTTGTATACTTTTGACTATACGGGCCAAGCCCGGGATTTACGGGAAATCGCGGGTTTTCGTTTTCCGGCGATTAAACTTCTTTCATTCAGCGTCTCATCAAAAATGAAAACATTTTTAAAAACTACAAGTCTCATGGGCTTTAGTGGTAAAAAAATAATTTAAAAAATCGTTCTGGAAATGAGTTTACTCCCTGGGTACTTTCTTTGTATACATTCGACTATACCTGCTAAGCCCGGGATTTACGGGAAATCGCGGGTTTTCGTTTGCCGGCGATTAAACTTCTTTTATTCAGCGTCTCATCAAAAATGAAAACAATTTTAAAAACTACAAGTCTCATGCGTTTTAGTGGTGAAAAAAAAATTTAAAAAATCGTTCGGGAAATGAGTTAACTCCCTGGGTACTTTCTTTGTATACATTCGACTATACGGGCCAAGCCCCGGATTTACGGGAAATCGCGGGATTTCGTTTGCCGTCGATTAAACTGCTTTTATTCAGCGTCTCATCAAAAATGAAAACATTTTTGAAAACTACAAGTCTCATGCGTTTTAGTGGTGAAAAAGTAATTTAAAAAATCGTTCGGGAAATGAGTTTACTCCCTGGGTACTTTCTTTGTATACTTTTGACTATACGGTCAAAGCCCGGGATTTACGGGAAATCGCGGGTTTCGTTTGCCGGCGATTAAACTTCTTTTATTCAGCGTCTCATCAAAAATGAAAACATTTTTGAAAACTACAAGTCTTATGCGTTTTAGTGGTGAAAAAAAAATTTAAAAAATCGTTCGGGAAATGAGTTTACTCCCTGGGTACTTTCTTTGTATACTTTTGACTATACGGGCCAAGCCCGGGATTTACGGGAAATCGCGGGTTTTCGTTTGCCGGCGATTAAACTTCTTTTATTCAGCGTCTCATCAAAAATGAAAACATTTTTGAAAACTACAAGTCTCATGCGTTTTAGTGGTGAAAAAAAAATTTAAAAAATCGTTCGGGAAATGAGTTTACTCCCTGGGTACTTTCTTTGTATACATTCGACTATACGGGCCAAGCCCCGGATTTACCGGTAAACGCGGGATTTCGTTTGCCGGCGATTAAACTGCTTTTATTCAGCGTCTCATCAAAAATGAAAACATTTTTGAAAACTACAAGTCTCATGCGTTTTAGTGGTGAAAAAGTAATTTAAAAAATCGTTCTGGAAATGAGTTTACTCCCTGGGTACTTTCTTTGTATACCTTTGACTATACAGGCCGAGTCCGGGATTTAGGGAAATCGCAGGTTTTCGTTTGCCGGCGATTAAACTGCTTTTATTCAGCGTCTCATCAAAAATGAAAACATTTTTGAAAACTACAAGTTTCATGTGTTTTAGTGCTGAAAAAATAATTTAAAAAATCGTTCGGGAAATGAGTTTACTCCCTGGGTACTTTCTTTGTATACTTTTGACTATACAGGCCAAGCCGGGAATTACGGGAAATCGCGGTTTTCGTTTGCCGGCGATTAAACTTCTTTTACTCAGCATCTCATCAAAAATGAAAACATTTTTAAAAACTACAAGTCTCATGTGCTTTAGTGGTGAAAAAATAATATAAAAAATCGTTCTGGAAATGAGTTTACTCACAGGGTACTTTCTTTGTATACATTCGACTATACCTGCTAAGCCCGGGATTTACGGGAAATCGCGGGTTTTCGTTTGCCGGCGATTAAACTTCTTTTATTCAGCGTCTCATCAAAAATGAAAACAATTTTAAAAACTACAAGTCTCATGCGTTTTAGTGGTGAAAAAATATATTAAAAAATCGTTCGGGAAATGAGTTTACTCCCTGGGTACTTTCTTTGTATACTTTTGACTATACGGGCCAAGCCGGGATTTACGGGAAATCGCGGGTTTTCGTTTGCCGTTCGGGAAATGTGTTTACTCCCTGGGTACTTTCTTTGTATACCTTTGACTATACAGGCCGAGTCCGGGATTTAGGGAAATCGCAGGTTTTCGTTTGCCGGCGATTAAACTGCTTTTATTCAGCGTCTCATCAAAAATGAAAACATTTTTGAAAACTACAAGTTTCATGTGTTTTAGTGCTGAAAAAATAATTTAAAAAATCGTTCGGGAAATGAGTTTACTCCCTGGGTACTTTCTTTGTATACTTTTGACTATATAGGCCAAGCCGGGAATTACGGGAAATCGCGGTTTTCGTTTGCCGGCGATTAAACTTCTTTTACTCAGCATCTCATCAAAAATGAAAACATTTTTAAAAACTACAAGTCTCATGGGCTTTAGTGGTGAAAAAATAATATAAAAAATCGTTCTGGAAATGAGTTTACTCACAGGGTACTTTCTTTGTATACATTCGACTATACCTGCTAAGCCCGGGATTTACGGGAAATCGCGGGTTTTCGTTTGCCGGCGATTAAACTTCTTTTATTCAGCGTCTCATCAAAAATGAAAACAATTTTGAAAACTACAAGTCTCATGCGTTTTAGTGGTGAAAAAATAATTTAAAAAATCGTTCGGGAAATGAGTTTACTCCCTGGGTACTTTCTTTGTATACTTTTGACTATACGGGCCAAGCCGGGATTTACGGGAAATCGCGGGTTTTCGTTTGCCGTTCGGGAAATGTATTTACTCCCTGGGTACTTTCTTTGTATACTTTTGACTATACGGGCCGAGTCCGGGATTTACGGGAAATCTCAGATTTTCGTTTGCCGGCGATTAAACTTCTTTTATTCAGCGTCCCATCAAATATGAAAATATTTTTGAAAACTACAAGTCTCATGCGTTTAGTGGTAAAAAAAATAATATAAAAAATCGTTCGGGAAATGTGTTTACTCCCTGGGTACTTTCTTTGTATACTTTTGACTATACGGGCCAAGCCCGGGATTTACGGGAAATCGCGGGTTTTCGTTTCCGGCGATTAAACTTCTTTTATTCAGCGTCTAATCAAAAATGGAAACATTTTTAAAAACTACAAGTCTTATGCGTTTTAGTGGTGAAAAAATAATTTAAAAAATCGTTCTGGAAATGAGTTTACTTCCTGGGTACTTTCTTTGTATACTTTTGACTATACGGGCCAAGCCGGGATTTACGGAAAATCGCGGGTTTTCGTTTGCCGGCGATTAAACTTCTTTCATTCAGCGTCTCATCAAAAATAAAAACATTTTTAAAAACTACAAGTCTCATGCGTTTTAGTGGTGAAAAAATAATTTAAAAAATCGTTCGGGGAATGAGTTTACTCCCTGGGTACTTTCTTTGTATACTTTTGACTATACGGGCCGAGTCCGGGATTTACGGGAAATCGCGGATTTTCGTTTGCCGGCAATTAAACTTCTTTTATTCAGCGTCTCATCAAAAATGAAAACATTTTTAAAAACTACAAGTCTCATGGGCTTTAGTGGTAAAAAAATAATTTAAAAAATCGTTCTGGAAATGAGTTTACTCCCTGGGTACTTTCTTTGTATACATTCGACTATACGTGCCATGCCCGGGATTTACGGGAAATCGCGGGTTTTCGTTTACCGGCGATTAAACTGCTTTTATTCAGCGTCTCATCAAAAATGAAAACATTTTTGAAAACTACAAGTCTCATGCGTTTTAGTGACGAAAAAAAAATTTAAAAAATCGTTCGGGAAATGAGATTACTCCCTGGGTACTTTCTTTGTATACATTCGACTATACGGGCCAAGCCCCGGATTTACGGGAAATCGCGGGATTTCGTTTGCCGTCGATTAAACTGCTTTTATTCAGCGTCTCATCAAAAATGAAAACATTTTTGAAAACTACAAGTCTCATGCGTTTTAGTGGTGAAAAAGTAATTTAAAAAATCGTTCGGGAAATGAGTTTACTCCCTGGGTACTTTCTTTGTATACTTTTGACTATACGGTCCAAGCCCGGGATTTACGGGAAATCGCGGGTTTCGTTTGCCGGCGATTAAACTTCTTTTATTCAGCGTCTCATCAAAAATGAAATCATTTTTGAAAACTACAAGTCTCGTGCGTTTTAGTGGTGAAAAAAAAATTTAAAAAATCGTTCGGGAAATGAGTTTACTGCCTGGGTACTTTCTTTGTATACTTTTGACTATACGGGCCAAGCCCGGGATTTACGGGAAATCGCGGGTTTTCGTTTGCCGGCGATTAAACTTCTTTTATTCAGCGTCTCATCAAAAATGAAAACATTTTTGAAAACTACAAGTCTCATGCGTTTTAGTGACGAAAAAAAAAATTAAAAAATCGTTCGGGAAATGAGTTTACTCCCTGGGTACTTTCTTTGTATACATTCGACTATACGGGCCAAGCCCCGGATTTCTGGGAAATCGCGGGTTTTCGTTTGCCGGCGATTAAACTTCTTTTATTCAGCGTCTCATCAAAAATGAAAACATTTTTGAAAACTACAAGTCTCATGCGTTTTAGTGACGAAAAAAAAATTTAAAAAATCGTTCGGGAAATGAGTTAACTCCCTGGGTACTTTCTTTGTATACATTCGACTATACGGGCCAAGCCCCGGATTTACGGGAAATCGCGGGATTTCGTTTGCCGTCGATTAAACTGCTTTTATTCAGCGTCTCATCAAAAATGAAAACATTTTTGAAAACTACAAGTCTCATGCGTTTTAGTGGTGAAAAAGTAATTTAAAAAATCGTTCGGGAAATGAGTTTACTCCCTGGGTACTTTCTTTGTATACTTTTGACTATACGGTCCAAGCCCGGGATTTACGGGAAATCGCGGGTTTCGTTTGCGGGCGATTAAACTTCTTTTATTCAGCGTCTCATCAAAAATGAAAACATTTTTGAAAACTACAAGTCTCATGCGTTTTAGTGGTGAAAAAAAAATTTAAAAAATCGTTCGGGAAATGAGTTAACTCCCTGGGTACTTTCTTTGTATACATTCGACTATACGGGCCAAGCCCCGGATTTACGGGAAATCGCGGGATTTCGTTTGCCGTCGATTAAACTGCTTTTATTCAGCGTCTCATCAAAAATGAAAACATTTTTAAAAACTACAAGTCTCATGCGTTTTAGTGGTGAAAAAGTAATTTAAAAAATCGTTCGGGAAATGAGTTTACTCCCTGGGTACTTTCTTTGTATACTTTTGACTATACGGTCCAAGCCCGGGATTTACGGGAAATCGCGGGTTTCGTTTGCCGGCGATTAAACTCCTTTTATTCAGCGTCTCATCAAAAATGAAAACATTTTTGAAAACTACAAGTCTCATGCGTTTTAGTGGTGAAAAAAAAATTTAAAAAATCGTTCGGGAAATGAGTTTACTCCCTGGGTACTTTCTTTGTATACTTTTGACTATACGGGCCAAGCCCGGGATTTACGGGAAATCGCGAGTTTTCGTTTGCCTGCGATTAAACTTCTTTTATTCAGCGTCTCATCAAAAATGAAAACATTTTTGAAAACTACAAGTCTCATGCGTTTTAGTGGTGAAAAAAAAATTTAAAAAATCGTTCGGGAAATGAGTTTACTCCCTGGGTACTTTCTTTGTATACATTCGACTATACGGGCCAAGCCCCGGATTTACGGGTAAACGCGGGATTTCGTTTGCCGGCGATTAAACTGCTTTTATTCAGCGTCTCATCAAAAATGAAAACATTTTTGAAAACTACAAGTCTCATGCGTTTTAGTGGTGAAAAAGTAATTTAAAAAATCGTTCTGGAAATGAGTTTACTCCCTGGGTACTTTCTTTGTATACCTTTGACTATACAGGCCGAGTCCGGGATTTAGGGAAATCGCAGGTTTTCGTTTGCCGGCGATTAAACTGATTTTATTCAGCGTCTCATCAAAAATGAAAACATTTTTGAAAACTACAAGTCTCATGTGTTTTAGTGCTGAAAAAATAATTTAAAAAATCGTTCGGGAAATGAGTTTACTCTCTGGGTACTTTCTTTGTATACTTTTGACTATAGAGGCCAAGCCGGGAATTACGGGAAATCGCGGTTTTCGTTTGCCGGCGATTAAACTTCTTTTACTCAGCATCTCATCAAAAATGAAAACATTTTTAAAAACTACAAGTCTCATGGGCTTTAGTGGTGAAAAAATAATATAAAAAATCGTTCTGGAAATGAGTTTACTCACAGGGTACTTTCTTTGTATACATTCGACTATACCTGCTAAGCCCGGGATTTACGGGAAATCGCGGGTTTTCGTTTGCCGGCGATTAAACTTCTTTTATTCAGCGTCTCATCAAAAATGAAAACAATTTTGAAAACTACAAGTCTCATGCGTTTTAGTGGTGAAAAAATAATTTAAAAAATCGTTCGGGAAATGAGTTTACTCCCTGGGTACTTTCTTTGTATACTTTTGACTATACGGGCCAAGCCGGGATTTACGGGAAATCGCGGGTTTTCGTTTGCCGTTCGGGAAATGAGTTTACTCCCTGGGTACTTTCTTTGTATACTTTTGACTATACGGGCCGAGTCCGGGATTTACGGGAAATCTCAGATTTTCGTTTGCCGGCGATTAAACTTCTTTTATTCAGCGTCCCATCAAATATGAAAATATTTTTGAAAACTACAAGTCTCGTGCGTTTAGTGGTAAAAAAATAATATAAAAAATCGTTCGGGAAATGTGTTTACTCCCTGGGTACTTTCTTTGTATACTTTTGACTATACGGGCCAAGCCGGGATTTACGGGAAATCGCGGGTTTTCGTTTGCCGGCGATTAAACTTCTTTCATTCAGCGTCTCATCAAAAATAAAAACATTTTTAAAAACTACAAGTCTCATGCGTTTTAGTGGTGAAAAAATAATTTAAAAAATCGTTCGGGGAATGAGTTTACTCCCTGGGTACTTTCTTTGTATACTTTTGACTATACGGGCCGAGTCCGGGATTTACGGGAAATCGCGGATTTTCGTTTGCCGGCAATTAAACTTCTTTTATTCAGCGTCCCATCAAATATGAAATTATTTTTGAAAACTACAAGTCTCATGCGTTTAGTGGTAAAAAAATAATATAAAAAATCGTTTGGGAAATGAGTTTACTCCCTGGGTACTTTCTTTGTATACTTTTGACTATACGGGCCAAGCCCGGGATTTACGGGAAATCGCGGGTTTTCGTTTGCCGGCGATTAAACTTCTTTTATTCAGCGTCTCATCAATAATGAAAACATTTTTAAAAACTACAAGTCTTATGCGTTTTAGTGGTAAAAAAATAGTTTAAAAAATCTTTCTGGAAATGAGTTTACTTCCTGGGTACTTTCTTTGTATACTTTTGACTATACGGTCCAAGTCCGGGATTTAGGGAAATCGCAGGTTTTTGTTTGCCGGCGATTAAACTGCTTTTATTCAGCGTCTCATCAAAAATGAAAACATTTTTGAAAACTACAAGTCTCATGCGTTTTAGTGACGAAAAAAAATTTAAAAAATCGTTCGGGAAATGAGTTTACTCCCTGGGTACATTCTTTGTATACATTCGACTATACGGGCCAAGCCCCGGATTTACGGGAAATCGCGGGATTTCGTTTGCCGTCGATTAAACTGCTTTTATTCAGCGTCTCATCAAAAATGAAAACATTTTTGAAAACTACAAGTCTCATGCGTTTAGTCGTAAAAAAATAATTTAAAAAATCGTTCGGGAAATGAGTTTACTCCCTGGGTACTTTCTTTGTATACTTTTGACTATACGGGCCAAGCCCGGGATTTACGGGAAATCGCGGGTTTTCGTTTGCCGGCGATTAAACTTCTTTTATTCAGCGTCTCATCAAAAATGAGAACATTTTTAAAAACTACAAGTCTTACGCGTTTTAGTGGTGAAAAAGTAATTTAAAAAATCGTTCTGGAAATGAGTTTACTCCCTGGGTACTTTCTTTGTATACTTTTGACTATACGGGCCAAGCCGGGATTTACGGGAAATCGCGGGTTTTCGTTTGCCGGCGATTAAACTTCTTTCATTCAGCGTCTCATCAAAAATGAAAACATTTTTAAAAACTACAAGTCTCATGCGTTTTAGTAGTGAAAAAATAATTTAAAAAATCGTTCGGGGAATGGGTTTACTCCCTGGGTACTTTCTTTGTATACTTTTGACTATACGGGCCGAGTCCGGGATTTACGGGAAATCACGGATTTTCGTTTGCCGGCGATTAAACTTCTTTTATTCAGCGTCCCATCAAATATTAAAATATTTTTGAAAACTACAAGTCTCGTGCGTTTTAGTGGTGAAAAAATAATTTAAAAAATCGTTCGGGAAATGAGTTTACTCCCTGGGTACTTTCTTTGTATACTTTTGACTATACGGGCCGAGCCCGGGATTTACGGGAAATCGCGGGTTTTCGTTTGCCGGCGATTAAACTTCTTTTATTCAGCGTCTCATCAAAAATGAAAACATTTTTAAAAACTACAAGTCTTATGCGTTTTAGTGGTGAAAAAATAATTTAAAAAATCGTTCTGGAAATGAGTTTACTCCCTGGGTACTTTCTTTGTATACTTTTGACTATACGGGCCAAGCCGGGATTTACGGGAAATCGCGGGTTTTCGTTTGCCGGCGATTAAACTTCTTTCATTCAGCGTCTCATCAAAAATGAAAACATTTTTAAAAACTACAAGTCTCATGCGTTTTAGTGGTAAGAAAATAATTTAAAAAATCGTTCGGGGAATGGGTTTACTCCCTGGGTACTTTCTTTGTATACTTTTGACTATACGGGCCGAGTCCGGGATTTACGGGAAATCGCGGATTTTCGTTTGCCGGCGATTATACTTCTTTTATTCAGCGTCCCATCAAATACGAAAATATTTTTGAAAACTACAAGTCTCGTGCGTTTTAGTGGTGAAAAAATAATTTAAAAAATCGTTCGGGAAATGAGTTTACTCCCTGGGTACTTTCTTTGTATATTTTTGACTATACGGGCCAAGCCCGGGATTTACGGGAAATCGCGGGTTTTCGTTTGCCGGCGATTAAACTTCTTTTATTCAGCGTCTCATCAAAAATGAAAACATTTTTAAAAACTACAAGTCTCATGGGCTTTAGTGGTGAAAAAATAATTTAAAAAATCGTTCTGGAAATGAGTTTACTCCCTGGGTACTTTCTTTGTATACATTCGACTATACGTGCCAAGCCCGGGATTTACGGGAAATCGCGGGTTTTCGTTTGCCGGCGATTAAACTGCTTTTATTCAGCGTCTCATCAAAAATGAAAACATTTTTGAAAACTACAATTCTCATGCGGTTTAGTGGTGAAAAAGTAATTTAAAAAATCGTTCAGGAAATGAGTTTACTCCCTGGGTACTTTCTTTGTATACTTTTGACTATACGGTCCAAGCCCGGGATTTACGGGAAATCGCGGTTTTCGTTTGCCGGCGATTAAACTTCTTTTACTCAGCATCTCATCAAAAATGAAAACATTTTTAAAAACTACAAGTCTCATGGGCTTTAGTGGTGAAAAAATAATATAAAAAATCGTTCTGGAAATGAGTTTACTCACAGGGTACTTTCTTTGTATACATTCGACTATACCTGCTAAGCCCGGGATTTACGGGAAATCGCGGGTTTTCGTTTGCCGGCGATTAAACTTCTTTTATTCAGCGTCTCATCAAAAATGAAAACAATTTTGAAAACTACAAGTCTCATGCGCTTTAGTGGTGAAAAAATAATTTAAAAAATCGTTCGGGAAATGAGTTTACTCCCTGGCTACTTTCTTTGTATACTTTTGACTATACGGGCCAAGCCGGGATTTACGGGAAATCACGGGTTTTCGTTTGCCGTTCGGGAAATGAGTTTACTCCCTGGGTACTTTCTTTGTATACTTTTGACTATACGGGCCGAGTCCGGGATTTACGGGAAATCTCAGATTTTCGTTTGCCGGCGATTAAACTTCTTTTATTCAGCGTCCCATCAAATATGAAAATATTTTTGAAAACTACAAGTCTCATGCGTTTAGTGGTAAAAAATAATATAAAAAATCGTTCGGGAAATGTGTTTACTCCCTGGGTACTTTCTTTGTATACTTTTGACTATACGGGCCAAGCCCGGGATTTACGGGAAATCGCGGGTTTTCGTTTGCCGGCGATTAAACTTCTTTTATTCAGCGTCTCATCAAAAATGAAAACATTTTTAAAAACTACAAGTCTTATGCGTTTTAGTGGTGAAAAAATAAATTAGAAAATCGTTCTGGAAATGAGTTTACTCCCTGGGTACTTTCTTTGTATACTTTTGACTATACGGGCCAAGCCGGGATTTACGGGAAATCGCGGGTTTTCGTTTGCCGGCGATTAAACTGCTTTTATTCAGCGTCTCATCAAAAATGAAAACATTTTTGAAAACTACAAGTCTCATGCGTTTTAGTGGTGAAAAAATAATTTAAAAAATCGTTCGGGAAATGAGTTTACTCCCTGGGTACTTTCTTTTTATACTTTTGACTATACGGTCCAAGCCCGGGATTTACGGGAAATCGCGGTTTTCGTTTGCCGGCGATTAAACTTCTTTTACTCAGCATCTCATCAAAAATGAAAACATTTTTAAAAACTACAAGTCTCATGGGCTTTAGTGGTGAAAAAATAATCTAAAAAATCGTTCTGGAATGGAGTTTACTCACAGGGTACTTTCTTTGTATACATTCGACTATACCTGCTAAGCCCGGGATTTACGGGAAATCGCGGGTTTTCGTTTGCCGGCGATTAAACTTCTTTTATTCAGCGTCTCATCAAAAATGAAAACAATTTTGAAAACTACAAGTCTCATGCGCTTTAGTGGTGAAAAAATAATTTAAAAAATCGTTCGGGAAATGAGTTTACTCCCTGGGTACTTACTTTGTATACTTTTGACTATACGGGCCAAGCCGGGATTTACGGGAAATCACGGGTTTTCGTTTGCCGTTCGGGAAATGAGTTTACTCCCTGGGTACTTTCTTTGTATACTTTTGACTATACGGGCCGAGTCCGGGATTTACGGGAAATCTCAGATTTTCGTTTGCCGGCGATTAAACTTCTTTTATTCAGCGTCCCATCAAATATGAAAATATTTTTGAAAACTACAAGTCTCATGCGTTTAGTGGTAAAAAAATAATATAAAAAATCGTTCGGGAAATGTGTTTACTCCCTGGGTACTTTCTTTGTATACTTTTGACTATACGGGCCAAGCCCGGGATTTACGGGAAATCGCGGGTTTTCGTTTGCCGGCGATTAAACTTCTTTTATTCAGCGTCTCATCAAAAATGAAAACATTTTTAAAAACTACAAGTCTTATGCGTTTTAGTGGTGAAAAAATAATTTAGAAAATCGTTCTGGAAATGAGTTTACTCCCTGGGTACTTTCTTTGTATACTTTTGACTATACGGGCCAAGCCGGGATTTACGGGAAATCGCGGGTTTTCGTTTGCCGGCGATTAAACTTCTTTCATTCAGCGTCTCATCAAAAATGAAAACATTTTTAAAAACTACAAGTCTCATGCGTTTTAGTGGTGAAAAAATAATTTAAAAAATCGTTCGGGAAATGAGTTTACTCCCTGGGTACTTTCTTTGTATACTTTTGACTATACGGGCCGAGTCCGGGACTTACGGGAAATCGCGGATTTTCGTTTGCCGGCAATTAAACTTCTTTTATTCAGCGTCCCATCAAATATGAAAATATTTTTGAAAACTACAAGTCTCATGCGTTTAGTGGTAAAAAAATAATATAAAAAATCGTTCGGGAAATGAGTTTACTCCCTGGGTACTTTCTTTGTATACTTTTGACTATAAGGGCCAAGCCCCGGATTTACGGGAAATCGCGGGATTTCGTTTGCCGTCGATTAAACTGCTTTTATTCAGCGTCTCATCAAAAATGAAAACATTTTTGAAAACTACAAGTCTCATGCGTTTTAGTGGTGAAAAAATAATTTAAAAAATCGTTCGGAAATGAGTTTACTCCCTGGGTACTTTCTTTGTATACTTTTGACTATGCGGGCCGTGTCCGGGGTTTACGGGAAATGGCGGGTTTTCGTTTTCCGGCGATTAAACTTCTTTTATTCAGCGTCTCATCAAAAATGAAAACATTTTTGAAAACTACAAGTCTCAAGCGTTTTAGTGGTGAAAAGATAATTCAAAAAATCGTTTTGGAAATGAGTTTTCTCACTGGGTACTTTCTTTGTATACATTCGACTATACGAGCCAAGCCCGGGATTTACGGGAAATCGCGGGTTTTCGTTTGCCGGCAATTACACCACTTCCATTAGGCGTCTCATCAAAAATGAAAACATTTTTAAAAACTACAAGTCTCATGCGTTTTAGTGGTGAAAAAATAATTTAAAAAATCGTTCGGGAAATGAGTTTACTCCCTGGGTACTTTCTTTGTATACTTTTGACTATACGGGCCGAGTCCGGGATTTACGGGAAATCGCGGATTTTCGTTTGCCGGCAATTAAACTTCTTTTATTCAGCGTCCCATCAAATATGAAAATATTTTTGAAAACTACAAGTCTCATGCGTTTAGTGGTAAAAAAATAATATAAAAAATCGTTCGGGAAATTAGTTTACTCCCTGGGTACTTTCTTTGTATACTTTTGACTATAAGGGCCAAGCCCCGGATTTACGGGAAATCGCGGGATTTCGTTTGCCGTCGATTAAACTGCTTTTATTCAGCGTCTCATCAAAAATGAAAACATTTTTGAAAACTACAAGTCTCATGCGTTTAGTGGTAAAAAAATAATATAAAAAATCGTTCGGGAAATGTGTTTACTCCCTGGGTACTTTCTTTGTATACTTTTGACTATACGGGCCAAGCCCGGGATTTACGGGAAATCGCGGGTTTTCGTTTGCCGGCGATTAAACTTCTTTTATTCAGCGTCTCATCAAAAATGAAAATATTTTTAAAAACTACAAGTCTTATGCGTTTTAGTGGTGAAAAAATAATTTAAAAAATCGTTCTGGAAATGAGTTTACTCCCTGGGTACTTTCTTTGTATACTTTTGACTATACGGGCCAAGCCGGGATTTACGGGAAATCGCGGGTTTTCGTTTGCCGGCGATTAAACTTCTTTCATTCAGCGTCTCATCAAAAATGAAAACATTTTTAAAAACTACAAGTCTCATGCGTTTTAGTGGTGAAAAAATAATTTAAAAAATCGTTCGGGGAATGAGTTTACTCCCTGGGTACTTTCTTTGTATACTTTTGACTATACGGGCCGAGTCCGAGATTTACGGGAAATCGCGGATTTTCGTTTGCCGGCGATTAAACTTCTTTTATTCAGCGTCCCATCAAATATGAAAATATTTTTGAAAACTACAAGTCTCGTGCGTTTTAGTGGTGAAAAACTAATTTAAAAAATCGTTCTGGAAATGAGTTTACTCCCTGGGTACTTTCTTTGTATACATTCGACTATACGTGCCAAGCCCGGGATTTACGGGAAATCGCGGGTTTTCGTTTGCCGGCGATTAAACTGCTTTTATTCAGCGTCTCATCAAAAATGAAAACATTTTTGAAAACTACAAGTCTCATGCGTTTTAGTGACGAAAAAAAAATTTAAAAAATCGTTCGGGAAATGAGTTTACTCCCTGGGTACTTTCTTTGTATACATTCGACTATACGGGCCAAGCCCCGGATTTACGGGAAATCGCGGGATTTCGTTTGCCGTCGATTAAACTGCTTTTATTCAGCGTCTCATCAAAAATGAAAACATTTTTGAAAACTACAAGTCTCATGCGTTTTAGTGGTGAAAAAGTAATTTAAAAAATCGTTCGGGAAATGAGTTTACTCCCTGGGTACTTTCTTTGTATACTTTTGACTATACGTTCCAAGCCCGGGATTTACAGGAAATCGCGGGTTTCGTTTGCCGGCGATTAAACTTCTTTTATTCAGCGTCTCATCAAAAATGAAAACATTTTTGAAAACTACAAGTCTCATGCGTTTTAGTGGTGAAAAAAAAATTTAAAAAATCGTTCGAGAAATGAGTTTACTCCCTGGGTACTTTCTTTGTATACTTTTGACTATACGGGCCAAGCCCGGGATTTACGGGCAAACGCGGGATTTCGTTTGCCGGCGAATAAACTGCTTTTATTCAGCGTCTCATCAAAAATGAAAACATTTTTGAAAACTACAAGTCTCATGCGTTTTAGTGGTGAAAAAGTAATTTAAAAAATCGTTCGGGAAATGAGTTTACTCACTGGGTACTTTCTTTGTATACTTTTGACTATACGGGCCAACTTGTAGTTTTCAAAAATGTTTTCATTTTTGATGAGACGCTGAATAAAAGCAGTTTAATCGCCGGCAAACGAAATCCCGCGTTTGCCCGTAAATCCGGGGCTTGGCCCGTATAGTCGAATGTATACAAAGAAAGTACCCAGGGAGTAAACTCATTTCCCGAACGATTTTTTAAATTTTTTTTTCACCACTAAAACGCATGAGACTTGTAGTTTTCAAAAATGTTTTCATTTTTGATGAGACGCTGAATAAAAGCAGTTTAATCGCCGGCAAACGAAATCCCGCGTTTTCCCGTAAATCCGGGGCTTGGCCCGTATAGTCGAATGTATACAAAGAAAATACCCAGGGAGTAAACTCATTTCCCGAACGATTTTTTAAATTTTTTTTCACCACTAAAACGAATGAGACTTGTAGTTTTCAAAAATGTTTTCATTTTTGATGAGACGCTTAATGAAAGAGGTTTAATCGCCGGAAAACGAAAACCTGCGATTTCCCGTAAATCCCGGGCTTGGCCCGTATAGTCGAATGTATACAAAGAAAGTACCCTGTGAGTAAACTCATTTCCAGAACGATTTTTTAAATTATTTTTTCACCACTAAAACGCATAAGACTTGTAGTTTTTAAAAATGTTTTCATTTTTGATGAGACGCTGAATAAAAAAGTTTAATCGCCAGCAAACGAAAACCTGCGATTTCCCGTAAATCCTGGACTCGGCCCGCATAGTCAAAAGTATACAAAGAAAGTACCCAGGGAGAAAACTCATTTCCCAAACGATTTTTTAAATTATTTTTTTACCACTAAAACGCATGAAACTTGTAGTTTTCAAGAATGTTTTCATTTTTGATGAGATGCTGAATAAAAGCAGTTTAATCGCCGGCAAACGAAAACCTGCTATTTCCCTAAATCCCGGACTCGGCCCGTATAGTCAAAAGTATACAAAGGAAGTACCCAGGGAGTAAACTCATTTCCAGAACGATTTTTTAAATTATTTTTTCACCACTAAAACGCATAAGACTTGTAGTTTTTAAAAATGTTTTCATTTTTGATGAGACGCTGAATAAAAGAAGTTTAATCGCCGGCAAACGAAAACCCGCGATTTCCCGTAAATCACGGCTTGGCCCGTATAGTCAAAAGTATACAAGGAAAGTACCCAGGGAGTAAACTCATTTCCCGAACGATTTTTTAAATTATTTTTTCACCACTAAAACACATGAGACTTGTAGTTTTTAAAAATGTTTTCATTTTTGATGAGACGCTGAATAAAAGCAGGTTAATCGCCGGCAAACGAAAACCTGCTATTTCCCTAAATCCCGGACTCGGCCCGTATAGTCAAAAGTATACAAAGAAAGTACCCAGGGAGTAAACTCATTTCCAGAACGATTTTTAAATTATTTTTTCACCACTAAAACGCATGAGGCTTGTAGTTTTCAAAAATGTTTTCATTTTTGATGAGACGCTGAATAAAAGAAGTTTAATCGCCGGCAAACGAAAACCCGCGATTTCCCGTAAATCCCGGGCTTGGCCCGTATAGTTGAATGTATACAAAGAAAGTACCCAGGGAGTGATCTCATTTCCCGAACATTTTTTTAAATTATTTTTTCACCACTAAAACGCATAAGACTTGTAGTTTTTAAAGATGTTTTCATTTTTGATGAGACGCTGAATAAAAGAAGTTTAATCGCCGGCAAACGAAAACCCGCGATTTCCCGTAAATCCCGGGCTTGGCCCGTATAGTCGAATGTATTCAAAGAAAGTACCCAGGGAGTAATCTCATTTCCCGAACGATTTTTTAAATTACTTTTTCACCACTAAAACGCATAAGACTTGTAGTTTTTAAAAAGGTTTTCATTTTTGATGAGACGCTGAATAAAAGAAGTTTTATCGACGGCAAACGAAAACCTGCGATTTCCCGTAAATCCTGGACTCGGCCCGTATAGTCAAAAGTATACAAAGAAAGTACCCAGGGAGTAAAGTCATTTCCCAAACGATTTTTTAAATTATTTTTTAAACACTAAAACTCATGAGACTTGCAGTTTTTAAAAATGTTTTCATTTTTGATGAGACGCTGAATAAAAGCAGTTTAATCGCCGGCAAACGAAATCCCTCGTTTTCCTGTAAATCTGGGGCTTGGCCCGTATAGTCGAATGTATACAAAGAAAGTACCCAGGGAGTAAACTCATTTCCCGAACGATTTTTTAAATTTTTTTTCACCACTAAAACGCATGAGACTTGTAGTTTTTAAAAATGTTTTCATTTTTGATGAGACGCTGAATAAAAGCAGTTTAATCGCCGGAAAACAAAAACCCGCGATTTCCCGTAAATCCCGGGCTTGGCCCGTATAGTCAAAAGTATACAAAGAAAGTACCCAGGGAGTAAACTCATTTCCAGAACGATTTTTTAAATTATTTTTTCACCACTAAAACGCATAAGACTTGTAGTTTTTAAAAAGGTTTTCATTTTTGATGAGACGCTGAATAAAAGAAGTTTAATCGCCGGCAAACGAAAACCTTCGATTTCCCGTAAATCCCGGGCTTGGCCCGTATAGTCGAATGTATACAAAGAAAGTACCCAGGGAGTAATCTCATTTCCCGAACGTTTTTTTAAATTATTTTTTCACCACTAAAACGCATAAGACTTGTAGTTTTTAAAAATGTTTTCATTTTTGATGAGACGCTGAATAAAAGAAGTTTAATCGCCGGCAAACGAAAACCCGCGATTTCCCGTAAATCCCGGGCTTGGCCCGTATAGTCGAATGTATACAAAGAAAGTACCCAGGGAGTAATCTCATTTCCCGAACGACTTTTTAAATTACTTTTTCACCACTAAAACGCATGAGACTTGTAGTTTTTAAAAATGTTTTCATTTTTGATGAGACGCTGAATAAAAGAAGTTTAATCGCCGGCAAACGAAAACCTGCGATTTCCCGTAAATCCTGGACTCGGCCCGTATAGTCAATAGTATACAAAGAAAGTACCCAGGCAGTAAAGTCATTTCCCGAACGATTTTTTAAATTACTTTTTTACCACTAAAACGCATGAGACTTGTAGTTTTCAAAAATGTTTTCATTTTTGATGAGACGCTGAATAAAAGAAGTTTAATCGCCGGCAAACGAAAACCCGCGATTTCCCGTAAATCCCGGGCTTGGCCCGTATAGTCGAATGTATACAAAGAAAGTACCCAGGGAGTAATCTCATTTCCCGAACGTTTTTTTAAATTATTTTTTCACCACTAAAAGGCATAAGACTTGTAGTTTTTAAAGATGTTTTCATTTTTGATGAGACGCTGAATAAAAGAAGTTTAATCGCCGGCAAACGAAAACCCGCGATTTCCCGTAAATCCCGGGCTTGGCCCGTATAGTCGAATGTATACAAAGAAAGTACCCAGGGAGTAATCTCATTTCCCGAACGATTTTTTAAATTACTTTTTCACCACTAAAACGCATAAGACTTGTAGTTTTTAAAAAGGTTTTCATTTTTGATGAGACGCTGAATAAAAGAAGTTTAATCGCCGGCAAACGAAAACCTGCGATTTCCCGTAAATCCTGAACTCGGCCCGTATAGTCAAAAGTATACAAAGAAAGTACCCAGGGAGTAAAGTCATTTCCCAAACGATTTTTTAAATTATTTTTTAAACACTAAAACTCATGAGACTTGCAGTTTTCAAAAATGTTTTCATTTTTGATGAGACGCTGAATAAAAGCAGTTTAATCGCCGGCAAACGAAATCCCTCGTTTTCCTGTAAATCCGGGGCTTGGCCCGTATAGTCGAATGTGTACAAAGAAAGTACCCAGGGAGTAAACTCATTTCCCGAACGATTTTTTAAATTTTTTTTCACCACTAAAACGCATGAGACTTGTAGTTTTTAAAAATGTTTTCATTTTTGATGAGACGCTGAATAAAAGCAGTTTAATCGCCGGAAAACGAAAACCCGCGATTTCCCGTAAATCCCGGGCTTGGCCCGTATAGTCAAAAGTATACAAAGAAAGTACCCAGGTAGTAAACTCATTTCCAGAACGATTTTTTAAATTATTTTTTCACCACTAAAACGCATAAGACTTGTAGTTTTTAAAAAGGTTTTCATTTTTGATGAGACGCTGAATAAAAGAAGTTTAATCGCCGGCAAACGAAAACCTGCGATTTCCCGTAAATCCCGGGCTTGACCCGTATAGTCGAATGTATACAAAGAAAGTACCCAGGGAGTAATCTCATTTCCCGAACGTTTTTTTAAATTATTTTTTCACCACTAAAACGCATAAGACTTGTAGTTTTTAAAAATGTTTTCATTTTTGATGAGACGCTGAATAAAAGAAGTTTAATCGCCGGCAAACGAAAACCCGCGATTTCCCGTAAATCCCGGGCTTGGCCCGTATAGTCGAATGTGTACAAAGAAAGTACCCAGGGAGTAATCTCATTTCCCGAACGATTTTTTAAATTACTTATTCACCACTAAAACGCATGAGACTTGTAGTTTCTAAAAATGTTTTCATTTTTGATGAGACGCTGAATAAAAGAAGTTTAATCGCCGGCAAACGAAAACCTGCGATTTCCCGTAAATCCTGGACTCGGCCCGTATAGTCAAAAGTATACAAAGAAAGTACCCAGGGAGTAAAGTCATTTCCCGAACGATTTTTTAAATTACTTTTTTACCACCAAAACGCATGAGACTTGTAGTTTTTAAAAAGGTTTTCATTTTTGATGAGACGCTGAATAAAAGAAGTTTAATCGCCGGCAAACGAAAACCTGCGATTTCCCGTAAATCCTGGACTCGGCCCGTATAGTCAAAAGTATACAAAGAAAGTACCCAGGGAGTAAACTCATTTCCCAAACGAATTTTTAAATTATTTTTTTACCACTAAAACGCATGAGACTTGTAGTTTTCAAAAATGTTTTCATTTTTGATGAGACGCTGAATAAAAGAAGTTTAATCGCCGGCAAACGAAACCCGCGATTTCCCGTAAATCCCGGGCTTGGCCCGTATAGTCGAATGTATACAAAGAAAGTACCCAGGGAGTAATCTCATTTCCCGAACGATTTTTTAAATTATTTTTTCACCACTAAAACGCATAAGACTTGTAGTTTTTAAAAATGTTTTCATTTTTGATGAGACGCTGAATAAAAGAAGTTTAATCGCCGGCAAACGAAAACCCGCGATTTACCGTAAATCCCAGCCTTGGCCGGTATAGTCGAATGTATACAAAGAAAGTACCCAGGGAGTAATCTCATTTCCCGAACGATTTTTTAAATTACTTTTTAACCACTAAGGCGCATGAGACTTGCAGTTTTTAAAAATGTTTTCATTTTTGATGAGACGCTGAATAAAAGAAGTTTAATCGCCGGCAAACGAAAACCTGCGATTTCCCGTAAATCCTGGACTCGGCCGTATAGTCAAAAGTATACAAAGAAAGTACCCAGGGAGTAAAGTCATTTCCCGAACGATTTTTTAAATTACTTTTTTACCACTAAAACGCATGAGACTTGTAGTTTTCAAAAATGTTTTCATTTTTGATGAGACGCTTAATGAAAGAGGTTTAATCGCCGGAAAACGAAAACCCGCGATTTCCCGTAAATCCCGGGCTTGGCCCGTATAGTCGAATGTATACAAAGAAAGTACCCTGTGAGTAAACTCATTTCCAGAACGATTTTTTAAATTATTTTTTCACCACTAAAACGCATAAGACTTGTAGTTTTTAAAAAGGTTTTCATTTTTGATGAGACGCTGAATAAAAGAAGTTTAATCGCCGGCAAACGAAAACCTGCGATTTCCCGTAAATCCTGGACTCGGCCCGTATAGTCAAAAGTATACAAAGAAAGTACCCAGGGAGTAAAGTCATTTCCCAAACGATTTTTTAAATTATTTTTTAAACACTAAAACTCATGAGACTTGCAGTTTTCAAAAATGTTTTCATTTTTGATGAGACGCTGAATAAAAGCTGTTTAATCGCCGGCAAACGAAATCCCGCGTTTTCCTGTAAATCCGGGGCTTGGCCCGTATAGTCGAATGTATACAAAGAAAGTACCCAGGGAGTAAACTCATTTCCCGAACGATTTTTTAAATTTTTTTTCACCACTAAAACGCATGAGACTTGTAGTTTTCAAAAATGTTTTCATTTTTAATGAGACGCTGAATAAAAGAAGTTTAATCGCCGGCAAACGAAAACCCGCGATTTACCGTAAATCCCAGCCTTGGCCGGTATAGTCGAATGTATACAAAGAAAGTACCCAGGGAGTAATCTCATTTCCCGAACGATTTTTTAAATTACTTTTTAACCACTAAAGCGCATGAGACTTGCAGTTTTTAAAAATGTTTTCATTTTTGATGAGACGCTGAATAAAAGAAGTTTAATCGCCGGCAAACGAAAACCTGCGATTTCCCGTAAATCCTGGACTCGGCCGTATAGTCAAAAGTATACAAAGAAAGTACCCAGGGAGTAAAGTCATTTCCCGAACGATTTTTTAAATTACTTTTTTACCACTAAAACGCATGAGACTTGTAGTTTTCAAAAATGTTTTCATTTTTGATGAGACGCTTAATGAAAGAGGTTTAATCGCCGGAAAACGAAAACCCGCGATTTCCCGTAAATCCCGGGCTTGGCCCGTATAGTCGAATGTATACAAAGAAAGTACCCTGTGAGTAAACTCATTTCCAGAACGATTTTTTAAATTATTTTTTCACCACTAAAACGCATAAGACTTGTAGTTTTTAAAAAGGTTTTCATTTTTGATGAGACGCTGAATAAAAGAAGTTTAATCGCCGGCAAACGAAAACCTGCGATTTCCCGTAAATCCTGGACTCGGCCCGTATAGACAAAAGTATACAAAGAAAGTACCCAGGGAGTAAAGTCATTTCCCAAACGATTTTTTAAATTATTTTTTAAACACTAAAACTCATGAGACTTGCAGTTTTCAAAAATGTTTTCATTTTTGATGAGACGCTGAATAAAAGCTGTTTAATCGCCGGCAAACGAAATCCCGCGTTTTCCTGTAAATCCGGGGCTTGGCCCGTATAGTCGAATGTATACAAAGAAAGTACCCAGGGAGTAAACTCATTTCCCGAACGATTTTTTAAATTTTTTTTCACCACTAAAACGCATGAGACTTGTAGTTTTCAAAAATGTTTTCATTTTTAATGAGACGCTTAATGAAAGAGGTTTAATCGCCGGAAAACGAAAACCCGCGATTTCCCGTAAATCCCGGGCTTGGCCCGTATAGTCGAATGTATACAAATTAAGTACCCTGTGAGTAAACTCATTTCCTGAACGATTTTTTAAATTATTTTTTCACCACTAAAACGCATAAGACTTGTAGTTTTTAAAAAGGTTTTCATTTTTGATGAGACGCTGAATAAAAGAAGTTTAATCGCCGACAAACGAAAACCTGCGATTTCCCGTAAATCCTGGACTCGGCCCGTATAGTCAAAAGTATACAAAGAAAGTACCCAGGGAGTAAACTCATTTCCCACACGATTTTTTAAATTATTTTTTCACCACTAAAACGCATGAGACTTGTAGTTTTCAAAAATGTTTTCATTTTTGATGAGACGCTGAATAAAAGCAGTTTAATCGCCTGCAAACGAAAACCTGCTACTTCCCTAAATCCCGGACTCGGCCAGTATAGTCAAAAGTATACAAAGAAAGTATCCAGGGAGTAAACTCATTTCCAGAACGATTTTTTAAATTATTTTTTCACCACTAAAACGCATAAGACTTGTAGTTTTTAAAAATGTTTTCATTTTTGATGAGACGCTGAATAAAAGAAGTTTAATCCCCGGCAAACGAAAACCCGCGATTTCCCGTAAATCCCGGGCTTGGCCCGTATAGTCAAAAGTATACAAAGAAAGTACCCAGGGAGTAAACTCATTTCCCGAACGATTTTTTATATTATTTTTTTACCCCTAAACGCATGAGATTTGTAGTTTTCAAAAATCTTTTCATTTTTGATGAGACGCCGAATAAAAGAAGTTTAATCGCCGGCCAACGAAAACCCGCGATTTCCCGTAAATCCCGGGCTTGGCCCGTTTAGTCGAATGTATACAAAGAAAGTACCCAGGGAGTAATCTCATTTCCCGAACGATTTTTTAAAGTACTTTTTCACCACTAAAACGCATGAGACTTGTAGTTTTTAAAAATGTTTTCATTTTTGATGAGACGCTGAATAAAAGAAGTTTAATCGCCGGCAAACGAAAACCTGCGATTTCCCGTAAATCCTGGACTCGGCCCGTATAGTCAAAAGTATACAAAGAGAGTACCCAGGGAGTAAACTCATTTCCCAAACGATTTTTTAAATTATTATTTCACCACTAAAACGCATGAGACTTGTAGTTTTTAAAAATGTTTTCATTTTTGATGAGACGCTGAATAAAAGAAGTTTAATCGCCGGCAAACGAAAACCCGCGATTTCCCGTAAATCCCGGCTTGGCCCGTATAGTCGAATGTATACAAAGAAAGTACCCTGTGAGTAAACTCATTTCCAGAACGATTTTTTAAATTATTTTTTCACCACTAAAACGCATAAGACTTGTAGTTTTTAAAAATAATTTCATTTTTGATGAGACGCAGAATAAAAGAAGTTTAATCGCCGGCAAACAAAAACCCGCGATTTCCCGTAAATCCCGTGCTTGGCCCATATAGTCAAAAGTATACAAAGAAAGTACCCAGGGAGTAAACTCATTTCCCGAACGATTTTTTATATTATTTTTTTACCACTAAACGCATGAGACTTGTAGTTTTCAAAAATATTTTCATATTTGATGGAACGCTGAATAAAAGAAGTTTAATCGCCGGCAAACGAAAATCCGCGATTTCCCGTAAATCCCGGACTCGGCCCGTATAGTCAAAAGTATACAAAGAAAGTACCCAGGGAGTAAAATCATTTCCCGAACTATTTTTTATAGTATTTTTTTACCCCTAAACAAATGAGACTTGTAGTTTTCAAAAATGTTTTCATTTTTGATGAGACGCTGAATAAAAAAAGTTTAATCGCCAGCAAACGAAAACCCGCGATTTCCCGTAAATCCCGGGCTTGGCCCGTGTAGTCGAATGTATACAAAGAAAGTACCCAGGGAGTAATCTCATTTCCCGAACGATTTTTTAAATTACTTTTTCACCACTAAAACGCATGAGACTTGTAGTTTTTAAAAATGTTTTCATTTTTGATGAGACGCTGAATAAAAGAAGTTTAATCGCCGGCAAACGAAAACCTGCGATTTCCCGTTAATCCTGGACTCGGCCCGTATAGTCAAAAGTATAGAAAGGAAGTACCCAGGGAGTAAACTCATTTCCCAAACGATTTTTTAAATTATTATTTCACCACTAAAACGCATGAGACTTGTAGTTTTCAAAAATGTTTTCATTTTTGATGAGACGCTGAATAAAAGCAGTTTAATCGCCGGCAAACGAAAATCCGCGATTTCCCGTAAATCCCGGACTCGGCCCGTATAGTCAAAAGTATACAAAGAAAGTACCCAGGGAGTAAAATCATTTCCCGAACTATTTTTTATATTATTTTTTTACCCCTAAACGCATGAGACTTGTAGTTTTCAAAAATGTTTTCATTTTTGATGAGACGCTGAATAAAAAAAGTTTAATCGCCGGCAAACGAAAACCCGCGATTTCCCGTAAATCCCGGGCTTGGCCCGTATAGTCGAATGTATACAAAGAAAGTACCCAGGGAGTAATCTCATTTCCCGAACGATTTTTTAAATTACTTTTTCACCACTAAAACGCATGAGACTTGTAGTTTTTAAAAATGTTTTCATTTTTGATGAGACGCTGAATAAAATAAGTTTAATCGCCGGCAAACGAAAACCTGCGATTTCCCGTTAATCCTGGACTCGGCCCGTATAGTCAAAAGTATAGAAAGGAAGTACCCAGGGAGTAAACTCATTTCCCAAACGATTTTTTAAATTATTATTTCACCACTAAAACGCATGAGACTTGTAGTTTTCAAAAATGTTTTCATTTTTGATGAGACGCTGAATAAAAGCAGTTTAATCGCCGGCAAACGAAAACCTGCGATTTCCCTAAATGCCGGACTCGGCCCGTATAGTCAAAAGTATACAAAGAAAGTACCCAGGGAGTAAACTCATTTCCAGAACGATTTTTTAAATTATTTTTTCACCACTAAAACGCATAAGACTTGTAGTTTTTAAAAATGTTTTCATTTTTGATGAGACGCAGAATAAAAGAAGTTTAATCGCCGGCAAACGAAAACCCGCGATTTCCCGTAAATCCCGGGCTTGGCCCGTATAGTCAAAAGTATACAAAGAAAGTACCCAGGGAGTAAACTCATTTCCCGAACGATTTTTTATATTATTTTTTTACCACTAAACGCATGAGACTTGTAGTTTTCAAAAATATTTTCATATTTGATGGGACGTTGAATAAAAGAAGTTTAACCGCCGACAAACGAAAATCCGCGATTTCCCGTAAATCCGGGGCTTGGCCGGTATAGTCGAATGTATACAAAGAAAGTACTTAGGGAGTAAAATCATTTCCCGAACTATTTTTTATATTATTTTTTTACCCCTAAACGCATGAGACTTGTAGTTTTTAAGAATGTTTTCATTTTTGATGGGACGCTGAATAAAAAAAGTTTAATCGCCGGCAAACGAAAACCCGCGATTTCCCGTAAATCCCGGGCTTGGCCCGTATAGTCAAATGTATACAAAGAAAGTACCCAGGGAGTAATCTCATTTCCCGAACGATTTTTTAAATTACTTTTTCACCACTAAAACGCATGAGACTTGTAGTTTTCAAAAATGTTTTCATTTTTGATGAGACGCTGAATAAAAGCAGTTTAATCGCCGGCAAACGAAAACCTGCGATTTCCCTAAATGCCGGACTCGGCCCGTATAGTCAAAAGTATACAAAGAAAGAACCCAGGGAGTAAACTCATTTCCAGAACGATTTTTTAAATTATTTTTTCACCACTAAAACGCATAAGACTTGTAGTTTTTAAAAATGTTTTCATTTTTGATGAGACGCAGAATAAAAGAAGTTTAATCGCCGGCAAACGAAAACCCGCGATTTCCCGTAAATCTCGGGCTTGGCCCGTATAGTCAAAAGTATACAAAGAAAGTACCCAGGGAGTAAACTCATTTCCCGAACGATTTTTTATATTATTTTTTTACCACTAAACGCATGAGATTTGTAGTTTTCAAAAATATTTTCATATTTGATGGGACGCTGAATAAAAGAAGTTTAATCGCCGGCAAACGAAAATCCGCGATTTCGAAAACATTTGAAAACATTTTTAAAAACTACAAGTCTGATGCGTTTTAGTGGTGAAAAATAATTGAAAAAATCGTTCTGGAAATGAGTTTACTCACAGGGTACTTTCTTTGTATACATTCGACTATACGGGCCAAGCCCCGGATTTACGGGAAAACGCGGGATTTCGTTTGCCGGCGATTAAACCTCTTTCATTAAGCGTCTCATCAATAATAAAAACATTTTTGAAAACTACAAGTGTCATGCGTTTTAGTGGTGAAAAAATAATTTAAAAAATCGTTCGGGAAATGAGTTTACTCCCTGGGTACTTTCTTTGTATACCTTTGACTATACGGGCCGAGTCCGGGATTTACGGGAAATCGCGGATTTTCGTTTGCCGGCGATTAAACTTCTTTTATTCAGCGTCCCATGAAATATGAAAATATTTTTGAAAACTACAAGTCTCATGCGTTTAGTGGTAAAAAAATAATATAAAAAATCGTTCGGGAAATGAGTTTACTCCCTGGGTACTTTCTTTGTATACTTTTGACTATACGGGCCAAGCCCGAGATTTACGGGAAATCGCGGGTTTTCGTTTGCCGGCGATTAAACTTCTTTTATTCTGCGTCTCATCAAAAATGAAAACATTTTTAAAAACTACAAGTCTTATGCGTTTTAGTGGTGAAAAAATAATTTAAAAAATCGTTCTGGAAATGAGTTTACTCCCTGGGTTCTTTCTTTGTATACTTTTGACTATACGGGCCGAGTCCGGCATTTAGGGAAATCGCAGGTTTTCGTTTGCCGGCGATTAAACTGCTTTTATTCAGCGTCTCATCAAAAATGAAAACATTTTTGAAAACTACAAGTCTTATGCGTTTTAGTGGTGTAAAAATAATTTAAAAAATCGTTCTGGAAATGAGTTTACTCCCTGGGTACTTTCTTTGTATACCTTTGACTATACGGACCGAGTCCGGGATTTAGGGAAATCGCAGGTTTTCGTTTGCCGGCGATTAAACTGCTTTTATTCAGCGTCTCATCAAAAATGAAAACATTTTTGAAAACTACAAGTCTCATGCGTTTTAGTGGTGCAAAAATAATTTAAAAAATCGTTCGGGAAATGAGTTTACTCCCAAGGTACTTTCTTTGTATACTTTTGACTATACGGCCAAGCCAGGATTTACGGGAAATCGCGGGTTTTCGTTTGCCGGCGATTAAACTTCTTTTATTTAGCGTCTCATCAAAAATGAAAACATTTTTAAAAACTACAAGTCTTATACGTTTTGGTGGTGAAAAAATAATTTAAAAAGTCGTTTTGGAAATGAGTTTACTCACAGGGTACTTTCTTTGTATACATTCGACTATACGTGCCAAGCCCGGGATTTACGGGAAGTCGCGGGTTTTCGTTTGCCGGCGATTAAACTGCTTTTATTCAGCGTCTCATCAAAAATGAAAACATTTTTGAAAACTACAAGTCTCATGCGTTTTAGTGGTGCAAAAATAATTTAAAAAATCGTTCGGGAAATGAGTTTACTCCCTGGGTACTTTCTTTGTATACTTTTGACTATACGGGCCAAGCCGGGATTTACGGGAAATCGCGGGTTTTCGTTTGCCGGCGATTAAACTTCTTTTATTCAGCGTCTCATCAAAAATGAAAACATTTTTAAAAACTACAAGTCTTATGCGTTTTAATGGTGAAAAAATAATTTAAAAAATCGTTCTGGAAATGAGTTTACTCACAGGGTACTTTCTCTGTATACATTCGACTACACGTGCCAAGCCCGGGATTTACGGGAAATCGCGGGTTTTCGTTTGCCGGCGATTAAACTGCTTTTATTCAGCGTCTCATCAAAAATGAAAACATTCTTGAAAATTACAAGTCTCATGCGTTTTAGTGGTGAAATAATAATTTAAAAAATCGTTTGGGAAATGAGTTTACTCCCTGGATACTTTCTTTGTATACTTTTGACTGTACGGGCCGAGTCCAGGATTTACGGGAAATCGCAGGTTTTCGTTTGCCGGCGATTAAACTTCTTTTTTTCAGCGTCCCATCAAATATGAAAATATTTTTGAAAACTACAAGTCTCATGGGCTTTAGTGGTGAAAAAATAATTTAAAAAATCGTTCTGGAAATGAGTTTACTCACAGGGTACTTTCTTTGTATACATTCGACTATACGTGCCAAGCCCGGGATTTACGGGAAATCGCGGGTTTTCGTTTGCCGGCGATTAAACTTCTTTTATTCAGCGTCTCATCAAAAAAGAAAACATTTTTGAAAACTACAAGTCTCATGCATTTTAGTGGTGAAAAATAATTTAAAAAATCGTTCTGGAAATGAGTTTACTCACAGGCTACTTTCTTTGTATACATTCGACTATACGGGCCAAGCCCCGGATTTACGGGAAAACGCGGGATTTCGTTTGCCGGCGATTAAACCTCTTTCATTAAGCGTCTCATCAAAAATGAAAACATTTTTGAAAACAACAAGTCTCATGCGTTTTAGCGGTGAAAAAATAATTTAAAAAATCGTTCGGGAAATGAGTTTACCCCTGGGTACTTTCTTTGTATACTTTTGACTATACGAGCCGAGTCCGGGATTTACGGGAAATCGCGGATTTTCGTTTGCCGGCGATTAAACTTCTTTTATTCAGCGTCTCATCAAAAATGAAAACATTTTTAAAAACTACAAGTCTTATGCGTTTTAGTGGTGAAAAAATAATTTAAAAAATCGTTCTGGAAATGAGTTTACTCCCTGGGTACTTTCTTTGTATACTTTTGACTATACGGGCCAAGCCCGGGATTTACGGGAAATCGCGGGTTTTCGTTTGCCGGCGATTAAACTTCTTTTATTTAGCGTCTCATCAAAAATGAAAACATTTTTAAAAACTACAAGTCTTATGCATTTTAGTGGTGAAAATATAATTTAAAAAACCGTTCTGGAAATGAGTTTACTCCCTTGGTACTTTCTTTGTATACTTTTGACTATACGGGCCGAGTCCGGGATTTAGGGAAATCGCAGGTTTTCGTTTGCCGGCGATTAAACTGCTTTTATTCAGCGTCTCATCAAAAATGAAAACAATTTTGAAAACTACAAGTCTTATGCGTTTTAGTGGTGAAAATATAATTTAAAAATCGTTCTGGAAATGAGTTTACTCCCTGGGTCGTTTCTTTGTATACTTTTGACTATACGGGCTGAGTCCAGGATTTACGGGAAATCACAGGTTTTCATTTGTTGGCGATTAAACTTCTTTTATTCAGCGTCTCATCGAAAATGAAAACATTTTTAAAAACTACAAGTCTCATGCGTTTTAGTGGTGAAAAAGTAAATTAAAAAATCGTTCGGGAAATGAGTTTACTCCCTGGGTACTTTCTTTGTATACTTTTGACTATACGGGCCAAGCCTGGGATTTTCGGGAAATCGCGGATTTTTGTTTGCAGGCGATTAAACTTCTTTTTTTCAGCGTCCCATCAAATATGAAAATATTTTTGAAAACTACAAGTCTCATGCGTTTTAGCGGTGAAAAAATAATTTAAATAATCGTTCGGGAAATGAGTTTACCCCTGGGTACTTTCTTTGTATACTTTTGACTATACGGGCCGTGTCCGGGATTTACGGGAAATCGCGGATTTTCGTTTGCCGGCGATTAAACTTCTTTTATTCAGCGTCTCATCAAAAATGAAAACATTTTTGAAAACTACAAGTCTCATGCGTTTTAGCGGTGAAAAAATAATTTAAATAATCGTTCGGGAAATGAGTTTACCCCTGGGTACTTTCTTTGTATACTTTTGACTATACGGGCCGAGTCCGGGATTTACAGGAAATCGCGGATTTTGTTTGCCGGCGATTAAACTTCTTTTATTCAGCGTCTCATCAAAAATGAAGACATTTTTAAAAACTACAAGTCTCATGGGCTTTAGTGGTAAAACAATAATTTAAAAAATCGTTCTGGAAATGAGTTTACTCCAGGGTACTTTCTTTGTATACATTCGACTATACCTGCTAAGCCCGGGATTTACGGGAAATCGCGGGTTTTGGTTTGCCGGCGATTAAACTTCTTTTATTCAGCGTCTCATCAAAAATGAAAACAATTTTGAAAACTACAAGTCTCATGCGTTTTAGTGGTGAAAAAGTAAATTAAAAAATCGTTCGGGAAATGAGTTTACTCCCTGGGTACTTTCTTTGTATACTTTTGACTATACGGGCCAAGCCTGGGATTTTCGGGAAATCGCGGATTTTTGTTTGCAGGCGATTAAACTTCTTTTTTTCAGCGTCCCATCAAATATGAAAATATTTTTGAAAACTACAAGTCTCATGCGTTTTAGTGGTGAAAAAGTAAATTAAAAAATCGTTCGGGAAATGAGTTTACTCCCTGGGTACTTTCTTTGTATACTTTTGACTATACGGGCCAAGCCTGGGATTTTCGGGAAATCGCGGATTTTTGTTTGCAGGCGATTAAACTTCTTTTTTTCAGCGTCCCATCAAATATGAAAATATTTTTGAAAACTACAAGTCTCATGGGCTTTAGTGGTGAAAAAATAATTTAAAAAATCGTTCTGGAAATGAGTTTACTAACAGGGTACTTTCTTTGTATACATTCGGCTATACGTGCCAAGCCCGGGATTTACGGGAAATCGCGGGTTTTCGTTTGCCGGCGATTAAACTTCTTTTATTCAGCGTCTCATCAAAAAAGAAAACATTTTTGAAAACTACAAGTCTCATGCGTTTTAGTGGTGAAAAATAATTTAAAAAATCGTTCTGGAAATGAGTTTACTCACAGGGTACTTTCTTTGTATACATTCGACTATACGGGCAAAGCCCCGGATTTACGGGAAAACGCGGGATTTCGTTTGCCGGCGATTAAACCTCTTTCATTTAGCGTCTCATCAAAAATGAAAACATTTTTGAAAACTACAAGTCTCATGCGTTTTAGCGGTGAAAAAATAATTTAAATAATCGTTCGGGAAATGAGTTTACCCCTGGGTACTTTCTTTGTATACTTTTGACTATACGGGCCGAGTCCGGGATTTACGGGAAATCGCAGATTTTCGTTTGCCGGCGATTAAACTTCTTTTATTCAGCGTCTCATCAAAAATGAAAACAATTTTAAAAACTACAAGTCTTATGCGTTTTAGTGGTGCAAAAATAATTTAAAAAATCGTTCTGGAAATGAGTTTACTCCCTGGGTACTTTCTTTGTCTACTTTTGACTATACGGGCCAAGCCCGGGATTTACGGGAAATCGCGGGTTTTCGTTTGCCGGCGATTAAACTTCTTTTATTTAGCGTCTCATTAAAAATGAAAACATTTTTAAAAACTACAAGTCTTATGCGTTTTAGTGGTGAAAATACAATTAAAAAAATCGTTCTGGAAATGAGTTTACTCCCTTGGTACTTTCTTTGTATACTTTTGACTATACGGGCCGAGTCCGGGATTTAGGGAAATCGCAGGTTTTCGTTTGCCGGCGATTAAACTGCTTTTATTCAGCGTCTCATCAAAAATGAAAACATTTTTGAAAACTACAAGTCTCATGCGTTTTAGTGTTGAAAAAATAATTTAAAAAATCGTTCGGGAAATGAGTTTACTCCCTGGGTACTTTCTTTGTATACTTTTGACTATACGGGCCAAGCCGGGATTTACGGGAAATCGCGGGTTTTCGTTTGCCGGCGATTAAACTTCTTTTATTCAGCGTCTCATCAAAAATGAAAACATTTTTAAAAACTACAAGTCTCATGGGCTTTAGTGGTGAAAAAATAATTTAAAAAATCGTTCTGGAAATGAGTTTACTCACAGGGTACTTTGTTTGTATACATTCGACTATACCTGCTAAGCCCGGGATTTACGGGAAATCGCGGGTTTTGGTTTGCCGGCGATTAAACTTCTTTTATTCAGCGTCTCATCAAAAATGAAAACAATTTTGAAAACTACAAGTCTCATGCGTTTTAGTGGTGAAAAAATAATTTAAAAAATCGTTCGGGAAATGAGTTTACTCCCTGGGTCGTTTCTTTGTATACTTTTGACTATACGGGCCAAGCCGGGATTTACGGGAAATTGCGGGTTTTCGTTTGCCGTTCGGGAAATGAGTTTACTCCCTGGGTACTTTCTTTGTATACTTTTGACTATACGGGCCGAGTCCGGGATTTACGGGAAATTGCAGATTTTCGTTTGCCGGCGATTAAACTTCTTTTATTCAGCGTCTCATCAAAAATGAAAACATTTTTAAAAACTACAAGTCTCATGGGTTTTAGTGGTGAAAAAATAGTTTAAAAAATCGTTCTGGAAATGAGTTTACTCACAGGGTACTTTCTTTGTATACATTCGACTATACCTGCTAAGCCCGGGATTTACGGGAAATCGCGGGTTTTGGTTTGCCGGCGATTAAACTTCTTTTATTCAGCGTCTCATCAAAAATGAAAACAATTTTGAAAACTACAAGTCTCATGCGTTTTAGTGGTGAAAAAATAATTTAAAAAATCGTTCGGGAAATGAGTTTACTCCCTGGGTCGTTTCTTTGTATACTTTTGACTATACGGGCCAAGCCGGGATTTACGGGAAATTGCGGGTTTTCGTTTGCCGTTCGGGAAATGAGTTTACTCCCTGGGTACTTTCTTTGTATACTTTTGACTATACGGGCCGAGTCCGGGATTTACGGGAAATTGCAGATTTTCGTTTGCCGGCGATTAAACTTCTTTTATTCAGCGTCTCATCAAAAATGAAAACATTTTTAAAAACTACAAGTCTCATGGGTTTTAGTGGTGAAAAAATAGTTTAAAAAATCGTTCTGGAAATGAGTTTACTCACAGGGTACTTTCTTTGTATACATTCGACTATACCTGCTAAGCCCGGGATTTACGGGAAATCGCGGGTTTTGGTTTGCCGGCGATTAAACTTCTTTTATTCAGCGTCTCATCAAAAATGAAAACAATTTTGAAAACTACAAGTCTCATGCGTTTTAGTGGTGAAAAAATAATTTAAAAAATCGTTCGGGAAATGTGTTTACTCCCTGGGTCGTTTCTTTGTATACTTTTGACTATACGGGCCAAGCCGGGATTTACTGGAAATCGCGGGTTTTCGTTTGCCGTTCGGGAAATGAGTTTACTCCCTGGGTACTTTCTTTGCATACTTTTGACTATACGAGCCGAGTCCGGGATTTACGGGAAATCGCAGATTTTCGTTTGCCGGCGATTAAACTTCTTTTATTCAGCGTCCCATCAAATATGAAAATATTTTTGAAAACTACAAGTCTCATGCGTTTAGTGGTAAAAAAATAACATAAAAAATCGTTCGGGAAATGTGTTTACTCCCTGGGTACTTTCTTTGTATACTTTTGACTATACGGGCCAAGCCCGGGATTTACGGGAAATCGCGGGTTTTCATTTGCCGTTCGGGAAATGAGTTTACTCCCTGGCTACTTTCTTTGTAAACTTTTGACTATACGGGCCTAGTCCGGGATTTACGGGAAATCGCAGATTTTCGTTTGCCGGCGATTAAACTTCTTTTATTCAGCGTCCCATCAAATATGATAATATTTTTGAAAACTACAAGTCTCATGCGTTTAGTGGTAAAAAAACAATATAAAAAATCGTTCGGGAAATGTGTTTACTCCCTGGGTACTTTCTTTGTATACCTTTGACTATACAGGCCGAGTCCGGCATTTAGGGAAATTGCAGGTTTTCGTTTGCCGGCGATTAAACTGCTTTTATTCAGCGTCTCATCAAAAATGAAAACATTTTTGAAAACTACAAGTCTCATGCGTTTTAGTGTTGAAAAAATAATTCAAAAAATCGTTCGGGAAATGAGTTTACTCCCTGGGTCGTTTCTTTGTATACTTTTGACTATACGGGCCAAGCCGGGATTTACTGGAAATCGCGGGTTTTCGTTTGCCGTTCGGGAAATGAGTTTACTCCCTGGGTACTTTCTTTGCATACTTTTGACTATACGAGCCGAGTCCGGGATTTACGGGAAATCGCAGATTTTCGTTTGCCGGCGATTAAACTTCTTTTATTCAGCGTCCCATCAAATATGAAAATATTTTTGAAAACTACAAGTCTCATGCGTTTAGTGGGAAAAAAATAACATAAAAAATCGTTCGGGAAATGTGTTTACTCCCTGGGTACTTTCTTTGTATACTTTTGACTATACGGGCCAAGCCGGGATTTACGGGAAATCGCGGGTTTTCGTTTGCCGTTTGGGAAATGAGTTTACTCCCTGGCTACTTTCTTTGTAAACTTTTGACTATACGGGCCTAGTCTGGGATTTACGGGAAATCGCAGATTTTCGTTTGCCGGCGATTAAACTTCTTTTATTCAGCGTCCCATCAAATATGATAATATTTTTGAAAACTACAAGTCTCATGCGTTTAGTGGTAAAAAAAACAATATAAAAAATCGTTCGGGAAATGTGTTTACTCCCTGGGTACTTTCTTTGTATACCTTTGACTATACAGGCCGAGTCCGGCATTTAGGGAAATTGCAGGTTTTCGTTTGCCGGCGATTAAACTGCTTTTATTCAGCGTCTCATCAAAAATGAAAACATTTTTGAAAACTACAAGTCTCATGCGTTTTAGTGTTGAAAAAATAATTCAAAAAATCGTTCGGGAAATGAGTTTACTCCCTGGGTACTTTCTTTGTATACTTTTGACTATACGGGCCAAGCCGGGATTTATGGGAAATCGCGGGTTTTCGTTTGCCGGCGATTAAACTTCTTTTACTCAGCGTCTCATCAAAAATGAAAACATTTTTAAAAACTACAAGTCTCATGAGCTTTAGTGGTGAAAAAATAATTTAAAAAATCGTTCTGGAAATGAGTTTACTCACAGGGTACTTTCTTTGTATACATTCGACTATACCTGCTAAGCCCGGGATTTACGGGAAATCGCGGGTTTTGGTTTGCCGGCGATTAAACTTCTTTTATTCAGCGTCTCATCAAAAATGAAAACAATTTTGAAAACTACAAGTCTCATGCGTTTTAGTGGTAAAAAAATAATTTAAAAAATCGTTCGGGAAATGAGTTTACTCCCTGGGTCGTTTCTTTGTATACTTTTGACTATACGGGCCAAGCCGGGATTTACGGGAAATCGCAGGTTTTCGTTTACCGTTCGGGAAATGAGTTTACTTCCTGGGTACTTTCTTTGTATACTTTTGACTATACGGGCCGAGTCCGGGATTTACGGGAAATCGCAGATTTTCGTTTGCCGGCGATTAAACTTCTTTTATTCAGCGTCCCATCAAATATGATAATATTTTTGAAAACTACAAGTCTCATGCGTTTAGTGGTAAAAAAACAATATAAAAAATCGTTCGGGAAATGTGTTTACTCCCTGGGTACTTTCTTTGTATACTTTTGACTATACGGGCCAAGCCCGGGATTTACGGGAAATCGCGGGTTTTCGTTTGCCGGCGATTAAAATTCTTTTATTCAGCGTCTCATCAAAAATGAAAACATTTTTGAAAACTACAAGTCTCATGGGCTTTAGTGGTGAAAAAATAATTTAAAAAATCGTTCTGGAAATGAGTTTACTCACAGGGTACTTTCTTTGTATACATTCGACTATACCTGCTAAGCCCGGGATTTACGGGAAATCGCGGGTTTTGGTTTGCCGGCGATTAAACTTCTTTTATTCAGCGTCTCATCAAAAATGAAAACAATTTTGAAAACTACAAGTCTCATGCGTTTTAGTGGTGAAAAAATAATTTAAAAAATCGTTCGGGAAATGTGTTTACTCCCTGGGTCGTTTCTTTGTATACTTTTGACTATACGGGCCAAGCCGGGATTTACTGGAAATCGCGGGTTTTCGTTTGCCTTTCGGGAAATGAGTTTACTCCCTGGGTACTTTCTTTGCATACTTTTGACTATACGAGCCGAGTCCGGGATTTACGGGAAATCGCAGATTTTCGTTTGCCGGCGATTAAACTTCTTTTATTCAGCGTCCCATCAAATATGAAAATATTTTTGAAAACTACAAGTCTCATGCGTTTAGTGGTAAAAAAATAACATAAAAAATCGTTCGGGAAATGTGTTTACTCCCTGGGTACTTTCTTTGTATACTTTTGACTATACGGGCCAAGCCCGGGATTTACGGGAAATCGCGGGTTTTTATTTGCCGGCGATTAAACTTCTTTTATTCAGCGTCTCATCAAAAATGAAAACATTTTTAAAAACTACAAGTCTTATGCGTTTTTGTGGTGAAAAAATAATTTAAAAAATCGTTCTGGAAATGAGTTTACTCACAGGGTACTTTCTTTGTATACATTCGACTATACCTGCTAAGCCCGGGATTTACGGGAAATCGCGGGTTTTGGTTTGCCGGCGATTAAACTTCTTTTATTCAGCGTCTCATCAAAAATGAAAACAATTTTGAAACCTACAAGTCTCATGCGTTTTACTGGTGAAAAAGTAATTTAAAAAATCGTTCGGGAAATGAGATTACTCCCTGGGTACTTTCTTTGTATACCTTTGACTATACAGGCCGAGTCCGGCATTTAGGGAAATTGCAGGTTTTCGTTTGCCGGCGATTAAACTGCTTTTATTCAGCGTCTCATCAAAAATGAAAACATTTTTGAAAACTACAAGTCTCATGCGTTTTAGTGTTGAAAAAATAATTCAAAAAATCGTTCGGGAAATGAGTTTACTCCCTGGGTACTTTCTTTGTATACTTTTGACTATACGGGCCAAGCCGGATTTATGGGAAATCGCGGGTTTTCGTTTGCCGGCGATTAAACTTCTTTTACTCAGCGTCTCATCAAAAATGAAAACATTTTTAAAAACTACAAGTCTCATGAGCTTTAGTGGTGAAAAAATAATTTAAAAAATCGTTCTGGAAATGAGTTTACTCACAGGGTACTTTCTTTGTATACATTCGACTATACCTGCTAAGCCCGGGATTTACGGGAAATCGCGGGTTTTGGTTTGCCGGCGATTAAACTTCTTTTATTCAGCGTCTCATCAAAAATGAAAACAATTTTGAAAACTACAAGTCTCATGCGTTTTAGTGGTAAAAAAATAATTTAAAAAATCGTTCGGGAAATGAGTTTACTCCCTGGGTCGTTTCTTTGTATACTTTTGACTATACGGGCCAAGCCGGGATTTACGGGAAATCGCGGGTTTTCGTTTACCGTTTGGGAAATGAGTTTACTCCCTGGGTACTTTCTTTGTATACTTTTGACTATACGGGCCGAGTCCGGGATTTACGGGAAATCGCAGATTTTCGTTTGCCGGCGATTAAACTTCTTTTATTCAGCGTCCCATCAAATATGATAATATTTTTGAAAACTACAAGTCTCATGCGTTTAGTGGTAAAAAAACAATATAAAAAATCGTTCGGGAAATGTGTTTACTCCCTGGGTACTTTCTTTGTATACTTTTGACTATACGGGCCGAGTCCGGGATTTACGGGAAATCGCAGATTTTCGTTTGCCGGCGATTAAACTTCTTTTATTCAGCGTCCCATCAAATATGATAATATTTTTGAAAACTACAAGTCTCATGCGTTTAGTGGTAAAAAAACAATATAAAAAATCGTTCGGGAAATGTGTTTACTCCCTGGGTACTTTCTTTGTATACTTTTGACTATACGGGCCAAGCCCGGGATTTACGGGAAATCGCGGGTTTTCGTTTGCCGGCGATTAAAATTCTTTTATTCAGCGTCTCATCAAAAATGAAAACATTTTTGAAAACTACAAGTCTCATGGGCTTTAGTGGTGAAAAAATAATTTAAAAAATCGTTCTGGAAATGAGTTTACTCACAGGGTACTTTCTTTGTATACATTCGACTATACCTGCTAAGCCCGGGATTTACGGGAAATCGCGGGTTTTGGTTTGCCGGCGATTAAACTTCTTTTATTCAGCGTCTCATCAAAAATGAAAACAATTTTGAAAACTACAAGTCTCATGCGTTTTAGTGGTGAAAAAATAATTTAAAAAATCGTTCGGGAAATGTGTTTACTCCCTGGGTCGTTTCTTTGTATACTTTTGACTATACGGGCCAAGCCGGGATTTACTGGAAATCGCGGGTTTTCGTTTGCCGTTCGGGAAATGAGTTTACTCCCTGGGTACTTTCTTTGCATACTTTTGACTATACGAGCCGAGTCCGGGATTTACGGGAAATCGCAGATTTTCGTTTGCCGGCGATTAAATTTCTTTTATTCAGCGTCCCATCAAATATGAAAATATTTTTGAAAACTACAAGTCTCATGCGTTTAGTGGTAAAAAAATAACATAAAAAATCGTTCGGGAAATGTGTTTACTCCCTGGGTACTTTCTTTGTATACTTTTGACTATACGGGCCAAGCCCGGGATTTACGGGAAATCGCGGGTTTTCATTTGCCGGCGATTAAACTTCTTTTATTCAGCGTCTCATCAAAAATGAAAACATTTTTAAAAACTACAAGTCTTATGCGTTTTAGTGGTGAAAAAATAATTTAAAAAATCGTTCTGGAAATGAGTTTACTCACAGGGTACTTTCTTTGTATACATTCGACTATACCTGCCAAGCCCGGGATTTACGGGAAATCGCGGGTTTTGGTTTGCCGGCGATTAAACTTCTTTTATTCAGCGTCTCATCAAAAATGAAAACAATTTTGAAAACTACAAGTCTCATGCGTTTTACTGGTAAAAAAATAATTTAAAAAATCGTTCGGGAAATGAGTTTACTCCCTGGGTCGTTTCTTTGTATACTTTTGACTATACGGGCCAAGCCGGGATTTACGGGAAATCGCGGGTTTTCGTTTGCCGTTCGGGAAATGAGTTTACTCCCTGGCTACTTTCTTTGTAAACTTTTGACTATACGGGCCTAGTCCGGGATTTACGGGAAATCGCAGATTTTCGTTTGCCGGCGATTAAACTTCTTTTATTCAGCGTCCCATCAAATATGATAATATTTTTGAAAACTACAAGTCTCATGCGTTTAGTGGTAAAAAAACAATATAAAAAATCGTTCGGGAAATGTGTTTACTCCCTGGGTACTTTCTTTGTATACTTTTGACTATACGGGCCAAGCCCGGGATTTACGGGAAATCGCGGGTTTTCGTTTGCCGGCGATTAAACTTCTTTTATTCAGCGTCTCATCAAAAATGAAAACATTTTTAAAAACTACAAGTCTTATGCGTTTCAGTGGTGAAAAAATAATTTAAAAAATCGTTCTGGAAATGAGTTTACTCCCTGGGTACTTTCTTTGTATACCTTTGACTATACAGGCCGAGTCCGGCATTTAGGGAAATTGCAGGTTTTCGTTTGCCGGCGATTAAACTGCTTTTATTCAGCGTCTCATCAAAAATGAAAACATTTTTGAAAACTACAAGTCTCATGCGTTTTAGTGTTGAAAAAATAATTCAAAAAATCGTTCGGGAAATGAGTTTACTCGCTGGGTACTTTCTTTGTATACTTTTGACTATACGGGCCAAGCCGGGATTTATGGGAAATCGCGGGTTTTCGTTTGCCGGCGATTAAACTTCTTTTACTCAGCGTCTCATCAAAAATGAAAACATTTTTAAAAACTACAAGTCTCATGAGCTTTAGTGGTGAAAAAATAATTTAAAAAATCGTTCTGGAACTGAGTTTACTCACAGGGTACTTTCTTTGTATACATTCGACTATACCTGCTAAGCCCGGGATTTACGGGAAATCGCGGGTTTTGGTTTGCCGGCGATTAAACTTCTTTTATTCAGCGTCTCATCAAAAATGAAAACAATTTTGAAAACTACAAGTCTCATGCGTTTTAGTGGTAAAAAAATAATTTAAAAAATCGTTCGGGAAATGAGTTTACTCCCTGGGTCGTTTCTTTGTATACTTTTGACTATACGGGCCAAGCCGGGATTTACGGGAAATTGCGGGTTTTCGTTTGCCGTTCGGGAAATGAGTTTACTCCCTGGCTACTTTCTTTGTAAACTTTTGACTATACGGGCCTAGTCCGGGATTTACGGGAAATCGCAGATTTTCGTTTGCCGGCGATTAAACTTCTTTTATTCAGCGTCCCATCAAATATGATAATATTTTTGAAAACTACAAGTCTCATGCGTTTAGTGGTAAAAAAACAATATAAAAAATCGTTCGGGAAATGTGTTTACTCCCTGGGTACTTTCTTTGTATACTTTTGACTATACGGGCCAAGCCCGGGATTTACGGGAAATCGCGGGTTTTCGTTTGCCGGCGATTAAACTTCTTTTATTCAGCGTCTCATCAAAAATGAAAACATTTTTAAAAACTACAAGTCTTATGCGTTTCAGTGGTGAAAAAATAATTTAAAAAATCGTTCTGGAAATGAGTTTACTCCCTGGGTACTTTCTTTGTATACCTTTGACTATACAGGCCGAGTCCGGCATTTAGGGAAATTGCAGGTTTTCGTTTGCCGGCGATTAAACTGCTTTTATTCAGCGTCTCATCAAAAATGAAAACATTTTTGAAAACTACAAGTCTCATGCGTTTTAGTGTTGAAAAAATAATTCAAAAAATCGTTCGGGAAATGAGTTTACTCGCTGGGTACTTTCTTTGTATACTTTTGACTATACGGGCCAAGCCGGGATTTATGGGAAATCGCGGGTTTTCGTTTGCCGGCGATTAAACTTCTTTTACTCAGCGTCTCATCAAAAATGAAAACATTTTTAAAAACTACAAGTCTCATGAGCTTTAGTGGTGAAAAAATAATTTAAAAAATCGTTCTGGAACTGAGTTTACTCACAGGGTACTTTCTTTGTATACATTCGACTATACCTGCTAAGCCCGGGATTTACGGGAAATCGCGGGTTTTGGTTTGCCGGCGATTAAACTTCTTTTATTCAGCGTCTCATCAAAAATGAAAACAATTTTGAAAACTACAAGTCTCATGCGTTTTAGTGGTAAAAAAATAATTTAAAAAATCGTTCGGGAAATGAGTTTACTCCCTGGGTCGTTTCTTTGTATACTTTTGACTATACGGGCCTAGTCCGGGATTTACGGGAAATCGCAGATTTTCGTTTGCCGGCGATTAAACTTCTTTTATTCAGCGTCCCATCAAATATGATAATATTTTTGAAAACTACAAGTCTCATGCGTTTAGTGGTAAAAAAACAATATAAAAAATCGTTCGGGAAATGTGTTTACTCCCTGGGTACTTTCTTTGTATACCTTTGACTATACAGGCCGAGTCCGGCATTTAGGGAAATTGCAGGTTTTCGTTTGCCGGCGATTAAACTGCTTTTATTCAGCGTCTCATCAAAAATGAAAACATTTTTGAAAACTACAAGTCTCATGCGTTTTAGTGTTGAAAAAATAATTCAAAAAATCGTTCGGGAAATGAGTTTACTCCCTGGGTACTTTCTTTGTATACTTTTGACTATACGGGCCAAGCCGGGATTTATGGGAAATCGCGGGTTTTCGTTTGCCGGCGATTAAACTTCTTTTACTCAGCGTCTCATCAAAAATGAAAACATTTTTAAAAGCTACAAGTCTCATGAGCTTTAGTGGTGAAAAAATAATTTAAAAAATCGTTCTGGAAATGAGTTTACTCACAGGGTACTTTCTTTGTATACATTCGACTATACCTGCTAAGCCCGGGATTTACGGGAAATCGCGGGTTTTGGTTTGCCGGCGATTAAACTTCTTTTATTCAGCGTCTCATCAAAAATGAAAACAATTTTGAAAACTACAAGTCTCATGCGTTTTAGTGGTAAAAAAATAATTTAAAAAATCGTTCGGGAAATGAGTTTACTCCCTGGGTCGTTTCTTTGTATACTTTTGACTATACGGGCCAAGCCGGGATTTACGGGAAATCGCAGGTTTTCGTTTACCGTTCGGGAAATGAGTTTACTCCCTGGGTACTTTCTTTGTATACTTTTGACTATACGGGCCGAGTCCGGGATTTACGGGAAATCGCAGATTTTCGTTTGCCGGCGATTAAACTTCTTTTATTCAGCGTCCCATCAAATATGATAATATTTTTGAAAACTACAAGTCTCATGCGTTTAGTGGTAAAAAAACAATATAAAAAATCGTTCGGGAAATGTGTTTACTCCCTGGGTACTTTCTTTGTATACTTTTGACTATACGGGCCAAGCCCGGGATTTACGGGAAATCGCGGGTTTTCGTTTGCCGGCGATTAAAATTCTTTTATTCAGCGTCTCATCAAAAATGAAAACATTTTTGAAAACTACAAGTCTCATGGGCTTTAGTGGTGAAAAAATAATTTAAAAAATCGTTCTGGAAATGAGTTTACTCACAGGGTACTTTCTTTGTATACATTCGACTATACCTGCTAAGCCCGGGATTTACGGGAAATCGCGGGTTTTGGTTTGCCGGCGATTAAACTTCTTTTATTCAGCGTCTCATCAAAAATGAAAACAATTTTGAAAACTACAAGTCTCATGCGTTTTAGTGGTGAAAAAATAATTTAAAAAATCGTTCGGGAAATGTGTTTACTCCCTGGGTCGTTTCTTTGTATACTTTTGACTATACGGGCCAAGCCGGGATTTACTGGAAATCGCGGGTTTTCGTTTGCCGTTCGGGAAATGAGTTTACTCCCTGGGTACTTTCTTTGCATACTTTTGACTATACGAGCCGAGTCCGGGATTTACGGGAAATCGCAGATTTTCGTTTGCCGGCGATTAAACTTCTTTTATTCAGCGTCCCATCAAATATGAAAATATTTTTGAAAACTACAAGTCTCATGCGTTTAGTGGTAAAAAAATAACATAAAAAATCGTTCGGGAAATGTGTTTACTCCCTGGGTACTTTCTTTGTATACTTTTGACTATACGGGCCAAGCCCGGGATTTACGGGAAATCGCGGGTTTTCATTTGCCGGCGATTAAACTTCTTTTATTCAGCGTCTCATCAAAAATGAAAACATTTTTAAAAACTACAAGTCTTATGCGTTTTAGTGGTGAAAAAATAATTTAAAAAATCGTTCTGGAAATGAGTTTACTCACAGGGTACTTTCTTTGTATACATTCGACTATACCTGCTAAGCCCGGGATTTACGGGAAATCGCGGGTTTTGGTTTGCCGGCGATTAAACTTCTTTTATTCAGCGTCTCATCAAAAATGAAAACAATTTTGAAAACTACAAGTCTCATGCGTTTTACTGGTGAAAAAGTAATTTAAAAAATCGTTCGGGAAATGAGATTACTCCCTGGGTACTTTCTTTGTATACCTTTGACTATACAGGCCGAGTCCGGCATTTAGGGAAATTGCAGGTTTTCGTTTGCCGGCGATTAAACTGCTTTTATTCAGCGTCTCATCAAAAATGAAAACATTTTTGAAAACTACAAGTCTCATGCGTTTTAGTGTTGAAAAAATAATTCAAAAAATCGTTCGGGAAATGAGTTTACTCCCTGGGTACTTTCTTTGTATACTTTTGACTATACGGGCCAAGCCGGGATTTATGGGAAATCGCGGGTTTTCGTTTGCCGGCGATTAAACTTCTTTTACTCAGCGTCTCATCAAAAATGAAAACATTTTTAAAAACTACAAGTCTCATGAGCTTTAGTGGTGAAAAAATAATTTAAAAAATCGTTCTGGAAATGAGTTTACTCACAGGGTACTTTCTTTGTATACATTCGACTATACCTGCTAAGCCCGGGATTTACGGGAAATCGCGGGTTTTGGTTTGCCGGCGATTAAACTTCTTTTATTCAGCGTCTCATCAAAAATGAAAACAATTTTGAAAACTACAAGTCTCATGCGTTTTAGTGGTAAAAAAATAATTTAAAAAATCGTTCGGGAAATGAGTTTACTCCCTGGGTCGTTTCTTTGTATACTTTTGACTATACGGGCCAAGCCGGGATTTACGGGAAATCGCGGGTTTTCGTTTACCGTTTGGGAAATGAGTTTACTCCCTGGGTACTTTCTTTGTATACTTTTGACTATACGGGCCGAGTCCGGGATTTACGGGAAATCGCAGATTTTCGTTTGCCGGCGATTAAACTTCTTTTATTCAGCGTCCCATCAAATATGATAATATTTTTGAAAACTACAAGTCTCATGCGTTTAGTGGTAAAAAAAACAATATAAAAAATCGTTCGGGAAATGTGTTTACTCCCTGGGTACTTTCTTTGTATACTTTTGACTATACGGGCCAAGCCCGGGATTTACGGGAAATCGCGGGTTTTCGTTTGCCGGCGATTAAAATTCTTTTATTCAGCGTCTCATCAAAAATGAAAACATTTTTGAAAACTACAAGTCTCATGGGCTTTAGTGGTGAAAAAATAATTTAAAAAATCGTTCTGGAAATGAGTTTACTCACAGGGTACTTTCTTTGTATACATTCGACTATACCTGCTAAGCCCGGGATTTACGGGAAATCGCGGGTTTTGGTTTGCCGGCGATTAAACTTCTTTTATTCAGCGTCTCATCAAAAATGAAAACAATTTTGAAAACTACAAGTCTCATGCGTTTTAGTGGTGAAAAAATAATTTAAAAAATCGTTCGGGAAATGTGTTTACTCCCTGGGTCGTTTCTTTGTATACTTTTGACTATACGGGCCAAGCCGGGATTTACTGGAAATCGCGGGTTTTCGTTTGCCGTTCGGGAAATGAGTTTACTCCCTGGGTACTTTCTTTGCATACTTTTGACTATACGAGCCGAGTCCGGGATTTACGGGAAATCGCAGATTTTCGTTTGCCGGCGATTAAACTTCTTTTATTCAGCGTCCCATCAAATATGAAAATATTTTTGAAAACTACAAGTCTCATGCGTTTAGTGGTAAAAAAATAACATAAAAAATCGTTCGGGAAATGTGTTTACTCCCTGGGTACTTTCTTTGTATACTTTTGACTATACGGGCCAAGCCCGGGATTTACGGGAAATCGCGGGTTTTCATTTGCCGGCGATTAAACTTCTTTTATTCAGCGTCTCATCAAAAATGAAAACATTTTTAAAAACTACAAGTCTTATGCGTTTTAGTGGTGAAAAAATAATTTAAAAAATCGTTCTGGAAATGAGTTTACTCACAGGGTACTTTCTTTGTATACATTCGACTATACCTGCCAAGCCCGGGATTTACGGGAAATCGCGGGTTTTGGTTTGCCGGCGATTAAACTTCTTTTATTCAGCGTCTCATCAAAAATGAAAACAATTTTGAAAACTACAAGTCTCATGCGTTTTACTGGTAAAAAAATAATTTAAAAAATCGTTCGGGAAATGAGTTTACTCCCTGGGTCGTTTCTTTGTATACTTTTGACTATACGGGCCAAGCCGGGATTTACGGGAAATCGCGGGTTTTCGTTTGCCGTTCGGGAAATGAGTTTACTCCCTGGCTACTTTCTTTGTAAACTTTTGACTATACGGGCCTAGTCCGGGATTTACGGGAAATCGCAGATTTTCGTTTGCCGGCGATTAAACTTCTTTTATTCAGCGTCCCATCAAATATGATAATATTTTTGAAAACTACAAGTCTCATGCGTTTAGTGGTAAAAAAACAATATAAAAAATCGTTCGGAAAATGTGTTTACTCCCTGGGTACTTTCTTTGTATACTTTTGACTATACGGGCCAAGCCCGGGATTTACGGGAAATCGCGGGTTTTCGTTTGCCGGCGATTAAACTTCTTTTATTCAGCGTCTCATCAAAAATGAAAACATTTTTAAAAACTACAAGTCTTATGCGTTTCAGTGGTGAAAAAATAATTTAAAAAATCGTTCTGGAAATGAGTTTACTCCCTGGGTACTTTCTTTGTATACCTTTGACTATACAGGCCGAGTCCGGCATTTAGGGAAATTGCAGGTTTTCGTTTGCCGGCGATTAAACTGCTTTTATTCAGCGTCTCATCAAAAATGAAAACATTTTTGAAAACTACAAGTCTCATGCGTTTTAGTGTTGAAAAAATAATTCAAAAAATCGTTCGGGAAATGAGTTTACTCGCTGGGTACTTTCTTTGTATACTTTTGACTATACGGGCCAAGCCGGGATTTATGGGAAATCGCGGGTTTTCGTTTGCCGGCGATTAAACTTCTTTTACTCAGCGTCTCATCAAAAATGAAAACATTTTTAAAAACTACAAGTCTCATGAGCTTTAGTGGTGAAAAAATAATTTAAAAAATCGTTCTGGAACTGAGTTTACTCACAGGGTACTTTCTTTGTATACATTCGACTATACCTGCTAAGCCCGGGATTTACGGGAAATCGCGGGTTTTGGTTTGCCGGCGATTAAACTTCTTTTATTCAGCGTCTCATCAAAAATGAAAACAATTTTGAAAACTACAAGTCTCATGCGTTTTAGTGGTAAAAAAATAATTTAAAAAATCGTTCGGGAAATGAGTTTACTCCCTGGGTCGTTTCTTTGTATACTTTTGACTATACGGGCCAAGCCGGGATTTACGGGAAATCGCGGGTTTTCGTTTACCGTTCGGGAAATGAGTTTACTCCCTGGGTACTTTCTTTGTATACTTTTGACTATACGGGCCGAGTCCGGGATTTACGGGAAATCGCAGATTTTCGTTTGCCGGCGATTAAACTTCTTTTATTCAGTGTCCCATCAAATATGATAATATTTTTGAAAACTACAAGTCTCATGCGTTTAGTGGTAAAAAAACAATATAAAAAATCGTTCGGGAAATGTGTTTACTCCCTGGGTACTTTCTTTGTATACTTTTGACTATACGGGCCAAGCCCGGGATTTACGGGAAATCGCGGGTTTTCGTTTGCCGGCGATTAAAATTCTTTTATTCAGCGTCTCATCAAAAATGAAAACATTTTTGAAAACTACAAGTCTCATGGGCTTTAGTGGTGAAAAAATAATTTAAAAAATCGTTCTGGAAATGAGTTTACTCACAGGGTACTTTCTTTGTATACATTCGACTATACCTGCTAAGCCCGGGATTTACGGGAAATCGCGGGTTTTGGTTTGCCGGCGATTAAACTTCTTTTATTCAGCGTCTCATCAAAAATGAAAACAATTTTGAAAACTACAAGTCTCATGCGTTTTAATGGTAAAAAAATAATTTAAAAAATCATTCGGGAAATGAGTTTACTCCCTGGGTCGTTTCTTTGTATACTTTTGACTATACGGGCCAAGCCGGGATTTACGGGAAATCGCGGGTTTTCGTTTGCCGTTCGGGAAATGAGTTTACTCCCTGGGTACTTTATTTGTATACTTTTGACTATACGGGCCGAGTCCGGGATTTACGGGAAATCGCAGATTTTCGTTTGCCGGCGATTAAACTTCTTTTATTCAGCGTCCCATCAAATATGATAATATTTTTGAAAACTACAAGTCTCATGCGTTTAGTGGTAAAAAAACAATATAAAATATCGTTCGGGAAATGTGTTTACTCCCTGGGTACTTTCTTTGTATACTTTTGACTATACGGGCCAAGCCCGGGATTTACGGGAAATCGCGGGTTTTCGTTTGCCGGCGATTAAACTTCTTTTATTCAGCGTCTCATCAAAAATGAAAACATTTTTAAAAACTACAAGTCTTATGCGTTTCAGTGGTGAAAAAATAATTTAAAAAATCGTTCTGGAAATGGGTTTACTCCCTGGGTACTTTCTTTGTATACTTTTGACTATACGGGCCAAGCCCGGGATTTACGGGAAATCGCGGGTTTTCGTTTGCCGGCGATTAAAATTCTTTTATTCAGCGTCTCATCAAAAATGAAAACATTTTTGAAAACTACAAGTCTCATGGGCTTTAGTGGTGAAAAAATAATTTAAAAAATCGTTCTGGAAATGAGTTTACTCACAGGGTACTTTCTTTGTATACATTCGACTATACCTGCTAAGCCCGGGATTTACGGGAAATCGCGGGTTTTGGTTTGCCGGCGATTAAACTTCTTTTATTCAGCGTCTCATCAAAAATGAAAACAATTTTGAAAACTACAAGTCTCATGCGTTTTAATGGTAAAAAAATAATTTAAAAAATCATTCGGGAAATGAGTTTACTCCCTGGGTCGTTTCTTTGTATACTTTTGACTATACGGGCCAAGCCGGGATTTACGGGAAATCGCGGGTTTTCGTTTGCCGTTCGGGAAATGAGTTTACTCCCTGGGTACTTTATTTGTATACTTTTGACTATACGGGCCGAGTCCGGGATTTACGGGAAATCGCAGATTTTCGTTTGCCGGCGATTAAACTTCTTTTATTCAGCGTCCCATCAAATATGATAATATTTTTGAAAACTACAAGTCTCATGCGTTTAGTGGTAAAAAAACAATATAAAATATCGTTCGGGAAATGTGTTTACTCCCTGGGTACTTTCTTTGTATACTTTTGACTATACGGGCCAAGCCCGGGATTTACGGGAAATCGCGGGTTTTCGTTTGCCGGCGATTAAACTTCTTTTATTCAGCGTCTCATCAAAAATGAAAACATTTTTAAAAACTACAAGTCTTATGCGTTTCAGTGGTGAAAAAATAATTTAAAAAATCGTTCTGGAAATGAGTTTACTCCCTGGGTACTTTCTTTGTATACCTTTGACTATACAGGCCGAGTCCGGCATTTAGGGAAATTGCAGGTTTTCGTTTGCCGGCGATTAAACTGCTTTTATTCAGCGTCTCATCAAAAATGAAAACATTTTTGAAAACTACAAGTCTCATGGGCTTTAGTGGTGAAAAAATAATTTAAAAAATCGTTCTAGAAATGAGTTTACTCACAGGGTACTTTCTTTGTATACATTCGACTATACCTGCTAAGCCCGGGATTTACGGGAAATCGCGGGTTTTCGTTTGCCGGCGATTAAACTTCTTTTATTCAGCGTCTCATCAAAAATGAAAACAATTTTAAAAACTACAAGTCTCATGCGTTTTAGAGGTGAAAAAATAATTTAAACAATTGTTCGGGAAATGAGTTTACTCCCTGGGTACTTTCTTTGTATACTTTTGACTATGCGGGCCAAGCCGGGATTTACGGGAAATCGCGGGTTTTCGTTTGCCGTTCGGGAAATGAGTTTACTCCCTGGGTACTTTCTTTGTATACTTTTGACTATACGGGCCGAGTCCAGGATTTAGGGAAATTGCAGGTTTTCGTTTGCCGGCAATTAAACTGCTTTTATTCAGCGTCTCATCAAAAATGAAAACATTTTTGAAAACTACAAGTCTAATGCGTTTTAGTGTTGAAAAAATATTTTAAAAAATCGTTCTGGAAATGAGTTTACTCCCTGGGTACTTTCTTTGTATACCTTTGACTATACAGGCCGAGTCCGGCATTTAGGGAAATTGCAGGTTTTCTTTTGCCGGCGATTAAACTGCTTTTATTCAGCGTCTCATCAAAAATGAAAACATTTTTGAAAACTACAAGTCTCATGCGTTTTAGTGTTGAAAAAATAATTTAAAAAATCGTTCGGGAAATGAGTTTACTCCCTGGGTACTTTCTTTGTATACTTTTGACTATACGGGCCAAGCCGGGATTTACGGGAAATCGCGGGTTTTCGTTTGCCGGCGATTAAACTTCTCTTATTCAGCGTCTCATCAAAAATGAAAACAATTTTGAAAACTACAAGTCTCATGCGTTTTAGTGGTGAAAAAATAATTTAAAAAATCGTTCGGGAAATGAGTTTACTCCCTGGGTACTTTCTTTGTATACTTTTGACTATGCGGGCCAAGCCGGGATTTACGGGAAATCGCGGGTTTTCGTTTGCCGTTCGGGAAATGAGTTTACTCCCTGGGTACTTTCTTTGTATACTTTTGACTATACGGGCCGAGTCCGGGATTTACGGGAAATCGCAGATTTTCGTTTGCCGGCGATTAAACTTCTTTTATTCAGCGTCTCATCAAAAATAAAAACATTTTTAAAAACTACAAGTCTTATGCGTTTTAGTGGTGAAAAAATGATTTAAAAAATCGTTCTGGAAATGAGTTTACTCCCTGGGTACTTTCTTTGTATACTTTTGACTATACGGGCCAAGCCCGGGATTTACGGGAAATCGCGGTTTTTCGTTTGCCGGCGATTAAACTTCTTTTATTTAGCGTCTCATCAAAAATGAAAACATTTTTAAAAACTACAAGTCTTATGCGTTTTAGTGGTGAAAATATAATTTGAAAAATCGTTCTGGAAATGAGTTTACTCCCTTGGTACTTTCTTTGTATACTTTTGACTATACGGGCCGAGTCCGGGATTTAGGGAAATCGCAGGTTTTCGTTTGCCGGCGATTAAACTGCTTTTATTCAGCGTCTCATCAAAAATGAAAACATTTTTGAAAACTACAAGTCTCATGCGTTTTAGTGTTGAAAAAATAATTTAAAAAATCGTTCTGGAAATGAGTTTACTCACAGGGTACTTTCTTTGTATACATTCGACTATACCTGCTAAGCCCGGGATATACGGGAAATCGCGGGTTTTGGTTTGCTGGCGATTAAACTTCTTTTATTCAGCGTCTCATCAAAAATGAAAACAATTTTGAAAACTACAAGTCTCATGCGTTTTAGTGGTAAAAAAATAATTTAAAAAATCGTTCGGGAAATGAGTTTACTCCCTGGGTACTTTCTTTGTATACTTTTGACTATACGGGCCAAGCCGGGATTTACGGGAAATCGCGGGTTTTCGTTTGCCGTTCGGGAAATGAGTTTACTCCCTGGGTACTTTCTTTGTATACTTTTGACTATACGGGCCGAGTCCGGGATTTACGGGAAATCGCAGATTTTCGTTTGCCGGCGATTAAACTTCTTTTATTCAGCGTCCCATCAAATATGAAAATATTTTTGAAAACTACAAGTCTCATGCGTTTAGTGGTAAAAAAATAATATAAAAAATCGTTCGGGAAATGTGTTTACTCCCTGGGTACTTTCTTTGTATACTTTTGACTATACGGGCCAAGCCCAGGATTTACGGGAAATCGTGGGTTTTCGTTTGCCGGCGATTAAACTTCTTTTATTCAGCGTCTCATCAAATATGAAAATATTTTTGAAAACTACAAGTCTCATGCGTTTAGTGGTAAAAAAATAATATAAAAAATCGTTCGGGAAATGTGTTTACTCCCTGGGTACTTTCTTTGTATACTTTTGACTATACGGGCCAAGCCCAGGATTTACGGGAAATCGTGGGTTTTCGTTTGCCGGCGATTAAACTTCTTTTATTCAGCGTCTCATCAAAAATGAAAACATTTTTAAAAACTACAAGTCTTATGCGTTTTAGTGGTGAAAAAATAATTTAAAAAATCGTTCTTGAAATGAGTTTACTCCCTGGGTACTTTCTTTGTATACCTTTGACTATACAGGCCGAGTCCGGGATTTAGGGAAATCGCAGGTTTTCGTTTGCCGGCGATTAAACTGCTTTTATTCAGCGTCTCATCAAAAATGAAATCATTTTTGAAAACTACAAGTCTCATGCGTTTTAGTGTTGAAAAAATAATTTAAAAAATCGTTCGGGAAATGAGTTTACTCCCTGGGTACTTTCTTTGTATACTTTTGACTATACAGGCCAAGCCGGGAATTACGGGAAATCGCGGTTTTCGTTTGCCGGCGATTAAACTTCTTTTACTCAGCATCTCATGAAAAATGAAAACATTTTTAAAAACTAACAGTCTCATGGGCTTTAGTGGTGAAAAAATAATATAAAAAATCGTTCTGGAAATGAGTTTACTCAGAGGGTACTTTCTTTGTATACATTCGACTATACCTGCTAAGCCCGGGATTTACGGGAAATCGCGGGTTTTCGTTTGCCGGCGATTAAACTTCTTTTATTCAGCGTCTCACCAAAAATGAAAACAATTTTGAAAGCTACAAGTCTCATGCGCTTTAGTGGTGAAAAAATAATTTAAAAAATCGTTCGGGAAATGAGTTTACTCCCTGGGTACTTTCTTTGTATACTTTTGACTATACGGGCCAAGCCGGGATTTACGGGAAATCGCGGGTTTTCGTTTGCTGTTCGGGAAATGAGTTTACTCCCTGGGTACTTTCTTTGTATACTTTTGACTATACGGGCCGAGTCCGGGATTTACGGGAAATCGCAGATTTTCGTTTGCCGGCGATTAAACTTCTTTTATTCAACGTCCCATCAAATATGAAAATATTTTTGAAAACTACAAGTCTCATGCGTTTAGTGGTAAAAAAATAATATAAAAAATCGTTCGGGAAATGTGTTTACTCCCTGGGTACTTTCTTTGTATACTTTTGACTATACGGGCCAAGCCCGGGATTTACGGGAAATCGCGGGTTTTCGTTTGCCGGCGATTAAACTTCTTTTATTCAGCGTCTCATCAAAAATGAAAACATTTTTAAAAACTACAAGTCTTATGCGTTTTAGTGGTGAAAAAATAATTTAAAAAATCGTTCTGGAAATGAGTTTACTCCCTGGGTACTTTCTTTGTATACTTTTGACTATACGGGCCAAGCCCGGGATTTACGGGAAATCGCGGTTTTTCGTTTGCCGGCGATTAAACTTCTTTTATTTAGCGTCTCATCAAAAATGAAAACATTTTTAAAAACTACAAGTCTTATGCGTTTTAGTGGTGAAAATATAATTTAAAAAATCGTTCTGGAAATGAGTTTACTCCCTTGGTACTTTCTTTGTATACTTTTGACTATACGGGCCGAGTCCGGGATTTAGGGAAATCGCAGGTTTTCGTTTGCCGGCGATTAAACTGCTTTTATTCAGCGTCTCATCAAAAATGAAAACATTTTTGAAAACTACAAGTCTCATGCGTTTTAGTGTTGAAAAAATAATTTAAAAAATCGTTCTGGAAATGAGTTTACTCACAGGGTACTTTCTTTGTATACATTCGACTATACCTGCTAAGCCCGGGATTTACGGGAAATCGCGGGTTTTGGTTTGCCGGCGATTAAACTTCTTTTATTCAGCGTCTCATCAAAAATGAAAACAATTTTGAAAACTACAAGTCTCATGCGTTTTAGTGGTAAAAAAATAATTTAAAAAATCGTTCGGGAAATGAGTTTACTCCCTGGGTACTTTCTTTGTATACTTTTGACTATACGGGCCAAGCCGGGATTTACGGGAAATCGCGGGTTTTCGTTTGCCGTTCGGGAAATGAGTTTACTCCCTGGGTACTTTCTTTGTATACTTTTGACTATACGGGCCGAGTCCGGGATTTACGGGAAATCGCAGATTTTCGTTTGCCGGCGATTAAACTTCTTTTATTCAGCGTCCCATCAAATATGAAAATTTTTTTGAAAACTACAAGTCTCATGCGTTTAGTGGTAAAAAAATAATATAAAAAATCGTTCGGGAAATGTGTTTACTCCCTGGGTACTTTCTTTGTATACTTTTGACTATACGGGCCAAGCCCAGGATTTACGGGAAATCGTGGGTTTTCGTTTGCCGGCGATTAAACTTCTTTTATTCAGCGTCTCATCAAAAATGAAAACATTTTTAAAAACTACAAGTCTTATGCGTTTTAGTGGTGAAAAAATAATTTAAAAAATCGTTCTTGAAATGAGTTTACTCCCTGGGTACTTTCTTTGTATACCTTTGACTATACAGGCCGAGTCCGGGATTTAGGGAAATCGCAGGTTTTCGTTTGCCGGCGATTAAACTGCTTTTATTCAGCGTCTCATCAAAAATGAAATCATTTTTGAAAACTACAAGTCTCATGCGTTTTAGTGTTGAAAAAATAATTTAAAAAATCGTTCGGGAAATGAGTTTACTCCCTGGGTACTTTCTTTGTATACTTTTGACTATACAGGCCAAGCCGGGAATTACGGGAAATCGCGGTTTTCGTTTGCCGGCGATTAAACTTCTTTTACTCAGCATCTCATGAAAAATGAAAACATTTTTAAAAACTAACAGTCTGATGGGCTTTAGTGGTGAAAAAATAATATAAAAAATCGTTCTGGAAATGAGTTTACTCAGAGGGTACTTTCTTTGTATACATTCGACTATACCTGCTAAGCCCGGGATTTACGGGAAATCGCGGGTTTTCGTTTGCCGGCGATTAAACTTCTTTTATTCAGCGTCTCACCAAAAATGAAAACAATTTTGAAAACTACAAGTCTCATGCGCTTTAGTGGTGAAAAAATAATTTAAAAAATCGTTCGGGAAATGAGTTTACTCCCTGGGTACTTTCTTTGTATACTTTTGACTATACGGGCCAAGCCGGGATTTACGGGAAATCGCGGGTTTTCGTTTGCTGTTCGGGAAATGAGTTTACTCCCTGGGTACTTTCTTTGTATACTTTTGACTATACGGGCCGAGTCCGGGATTTACGGGAAATCGCAGATTTTCGTTTGCCGGCGATTAAACTTCTTTTATTCAGCGTCCCATCAAATATGAAAATATTTTTGAAAACTACAAGTCTCATGCGTTTAGTGGTAAAAAAATAATATAAAAAATCGTTCGGGAAATGTGTTTACTCCCTGGGTACTTTCTTTGTATACTTTTGACTATACGGGCCAAGCCCGGGATTTACGGGAAATCGCGGGTTTTCGTTTGCCAGCGATTAAACTTCTTTTATTCAGCGTCTCATCAAAAATGAAAACATTTTTAAAAACTACAAGTCTTATGCGTTTTAGTGGTGAAAAAATAATTTAAAAAATCGTTCTGGAAATGAGTTTACTCCCTGGGTACTTTCTTTGTATACTTTTGACTATACGGGCCAAGCCGGGATTTACGGGAAATCGCGGGTTTTCGTTTGCCGGCGATTAAACTTCTTTCATTCAGCGTCTCATCAAAAATGAAAACATTTTTAAAAACTACAAGTCTCATGCGTTTTAGTGGTGAAAAAATAATTTAAAAAATCGTTCGGGAAATGCGTTTACTCCCTGGGTACTTTCTTTGTATACTTTTGACTATACGGGCCGAGTCCGGGATTTACGGGAAATCGCGGATTTTCGTTTACCGGCGATTAAACTTCTTTTATTCAGCGTCCCATCAAATATGAAAATATTTTTGAAAACTACAAGTCTCATGCGTTTAGTGGTAAAAAAATAATATAAAAAATCGTTCGGGAAATGAGTTTACTCCCTGGGTACTTTCTTTGTATACTTTTGACTATACGGGCCAAGCCCGGGATTTACGGGAAATCGCGGGTTTTCGTTTGCCGGCGATTAAACTTCTTTTATTCAGCGTCTCATCAAAAATGAAAACATTTTTAAAAACTACAAGTCTTATGCGTTTTAGTGGTGAAAAAATAGTTTAAAAAATCGTTCTGAAAATGAGTTTACTCCCTGGGTACTTTCTTTGTATACTTTTGACTATACGGGCCGAGTCCGGGATTTAGGGAAATTGCAGGTTTTCGTTTGCCGGCGATTAAACTGCTTTTATTCAGCGTCTCATCAAAAATGAAAACATTTTTGAAAACTACAATTCTCATGCGTTTTAGTGGTGAAAAAATAATTTAAAAAATCGTTCTGGAAATGAGTTTACTCACAGGGTACTTTCTTTGTACACATTCGACTATACGGGCCAAGCCCCGGATTTACGGGAAATCGCGGGATTTCGTTTGCCGTCGATTAAACTGCTTTTATTCAGCGTCTCATCAAAAATGAAATCATTTTTGAAAACTACAAGTCTCATGCGTTTTAGTGTTGAAAAAATAATTTAAAAAATCGTTCGGGAAATGAGTTTACTCCCTGGGTACTTTCTTTGTATACTATTGACTATACAGGCCAAGCCGGGAATTACGGGAAATCGCGGTTTTCGTTTGCCGGCGATTAAACTTCTTTTACTCAGCATCTCATCAAAAATGAAAACATTTTTAAAAACTAAAAGTCTCATGGGCTTTAGTGGTGAAAGAATAATATAAAAAATCGTTCTGGAAATGAGTTTACTCACAAGGTACTTTCTTTGTATACATTCGACTATACCTGCTAAGCCCGGGATTTACGGGAAATCGCGGGTTTTCGTTTGCCGGCGATTAAACTTCTTTTATTCAGCGTCTCACCAAAAATGAAAACAATTTTTAAAACTACAAGTCTCATGCGCTTTAGTGGTGAAAAAATAATTTAAAAAATCGTTCGGGAAATGATTTTACTCCCTGGGTACTTTCTTTGTATACTTTTGACTATACGGGTCAAGCCGGGATTTACGGGAAATCGCGGGTTTTCGTTTGCTGTTCGGGAAATGAGTTTACTCCCTGGGTACTTTCTTTGTATACTTTTGACTATACGGGCCGAGTCCGGGATTTACGGGAAATCGCAGATTTTCGTTTGCCGGCGATTAAACTTCTTTTATTCAGCGTCCCATCAAATATGAAAATATTTTTGAAAACTACAAGTCTCATGCGTTTAGTGGTAAAAAAATAATATAAAAAATCGTTCGGGAAATGTGTTTACTCCCTGGGTACTTTCTTTGTATACTTTTGACTATACGGGCCAAGCCCGGGATTTACGGGAAATCGCGGGTTTTCGTTTGCTGGCGATTAAACTTCTTTTATTCAGCGTCTCATCAAAAATGAAAACATTTTTAAAAACTACAAGTTTTATGCGTTTTAGTGGTGAAAAAATAATTTAAAAAATCGTTCTGGAAATGAGTTTACTCCATGGGTACTTTCTTTGTATACTTTTGACTATACGGGCCAAGCCGGGATTTACGGGAAATCGCGGGTTTTCGTTTGCCGGCGATTAAACTTCTTTCATTCAGCGTCTCATCAAAAATGAAAACATTTTTTAAAACTACAAGTCTCATGCGTTTTAGTGGTGAAAAAATAATTTAAAAAATCGTTCGGGAAATGAGTTTACTCCCTGGGTACTTTCTTTGTATACTTTTGACTATACGGGCCGAGTCCGGGATTTACGGGAAATCGCGGATTTTCGTTTGCTGGCGATTAAACTTCTTTTATTCAGCGTCCCATCAAATATGAAAATATTTTTGAAAACTACAAGTCTCATGCGTTTAGTGGTAAAAAAATAATATAAAAAATCGTTCGGGAAATGAGTTTACTCCCTGGGTACTTTCTTTGTATACTTTTGACTATACGGGCCAAGCCCGGGATTTACGGGAAATCGCGGGTTTTCGTTTGCCGGCGATTAAACTTCTTTTATTCAGCGTCTCATCAAAAATGAAAACATTTTTAAAAACTACAAGTCTTATGCGTTTTAGTGGTGAAAAAATAATTTAAAAAATCGTTCTGAAAATGAGTTTACTCCCTGGGTACTTTCTTTGTATACTTTTGACTATACGGGCCGAGTCCGGGATTTAGGGAAATTGCAGGTTTTCGTTTGCCGGCGATTAAACTGCTTTTATTCAGCGTCTCATCAAAAATGAAAACATTTTTGAAAACTACAATTCTCATGCGTTTTAGTGGTGAAAAAATAATTTAAAAAATCGTTCTGGAAATGAGTTTACTCACAGGGTACTTTCTTTGTACACATTCGACTATACGGGCCAAGCCCGGGATTTACGGGAAATCGCGGGTTTTCGTTTTCCGGCGATTAAACCTCTTTCATTAAGCGTCTCGTCAAAAATGAAAACATTTTTGAAAACTACAAGTCTCATGCGTTTTAGTGGTGAAAAAAAAATTTAAAAAATCGTTCGGGAAATGAGTTTACTCCCTGGGTACTTTCTTTGTATACATTCGACTATACGGGCCAAGCCCCGGATTTACGGGAAATCGCGGGATTTCGTTTGCCGTCGATTAAACTGCTTTTATTCAGCGTCTCATCAAAAATGAAAACATTTTTAAAAACTACAAGTCTTATGCGTTTTAGTGGTGAAAAAATAGTTTAAAAAATCGTTCTGGAAATGAGTTTACTCCCTGGGTACTTTCTTTGTATACTTTTGACTATACGGTCCGAGTCCGGGATTTAGGGAAATCGCAGGTTTTCGTTTGCCGGCGATTAAACTGCTTTTATTCAGCGTCTCACCAAAAATGAAAACATTTTTGAAAACTACAAGTCTCATGCGTTTTAGTGACGAAAAAAAAATTTAAAAAATCGTTCGGGAAATGAGTTTACTCCCTGGGTACTTTCTTTGTATACATTCGACTATACGGGCCAAGCCCCGGATTTACGGGAAATCGCGGGATTTCGTTTGTCGTCGATTAAACTGCTTTTATTCAGCGTCTCATCAAAAATGAAAACATTTTTTAAAACTACAAGTCTCATGCGTTTTAGTGGTGAAAAAGTAATTTAAAAAATCGTTCGGGAAATGAGTTTACTCCCTGGGTACTTTCTTTGTATACTTTTGACTATACGGGCCAAGCCCGGGATTTACGGGAAATCGCGGGTTTTCGTTTGCCGGCGATTAAACTTCTTTTATTCAGCGTCTCATCAAAAATGAAAACATTTTTAAAAACTACAAGTCTTATGCGTTTTAGTGGTGAAAAAATAATTTAAAAAATCGTTCTGGAAATGAGTTTACTCCCTGGGTACTTTCTTTGTATACTTTTGACTATACGGGCCGAGTCTGGGATTTAGGGAAATTGCAGGTTTTCGTTTGCCGGTAATTAAACTGCTTTTATTCAGCGTCTCATCAAAAATGAAAACATTTTTGATAACTACAATTCTCATGCGTTTTAGTGGTGAAAAAATAATTTAAAAAATCGTTCTGGAAATGAGTTTACTCACAGGGTACTTTCTTTGTACACATTCGACTATACGGGCCAAGACCGGGATTTACGGGAAATCGCGGGTTTTCGTTTTCCGACGATTAAACCTCTTTCATTAAGCGTCTCGTCAAAAATGAAAACATTTTTGAAAACTACAAGTCTCATGCGTTTTAGTGGTAAAAAAAAAATTTAAAAAATCGTTCGGGAAATGAGTTTACTCCCTGGGTACTTTCTTTGTATACATTCGACTATACGGGCCAAGCCCCGGATTTACGGGAAATCGCGGGATTTCGTTTGCCGTCGATTAAACTGCTTTTATTCAGCGTCTCATCAAAAATGAAAACATTTTTAAAAACTACAAGTCTTATGCGTTTTAGTGGTGAAAAAATAGTTTGAAAAATCGTTCTGGAAATGAGTTTACTCCCTGGGTACTTTCTTTGTATACTTTTGACTATACGGTCCGAGTCCGGGATTTAGGGAAATCGCAGGTTTTCATTTGCCGGCGATTAAACTGCTTTTATTCAGCGTCTCATCAAAAATGAAAACATTTTTGAAAACTACAAGTCTCATGCGTTTTAGTGACGAAAAAAAAATTTAAAAAATCGTTCGGGAAATTAGTTTACTCCCTGGGTACTTTCTTTGAATACATTCGACTATACGGGCCAAGCCCCAGATTTACGGGAAATCGCGGGATTTCGTTTGCCGTCGATTAAACTGCTTTTATTCAGCGTCTCATCAAAAATGAAAACATTTTTGAAAACTACAAGTCTCATGCGTTTTAGTGGTGAAAAAGTAATTTAAAAAATCGTTCGGGAAATGAGTTTACTCCTTGGGTACTTTCTTTGTATACTTTTGACTATACGGGCCAAGCCTGGGATTTACGGGAAATCGCGGGTTTCGTTTGCCGGCGATTAAACTTCTTTTATTCAGCGTCTCATCAAAAATGAAAACATTTTTGAAAACTACAAGTCTCATGCGTTTTAGTGGTGAAAAAAAAAATTAAAAAATCGTTCGGGAAATGAGTTTACTCCCTGGGTACTTTCTTTGTATACTTTTGACTATACGGGCCGAGTCCGGGATTTAGGGAAATCGCAGGTTTTCGTTTGCCGGCGATTAAACTGCTTTTATTCAGCGTCTTATCAAAATGAAAACATTTTTGAAAATTACAATTCTCATGCGTTTTAGTGGTGAAAAAATAATTTAAAAAATCGTTCTGGAAATGAGTTTACTCACAGGGTACTTTCTTTGTACACATTCGACTATACGGGCCAAGCCCGGGATTTACGGGAAATCGCGGGTTTTCGTTTTCCGGCGATTAAACCTCTTTCATTAAGCGTCTCGTCAAAAATGAAAACATTTTTGAAAACTACAAGTCTCATGCGTTTTAGTAGTGAAAAAAAAAATTAAAAAATCGTTCGGGAAATGAGTTTACTCCCTGGGTACTTTCTTTGTATACATTCGACTATACGGGCCAAGCCCCGGATTTACGGGAAATCGCGGGATTTCGTTTGCCGTCGATTAAACTGCTTTTATTCAGCGTCTCATCAAAAATGAAAACATTTTTAAAAACTACAAGTCTCATGCGTTTTAGTGGTGAAAAAGTAATTTAAAAAATCGTTCGGGAAATGAGTTTATTTCCTGGGTACTTTCTTTGTATACTTTTGACTATACGGCCAAGCCCGGGATTTACGGGAAATCGCGGGTTTCGTTTGCCGGCGATTAAACTTCTTTTATTCAGCGTCTCATCAAAAATGAAAACATTTTTGAAAACTACAAGTCTCATGCGTTTTAGTGGTGAAAAAAAAATTTAAAAAATCGTTCGGGAAATGAGTTTACTCCCTGGGTACTTTCTTTGTATACATTCGACTATACGGGCCAAGCCCCGGATTTACGGGCAAACGCGGGATTTCGTTTGCCGGCGATTAAACTGCTTTTACTTAGCGTCTCATCAAAAATGAAAACATTTTTGAAAACTACAAGTCTCATGCGTTTTAGTGGTGAAAAAGTAATTTAAAAAATCGTTCGGGAAATGAGTTTACTCCCTTGGTACTTTCTTTGTATACTTTTGACTATACGGGCCGAGTCCGGGATTTACGGGAAATCGCAGGTTTTCGTTTGCCGGCGATTAAACTGCTTTTATTCAGCGTCTCATCAAAAATGAAAACATTTTTGAAAACTACAAGTCTCATGCGTTTTAGTGGTGAAAAAGTAATTTAAAAAATCGTTCGGGAAATGAGTTTACTCCCTGGGTACTTTCTTTGTATACTTTTGACTATACGGGCCAAGCCGGGATTTACGGGAAATCGCGGGTTTTCGTTTGCCGTTCGGGAAATGAGTTTACTCCCTGGGTACTTTCTGTGTATACTTTTGACTATACGGGCCGAGTCCGGGATTTACGGGAAATCGCAGATTTTCGTTTACCGGCGATTAAACTTCTTTTATTCAGCGTCCCATCAAATATGAAAATATTTTTAAAAACTACAAGTCTCATGCGTTTTAGTGGTGAAAAAGTAATTTAAAAAATCGTTCGGGAAATGAGTTTACTCCCTGGGTACTTTCTTTGTATACTTTTGACTATACGGCCAAGCCCGGGATTTACGGGAAATCGCGGGTTTCGTTTGCCGGCGATTAAACTTCTTTTATTCAGCGTCTCATCAAAAATGAAAACATTTTTGAAAACTACAAGTCTCATGCGTTTTAGTGGTGAAAAAAAAATTTAAAAAATCGTTCGGGAAATGAGTTTACTCCCTGGGTACTTTCTTTGTATACATTCGACTATACGGGCCAAGCCCCGGATTTACGGGCAAACGCGGGATTTCGTTTGCCGGCGATTAAACTGCTTTTAATTAGCGTCTCATCAAAAATGAAAACATTTTTGAAAACTACAAGTCTCATGCGTTTTAGTGGTGAAAAAGTAATTTAAAAAATCGTTCGGGAAATGAGTTTACTCCCTTGGTACTTTCTTTGTATACTTTTGACTATACGGGCCGAGTCCGGGATTTAGGGAAATCGCAGGTTTTCGTTTGCCGGCGAATAAACTGCTTTTATTCAGCGTCTCATCAAAAATGAAAACATTTTTGAAAACTACAAGTCTCATGCGTTTTAGTGTTGAAAAAATAATTTAAAAAATCGTTCTGGAAATGAGTTTACTCACAGGGTACTTTCTTTGTATACATTCGACTATACCTGCTAAGCCCGGGATTTACGGGAAATCGCGGGTTTTGGTTTGCCGGCGATTAAACTTCTTTTATTCAGCGTCTCATCAAAAATGAAAACAATTTTGAAAACTACAAGTCTCATGGGTTTTAGTGGTGAAAAAGTAATTTAAAAAATCGTTCGGGAAATGAGTTTACTCCCTGGGTACTTTCTTTGTATACTTTTGACTATACGGGCCAAGCCGGGATTTACGGGAAATCGCGGGTTTTCGTTTGCCGTTCGGGAAATGAGTTTACTCCCTGGGTACTTTCTTTGTATACTTTTGACTATACGGGCCGAGTCCAGGATTTACGGGAAATCGCAGATTTTCGTTTGCCGGCGATTAAACTTCTTTTATTCAGCGTCCCATCAAATATGAAAATATTTTTGAAAACTACAAGTCTCATTCGTTTTAGTGGTGAAAAAATGATTTAAAAATTTTTTCGGGAAATGAGTTTACTCCCTGGGTACTTTCTTTGTATACTTTTGACTATACGGGCCAAGCCGGGATTTACAGGAAATCGCGGGTTTTCGTTTGCCGTTCGGGAAATGAGTTTACTCCCTGGGTACTTTCTTTGTATACTTTTGACTATACGGGCCGAGTCCGGGATTTACGGGAAATCTCAGATTTTCGTTTGCCGGCGATTAAACTTCTTTTATTCAGCGTCCCATCAAATATGAATATATTTTTGAAAACTACAAGTCTCATGCGTTTAGTGGTAAAAAAATAATATAAAAAATCGTTCGGGAAATGTGTTTACTGCCTGGGTACTTTCTTTGTATACTTTTGACTATACGGGCCAAGCCCGGGATTTACGGGAAATCGCGGGTTTTCGTTTGCCGGCGATTAAACTTCTTTTATTCAGCGTCTCATCAAAAATGAAAACATTTTTAAAAACTACAAGTCTTATGCGTTTTAGTGGTGAAAAAATAATTTAAAAAATCGCTCTGGAAATGAGTTTACTCCCTCGGTACTTTCTTTGTATACTTTTGACTATACGGGCCAAGCCGGGATTTACGGGAAATCGCGGGTTTTCGTTTGCCGGCGATCAAACTTCTTTCATTCAGCGTCTCATCAAAAATGAAAACATTTTTAAAAATTACAAGTCTCATGCGTTTTAGTGGTGAAAAAATAATTTAAAAAATCGTTTGCGAAATGAGTTTACTCCCTGGGTACTTTCTTTGTATACTTTTGACTATACGGGCCGAGTCCGGGATTTACGGGAAATCGCGGATTTTCGTTTGCCGGCGATTAAACTTCTTTTATTCAGCGTCCCATCAAATATGAAAATATTTTTGAAAACTACAAGTCTCATGCGTTTAGTGGTAAAAAAATAATATAAAAAATCGTTCGGGAAATGAGTTTACTCCCTGGGTACTTTCTTTGTATACTTTTGACTATACGGTCCGAGTGCGGGATTTAGGGAAATCGCAGGTTTTCGTTTGCCGGCGATTAAACTGCTTTAATTCAGCGTCTCATCAAAAATGAAAACATTTTTGAAAACTACAAGTCTCATGCGTTTTAGTGACGAAAAAAAAATTTAAAAAATCGTTCGGGAAATGAGTTTACTCCCTGGGTACTTTCTTTGTATACATTCGACTATACGGGCCAAGCCCCGGATTTACGGGAAATCGCGGGATTTCGTTTGCCGTCGATTAAACTGCTTTTATTCTGCGTCTCATCAAAAATGAAAACATTTTTGAAAACTACAAGTCTCATGCGTTTAGTGGTAAAAAAATAATATAAAAAATCGTTCGGGAAATGTGTTTACTCCCTGGGAACTTTCTTTGTATACTTTTGACTATACGGGCCAAGCCCGGGATTTACGGGAAATCGCGGGTTTTCGTTTGCCGGCGATAAAACTTATTTTACTCAGCGTCTCATCAAAAATGAAAACATTTTTAAAAACTACAAGTCTTATGCATTTTAGTGGTGAAAAAATAATTTAAAAAATCGTTCTGGAAATGAGTTTACTCCCTGGGTACTTTCTTTGTATACTTCTGACTATACGGGCCAAGCCGGGATTTACGGGAAATCGCGGTTTTTCGTTTGCCGGCGATTAAACTTCTTTCATTCAGCGTCTCATCAAAAATGAAAACATTTTTAAAAACTACAAGTCTCATGCGTTTTAGTGGTGAAAAAATAATTTAAAAAATCGTTCGGGGAATGAGTTTACTCCCTGGGTACTTTCTTTGTATACTTTTGACTATACGGGCCGAGTCCGGGATTTACGGGAAATCGCGGATTTTCGTTTGCCGGCGATTAAACTTCTTTTATTCAGCGTCCCATCAAATATGAAAATATTTTTGAAAACTACAAGTCTCGTGCGTTTTAGTGGTGAAAAAATAATTTAAAAAATCGTTCGGGAAATGAGTTTACTCCCTGGGTACTTTCTTTGTATACTTTTGACTATACGGGCCAAGCCCGGGATTTACGGGAAATCGCGGGTTTTCGTTTGCCGGCGATTAAACTTCTTTTATTCAGCGTCTCATCAAAAATGAAAACATTTTTAAAAACTACAAGTCTCATGGGCTTTAGTGGTGAAAAAATAATTTAAAAAATCGTTCTGGAAATGAGTTTACTCCCTGGGTACTTTCTCTGTATTCATTCGACTATACGTGCCAAGCCCGGGATTTACGGGAAATCGCGGGTTTTCGTTTGCCGGCGATTAAACTGCTTTTATTCAGCGTCTCATCAAAAATGAAAACATTTTTGAAAACTACAAGTCTCATGCGTTTTAGTGACGAAAAAAAAATTTAAAAAATCGTTCGGGAAATGAGTTTACTCCCTGGGTACTTTCTTTGTATACATTCGACTATACGGGCCAAGCACCGGATTTACGGGAAATCGCGGGATTTCGTTTGCCGTCGATTAAACTGCTTTTATTCAGCGTCTCATCAAAAATGAAAACATTTTTGAAAACTTCAAGTCTCATGCGTTTTAGTGGTGAAAAAGTAATTTAAAAAATCGTTCGGGAAATGAGTTTACTCCCTGGGTACTTTCTTTGTATACTTTTGACTATACGGTCCAAGCCCGGGATTTACGGGAAATCGCGGGTTTCGTTTGCCGGCGATTAAACTTCTTTTATTCAGCGTCTCATCAAAAATGAAAACATTTTTGAAAACTACAAGTCTCATGCGTTTTAGTGGTGAAAAAAAAATTTAAAAAATCGTTCGGGAAATGAGTTTACTCCCTGGGTACTTTCTTTGTATACTTTTGACTATACGGGCCAAGCCCGGGATTTACGGGAAATCGCGGGTTTTCGTTTGCCGGCGATTAAACTTCTTTTATTCAGCGTCTCATCAAAAATGAAAACATTTTTGAAAACTACAAGTCTCATGCGTTTTAGTGACGAAAAAAAAATTTAAAAAATCGTTCGGGAAATGAGTTTACTCTCTGGGTACTTTCTTTGTATACATTCGACTATACGGGCCAAGCCCCGGATTTACGGGAAATCGCGGGATTTCGTTTGCCGTCGATTAAACTGCTTTTATTCAGCGTCTCATCAAAAATGAAAACATTTTTGAAAACTGCAAGTCTCATGCGTTTTAGTGGTGAAAAAGTAATTTAAAAAATCGTTCGGAAAATGAGTTTACTCCCTGGGTACTTTCTTTGTATACTTTTGACTATACGGTTCAAGCCCGGGATTTACGGGAAATCGCGGGTTTCGTTTGCTGGCGATTAAACTTCTTTTATTCAGCGTCTCATCAAAAATGAAAACATTTTTTAAAACTACAAGTCTCATGCGTTTTAGTGGTGAAAAAAAAATTTAAAAAATCGTTCGGGAAATGAGTTTACTCCCTGGGTACTTTCTTTGTATACTTTTGACTATACGGGCCAAGCCCGGGATTTACGGGAAATCGCGGGTTTTCGTTTGCCGGCGATTAAACTTCTTTTATTCAGCGTCTCATCAAAAATGAAAACATTTTTAAAAACTACAAGTCTCATGCGTTTTAGTGGTGAAAAAAAAATTTAAAAAATCGTTCGGGAAATGAGTTTACTCCCTGGGTACTTTCTTTGTATACATTCGACTATACGGGCCAAGCCCCGGATTTACGGGCAAACGCGGGATTTCGTTTGCCGGCGATTAAACTGCTTTTATTCAGCGTCTCATCAAAAATGAAAACATTTTTGAAAACTACAAGTCTCATGCGTTTTAGTGGTGAAAAAGTAATTTCAAAAATCGTTCGGGAAATGAGTTTACTCACTGGGTACTTTCTTTGTATACTTTTGACTATACGGGCCAACTTGTAGTTTTCAAAAATGTTTTCATTTTTGATGAGACGCTGAATAAAAGCAGTTTAATCGCCGGCAAACGAAATCTCGCGTTTGCCCGTAAATCCGGGGCTTGGCCCGTATAGTCGAATGTATACAAAGAAAGTACCCAGGGAGTAAACTCATTTCCCGAACGATTTTTTAAATTTTTTTTTCACCACTAAAACGCATGAGACTTGTAGTTTTCAAAAATGTTTTCATTTTTGATGAGACGCTGAATAAAAGCAGTTTAATTGCCGGCAAACGAAATCCCGCGTTTTCCCGTAAATCCGGGGCTTGGCCCGTATAGTCGAATGTATACAAAGAAAATACCCAGGGAGTAAACTCATTTCCCGAACGATTTTTTAAATTTTTTTTCACCACTAAAACGCATGAGACTTGTAGTTTTTAAAAATGTTTTCATTTTTGATGAGACGCTTAATGAAAGAGGTTTAATCGCCGGAAAACGAAAACCCGCGATTTCCCGTAAATCCCGGGCTTGGCCCGTATAGTCGAATGTATACAAAGAAAGTAACCTGTGAGTAAACTCATTTCCAGAACGATTTTTTAAATTATTTTTTCACCACTAAAACGCATAAGACTTGTAGTTTTTAAAAATGTTTTCATTTTTGATGAGACGCTGAATAAAAGAAGTTTAATCGCCGGCAAACGAAAACCTGCGATTTCCCGTAAATCCTGGACTCGGCCCGCATAGTCAAAAGTATACAAAGAAAGTACCCAGGGAGTAAACTCATTTCCCAAACGATTTTTTAAATTATTTTTTTACCACTAAAACGCATGAAACTTGTAGTTTTCAAGAATGTTTTCATTTTTGATGAGATGCTGAATAAAAGCAGTTTAATCGCCGGCAAACGAAAACCCGCGATTTCCCGTAAATCCCGGGCTTGGCACGTATAGTCGAATGTATACAAAGAAAGTACCCTGTGAGTAAACTCATTTCCAGAACGATTTTTTAAATTATTTTTTCACCACTAAAACGCATAAGACTTGTAGTTTTTAAAAATGTTTTCATTTTTGATGAGACGCTGAATAAAAGAAGTTTAATCGCCGGCAAACGAAAACCCGCGATTTCCCGTAAATCCCGGCTTGGCCCGTATAGTCAAAAGTATACAAAGAAAGTACCCAGGGAGTAAACTCATTTCCCGAACGATTTTTTAAATTATTTTTTCACCACTAAAACGCATGAGACTTGTAGTTTTCAAAAATGTTTTCATTTTTGATGAGACGCTGAATAAAAGCAGTTTAATCGCCGGCAAACGAAAACCTGCTATTTCCCTAAATCCCGGACTCGGCCCGTATAGTCAAAAGTATACAAAGAAAGTACCCAGGGAGTAAACTCATTTCCAGAACGATTTTTTAAATTATTTTTTCACCACTAAAACGCATAAGACTTGTAGTTTTTAAAAATGTTTTCATTTTTGATGAGACGCTGAATAAAAGAAGTTTAATCGCCGGCAAACAAAAACCCGCGATTTCCCGTAAATCCCGGGCTTCGCCCGTATAGTCAAAAGTATACAAAGAAAGTACCCAGGGAGTAAACTCATTTCCCGAACGATTTTTTTATTATTTTTTTACCCCTAAACGCATGAGACTTGTAGTTTTCAAAAATGTTTTCATTTTTGATGAGACGCTGAATAAAAGAAGTTCAATCGCCGGCAAACGAAAACCCGCGATTTCCCGTAAATCCCGGGCTTGGCCCGTATAGTCGAATGTATACAAAGAAAGTAACCTGTGAGTAAACTCATTTCCAGAACGATTTTTTAAATTATTTTTTCACCACTAAAACGCATAAGACTTGTAGTTTTTAAAAATGTTTTCATTTTTGATGAGACGCTGAATAAAAGAAGTTTAATCGCCGGCAAACGAAAACCTGCGATTTCCCGTAAATCCTGGACTCGGCCCGCATAGTCAAAAGTATACAAAGAAAGTACCCAGGGAGTAAACTCATTTCCCAAACGATTTTTTAAATTATTTTTTTACCACTAAAACGCATGAAACTTGTAGTTTTCAAGAATGTTTTCATTTTTGATGAGATGCTGAATAAAAGCAGTTTAATCGCCGGCAAACGAAAACCCGCGATTTCCCGTAAATCCCGGGCTTGGCACGTATAGTCGAATGTATACAAAGAAAGTACCCTGTGAGTAAACTCATTTCCAGAACGATTTTTTAAATTATTTTTTCACCACTAAAACGCATAAGACTTGTAGTTTTTAAAAATGTTTTCATTTTTGATGAGACGCTGAATAAAAGAAGTTTAATCGCCGGCAAACGAAAACCCGCGATTTCCCGTAAATCCCGGCTTGGCCCGTATAGTCAAAAGTATACAAAGAAAGTACCCAGGGAGTAAACTCATTTCCCGAACGATTTTTTAAATTATTTTTTCACCACTAAAACGCATGAGACTTGTAGTTTTCAAAAATGTTTTCATTTTTGATGAGACGCTGAATAAAAGCAGTTTAATCGCCGGCAAACGAAAACCTGCTATTTCCCTAAATCCCGGACTCGGCCCGTATAGTCAAAAGTATACAAAGAAAGTACCCAGGGAGTAAACTCATTTCCAGAACGATTTTTTAAATTATTTTTTCACCACTAAAACGCATAAGACTTGTAGTTTTTAAAAATGTTTTCATTTTTGATGAGACGCTGAATAAAAGAAGTTTAATCGCCGGCAAACAAAAACCCGCGATTTCCCGTAAATCCCGGGCTTGGCCCGTATAGTCAAAAGTATACAAAGAAAGTACCCAGGGAGTAAACTCATTTCCCGAACGATTTTTTTATTATTTTTTTACCCCTAAACGCATGAGACTTGTAGTTTTCAAAAATGTTTTCATTTTTGATGAGACGCTGAATAAAAGAAGTTCAATCGCCGGCAAACGAAAACCCGCGATTTCCCGTAAATCCCGGGCTTGGCCCGTATAGTCGTATGTATACAAAGAAAGTACCCAGGGAGTAATCTCATTTCCCGAACGATTTTTTAAATTATTTTTTCACCACTAAAACGCATAAGACTTGTAGTTTTTAAAAATGTTTTCATTTTTGATGAGACGCTGAATAAAAGAAGTTTAATCGCCGACAAACGAAAACCCGCGATTTCCCGTAAATCCCGGGCTTGGCCCGTATAGTCAAAAGTATACAAAGAAAGTACCCAGGGAGTAAACTCATTTCCCGAACGATTTTTTAAATTATTTTTTCACCACTAAAACACATGAGACTTGTAGTTTTCAAAAATGTTTTCATTTTTGATGAGACGCTGAATAAAAGCAGTTTAATCGCCGGCAAACGAAAACCTGCTATTTCCCTAAATCCCGGACTCGGCCCGTATAGTCAAAAGTATACAAAGAAAGTACCCAGGGAGTAAACTCATTTCCAGAACGATTTTTAAATTATTTTTTTACCACTAAAACGCATAAGACTTGTAGTTTTTGCAAATGTTTTCATTTTTGATGAGACGCTGAATAAAGAAGTTTAATCGCCGGCAAACGAAAACCCGCGATTTCCCGTAAATCCCGGGCTTGGCCCGTATAGTCAAAAGTATACAAAGAAAGTACCCAGGGAGTAAACTCATTTCCCGAACGATTTTTTTTATTATTTTTTTACCCCTAAACGCATAAGACTTGTAGTTTTCAAAAATGTTTTCATTTTTGATGAGACGCTGAATAAAAGAAGTTCAATCGCCGGCAAACGAAAACCCGCGATTTCCCGTAAATCCCGGGCTTGGCCCGTATAGTCGAATGTATACAAAGAAAGTACCCAGGGAGTAATCTCATTTCCCGAACGATTTTTTAAATTATTTTTTCACCACTAAAACGCATAAGACTTGTAGTTTTTAAAAATGTTTTCATTTTTGATGAGACGCTGAATAAAAGAAGTTTAATCGCCGACAAACGAAAACCCGCGATTTCCCGTAAATCCCGGACTTGGCCCGTATAGTCAAAAGTATACAAAGAAAGTACCCAGGGAGTAAACTCATTTCCCGAACGATTTTTTAAATTATTTTTTCACCACTAAAACACATGAGACTTGTAGTTTTCAAAAATGTTTTCATTTTTGATGAGACGCTGAATAAAAGCAGTTTAATCGCCGGCAAACGAAAACCTGCTATTTCCCTAAATCCCGGACTCGGCCCGTATAGTCAAAAGTATACAAAGAAAGTACCCAGGGAGTAAACTCATTTCCAGAACGATTTTTAAATTATTTTTTCACCACTAAAACGCATAAGACTTGTAGTTTTTGTAAATGTTTTCATTTTTGATGAGACGCTGAATAAAGAAGTTTAATCGCCGGCAAACGAAAACCCGCGATTTCCCGTAAATCCCGGGCTTGGCCCGTATAGTCAAAAGTATACAAATAAAGTACCCAGGGAGTAAACTCATTTCCCGAACGATTTTTTTTATTATTTTTTTACCCCTAAAGGCATGAGACTTGTAGTTTTCAAAAATGTTTTCATTTTTGATGAGACGCTGAATAAAAGAAGTTCAATCGCCGGCAAACGAAAACCCGCGATTTCCCGTAAATCCCGGGCTTGGCCCGTATAGTCGAATGTATACAAAGAAAGTACCCAGGGAGTAATCTCATTTCCCGAACGATTTTTTAAATTATTTTTTCACCACTAAAACGCATAAGACTTGTAGTTTTTAAAAATGTTTTCATTTTTGATGAGACGCTGAATAAAAGAAGTTTAATCGCCGACAAACGAAAACCCGCGATTTCCCGTAAATCCCGGGCTTGGCCCGTATAGTCAAAAGTATACAAAGAAAGTACCCAGGGAGTAAACTCATTTCCCGAACGATTTTTTGTATTATTTTTTTACCCCTAAACGCATGAGACTTGTAGTTTTCAAAAATGTTTTCATTTTTGATGAGACGCTGAATAAAAGAAGTTTAATCGCCGGCAAACGAAAACCTGCGATTTTCCGTAAACCCTGGACTCGGCCTGTATAGTCAAAAGTATACAAAGAAAGTACCCACGGAGTAAAGTCATTTCCCGAACGATTTTTTAAATTACTTTTTTACCACTAAAACGCATGAGACTTGTAGTTTTCAAAAATGTTTTCATTTTTGATGAGACGCTGAATAAAAGCAGTTTAATCGCCGGCAAACGAAATCCCGCGTTTTCCCGTTAATCCGGGGCTTGGCCCGTATAGTCGAATGTATACAAAGAAAGTACCCAGGAAGTAAACTCATTTCCCGAACGATTTTTTAAATTTTTTTTCACCACTAAAACGCATGAGACTTGTAGTTTTCAAAAATGTTTTCATTTTTGATGAGACGCTTAATGAAAGAGGTTTAATAGCCGAAAAACGAAAACCCGCGATTTCCCGTAAATCCCGGGCTTGGCCCGTATAGTCGAACGTATACAAAGAAAGTACCCTGTGAGTAAACTCATTTCCAGAACGATTTTTTAAATTATTTTTTCACCACTAAAACGCATAAGACTTGTAGTTTTTAAAAAGGTTTTTATTTTTGATGAGACGATGAATAAAAGAAGTTTAATCGCCGGCAAACGAAAACCTGCGATTTCCCGTAAATCCTGGACTCGGCCCGTATAGTCAAAAGTATACAAAGAAAGTACCCAGGGAGTAAACTCATTTCCAGAACGATTTTTTAAATTATTTTTTCACCACTAAAACGCATAAGACTTGTAGTTTTTAAAAATGTTTTCATTTTTGATGAGACGATGAATAAAAGAAGTTTAATCGCCGGCAAACGAAAACCTGCGATTTCCCGTAAATCCTGGACTCGGCCCGTATAGTCAAAAGTATACAAAGAAAGTACCCAGGGAGTAAACTCATTTCCCAAACGATTTTTTAAATTATTTTTTCACCACTAAAACGCATGAGACTTGTAGTTTTCAAAAATGTTTTCATTTTTGATGAGACGCTGAATAAAAGCAGTTTAATCGCCGGCAAACGAAAACCTGCTATTTCCCTAAATCCCGGACTCGGCCCGTATAGTCAAAAGTATACAAAGAAAGTACCCAGGGAGTAAACTCATTTCCAGAACGATTTTTTAAATTATTTTTTCACCACTAAAACGCATAAGACTTGTAGTTTTTAAAAATGTTTTCATTTTTGATGAGACGCTGAATAAAAGAAGTTTAATCGCCGGCAAACGAAAACCCGCGATTTCCCGTAAATCCCGGCTTGGCCCGTATAGTCAAAAGTATACAAAGAAAGTACCCAGGGAGTAAACTCATTTCCCGAACGATTTTTTAAATTATTTTTTCACCACTAAAACGCATAAGACTTGTAGTTTTTGCAAATGTTTTCATTTTTGATGAGACGCTGAATAAAGAAGTTTAATCGCCGGCAAACGAAAACCCGCGATTTCCCGTAAATCCCGGGCTTGGCCCGTATAGTCAAAAGTATACAAAGAAAGTACCCAGGGAGTAAACTCATTTCCCGAACGATTTTTTTATTATTTTTTTACCCCTAAACGCATGAGACTTGCAGTTTTCAAAAATGTTTTCATTTTTGATGAGACGCTGAATAAAAGAAGTTCAATCGCCGGCAAACGAAAACCCGCGATTTCCCGTAAATCCCGGGCTTGGCCCGTATAGTCGTATGTATACAAAGAAAGTACCCAGGGAGTAATCTCATTTCCCGAACGATTTTTTAAATTATTTTTTCACCACTAAAACGCATAAGACTTGTAGTTTTTAAAAATGTTTTCATTTTTGATGAGACGCTGAATAAAAGAAGTGTAATCGCCGACAAACGAAAACCCGCGATTTCCCGTAAATCCCAGGCTTGGCCCGTATAGTCAAAAGTATACAAAGAAAGTACCCAGGGAGTAAACTCATTTCCCGAACGATTTTTTAAATTATTTTTTCACCACTAAAACACATGAGACTTGTAGTTTTCAAAAATGTTTTCATTTTTGATGAGACGCTGAATAAAAGCAGTTTAATCGCCGGCAAACGAAAACCTGCTATTTCCCTAAATCCCGGACTCGGCCCGTATAGTCAAAAGTATACAAAGAAAGTACCCAGGGAGTAAACTCATTTCCGAACGATTTTTTTTATTATTTTTTTACCCCTAAACGCATAAGACTTGTAGTTTTCAAAAATGTTTTCATTTTTGATGAGACGCTGAATAAAAGAAGTTCAATCGCCGGCAAACGAAAACCCGCGATTTCCCGTAAATCCCGGGCTTGGCCCGTATAGTCGAATGTATACAAAGAAAGTACCCAGGGAGTAATGTCATTTCCCGAACGATTTTTTAAATTATTTTTTCACCACTAAAACGCATAAGACTTGTAGTTTTTAAAAATGTTTTCATTTTTGATGAGACGCTGAATAAAAGAAGTTTAATCGCCGACAAACGAAAACCCGCGATTTCCCGTAAATCCCGGGCTTGGCCCGTATAGTCAAAAGTATACAAAGAAAGTACCCAGGGAGTAAACTCATTTCCCGAACGATTTTTTAAATTATTTTTTCACCACTAAAACACATGAGACTTGTAGTTTTCAAAAATGTTTTCATTTTTGATGAGACGCTGAATAAAAGCAGTTTAATCGCCGGCAAACGAAAACCTGCTATTTCCCTAAATCCCGGACTCGGCCCGTATAGTCAAAAGTATACAAAGAAAGTACCCAGGGAGTAAACTCATTTCCAGAACGATTTTTAAATTATTTTTTCACCACTAAAACGCATAAGACTTGTAGTTTTTGTAAATGTTTTCATTTTTGATGAGACGCTGAATAAAGAAGTTTAATCGCCGGCAAACGAAAACCCGCGATTTCCCGTAAATCCCGGGCTTGGCCCGTATAGTCAAAAGTATACAAAGAAAGTACCCAGGGAGTAAACTCATTTCCCGAACGATTTTTTTTATTATTTTTTTACCCCTAAAGGCATGAGACTTGTAGTTTTCAAAAATGTTTTCATTTTTGATGAGACGCTGAATAAAAGAAGTTCAATCGCCGGCAAACGAAAACCCGCGATTTCCCGTAAATCCCGGGCTTGGCCCGTATAGTCGAATGTATACAAAGAAAGTACCCAGGGAGTAATCTCATTTCCCGAACGATTTTTTAAATTATTTTTTCACCACTAAAACGCATAAGACTTGTAGTTTTTAAAAATGTTTTCATTTTTGATGAGACGCTGAATAAAAGAAGTTTAATCGCCGACAAACGAAAACCCGCGATTTCCCGTAAATCCCGGGCTTGGCCCGTATAGTCAAAAGTATACAAAGAAAGTACCCAGGGAGTAAACTCATTTCCCGAACGATTTTTTGTATTATTTTTTCACCCCTAAACGCATGAGACTTGTAGTTTTCAAAAATGTTTTCATTTTTGATGAGACGCTGAATAAAAGAAGTTTAATCGCCGGCAAACGAAAACCTGCGATTTTCCGTAAACCCTGGACTCGGCCTGTATAGTCAAAAGTATACAAAGAAAGTACCCACGGAGTAAAGTCATTTCCCGAACGATTTTTTAAATTACTTTTTTACCACTAAAACGCATGAGACTTGTAGTTTTCAAAAATGTTTTCATTTTTGATGAGACGCTGAATAAAAGCAGTTTAATCGCCGGCAAACGAAATCCCGCGTTTTCCCGTAAATCCGGGGCTTGGCCCGTATAGTCGAATGTATACAAAGAAAGTACCCAGGAAGTAAACTCATTTCCCGAACGATTTTTTAAATTTTTTTTCACCACTAAAACGCATGAGACTTGTAGTTTTCAAAAATGTTTTCATTTTTGATGAGACGCTTAATGAAAGAGGTTTAATAGCCGAAAAACGAAAACCCGCGATTTCCCGTAAATCCCGGGCTTGGCCCGTATAGTCGAACGTATACAAAGAAAGTACCCTGTGAGTAAACTCATTTCCAGAACGATTTTTTAAATTATTTTTTCACCACTAAAACGCATAAGACTTGTAGTTTTTAAAAAGGTTTTCATTTTTGATGAGACGATGAATAAAAGAAGTTTAATCGCCGGCAAACGAAAACCTGCGATTTCCCGTAAATCCTGGACTCGGCCGGTATAGTCAAAAGTATACAAAGAAAGTACCCAGGGAGTAAACTCATTTCCCAAACGATTTTTTAAATTATTTTTTCACCACTAAAACGCATAAGACTTGTAGTTTTTGTAAATGTTTTCATTTTTGATGAGACGCTGAATAAAGAAGTTTAATCGCCGGCAAACGAAAACCCGCGATTTCCCGTAAATCCCGGGCTTGGCCCGTATAGTCAAAAGTATACAAATAAAGTACCCAGGGAGTAAACTCATTTCCCGAACGATTTTTTTTATTATTTTTTTACCCCTAAAGGCATGAGACTTGTAGTTTTCAAAAATGTTTTCATTTTTGATGAGACGCTGAATAAAAGAAGTTCAATCGCCGGCAAACGAAAACCCGCGATTTCCCGTAAATCCCGGGCTTGGCCCGTATAGTCGAATGTATACAAAGAAAGTACCCAGGGAGTAATCTCATTTCCCGAACGATTTTTTAAATTATTTTTTCACCACTAAAACGCATAAGACTTGTAGTTTTTAAAAATGTTTTCATTTTTGATGAGACGCTGAATAAAAGAAGTTTAATCGCCGACAAACGAAAACCCGCGATTTCCCGTAAATCCCGGGCTTGGCCCGTATAGTCAAAAGTATACAAAGAAAGTACCCAGGGAGTAAACTCATTTCCCGAACGATTTTTTGTATTATTTTTTTACCCCTAAACGCATGAGACTTGTAGTTTTCAAAAATGTTTTCATTTTTGATGAGACGCTGAATAAAAGAAGTTTAATCGCCGGCAAACGAAAACCTGCGATTTTCCGTAAACCCTGGACTCGGCCTGTATAGTCAAAAGTATACAAAGAAAGTACCCACGGAGTAAAGTCATTTCCCGAACGATTTTTTAAATTACTTTTTTACCACTAAAACGCATGAGACTTGTAGTTTTCAAAAATGTTTTCATTTTTGATGAGACGCTGAATAAAAGCAGTTTAATCGCCGGCAAACGAAATCCCGCGTTTTCCCGTTAATCCGGGGCTTGGCCCGTATAGTCGAATGTATACAAAGAAAGTACCCAGGAAGTAAACTCATTTCCCGAACGATTTTTTAAATTTTTTTTCACCACTAAAACGCATGAGACTTTTAGTTTTCAAAAATGTTTTCATTTTTGATGAGACGCTTAATGAAAGAGGTTTAATAGCCGAAAAACGAAAACCCGCGATTTCCCGTAAATCCCGGGCTTGGCCCGTATAGTCGAACGTATACAAAGAAAGTACCCTGTGAGTAAACTCATTTCCAGAACGATTTTTTAAATTATTTTTTCACCACTAAAACGCATAAGACTTGTAGTTTTTAAAAAGGTTTTTATTTTTGATGAGACGATGAATAAAAGAAGTTTAATCGCCGGCAAACGAAAACCTGCGATTTCCCGTAAATCCTGGACTCGGCCCGTATAGTCAAAAGTATACAAAGAAAGTACCCAGGGAGTAAACTCATTTCCCAAACGATTTTTTAAATTATTTTTTCACCACTAAAACGCATGAGACTTGTAGTTTTCAAAAATGTTTTCATTTTTGATGAGACGCTGAATAAAAGCAGTTTAATCGCCGGCAAACGAAAACCTGCTATTTCCCTAAATCCCGGACTCGGCCCGTATAGTCAAAAGTATACAAAGAAAGTACCCAGGGAGTAAACTCATTTCCAGAACGATTTTTTAAATTATTTTTTCACCACTAAAACGCATAAGACTTGTAGTTTTTAAAAATGTTTTCATTTTTGATGAGACGATGAATAAAAGAAGTTTAATCGCCGGCAAACGAAAACCTGCGATTTCCCGTAAATCCTGGACTCGGCCCGTATAGTCAAAAGTATACAAAGAAAGTACCCAGGGAGTAAACTCATTTCCCAAACGATTTTTTAAATTATTTTTTCACCACTAAAACGCATGAGACTTGTAGTTTTCAAAAATGTTTTCATTTTTGATGAGACGCTGAATAAAAGCAGTTTAATCGCCGGCAAACGAAAACCTGCTATTTCCCTAAATCCCGGACTCGGCCCGTATAGTCAAAAGTATACAAAGAAAGTACCCAGGGAGTAAACTCATTTCCAGAACGATTTTTTAAATTATTTTTTCACCACTAAAACGCATAAGACTTGTAGTTTTTAAAAATGTTTTCATTTTTGATGAGACGCTGAATAAAAGAAGTTTAATCGCCGGCAAACGAAAACCCGCGATTTCCCGTAAATCCCGGCTTGGCCCGTATAGTCAAAAGTATACAAAGAAAGTACCCAGGGAGTAAACTCATTTCCCGAACGATTTTTTAAATTATTTCTTCACCACTAAAACGCATAAGACTTGTAGTTTTTGAAAATGTTTTCATTTTTGATGAGACGCTGAATAAAGAAGTTTAATCGCCGGCAAACGAAAACCCGCGATTTCCCGTAAATCCCGGGCTTGGCCCGTATAGTCAAAAGTATACAAAGAAAGTACCCAGGGAGTAAACTCATTTCCCGAACGATTTTTTTATTATTTTTTTACCCCTAAACGCATGAGACTTGCAGTTTTCAAAAATGTTTTCATTTTTGATGAGACGCTGAATAAAAGAAGTTCAATCGCCGGCAAACGAAAACCCGCGATTTCCCGTAAATCCCGGGCTTGGCCCGTATAGTCGTATGTATACAAAGAAAGTACCCAGGGAGTAATCTCATTTCCCGAACGATTTTTTAAATTATTTTTTCACCACTAAAACGCATAAGACTTGTAGTTTTTAAAAATGTTTTCATTTTTGATGAGACGCTGAATAAAAGAAGTGTAATCGCCGACAAACGAAAACCCGCGATTTCCCGTAAATCCCAGGCTTGGCCCGTATAGTCAAAAGTATACAAAGAAAGTACCCAGGGAGTAAACTCATTTCCCGAACGATTTTTTAAATTATTTTTTCACCACTAAAACACATGAGACTTGTAGTTTTCAAAAATGTTTTCATTTTTGATGAGACGCTGAATAAAAGCAGTTTAATCGCCGGCAAACGAAAACCTGCTATTTCCCTAAATCCCGGACTCGGCCCGTATAGTCAAAAGTATACAAAGAAAGTACCCAGGGAGTAAACTCATTTCCAGAACGATTTTTAAATTATTTTTTCACCACTAAAACGCATAAGACTTGTAGTTTTTGCAAATGTTTTCATTTTTGATGAGACGCTGAATAAAGAAGTTTAATCGCCGGCAAACGAAAACCCGCGATTTCCCGTAAATCCCGGGCTTGGCCCGTATAGTCAAAAGTATACAAAGAAAGTACCCAGGGAGTAAACTCATTTCCCGAACGATTTTTTTTATTATTTTTTTACCCCTAAACGCATAAGACTTGTAGTTTTCAAAAATGTTTTCATTTTTGATGAGACGCTGAATAAAAGAAGTTCAATCGCCGGCAAACGAAAACCCGCGATTTCCCGTAAATCCCGGGCTTGGCCCGTATAGTCGAATGTATACAAAGAAAGTACCCAGGGAGTAATGTCATTTCCCGAACGATTTTTTAAATTATTTTTTCACCACTAAAACGCATAAGACTTGTAGTTTTTAAAAATGTTTTCATTTTTGATGAGACGCTGAATAAAAGAAGTTTAATCGCCGACAAACGAAAACCCGCGATTTCCCGTAAATCCCGGGCTTGGCCCGTATAGTCAAAAGTATACAAAGAAAGTACCCAGGGAGTAAACTCATTTCCCGAACGATTTTTTAAATTATTTTTTCACCACTAAAACACATGAGACTTGTAGTTTTCAAAAATGTTTTCATTTTTGATGAGACGCTGAATAAAAGCAGTTTAATCGCCGGCAAACGAAAACCTGCTATTTCCCTAAATCCCGGACTCGGCCCGTATAGTCAAAAGTATACAAAGAAAGTACCCAGGGAGTAAACTCATTTCCAGAACGATTTTTAAATTATTTTTTCACCACTAAAACGCATAAGACTTGTAGTTTTTGTAAATGTTTTCATTTTTGATGAGACGCTGAATAAAGAAGTTTAATCGCCGGCAAACGAAAACCCGCGATTTCCCGTAAATCCCGGGCTTGGCCCGTATAGTCAAAAGTATACAAAGAAAGTACCCAGGGAGTAAACTCATTTCCCGAACGATTTTTTTTATTATTTTTTTACCCCTAAAGGCATGAGACTTGTAGTTTTCAAAAATGTTTTCATTTTTGATGAGACGCTGAATAAAAGAAGTTCAATCGCCGGCAAACGAAAACCCGCGATTTCCCGTAAATCCCGGGCTTGGCCCGTATAGTCGAATGTATACAAAGAAAGTACCCAGGGAGTAATCTCATTTCCCGAACGATTTTTTAAATTATTTTTTCACCACTAAAACGCATAAGACTTGTAGTTTTTAAAAATGTTTTCATTTTTGATGAGACGCTGAATAAAAGAAGTTTAATCGCCGACAAACGAAAACCCGCGATTTCCCGTAAATCCCGGGCTTGGCCCGTATAGTCAAAAGTATACAAAGAAAGTACCCAGGGAGTAAACTCATTTCCCGAACGATTTTTTGTATTATTTTTTCACCCCTAAACGCATGAGACTTGTAGTTTTCAAAAATGTTTTCATTTTTGATGAGACGCTGAATAAAAGAAGTTTAATCGCCGGCAAACGAAAACCTGCGATTTTCCGTAAACCCTGGACTCGGCCTGTATAGTCAAAAGTATACAAAGAAAGTACCCACGGAGTAAAGTCATTTCCCGAACGATTTTTTAAATTACTTTTTTACCACTAAAACGCATGAGACTTGTAGTTTTCAAAAATGTTTTCATTTTTGATGAGACGCTGAATAAAAGCAGTTTAATCGCCGGCAAACGAAATCCCGCGTTTTCCCGTAAATCCGGGGCTTGGCCCGTATAGTCGAATGTATACAAAGAAAGTACCCAGGAAGTAAACTCATTTCCCGAACGATTTTTTAAATTTTTTTTCACCACTAAAACGCATGAGACTTGTAGTTTTCAAAAATGTTTTCATTTTTGATGAGACGCTTAATGAAAGAGGTTTAATAGCCGAAAAACGAAAACCCGCGATTTCCCGTAAATCCCGGGCTTGGCCCGTATAGTCGAACGTATACAAAGAAAGTACCCTGTGAGTAAACTCATTTCCAGAACGATTTTTTAAATTATTTTTTCACCACTAAAACGCATAAGACTTGTAGTTTTTAAAAAGGTTTTCATTTTTGATGAGACGATGAATAAAAGAAGTTTAATCGCCGGCAAACGAAAACCTGCGATTTCCCGTAAATCCTGGACTCGGCCGGTATAGTCAAAAGTATACAAAGAAAGTACCCAGGGAGTAAACTCATTTCCCAAACGATTTTTTAAATTATTTTTTTACCACTAAAACGCATGAGACTTGTAGTTTTCAAAAATGTTTTCATTTTTGATGAGACGCTGAATGAAAGAAGTTTAATCGCCGGCAAACGAAAACCCGCGATTTCCCGTAAATCCCGGGCTTGGCCCGTATAGTCGAATGTATACAAAGAAAGTACCCAGGGAGTAATCTCATTTCCCGAACGTTTTTTTAAATTATTTTTTCACCACTGAAACGCATAAGACTTGTAGTTTTTAAAGATGTTTTCATTTTTGATGAGACACTGAATAAAAGAAGTTTAATCGCCGGCAAACGAAAACCCGCGATTTCCCGTAAATCCCGGGCTTGGCCCGTATAGTCGAATGTATACAAAGAAAGTACCCAGGGAGTAATCTCATTTCCCGAACGATTTTTTAACGTACTTTTTCACCACTAAAACGCATAAGACTTGTAGTTTTTAAAAAGGTTTTCATTTTTGATGAGACGCTGAATAAAAGAAGTTTAATCGCCGGCAAACGAAAACCTGCGATTTCCCGTAAATCCTGGACTCGGCCCGTATAGTCAAAAGTATACAAAGAAAGTACCCAAGGAGTAAAGTCATTTCCCAAACGATTTTTTAAATTATTTTTTAAACACTAAAACTCATGAGACTTGCAGTTTTCAAAAATGTTTTCATTTTTGATGAGACGCTGAATAATAGCAGTTTAATCGCCGGAAAACGAAAACCCGCGATTTCCCGTAAATCCCGGTCTTGGCCCGTATAGTCAAAAGTATACAAAGAAAGTACCCAGGGAGTAAACTCATTTCCAGAACGATTTTTTAAATTATTTTTTCACCACTAAAACGCATAAGACTTGTAGTTTTTAAAAATGTTTTCATTTTTGATGAGACGCTGAATAAAAGAAGGTTAATCGCCGGCAAACGAAAACCCGCGATTTCCCGTAAATCCCGGCTTGGCCCGTATAGTCAAAAGTATACAAAGAAAGTACCCAGGGAGTAAACTCATTTCCCGAACGATTTTTTAAATTATTTTTTCACCACTAAAACACATGAGACTTGTAGTTTTCAAATATGTTTTCATTTTTGATGAGACGCTGAATAAAAGCAGTTTAATCGCCGGCAAACGTAAACCTGCTATTTCCCTAAATCCCGGACTCGGCCCGTATAGTCAAAAGTATACAAAGAAAGTACCCAGGGAGTAAACTCATTTCCAGAACGATTTTTAAATTATTTTTTCACCACTAAAACGCATAAGACTTGTAGTTTTTGAAAATGTTTTCATTTTTGATGAGACGCTGAATAAAGAAGTTTAATCGCCGGCAAACGAAAACCCGCGATTTCCCGTAAATCCCGGGCTTGGCCCGTATAGTCAAAAGTATACAAAGAAAGTACCCAGGGAGTAAACTCATTTCCCGAACGATTTTTTTATTATTTTTTTACCCCTAAACGCATGAGACTTGTAGTTTTCAAAAATGTTTTCATTTTTGATGAGACGCTGAATAAAAGAAGTTCAATCGCTGGCAAACGAAAACCCGCGATTTCCCGTAAATCCCGGGCTTGGCCCGTATAGTCGAATGTATACAAAGAAAGTACCCAGGGAGTAATCTCATTTCCCGAACGATTTTTTAAATTATTTTTTCACCACTAAAACGCATAAGACTTGTAGTTTTTAAAAATGTTTTCATTTTTGATGAGACGCTGAATAAAAGAAGTTTAATCGCCGACAAACAAAAACCCGCGATTTCCCGTAAATCCCGGGCTTGGCCCGTATAGTCAAAAGTATACAAAGAAAGTACCCATGGAGTAAACTCATTTCCCGAACGATTTTTTAAATTATTTTTTCACCACTAAAACACATGAGACTTGTAGTTTTCAAAAATGTTTTCATTTTTGATGAGACGCTGAATAAAAGCAGTTTAATCGCCGGCAAACGAAAACCTGCTATTTCCCTAAATCCCGGACTCGGCCCGTATAGTCAAAAGTATACAAAGAAAGTACCCAGGGAGTAAACTCATTTCCCGAACGATTTTTTAAATTATTTTTTCACCACTAAAACACATGAGACTTGTAGTTTTCAAAAATGTTTTCATTTTTGATGAGACGCTGAATAAAAGCAGTTTAATCGCCGGCAAACGTAAACCTGCTATTTCCCTAAATCCCGGACTCGGCCCGTATAGTCAAAAGTATACAAAGAAAGTACCCAGGGAGTAAACTCATTTCCAGAACGATTTTTAAATTATTTTTTCACCACTAAAACGCATAAGACTTGTAGTTTTTGAAAATGTTTTCATTTTTGATGAGACGCTGAATAAAGAATTTTAATCGCCGGCAAACGAAAACCCGCGATTTCCCGTAAATCCCGGGCTTGGCCCGTATAGTCAAAAGTATACAAAGAAAGTACCCAGGGAGTAAACTCATTTCCCGAACGATTTTTTTATAATTTTTTTACCCCTAAACGCATGAGACTTGTAGTTTTCAAAAATGTTTTAATTTTTGATGAGACGCTGAATAAAAGAAGTTCAATCGCCGGCAAACGAAAACCCGCGATTTCCCGTAAATCCCGGGCTTGGCCCGTATAGTCGAATGTATACAAAGAAAGTACCCAGGGAGTAATCTCATTTCCCGAACGATTTTTTAAATTATTTTTTCACCACTAAAACGCATAAGACTTGTAGTTTTTAAAAATGTTTTCATTTTTGATGAGACGCTGAATAAAAGAAGTTTAATCGCCGACAAACGAAAACCCGCGATTTCCCGTAAATCCCGGGCTTGGCCCGTATAGTCAAAAGTATACAAAGAAAGTACCCAGGGAGTAAACTCATTTCCCGAACGATTTTTTAAATTATTTTTTCACCACTAAAACACATGAGACTTGTAGTTTTCAAAAATGTTTTCATTTTTGATGAAACGCTGAATAAAAGCAGTTTAATCGCCGGCAAACGAAAACCTACTATTTCCCTAAATCCCGGACTCGGCCCGTATAGTCAAAAGTATACAAAGAAAGTACCCAGGGAGTAAACTCATTTCCAGAACGATTTTTAAATTATTTTTTCACCACTAAAACGCATAAGACTTGTAGTTTTTGAAAATGTTTTCATTTTTGATGAGACGCTGAATAAAGAAGTTTAATCGCCGGCAAACGAAAACCCGCGATTTCCCGTATATCCCGGGCTTGGCCCGTATAGTCGAATGTATACAAAGAAAGTACCCAGGGAGTAATCTCATTTCCCGAACGATTTTTTAAATTATTTTTTCACCACTAAAACGCATAAGACTTGTAGTTTTTAAAAATGTTTTCATTTTTGATGAAACGCTGAATAAAAGAAGTTTAATCGCCGACAAACGAAAACCCGCGATTTCCCGTAAATCCCGGGCTTGGCCCGTATAGTCAAAAGTATACAAAGAAAGTACCCAGGGAGTAAACTCATTTCCCGAACGATTTTTTGTATTATTTTTTTACCCCTAAACGCATGAGACTTGTAGTTTTCAAAAATGTTTTCATTTTTGATGAGACGCTGAATAAAAGAAGTTTAATCGCCGGCAAACGAAAACCTGCGATTTTCCGTAAATCCTGGACTCGGCCTGTATAGTCAAAAGTATACAAAGAAAGTACCCACGGAGTAAAGTCATTTCCCGAACGATTTTTTAAATTACTTTTTTACCACTAAAACGCATGAGACTTGTAGTTTTCAAAAATGTTTTCATTTTTGATGAGACGCTGAATAAAAGCAGTTTAATCGCCGGCAAACGAAATCCCGCGCTTTCCCGTAAATCCGGGGCTTGGCCCGTATAGTCGAATGTATACAAAGAAAGTACCCAGGAAGTAAACTCATTTCCCGAACGATTTTTTAATTTTTTTTTCACCACTAAAACGCATGAGACTTGTAGTTTTCAAAAATGTTTTCATTTTTGATGAGACGCTTAATGAAAGAGGTTTAATCGCCGGAAAACGAAAACCCGCGATTTCCCGTAAATCCCGGACTCGGCCCGTATAGTCAAAAGTATACAAAGAAAGTACCCAGGGAGTAAACTCATTTCCAGAACGATTTTTAAATTATTTTTTCACCACTAAAACGCATAAGACTTGTAGTTTTTGAAAATGTTTTCATTTTTGATGAGACGCTGAATAAAGAAGTTTAATCGCCGGCAAACGAAAACCCGCGATTTCCCGTATATCCCGGGCTTGGCCCGTATAGTCGAATGTATACAAAGAAAGTACCCAGGGAGTAATCTCATTTCCCGAACGATTTTTTAAATTATTTTTTCACCACTAAAACGCATAAGACTTGTAGTTTTTAAAAATGTTTTCATTTTTGATGAAACGCTGAATAAAAGAAGTTTAATCGCCGACAAACGAAAACCCGCGATTTCCCGTAAATCCCGGGCTTGGCCCGTATAGTCAAAAGTATACAAAGAAAGTACTCAGGGAGTAAACTCATTTCCCGAACGATTTTTTGTATTATTTTTTTACCCCTAAACGCATGAGACTTGTAGTTTTCAAAAATGTTTTCATTTTTGATGAGACGCTGAATAAAAGAAGTTTAATCGCCGGCAAACGAAAACCTGCGATTTTCCGTAAATCCTGGACTCGGCCTGTATAGTCAAAAGTATACAAAGAAAGTACCCACGGAGTAAAGTCATTTCCCGAACGATTTTTTAAATTACTTTTTTACCACTAAAACGCATGAGACTTGTAGTTTTCAAAAATGTTTTCATTTTTGATGAGACGCTAAATAAAAGCAGTTTAATCGCCGGCAAACGAAATCCCGCGCTTTCCCGTAAATCCGGGGCTTGGCCCGTATAGTCAAATGTATACAAAGAAAGTACCCAGGAAGTAAACTCATTTCCCGAACGATTTTTTAATTTTTTTTTCACCACTAAAACGCATGAGACTTGTAGTTTTCAAAAATGTTTTCATTTTTGATGAGACGCTTAATGAAAGAGGTTTAATCGCCGGAAAACGAAAACCCGCGATTTCCCGTAAATCCCGGGCTTGGCCCGTATAGTCGAAGGTATACAAAAAAAGTACCCTGTGAGTAAACTCATTTCCAGAACGATTTTTTAAATTATTTTTTCACCACTAAAACGCATAAGACTTGTAGTTTTTAAAAAGGTTTTCATTTTTGATGAGACGATGAATAAAAGAAGTTTAATCGCCGGCAAACGAAAACCTGCGATTTCCCGTAAATCCTGGACTCGGCCCGTATAGTCAAAAGTATACAAAGAAAGTACCCAGGGAGTAAACTCATTTCCCAAACGATTTTTTAAATTATTTTTTTACCACTAAAACGCATGAGACTTGTAGTTTTCAAAAATGTTTTCATTTTTGATGAGACGCTGAATGAAAGAAGTTTAATCGCCGGCAAACGAAAACCCGCGATTTCCCGTAAATCCCGGGCTTGGCCCGTATAGTCGAATGTATACAAAGAAAGTACCCAGGGAGTAATCTCATTTCCCGAACGTTTTTTTAAATTATTTTTTCACCACTAAAACGCATAAGACTTGTAGTTTTTAAAGATGTTTTCATTTTTGATGAGACACTGAATAAAAGAAGTTTAATCGCCGGCAAACAAAAACCCGCGATTTCCCGTAAATCCCGGGCTTGGCCCGTATAGTCGAATGTATACAAAGAAAGTACCCAGGGAGTAATCTCATTTCCCGAACGATTTTTTAAATTACTTTTTCACCACTAAAACGCATAAGACTTGTAGTTTTTAAAAAGGTTTTCATTTTTGATGAGACGCTGAATAAAAGAAGTTTAATCGCCGGCAAACGAAAACCTGCGATTTCCCGTAAATCCTGGACTCGGCCCGTATAGTCAAAAGTATACAAAGAAAGTACCCAAGGAGTAAAGTCATTTCCCAAACGATTTTTTAAATTATTTTTTAAACACTAAAACTCATGAGACTTGCAGTTTTCAAAAATGTTTTCATTTTTGATGAGACGCTGAATAAAAGAAGTTTAATCGCCGACAAACGAAAACCCGCGATTTCCCGTAAATCCCGGGCTTGGCCCGTATAGTCAAAAGTATACAAAGAAAGTACCCAGGGAGTAAACTCATTTCCCGAACGATTTTTTGTATTATTTTTTTACCCCTAAACGCATGAGACTTGTAGTTTTCAAAAATGTTTTCATTTTTGATGAGACGCTGAATAAAAGAAGTTTAATCGCCGGCAAACGAAAACCTGCGATTTTCCGTAAATCCTGGACTCGGCCTGTATAGTCAAAAGTATACAAAGAAAGTACCCACGGAGTAAAGTCATTTCCCGAACGATTTTTTAAATTACTTTTTTACCACTAAAACGCATGAGACTTGTAGTTTTCAAAAATGTTTTCATTTTTGATGAGACGCTGAATAAAAGCAGTTTAATCGCCGGCAAACGAAATCCCGCGCTTTCCCGTAAATCCGGGGCTTGGCCCGTATAGTCGAATGTATACAAAGAAAGTACCCAGGAAGTAAACTCATTTCCCGAACGATTTTTTAATTTTTTTTTCACCACTAAAACGCATGAGACTTGTAGTTTTCAAAAATGTTTTCATTTTTGATGAGACGCTTAATGAAAGAGGTTTAATCGCCGGAAAACGAAAACCCGCGATTTCCCGTAAATCCCGGACTCGGCCCGTATAGTCAAAAGTATACAAAGAAAGTACCCAGGGAGTAAACTCATTTCCAGAACGATTTTTAAATTATTTTTTCACCACTAAAACGCATAAGACTTGTAGTTTTTGAAAATGTTTTCATTTTTGATGAGACGCTGAATAAAGAAGTTTAATCGCCGGCAAACGAAAACCCGCGATTTCCCGTATATCCCGGGCTTGGCCCGTATAGTCGAATGTATACAAAGAAAGTACCCAGGGAGTAATCTCATTTCCCGAACGATTTTTTAAATTATTTTTTCACCACTAAAACGCATAAGACTTGTAGTTTTTAAAAATGTTTTCATTTTTGATGAAACGCTGAATAAAAGAAGTTTAATCGCCGACAAACGAAAACCCGCGATTTCCCGTAAATCCCGGGCTTGGCCCGTATAGTCAAAAGTATACAAAGAAAGTACTCAGGGAGTAAACTCATTTCCCGAACGATTTTTTGTATTATTTTTTTACCCCTAAACGCATGAGACTTGTAGTTTTCAAAAATGTTTTCATTTTTGATGAGACGCTGAATAAAAGAAGTTTAATCGCCGGCAAACGAAAACCTGCGATTTTCCGTAAATCCTGGACTCGGCCTGTATAGTCAAAAGTATACAAAGAAAGTACCCACGGAGTAAAGTCATTTCCCGAACGATTTTTTAAATTACTTTTTTACCACTAAAACGCATGAGACTTGTAGTTTTCAAAAATGTTTTCATTTTTGATGAGACGCTGAATAAAAGCAGTTTAATCGCCGGCAAACGAAATCCCGCGCTTTCCCGTAAATCCGGGGCTTGGCCCGTATAGTCAAATGTATACAAAGAAAGTACCCAGGAAGTAAACTCATTTCCCGAACGATTTTTTAATTTTTTTTTCACCACTAAAACGCATGAGACTTGTAGTTTTCAAAAATGTTTTCATTTTTGATGAGACGCTTAATGAAAGAGGTTTAATCGCCGGAAAACGAAAACCCGCGATTTCCCGTAAATCCCGGGCTTGGCCCGTATAGTCGAAGGTATACAAAAAAAGTACCCTGTGAGTAAACTCATTTCCAGAACGATTTTTTAAATTATTTTTTCACCACTAAAACGCATAAGACTTGTAGTTTTTAAAAAGGTTTTCATTTTTGATGAGACGATGAATAAAAGAAGTTTAATCGCCGGCAAACGAAAACCTGCGATTTCCCGTAAATCCTGGACTCGGCCCGTATAGTCAAAAGTATACAAAGAAAGTACCCAGGGAGTAAACTCATTTCCCAAACGATTTTTTAAATTATTTTTTTACCACTAAAACGCATGAGACTTGTAGTTTTCAAAAATGTTTTCATTTTTGATGAGACGCTGAATGAAAGAAGTTTAATCGCCGGCAAACGAAAACCTGCGATTTCCCGTAAATCCCGGGCTTGGCCCGTATAGTCGAATGTATACAAAGAAAGTACCCAGGGAGTAATCTCATTTCCCGAACGTTTTTTTAAATTATTTTTTCACCACTAAAACGCATAAGACTTGTAGTTTTTAAAAATGTTTTCATTTTTGATGAGACGCTGAATAAAAGAAGTTTAATCGCCGGCAAACGAAAACCCGCGATTTCCCGTAAATCCCGGGCTTGGCCCGTATAGTCGAATGTATACAAAGAAAGTACCCAGGGAGTAATCTCATTTCCCGAACGATTTTTTAAATTACTTTTTCACCACTAAAACGCATGAGACTTGTAGTTTTTAAAAATGTTTTCATTTTTGATGAGACGCTGAATAAAAGAAGTTTAATCGCCGGCAAACGAAAACCTGCGATTTCCTGTAAATCCTGGACTCGGACCGTATAGTCAAAAGTATACAAAGAAAGTACCCAGGGAGTAAAGTCATTTCCCGAACGATTTTTTAAATTACTTTTTTACCACTAAAACGCATGAGACTTGTAGTTTTTAAAAAGGTTTTCATTTTTGATGAGACGCTGATTAAAAGAAGTTTAATCGCCGGCAAACGAAAACCTGCGATTTCCCGTAAATCCTGGACTCGGACCGTATAGTCAAAAGTATACAAAGAAAGTACCCAGGGAGTAAACTCATTTCCCAAACGATTTTTTAAATTATTTTTTTACCACTAAAACGCATGAGACTTGTAGTTTTCAAAAATGTTTTCATTTTTGATGAGACGCTGAATAAAAAAAGTTTAATCGCCGGCAAACGAAAACCCGCGATTTCCCGTAAATCCCGGGCTTGGCCCGTATAGTCGAATGTATACAAAGAAAGTACCCAGGGAGTAATCTCATTTCCCGAACGATTTTTTAAATTATTTTTTCACCACTAAAACGCATAAGACTTGTAGTTTTTAAAAATGTTTTCATTTTTGATGAGACGCTGAATAAAAGAAGTTTAATCGCCGGCAAACGAAAACCCGCGATTTACCGTAAATCCCGGCCTTGGCCCGTATAGTCGAATGTATACAAAGAAAGTACCCAGGGAGTAATCTCATTTCCCGAACGATTTTTTAAATTACTTTTTAACCACTAAAGCGCATGAGACTTGCAGTTTTTAAAAATGTTTTCATTTTTGATGAGACGCTGAATAAAAGAAGTTTAATCGCCGGCAAACGAAAACCTGCGATTTCCCGTAAATCCTGGACTCGGCCCGTATAGTCAAAAGTATACAAAGAAAGTACCCAGGGAGTAAACTCATTTCCCAAACGATTTTTTAAATTATTTTTTTACCACTAAAACGCATGAGACTTGTAGTTTTCAAAAATGTTTTCATTTTTGATGACACGCTGAATAAAAGAAGTTTAATCGCCGGCAAACGAAAACCCGCGATTTCCCGTAAATCCCGGGCTTGGCCCGTATAGTCGAATGTATACAAAGAAAGTACCCAGGGAGTAATCTCATTTCCCGAACGTTTTTTTAAATTATTTTTTCACCACTAAAACGCATAAGACTTGTAGTTTTTAAAAATGTTTTCATTTTTGATGAGACGCTGAATAAAAGAAGTTTAATCGCCGGCAAACGAAAACCCGCGATTTCCCGTAAATCCCGGGCTTGGCCCGTATAGTCGAATGTATACAAAGAAAGTACCCAGGGAGTAATCTCATTTCCCGAACGTTTTTTTAAATTATTTTTTCACCACTAAAACGCATAAGACTTGTAGTTTTTAAAAATGTTTTCATTTTTGATGAGACGCTGAATAAAAGAAGTTTAATCGCCGGCAAACGAAAACCCGCGATTTCCCGTAAATCCCGGGCTTGGCCCGTATAGTCGAATGTATACAAAGAAAGCACCCAGGGAGTAATCTCATTTCCCGAACGTTTTTTTAAATTATTTTTTCACCACTAAAACGCATAAGACTTGTAGTTTTTAAAAATGTTTTCATTTTTGATGAGAGGCTGAATAAAAGAAGTTTAATCGCCGGCAAACGAAAACCCGCGATTTCCCGTAAATCCCGGGCTTGGCCCGTATAGTCGAATGTATACAAAGAAAGTACCCAGGGAGTAATCTCATTTCCCGAACGATTTTTTAAATTACTTTTTCACCACTAAAACGCATGAGACTTGTAGTTTTTAAAAATGTTTTCATTTTTGATGAGACGCTGAATAAAAGAAGTTTAATCGCCGGCAAACGAAAACCTGCGATTTCCCGTAAATCCTGGACTCGGCCCGTATAGTCAAAAGTATACAAAGAAAGTACCCAGGGAGTAATCTCATTTCCCGAACGATTTTTTAAATTACTTTTTCACCACTAAAACGCATAAGACTTGTAGTTTTTAAAAAGGTTTTCATTTTTGATGAGACGCTGAATAAAAGAAGTTTAATCGCCGGCAAACGAAAACCCGCGATTTCCCGTAAATCCCGGGCTTGGCCCGTATAGTCGAATGTATACAAAGAAAGTACCCAGGGAGTAATCTCATTTCCCGAACGATTTTTTAAATTACTTTTTCACCACTAAAACGCATGAGACTTGTAGTTTTTAAAAATGTTTTCATTTTTGATGAGACGCTGAATAAAAAAAGTTTAATCGCCGGCAAACGAAAACCTGCGATTTCCCGTAAATCCTGGACTCGGCCCGTATAGTCAAAAGTATACAAAGAAAGTACCCAGGGAGTAATCTCATTTCCCGAACGATTTTTTAAATTACTTTTTCACCACTAAAACGCATAAGACTTGTAGTTTTTAAAAAGGTTTTCATTTTTGATGAGACGCTGAATAAAAGAAGTTTAATCGCCGGCAAACGAAAACCTGCGATTTCCGGTAAATCCTGGACTCGGCCCGTATAGTCAAAAGTATACAAAGAAAGTACCCAGGGAGTAAAGTCATTTCCCAAACGATTTTTTAAATTATTTTTTAAACACTAAAACTCATGAGACTTGCAGTTTTCAAAAATGTTTTCATTTTTGATGAGACGCTGAATAAAAGCAGTTTAATCGCCGGAAAACGAAAACCCGCGATTTCCCGTAAATCCCGGGCTTGGCCCGTATAGTCAAAAGTATACAAAGAAAGTACCCAGGGAGTAAACTCATTTCCAGAACGATTTTTTAAATTATTTTTTCACCACTAAAACGCATAAGACTTGTAGTTTTTAAAAAGGTTTTCATTTTTGATGAGACGCTGAATAAAAGAAGTTTAATCGCCGGCAAACGTAAACCTGCGATTTCCCGTAAATCCCGGGCTTGGCCCGTATAGTCGAATGTATACAAAGAAAGTACCCAGGGAGTAATTTCATTTCCCGAACGTTTTTTTAAATTATTTTTTTACCGCTAAAACGCATGAGACTTGTAGTTTTCAAAAATGTTTTCATTTTTGATGAGACGCTGAATAAAAGAAGTTTAATCGCCGGCAAACGAAAACCCGCTATTTCCCGTAAATCCCGGGCTTGGCCCGTATAGTCGAATGTATACAAAGAAAGTACCCAGGGAGCAATCTCATTTCCCGAACGTTTTTTTAAATTATTTTTTCACCACTAAAACGCATAAGACTTGTAGTTTTTAAAAATGTTTTCATTTTTGATGAGACGCTGAATAAAAGAAGTTTAATCGCCGGCAAACGAAAACCCGCGATTTCCCGTAAATCCCTGGCTTGGCCCGTATAGTCGAATGCATACAAAGAAAGTACCCAGGGAGTAATCTCATTTCCCGAACGTTTTTTTAAATTATTTTTTCACCACTAAAACGCATAAGACTTGTAGTTTTTAAAAATGTTTTCATTTTTGATGAGACGCTGAATAAAAGAAGTTTAATCGCCGGCAAACGAAAACCCGCGATTTCCCGTAAATCCCGGGCTTGGCCCGTATAGTCAAATGTATACAAAGAAAGTACCCAGGGAGTAATTTCATTTCCCGAACGATTTTTTAAATTACTTTTTCACCACTAAAACGCATAAGACTTGTAGTTTTTAAAAATGTTTTCATTTTTGATGAGACGCTGAATAAAAGAAGTTTAATCGCCGGCAAACGAAAACCCGCGATTTCCCGTAAATCCCTGGCTTGGCCCGTATAGTCGAATGCATACAAAGAAAGTACCCAGGGAGTAATCTCATTTCCCGAACGTTTTTTTAAATTATTTTTTCACCACTAAAACGCATAAGACTTGTAGTTTTTAAAAATGTTTTCATTTTTGATGAGACGCTGAATAAAAGAAGTTTAATCGCCGGCAAACGAAAACCCGCGATTTCCCGTAAATCCCGGGCTTGGCCCGTATAGTCAAATGTATACAAAGAAAGTACCCAGGGAGTAATTTCATTTCCCGAACGATTTTTTAAATTACTTTTTCACCACTAAAACGCATAAGACTTGTAGTTTTTAAAAAGGTTTTCATTTTTGATGAGACGCTGAATAAAAGAAGTTTAATCGCCGGCAAACGAAAACCTGCAATTTCCCGTAAATCCTGGACTCGGCCCGTATAGTCAAAAGTATACAAAGAAAGTACCCAGGGAGTAAAGTCATTTCCCAAACGATTTTTTAAATTATTTTTTAAACACTAAAACTCATGAGACTTGCAGTTTTCAAAAATGTTTTCATTTTTGATGAGACGCTGAATAAAAGCAGTTTAATCGCCGGCAAACGAAAACCTGCGATTTCCCGTAAATCCCGGGCTTGGCCCGTATAGTCGAATGTATACAAAGAAAGTACCCAGGGAGTAATCTCATTTCCCGAACGTTTTTTTAAATTATTTTTTTACCACTAAAACGCATGAGACTTGTAGTTTTCAAAAATGTTTTCATTTTTGATGAGACGCTGAATAAAAGAAGTTTAATCGCCGGCAAACGAAAACCCGCGATTTCCCGTAAATCCCGGGCTTGGCCCGTATAGTCGAATGTATACAAAGAAAGTACCCAGGGAGTAATCTCATTTCCCGAACGATTTTTTAAATTACTTTTTCACCACTAAAACGCATGAGACTTGTAGTTTTTAAAAAGGTTTTCATTTTTGATGAGACGCTGATTAAAAGAAGTTTAATCGCCGGCAAACGAAAACCTGCGATTTCCCGTAAATCCTGGACTCGGACCGTATAGTCAAAAGTATACAAAGAAAGTACCCAGGGAGTAAACTCATTTCCCAAACGATTTTTTAAATTATTTTTTTACCACTAAAACTCATGAGACTTGTAGTTTTCAAAAATGTTTTCATTTTTGATGAGACGCTGAATAAAAAAAGTTTAATCGCCGGCAAACGAAAACCCGCGATTTCCCGTAAATCCCGGGCTTGGCCCGTATAGTCGAATGTATACAAAGAAAGTACCCAGGGAGTAATCTCATTTCCCGAACGATTTTTTAAATTATTTTTTCACCACTAAAACGCATAAGACTTGTAGTTTTTAAAAATGTTTTCATTTTTGATGAGACGCTGAATAAAAGAAGTTTAATCGCCGGCAAACGAAAACCCGCGATTTACCGTAAATCCCGGCCTTGGCCCGTATAGTCGAATGTATACAAAGAAAGTACCCAGGGAGTAATCTCATTTCCCGAACGATTTTTTAAATTACTTTTTAACCACTAAAGCGCATGAGACTTGCAGTTTTTAAAAATGTTTTCATTTTTGATGAGACGCTGAATAAAAGAAGTTTAATCGCCGGCAAACGAAAACCTGCGATTTCCCGTAAATCCTGGACTCGGCCCGTATAGTCAAAAGTATACAAAGAAAGTACCCAGGGAGTAAACTCATTTCCCAAACGATTTTTTAAATTATTTTTTTACCACTAAAACGCATGAGACTTGTAGTTTTCAAAAATGTTTTCATTTTTGATGACACGCTGAATAAAAGAAGTTTAATCGCTGGCAAACGAAAACCCGCGATTTCCCGTAAATCCCGGGCTTGGCCCGTATAGTCGAATGTATACAAAGAAAGTACCCAGGGAGTAATCTCATTTCCCGAACGTTTTTTTAAATTATTTTTTCACCACTAAAACGCATAAGACTTGTAGTTTTTAAAAATGTTTTCATTTTTGATGAGACGCTGAATAAAAGAAGTTTAATCGCCGGCAAACGAAAACCCGCGATTTCCCGTAAATCCCGGGCTTGGCCCGTATAGTCGAATGTATACAAAGAGAGTACCCAGGGAGTAATCTCATTTCCCGAACGTTTTTTTAAATTATTTTTTCACCACTAAAACGCATAAGACTTGTAGTTTTTAAAAATGTTTTCATTTTTGATGAGAGGCTGAATAAAAGAAGTTTAATCGCCGGCAAACGAAAACCCGCGATTTCCCGTAAATCCCGGGCTTGGCCCGTATAGTCGAATGTATACAAAGAAAGTACCCAGGGAGTAATCTCATTTCCCGAACGATTTTTTAAATTACTTTTTCACCACTAAAACGCATGAGACTTGTAGTTTTTAAAAATGTTTTCATTTTTGATGAGACGCTGAATAAAAGAAGTTTAATCGCCGGCAAACGAAAACCTGCGATTTCCCGTAAATCCTGGACTCGGCCCGTATAGTCAAAAGTATACAAAGAAAGTACCCAGGGAGTAATCTCATTTCCCGAACGATTTTTTAAATTACTTTTTCACCACTAAAACGCATAAGACTTGTAGTTTTTAAAAAGGTTTTCATTTTTGATGAGACGCTGAATAAAAGAAGTTTAATCGCCGGCAAACGAAAACCCGCGATTTCCCGTAAATCCCGGGCTTGGCCCGTATAGTCGAATGTATACAAAGAAAGTACCCAGGGAGTAATCTCATTTCCCGAACGATTTTTTAAATTACTTTTTCACCACTAAAACGCATGAGACTTGTAGTTTTTAAAAATGTTTTCATTTTTGATGAGACGCTGAATAAAAAAAGTTTAATCGCCGGCAAACGAAAACCTGCGATTTCCCGTAAATCCTGGACTCGGCCCGTATAGTCAAAAGTATACAAAGAAAGTACCCAGGGAGTAATCTCATTTCCCGAACGATTTTTTAAATTACTTTTTCACCACTAAAACGCATAAGACTTGTAGTTTTTAAAAAGGTTTTCATTTTTGATGAGACGCTGAATAAAAGAAGTTTAATCGCCGGCAAACGAAAACCTGCGATTTCCGGTAAATCCTGGACTCGGCCCGTATAGTCAAAAGTATACAAAGAAAGTACCCAGGGAGTAAAGTCATTTCCCAAACGATTTTTTAAATTATTTTTTAAACACTAAAACTCATGAGACTTGCAGTTTTCAAAAATGTTTTCATTTTTGATGAGACGCTGAATAAAAGCAGTTTAATCGCCGGAAAACGAAAACCCGCGATTTCCCGTAAATCCCGGGCTTGGCCCGTATAGTCAAAAGTATACAAAGAAAGTACCCAGGGAGTAAACTCATTTCCAGAACGATTTTTTAAATTATTTTTTCACCACTAAAACGCATAAGACTTGTAGTTTTTAAAAAGGTTTTCATTTTTGATGAGACGCTGAATAAAAGAAGTTTAATCGCCGGCAAACGTAAACCTGCGATTTCCCGTAAATCCCGGGCTTGGCCCGTATAGTCGAATGTATACAAAGAAAGTACCCAGGGAGTAATTTCATTTCCCGAACGTTTTTTTAAATTATTTTTTTACCGCTAAAACGCATGAGACTTGTAGTTTTCAAAAATGTTTTCATTTTTGATGAGACGCTGAATAAAAGAAGTTTAATCGCCGGCAAACGAAAACCCGCTATTTCCCGTAAATCCCGGGCTTGGCCCGTATAGTCGAATGTATACAAAGAAAGTACCCAGGGAGCAATCTCATTTCCCGAACGTTTTTTTAAATTATTTTTTCACCACTAAAACGCATAAGACTTGTAGTTTTTAAAAATGTTTTCATTTTTGATGAGACGCTGAATAAAAGAAGTTTAATCGCCGGCAAACGAAAACCCGCGATTTCCCGTAAATCCCTGGCTTGGCCCGTATAGTCGAATGCATACAAAGAAAGTACCCAGGGAGTAATCTCATTTCCCGAACGTTTTTTTAAATTATTTTTTCACCACTAAAACGCATAAGACTTGTAGTTTTTAAAAATGTTTTCATTTTTGATGAGACGCTGAATAAAAGAAGTTTAATCGCCGGCAAACGAAAACCCGCGATTTCCCGTAAATCCCGGGCTTGGCCCGTATAGTCAAATGTATACAAAGAAAGTACCCAGGGAGTAATTTCATTTCCCGAACGATTTTTTAAATTACTTTTTCACCACTAAAACGCATAAGACTTGTAGTTTTTAAAAAGGTTTTCATTTTTGATGAGACGCTGAATAAAAGAAGTTTAATCGCCGGCAAACGAAAACCTGCAATTTCCCGTAAATCCTGGACTCGGCCCGTATAGTCAAAAGTATACAAAGAAAGTACCCAGGGAGTAAAGTCATTTCCCAAACGATTTTTTAAATTATTTTTTAAACACTAAAACTCATGAGACTTGCAGTTTTCAAAAATGTTTTCATTTTTGATGAGACGCTGAATAAAAGCAGTTTAATCGCCGGCAAACGAAAACCTGCGATTTCCCGTAAATCCCGGGCTTGGCCCGTATAGTCGAATGTATACAAAGAAAGTACCCAGGGAGTAATCTCATTTCCCGAACGTTTTTTTAAATTATTTTTTTACCACTAAAACGCATGAGACTTGTAGTTTTCAAAAATGTTTTCATTTTTGATGAGACGCTGAATAAAAGAAGTTTAATCGCCGGCAAACGAAAACCCGCGATTTCCCGTAAATCCCGGGCTTGGCCCGTATAGTCGAATGTATACAAAGAAAGTACCCAGGGAGTAATCTCATTTCCCGAACGATTTTTTAAATTACTTTTTCACCACTAAAACGCATGAGACTTGTAGTTTTTAAAAATGTTTCATTTTTGATGAGACGCTGAATAAAAGAAGTTTAATCGCCGGCAAAAGAAAACCTGCGATTTCCCGTAAATCCTGGACTCGGCCCGTATAGTCAAAAGTATACAAAGAAAGTACCCAGGGAGTAATCTCATTTCCCGAACGATTTTTTAAATTACTTTTTCAACACTAAAACGCATAAGACTTGTAGTTTTTAAAAAGGTTTTCATTTTTGATGAGACGCTGAATAAAAGAAGTTTAATCGCCGGCAAACGAAAACCCGCGATTTCCCGTAAATCCCGGGCTTGGCCCGTATAGTCGAATGTATACAAAGAAAGTACCCAGGGAGTAATCTCATTTCCCGAACGATTTTTTAAATTACTTTTTCACCACTAAAACGCATGAGACTTGTAGTTTTTAAAAATGTTTTCATTTTTGATGAGACGCTGAATAAAAGAAGTTTAATCGCCGGCAAACGAAAACCTGCGATTTCCCGTAAATCCTGGACTCGGCCCGTATAGTCAAAAGTATACAAAGAAAGTACCCAGGGAGTAATCTCATTTCCCGAACGATTTTTTAAATTACTTTTTCACCACTAAAACGCATAAGACTTGTAGTTTTTAAAAAGGTTTTCATTTTTGATGAGACGCTGAATAAAAGAAGTTTAATCGCCGGCAAACGAAAACCTGCGATTTCCCGTAAATCCTGGACTCGGCCCGTATAGTCAAAAGTATACAAAGAAAGTACCCAGGGAGTAAAGTCATTTCCCAAACCATTTTTTAAATTATTTTTTAAACACTAAAACTCATGAGACTTGCAGTTTTCAAAAATGTTTTCATTTTTGATGAGACGCTGAATAAAAGCAGTTTAATCGCCGGAAAACGAAAACCCGCGATTTCCCGTAAATCCCGGGCTTGGCCCGTATAGTCAAAAGTATACAAAGAAAGTACCCAGGGAGTAAACTCATTTCCCGAACGATTTTTTAAATTACTTTTTCACCACTAAAACGCATAAGACTTGTAGTTTTTAAAAAGGTTTTCATTTTTGATGAGACGCTGAATAAAAGAAGTTTAATCGCCGGCAAACGAAAACCTGCGATTTCCCGTAAATCCTGGACTCGGCCCGTATAGTCAAAAGTATACAAAGAAAGTACCCAGGGAGTAAAGTCATTTCCCAAACCATTTTTTAAATTATTTTTTAAACACTAAAACTCATGAGACTTGCAGTTTTCAAAAATGTTTTCATTTTTGATGAGACGCTGAATAAAAGCAGTTTAATCGCCGGAAAACGAAAACCCGCGATTTCCCGTAAATCCCGGGCTTGGCCCGTATAGTCAAAAGTATACAAAGAAAGTACCCAGGGAGTAAACTCATTTCCAGAACGATTTTTTAAATTATTTTTTCACCACTAAAACGCACAAGACTTGTAGTTTTTAAAAAGGTTTTCATTTTTGATGAGACGCTGAATAAAAGAAGTTTAATCGCCGGCAAACGAAAACCTGCGATTTCCCGTAAATCCCGGGCTTGGCCCGTATAGTCGAATGTATACAAAGAAAGTACCCAGGGAGTAATCTCATTTCCCGAAAGTTTTTTTAAATTATTTTTTCACCACTAAAACGCATAAGACTTGTAGTTTTTAAAAATGTTTTCATTTTTGATGAGACGCTGAATAAAAGAAGTCTAATCGCCGGCAAACGAAAACCCGCGATTTCCCGTAAATCCCTGGCTTGGCCCGTATAGTCGAATGTATACAAAGAAAGTACCCAGGGAGTAATCTCATTTCCCGAACGTTTTTTTAAACTATTTTTTCACCACTAAAACGCATAAGACTTGTAGTTTTTAAAAATGTTTTCATTTTTGATGAGACGCTGAATAAAAGAAGTTTAATCGCCGGCAAACGAAAACCCGCGATTTCCCGTAAATCCCGGGCTTGGCCCGTATAGTCGAATGTATACAAAGAAAGTACCCAGGGGGTAATCTCATTTCCCGAACGATTTTTTAAATTACTTTTTCACCACTAAAACGCATGAGACTTGTAGTTTTTAAAAATGTTTTCATTTTTGATGAGACGCTGAATAAAAGAAGTTTAATCGCCGGCAAACGAAAACCTGCGATTTCCCGTAAATCCTGGACTCGGCCCGTATAGTCAAAAGTATACAAAGAAAGTACCCAGGGAGTAATCTCATTTCCCGAACGATTTTTTAAATTACTTTTTCACCACTGAAACGCATAAGACTTGTAGTTTTTAAAAAGGTTTTCATTTTTGATGAGACGCTGAATAAAAGAAGTTTAATCGCCGGCAAACGAAAACCCGCGATTTCCCGTAAATCCCGGGCTTGGCCCGTATAGTCGAATGTATACAAAGAAAGTACCCAGGGAGTAATCTCATTTCCCGAACGATTTTTTAAATTACTTTTTCACCATTAAAACGCATGAGACTTGTAGTTTTTAAAAATGTTTTCATTTTTGATGAGACACTGAATAAAAGAAGTTTAATCGCCGGCAAACGAAAACCTGCGATTTCCCGTAAATCCTGGACTCGGCCCGTATAGTCAAAAGTATACAAAGAAAGTACCCAGGGAGTAATCTCATTTCCCGAACGATTTTTTAAATTACTTTTTCACCACTAAAACGCATAAGACTTGTAGTTTTTAAAAAGGTTTTCATTTTTGATGAGACGCTGAATAAAAGAAGTTTAATCGCCGGCAAACGAAAACCTGCGATTTCCCGTAAATCCTGGACTCGGCCCGTATAGTCAAAAGTATACAAAGAAAGTACCCAGGAAGTAAAGTCATTTCCCAAACGATTTTTTAAATTATTTTTTAAACACTAAAACTCATGAGACTTGCAGGTTTCAAAAATGTTTTCATTTTTGATGAGACGCTGAATAAAAGCAGTTTAATCGCCGGAAAACGAAAACCCGCGATTTCCCGTAAATCCCGGGCTTGGCCCGTATAGTCAAAAGTATACAAAGAAAGTACACAGGGAGTAAACTCATTTCCAGAACGATTTTTTAAATTATTTTTTCACCACTAAAACGCATAAGACTTGTAGTTTTTAAAAAGGTTTTCATTTTTGATGAGACGCTGAATAAAAGAAGTTTAATCGCCGGCAAACGAAAACCTGCGATTTCCCGTAAATCCCGGGCTTGGCCCGTATAGTCGAATGTATACAAAGAAAGTACCCAGGGAGTAATCTCATTTCCCTAAAGTTTTTTTAAATTATTTTTTCTCCACTAAAACGCATAAGACTTGTAGTTTTTAAAAATGTTTTCATTTTTGATGAGACGCTGAATAAAAGAAGTTTAATCGCCGGCAAACGAAAACCTGCGATTTCCCGTAAATCCCGGGCTTGGCCCGTATAGTCGAATGTATACAAAGAAAGTACCCAGGGAGTAATCTCATTTCCCGAAAGTTTTTTTAAATTATTTTTTCACCACTAAAACGCATAAGACTTGTAGTTTTTAAAAATGTTTTCATTTTTGATGAGACGCTGAATAAAAGAAGTTTAATCGCCGGCAAACGAAAACCCGCGATTTCCCGTAAATCCCGGGCTTGGCCCGTATAGTCGAATGTATACAAAGAAAGTACCCAGGGAGTAATCTCATTTCCCGAACGATTTTTTAAATTACTTTTTCACCACTAAAACGCATGAGACTTGTAGTTTTTAAAAATGTTTTCATTTTTGATGAGACGCTGAATAAAAGAAGTTTAATCGCCGGCAAACGAAAACCTGCGATTTCCCGTAAATCCTTGACTCGGCCCGTATAGTCAAAAGTATACAAAGAAAGTACCCAGGGAGTAAAGTCATTTCCCGAACGATTTTTTAAATTACTTTTTTACCACTAAAACGCATGAGACTTGTAGTTTTTAAAAAGGTTTTCATTTTTGATGAGACGCTGAATAAAAGAAGTTTAATCGCCGGCAAACGAAAACCTGCGATTTCCCGTAAATCCTGGACTCGGCCCGTATAGTCAAAAGTATACAAAGAAAGTACCCAGGGAGTAAACTCATTTCCCAAACGATTTTTTAAATTATTTTTTTACCACTAAAACGCATGAGACTTGTAGTTTTCAAAAATGTTTTCATTTTTGATGAGACGCTGAATAAAAGAAGTTTAATCGCCGGCAAACGAAAACCCGCGATTTCCCGTAAATCCCGGGCTTGGCCCGTATAGTCGAATGTATACAAAGAAAGTACCCAGGGAGTAATCTCATTTCCCGAACGATTTTTTAAATTATTTTTTCACCACTAAAACGCATAAGACTTGTAGTTTTTAAAAATGTTTTCATTTTTGATGAGACGCTGAATAAAAGAAGTTTAATCGCCGGCAAACGAAAACCCGCGATTTACCGTAAATCCCGGCCTTGGCCCGTATAGTCGAATGTATACAAAGAAAGTACCCAGGGAGTAATCTCATTTCCCGAACGATTTTTTAAATTACTTTTTAACCACTAAAGCGCATGAGACTTGCAGTTTTTAAAAATGTTTTCAGTTTTGATGAGACGCTGAATAAAAGAAGTTTAATCGCCGGCAAACGAAAACCTGCGATTTCCCGTAAATCCTGGACTCGGCCCGTATAGTCAAAAGTATAAAAAGAAAGTACCCAGGGAGTAAACTCATTTCCCAAACGTATTTTTAACTTATTTTTTTACCACTAAAACGCATGAGACTTGTAGTTTTCAAAAATGTTTTCATTTTTGATGAGACGCTGAATAAAAGAAGTTTAATCGCCGGCAAACGAAAACCTGCGATTTCCCGTAAATCCCGGGCTTGGCCCGTATAGTCGAATGTATACAAAGAAAGTACCCAGGGAGTAATCTCATTTCCCGAAAGTTTTTTTAAATTATTTTTTCACCACTAAAACGCATAAGACTTGTAGTTTTTAAAAATGTTTTCATTTTTGATGAGACGCTGAATAAAAGAAGTTTAATCGCCGGCAAACGAAAACCCGCGATTTCCCGTAAATCCCGGGCTTGGCCCGTATAGTCGAATGTATACAAAGAAAGTACCCAGGGAGTAATCTCATTTCCCGAACGATTTTTTAAATTACTTTTTCACCACTAAAACGCATGAGACTTGTAGTTTTTAAAAAGGTTTTCATTTTTGATGAGACGCTGAATAAAAGAAGTTTAATCGCCGGCAAACGAAAACCTGCGAATTCCCGTAAATCCTGGACTCGGCCCGTATAGTCAAAAGTATACAAAGAAAGTACCCAGGGAGTAAACTCATTTCCCAAACGATTTTTTAAATTATTTTTTTACCACTAAAACGCATGAGACTTGTAGTTTTCAAAAATGTTTTCATTTTTGATGAGATGCTGAATAAAAGAAGTTTAATCGCCGGCAAACGAAAACCCGCGATTTCCCGTAAATCCCGGGCTTGGCCCGTATAGTCGAATGTATACAAAGAAAGTACCCAGGGAGTAATCTCATTTCCCGAACGATTTTTTAAATTATTTTTTCACCACTAAAACGCATAAGACTTGTAGTTTTTAAAAATGTTTTCATTTTTGATGAGACGCTGAATAAAAGAAGTTTAATCGCCGGCAAACGAAAACCCGCGATTTACCGTAAATCCTGGCCTTGGCCCGTATAGTCGAATGTATACAAAGAAAGTACCCAGGGAGTAATCTCATTTCCCGAACGATTTTTTAAATTACTTTTTAACCACTAAAGCGCATGAGACTTGCAGTTTTTAAAAATGTTTTCATTTTTGATGAGACGCTGAATAAAAGAAGTTTAATCGCCGGCAAACGAAAACCTGCGATTTCCCGTAAATCCTGGACTCGGCCCGTATAGTCAAAAGTATACAAAGAAAGTACCCAGGGAGTAATCTCATTTCCCAAACGATTTTTTAACTTATTTTTTTACCACTAAAACGCATGAGACTTGTAATTTTCAAAAATGTTTTCATTTTTGATGAGACGCTGAATAAAAGAAGTTTAATCGCCGGCAAACGAAAACCCGCGATTTCCCGTAAATCCCGGGCTTGGCCCGAATAGTCGAATGTATACAAAGAAAGTACCCAGGGAGTAATCTCATTTCCCGAACGTTTTTTTAAATTATTTTTTCACCACTAAAACGCATAAGACTTGTAGTTTTTAAAGATGTTTTCATTTTTGATGAGACGCTGAATAAAAGAAGTTTAATCGCCGGCAAACGAAAACCCGCGATTTCCCGTAAATCCCAGGCTTGGCCCGTATAGTCGAATGTATACAAAGAAAGTACCCAGGGAGTAATCTCATTTCCCGAACGATTTTTTAAATTACTTTTTCACCACTAAAACGCATAACACTTGTAGTTTTTAAAAACGTTTTCATTTTTGATGAGACGCTGAATAAAAGAAGTTTAATCGCCGGCAAACGAAAACCTGCGATTTCCCGTAAATCCCAGGCTTGGCCCGTATAGTCGAATGTATACAAAGAAAGTACCCAGGGAGTAATCTCATTTCCCGAACGTTTTTTTAAATTATTTTTTCACCACTAAAACGCATAAGACTTGTAGTTTTTAAAAATGTTTTCATTTTTGATGAGACGCTGAATAAAAGAAGTTTAATCGCCGGCAAACGAAAACCCGCCATTTCCCGTAAATCCCGGGCTTGGCCCGTATAGTCGAATGTATACAAAGAAAGTACCCAGGGAGTAATCTCATTTCCCGAACGATTTTTTAAATTACTTTTTCACCACTAAAACGCATGAGACTTGTAGTTTTTAAAAATGTTTTCATTTTTGATGAGACGCTGAATAAAAGAAGTTTAATCGCCGGCAAACGAAAACCTGCGATTTCCCGTAAATCCTGGACTCGGTCCGTATAGTCAAAAGTATACAAAGAAAGTACCCAGAGAGTAAAGTCATTTCCCGAACGATTTTTTAAATTACTTTTTTACCACTAAAACGCATGAGACTTGTAGTTTTTAAAAAGGTTTTCATTTTTGATGAGACGCTGAATAAAAGAAGTTTAATCGCCGGCAAACGAAAACCTGCGATTTCCCGTAAATCCTGGACTCGGTCCGTATAGTCAAAATTATACAAAGAAAGTACCCAGGGAGTAAACTCATTTCCCAAACGATTTTTTAAATTATTTTTTTACCACTAAAACGCATGAGACTTGTAGTTTTCAAAAATGTTTTCATTTTTGATGACACACTGAATAAAAGAAGTTTAATCGCCGGCAAACGAAAACCCGCGATTTCCCGTAAATCCCGGGCTTGGCCCGTATAGTCGAATGTATAGAAAGAAAGTACCCAGGGAGTAATCTCATTTCCCGAACGATTTTTTAAATTATTTTTTCACCACTAAAACGCATAAGACTTGTAGTTTTTAAAAATGTTTTCATTTTTGATGAGACGCTGAATAAAAGAAGTTTAATCGCCGGCAAACGAAAACCTGCGATTTACCGTAAATCCCGGCATTGGCCCGTATAGTCGAATGTATACAAAGAAAGTACCCAGGGAGTAATCTCATTTCCCGAACGATTTTTTAAATTACTTTTTCACCACTAAAACGCATGAGACTTGTAGTTTTTAAAAATGTTTTCATTTTTGATGAGACGCTGAATAAAAGAAGTTTAATCGCCGGCAAACGAAAACCTGCGATTTCCCGTAAATCCTGGACTCGGCCCGTATAGTCAAAAGTATACAAAGAAAGTACCCAGGGAGTAAAGTCATTTCCCGAACGATTTTTTAAAATACTTTTTTACCACTAAAACGCATGAGACTTGTAGTTTTCAAAAATGTTTTCATTTTTGATGAGACGCTTAATGAAAGAGGTTTAATCGCCGGAAAACGAAAACCCGCGGTTTCCCGTAAATCCCTGGCTTGGCCCGTATAGTCGAATGTATACAAAGAAAGTACCCAGGGAGTAATCTCATTTCCCGAACGATTTTTTAAATTACTTTTTCACCACTAAAACGCATGAGACTTGTAGTTTTCAAAAATGTTTTCATTTTTGATGAGACGCTGAATAAAAGAAGTTTAATCGCCGGCAAACGAAAACCTGCGATTTCCCGTAAATCCTGGACTCGGCCCGTATAGTCAAAAGTATACAAAGAAAGTACCCAGAGAGTAAAGTCATTTCCCGAACGATTTTTTAAATTACTTTTTTACCACTAAAACGCATGAGACTTGTAGTTTTTAAAAAGGTTTTCATTTTTGATGAGACGCTGAATAAAAGAAGTTTAATCGCCGGCAAACGAAAACCTGCGATTTCCCGTAAATCCTGGACTCGGTCCGTATAGTCAAAATTATACAAAGAAAGTACCCAGGGAGTAAACTCATTTCCCAAACGATTTTTTAAATTATTTTTTTACCACTAAAACGCATGAGACTTGTAGTTTTCAAAAATGTTTTCATTTTTGATGACACACTGAATAAAAGAAGTTTATTCGCCGGCAAACGAAAACCCGCGATTTCCCGTAAATCCCGGGCTTGGCCCGTATAGTCGAATGTATAGAAAGAAAGTACCCAGGGAGTAATCTCATTTCCCGAACGATTTTTTAAATTATTTTTTCACCACTAAAACGCATAAGACTTGTAGTTTTTAAAAATGTTTTCATTTTTGATGAGACGCTGAATAAAAGAAGTTTAATCGCCGGCAAACGAAAACCTGCGATTTACCGTAAATCCCGGCATTGGCCCGTATAGTCGAATGTATACAAAGAAAGTACCCAGGAAGTAATCTCATTTCCCGAACGATTTTTTAAATTACTTTTTAACCACTAAAGCGCATGAGACTTGCAGTTTTTAAAAATGTTTTCATTTTTGATGAGACGCTGAATAAAAGAAGTTTAATCGCCGGCAAACGAAAACCTGCGATTTCCCGTAAATCCTGGACTCGGCCCGTATAGTCAAAAGTATACAAAGAAAGTACCCAGGGAGTAAAGTCATTTCCCGAACGATTTTTTAAAATACTTTTTTACCACTAAAACGCATGAGACTTGTAGTTTTCAAAAATGTTTTCATTTTTGATGAGACGCTTAATGAAAGAGGTTTAATCGCCGGAAAACGAAAACCCGCGGTTTCCCGTAAATCCCTGGCTTGGCCCGTATAGTCGAATGTATACAAAGAAAGTACCCTGTGAGTAAACTCATTTCCAGAACGATTTTTTAAATTATTTTTTCACCACTAAAACGCATAAGACTTGTAGTTTTTAAAAAGGTTTTCATTTTTGATGAGACGCTGAATAAAAGAAGTTTAATCGCCGGCAAACGAAAACCTGCGATTTCCCGTAAATCCTGGACTCGGCCCGTATAGTCAAAAGTATACAAAGAGAGTACCCAGGGAGTAAACTCATTTCCCAAACGATTTTTTAAATTATTATTTCACCACTAAAACGCATGAGACTTGTAGTTTTTAAAAATGTTTTCATTTTTGATGAGACGCTGAATAAAAGAAGTTTAATCGCCGGCAAACGAAAACCCGCGATTTCCCAAAAATCCCGGCTTGGCCCGTATAGTCGAATGTATACAAAGAAAGTACCCTGTGAGTAAACTCATTTCCAGAACGATTTTTTAAATTATTTTTTCACCACTAAAACGCATGAGACTTGTAGTTTTTAAAAATGTTTTCATTTTTGATGAGACGCTGAATAAAAGAGGTTTAATCGCCGGCAAACGAAAACCCGCGATTTCCCGTAAATCCCGGGCTTGGCCCGTATAGTCAAAAGTATACAAAGAAAGTACCCAGGGAGTAAACTCATTTCCCGAACGATTTTTTAAATTACTTTTTTACCACTAAAACGCATGAGACTTGTAGTTTTTAAAAAGGTTTTCATTTTTGATGAGACGCTGAATAAAAGAAGTTTAATCGCCGGCAAACGAAAACCTGCGATTTCCCGTAAATCCTGGACTCGGCCCGTATAGTCAAAAGTATACAAAGAAAGTACCCAGGGAGTAAAGTCATTTCCCGAACGATTTTTTAAATTACTTTTTTACCACTAAAACGCATGAGACTTGTAGTTTTCAAAAATGTTTTCATTTTTGATGAGACGCCGAATAAAAGAAGTTTAATCGCCGGCAAACGAAAACCCGCGATTTCCCGTAAATCCCGGGCTTGGCCCGTATAGTCGAATGTATACAAAGAAAGTACCCAGGGAGTAATCTCATTTCCCGAACGATTTTTTAAATTATTTTTTCACCACTAAAACGCATAAGACTTGTAGTTTTTAAAAATGTTTTCATTTTTGATGAGACGCTAAATAAAAGAAGTTTAATCGCCGGCAAACGAAAAGCCGCGATTTACCGTAAATCCCGGCCTTGGCCCGTATAGTCGAATGTATACAAAGAAAGTACCCAGGGAGTAATCTCATTTCCCGAACGATTTTTTAAATTACTTTTTAACCACTAAAGCGCATGAGACTTGCAGTTTTTAAAAATGTTTTCATTTTTGATGAGACGCTGAATAAAAGAAGTTTAATCGCCGGCAAACGAAAACCTGCGATTTCCCGTAAATCCTGGACTCGGCCCGTATAGTCAAAAGTATACAAAGAGAGTACCCAGGGAGTAAACTCATTTCCCAAACGATTTTTTAAATTATTATTTCACCACTAAAACGCATGAGACTTGTAGTTTTTAAAAATGTTTTCATTTTTGATGAGACGCTGAATAAAAGAAGTTTAATCGCCGGCAAACGAAAACCCGCGATTTCCCAAAAATCCCGGCTTGGCCCGTATAGTCGAATGTATACAAAGAAAGTACCCTGTGAGTAAACTCATTTCCAGAACGATTTTTTAAATTATTTTTTCACCACTAAAACGCATGAGACTTGTAGTTTTTAAAAATGTTTTCATTTTTGATGAGACGCTGAATAAAAGAGGTTTAATCGCCGGCAAACGAAAACCCGCGATTTCCCGTAAATCCCGGGCTTGGCCCGTATAGTTAAAAGTATACAAAGAAAGTACCCAGGGAGTAAACTCATTTCCCGAACGATTTTTTAAATTACTTTTTTACCACTAAAACGCATGAGACTTGTAGTTTTTAAAAAGGTTTTTATTTTTGATGAGACGCTGAATAAAAGAAGTTTAATCGCCGGCAAACGAAAACCTGCGATTTCCCGTAAATCCTGGACTCGGCCCGTATAGTCAAAAGTATACAAAGAAAGTACCCAGGGAGTAAAGTCATTTCCCGAACGATTTTTTAAATTACTTTTTTACCACTAAAATGCATGAGACTTGTAGTTTTCAAAAATGTTTTCATTTTTGATGAGACGCCGAATAAAAGAAGTTTAATCGCCGGCAAACGAAAACCCGCGATTTCCCGTAAATCCCGGGCTTGGCCCGTATAGTCGAATGTATTCAAAGAAAGTACCCTGTGAGTAAACTCATTTCCAGAACGATTTTTTAAATTATTTTTTCACCACTAAAACGCATAAGACTTGTAGTTTTTAAAAATGTTTTCATTTTTGATGAGACGCTGAATAAAAGAAGTTTAATTGTCGGCAAACGAAAACCTGCGATTTCCCGTAAATGCTGGACTCGGCCCGTATAGTCGAATGTATACAAAGAAAGTACCCTGTGAGTAAATTCATTTCCAGAACGATTTTTTAAATTATTTTTTCACCACTAAAACGCATGAGACTTGTAGTTTTTAAAAATGTTTTCATTTTTGATGAGACGCTGAATAAAAGAGGTTTAATCGCCGGCAAACGAAAACCCGCGATTTCCCGTAAATCCCGGGCTTGGCCCGTATAGTCAAAAGTATACAAAGAAAGTACCCAGGGAGTAAACTCATTTCCCGAACGATTTTTTAAATTACTTTTTTACCACTAAAACGCATGAGACTTGTAGTTTTTAAAAAGTTTTCATTTTTGATGAGACGCTGAATAAAAGAAGTTTAATCGCCGGCAAACGAAAACCTGCGATTTCCCGTAAATCCTGGACTCGGCCCGTATAGTCAAAAGTATACAAAGAAAGTACCCAGGGAGTAAACTCATTTCCAGAACGATTTTTTAAATTATTTTTTCACCACTAAAACGCATGAGACTTGTAGTTTTCAAAAATGTTTTCATTTTTGATGAGACGCTGAATAAAAGAGGTTTAATCGCCGGCAAACGAAAACCCGCGATTTCCCGTAAATCCCGGGCTTGGCCCGTATAGTCAAAAGTATACAAAGAAAGTACCCAGGGAGTAAACTCATTTCCCGAACGATTTTTTAAATTACGTTTTTACCACTAAAACGCATGAGACTTGTAGTTTTTAAAAAGGTTTTCATTTTTGATGAGACGCTGAATAAAAGAAGTTTAATCGCCAGCAAACGAAAACCTGCGATTTCCCGTAAATCCTGGACTCGGCCCGTATAGTCAAAAGTATACAAAGAAAGTACCCAGGGAGTAAACTCATTTCCCAAACGATTTTTTAAATTATTTTTTTGCCACTAAAACGCATGAGACTTGTAGTTTTTAAAAATGTTTTCATTTTTGATGAGACGCTGAATAAAAGAAGTTTAATCGCCGGCAAACGAAAACCCGTGATTTCCCGTAAATCCCGGGCTTGGCCCGTATAGTCGAATGTATACAAAGAAAGTACCCAGGGAGTAATCTCATTTCCCGAACCATTTTTTAAATTATTTTTTCACCACTAAAACGCATAAGACTTGTAGTTTTTAAAAATGTTTTCATTTTTGATGAGACGCTGAATAAAAGAAGTTTAATCGCCGGCAAACAAAAACCCGCGATTTACCGTAAATCCCGGCCTTGGCCCGTATAGTCGAATGTATACAGAGAAAGTACCCAGGGAGTAATCTCATTTCCCGAACGATTTTTTAAATTACTTTTTAACCACTAAAGCGCATGAGACTTGCAGTTTTCAAAAATGTTTTCATTTTTGATGAGACACTTAATGAAAGAGGTTTAATCGCCGGAAAACGAAAACCCGCGATTTCCCGTAAATCCCGGGCTTGGCCCGTATAGTCGAATGTATACAAAGAAAGTACCCTGTGAGTAAACTCATTTCCCGAACGATTTTTTAAATTATTTTTTCACCACTAAAACGCATAAGACTTGTAGTTTTTAAAAAGGTTTTCATTTTTGATGAGACGCTGAATAAAAGAAGTTTAATCGCCGGCAAACGAAAACCTGCGATTTCCCGTAAATCCTGGACTCGGCCCGTATAGTCAAAAGTATACAAAGAAAGTACCCAGGGAGTAAAGTCATTTCCCAAACGATTTTTAAAATTATTTTTTAAACACTAAAACTCATGAGACTTGCAGTTTTCAAAAATGTTTTCATTTTTGATGAGACGCTGAATAAAAGCAGTTTAATCGCCGGCAAACGAAATCCCGCGTTTTCCTGTAAATCCGGGGCTTGGCCCGTATAGTCGAATGTATACAAAGAAAGTACCCAGGGAGTAAACTCATTTCCCGAACGATTTTTTAAATTTTTTTTCACCACTAAAACGCATGAGACTTGTAGTTTTCAAAAATGTTTTCATTTTTAATGAGACGCTTAATGAAAGAGGTTTAATCGCCGGAAAACAAAAACCCGCGATTTCCCGTAAATCCCGGGCTTGGCCCGTATAGTCGAATGTATACAAAGAAAGTACCCTGTGAGTAAACTCATTTCCAGAACGATTTTTTAAATTATTTTTTCACCACTAAAACGCATAAGACTTGTTGTTTTTAAAAAGGTTTTCATTTTTGATGAGACGCTGAATAAAAGAAGTTTAATCGCCGGCAAACGAAAACCCGTGATTTCCCGTAAATCCCGGGCTTGGCCCGTATAGTCGAATGTATACAAAGAAAGTACCCAGGGAGTAATCTCATTTCCCGAACGATTTTTTAAATTATTTTTTCACCACTAAAACGCATAAGACTTGTAGTTTTTAAAAATGTTTTCATTTTTGATGAGACGCTGAATAAAAGAAGTTTAATCGCCGGCAAACGAAAACCCGCGATTTACCGTAAATCCCGGCCTTGGCCCGTATAGTCGAATGTATACAGAGAAAGTACCCAGGGAGTAATCTCATTTCCCGAACGATTTTTTAAATTACTTTTTAACCACTAAAGCGCATGAGACTTGCAGTTTTCAAAAATGTTTTCATTTTTGATGAGACGCTTAATGAAAGAGGTTTAATCGCCGGAAAACGAAAACCCGCGATTTCCCGTAAATCCCGGGCTTGGCCCGTATAGTCGAATGTATACAAAGAAAGTACCCTGTGAGTAAACTCATTTCCCGAACGATTTTTTAAATTTTTTTTCACCACTAAAACGCATGAGACTTGTAGTTTTCAAAAATGTTTTCATTTTTAATGAGACGCTTAATGAAAGTGGTTTAATCGCCGGAAAACGAAAACCCGCGATTTCCCGTAAATCCCGGGCTTGGCCCGTATAGTCGAATGTATACAAAGAAAGTACCCTGTGAGTAAACTCATTTCCAGAACGATTTTTTAAATTATTTTTTCACCACTAAAACGCATAAGACTTGTTGTTTTTAAAAAGGTTTTCATTTTTGATGAGACGCTGAATAAAAGAAGTTTAATCGCCGGCAAACGAAAACCTGCGATTTCCCGTAAATCCTGGACTCGGCCCGTATAGTCAAAAGTATACAAAGAAAGTACCAAGGGAGTAAACTCATTTCCCAAACGATTTTTTAAATTATTTTTTTACCACTAAAACGCATGAGACTTGTAGTTTTCAAGAATGTTTTCATTTTTGATGAGATACTGAATAAAAGCAGTTTAATCGCCGGCAAACGAAAACCCGCGACTTTCCGTAAATCCCGGGCTTGGCACGTATAGTCGAATGTATACAAAGAAAGTACCCAGGGAGTAAACTCATTTCCAGAACGATTTTTCAAATTATTTTTTCACCACTAAAACGCATAAGACTTGTAGTTTTTAAAAATGTTTTCATTTTTGATGAGACGCTGAATAAAAGAAGTTTAATCGCCGGGACACGAAAACCCGCGATTTCCCGTAAATCCCGGCTTGGCCCGTATAGTCAAAAGTATAGAAAGAAAGTACCCAGGGATTAAACTCATTTCCCGAACGATTTTTTAAATTATTTTTTCACCACTAAAACGCATAAGACTTGTAGTTTTCAAAAATGTTTTCATTTTTGATGAGACGCTGAATAAAAGCAGTTTAATCGCCTGCAAACGAAAACCTGCTATTTCCCTAAATCCCGGACTCGGCCCGTATAGTCAAAAGTATACAAAGAAAGTACCCAGGGAGTAAACTCATTTCCAGAACGATTTTTTAAATTATTTTTTCACCACTAAAACGCATAAGACTTGTAGTTTTTAAAAATGTTTTCATTTTTGATGAGACGCTGAATAAAAGAAGTTTAATCCCCGGCAAACGAAAACCCGCGATTTCCCGTAAATCCCGGGCTTGGCCCGTATAGTCAAAAGTATACAAAGAAAGTACCCAGGGAGTAAACTCATTTCCCGAACGATTTTTTATATTATTTTTTTACCACTAAACGCATGAGACTTGTAGTTTTCAAAAATGTTTTCATTTTTGATGAGACGCCGAATAAAAGAAGTTTAATCGTCGGCAAACGAAAACCCGCGATTTCCCGTAAATCCCGGGCTTGGCCCGTATAGTCGAATGTATACAAAGAAAGTACCCAGGGAGTAATCTCATTTCCCGAACGATTTTTTAAATTACTTTTTCACCACTAAAACGCATGAGACTTGTAGTTTTTAAAAATGTTTTCATTTTTGATGAGACGCTGAATAAAAGAAGTTTAATCGCCGGCAAACGAAAACCTGCGATTTCCCGTAAATCCTGGACTCGGCCCGTATAGTCAAAAGTATACAAAGAGAGTACCCAGGGAGTAAACTCATTTCCCAAACGATTTTTTAAATTATTATTTCACCACTACGACGCATGAGACTTGTAGTTTTTAAAAATGTTTTCATTTTTGATTAGACGCTGAATAAAAGAAGTTTAATCGCCGGCAAACGAAAACCCGCGATTTCCCGTAAATCCCGGCTTGGCCCGTTTAGTCGAATGTATACAAAGAAAGTGCCCTGTGAGTAAACTCATTTCCAGAACGATTCTTTAAATTATTTTTTCACCACTAAAACGCATGAGACTTGTAGTTTTTAAAAATGTTTTCATTTTTGATGAGACGCTGAATAAAAGAGGTTTAATCGCCGGCAAACGAAAACCTGCTATTTCCCTAAATCCCGGACTCGGCCCGTATAGTCAAAAGTATACAAAGAAAGTACCCAGGGAGTAAACTCATTTCCAGAACGATTTTTTAAATTATTTTTTCACCACTAAAACGCATAAGACTTGTAGTTTTTAAAAATGTTTTCATTTTTGATGAGACGCTGAATAAAAGAAGTTTAATCCCCGGCAAACGAAAACCCGCGATTTCCCGTAAATCCCGGGCTTGGCCCGTATAGTCAAAAGTATACAAAGAAAGTACCCAGGGAGTAAACTCATTTCCCGAACGATTTTTTATATTATTTTTTTACCCCTAAACGCATGAGACTTGCAGTTTTCAAAAATGTTTTCATTTTTGATGAGACGCCGAATAAAAGAAGTTTAATCGCCGGCAAACGAAAACCCGCGATTCCCCGTAAATCCCGGGCTTGGCCCGTATAGTCGAATGTATACAAAGAAAGTACCCAGGGAGTAATCTCATTTCCCGAACGATTTTTTAAATTACTTTTTCACCACTAAAACGCATGAGACTTGTAGTTTTTAAAAATGTTTTCATTTTTGATGAGACGCTGAATAAAAGAAGTTTAATCGCCGGCAAACGAAAACCTGCGATTTCCCGTAAATCCTGGACTCGGCCCGTATAGTCAAAAGTATACAAAGAGAGTACCCAGGGAGTAAACTCATTTCCCAAACGATTTTTTAAATTATTATTTCACCACTAAAACGCATGAGACTTGTAGTTTTTAAAAATGTTTTCATTTTTGATGAGACGCTGAATAAAAGAAGTTTAATCGCCGGCAAACGAAAACCCGCGATTTCCCGTAAATCCCGGCTTGGCCCGTTTAGTCGAATGTATACAAAGAAAGTGCCCTGTGAGTAAACTCATTTCCAGAACGATTCTTTAAATTATTTTTTCACCACTAAAACGCATGAGACTTGTAGTTTTTAAAAATGTTTTCATTTTTGATGAGACGCTGAATAAAAGAAGTTTAATCGCCGGCAAACGAAAACCTGCGATTTCCTGTAAATCCTGGACTCGGCCCGTATAGTCAAAAGTATACAAAGAAAGTACCCAGGGAGTAAACTCATTTCCAGAACGATTTTTTAAATTATTTTTTCACCACTAAAACGCATAAGACTTGTAGTTTTTAAAAATGTTTTCATTTTTGATGAGACGCTGAATAAAAGAAGTTTAATCCCCGGCAAACGAAAACCCGCGATTTCCCGTAAATCCCGGGCTTGGCCCGTATAGTCAAAAGTATACAAAGAAAGTACCCAGGGAGTAAACTCATTTCCCGAACGATTTTTTATATTATTTTTTTACCCCTAAACGCATGAGACTTGTAGTTTTCAAAAATGTTTTCATTTTTGATGAGACGCCGAATAAAAGAAGTTTAATCGCCGGCAAACGAAAATCCGCGATTCCCCGTAAATCCCGGGCTTGGCCCGTATAGTCGAATGTATACAAAGAAAGTACCCAGGGAGTAATCTCATTTCCCGAACGATTTTTTAAATTACTTTTTCACCACTAAAACGCATGAGACTTGTAGTTTTTAAAAATGTTTTCATTTTTGATGAGACGCTGAATAAAAGAAGTTTAATCGCCGGCAAACGAAAACCTGCGATTTCCCGTAAATCCTGGACTCGGCCCGTATAGTCAAAAGTATACAAAGAGAGTACCCAGGGAGTAAACTCATTTCCCAAACGATTTTTTAAATTATTATTTCACCACTAAAACGCATGAGACTTGTAGTTTTTAAAAATGTTTTCATTTTTGATGAGACGCTGAATAAAAGAAGTTTAATCGCCGGCAAACGAAAACCCGCGATTTCCCGTAAATCCCGGCTTGGCCCGTTTAGTCGAATGTATACAAAGAAAGTGCCCTGTGAGTAAACTCATTTCCAGAACGATTCTTTAAATTATTTTTTCACCACTAAAACGCATGAGACTTGTAGTTTTTAAAAATGTTTTCATTTTTGATAAGACGCTGAATAAAAGAGGTTTAATCGCCGGCAAACGAAAACCCGCGATTTCCCGTAAATCCCGGGCTTGGCCCGTATAGTCAAAAGTATACAAAGAAAGTACCCAGGGAGTAAACTCATTTCCCGAACGATTTTTTATATTATTTTTTTACCCCTAAACGCATGAGACTTGTAGTTTTCAAAAATGTTTTCATTTTAGATGAGACGCTGAATAACAAAAGTTTAATCGCCGGCAAACGAAAACCCGCGATTTCCCGTAAATCCCGGGCTTGGCCCGTATAGTCGAATGTATACAAAGAAAGTACCCAGGGAGTAATCTCATTTCCCGAACGATTTTTTAAATTACTTTTTCACCACTAAAACGCATGAGACTTGTAGTTTTTAAAAATGTTTTCATTTTTGATGAGACGCTGAATAAAAGCAGTTTAATCGCCGGCAAACGAAAACCTGCGATTTCCCTAAATGCCGGACTCGGCCCGTATAGTCAAAAGTATACAAAGAAAGTACCCAGGGAGTAAACTCATTTCCAGAACGATTTTTTAAATTATTTTTTTACCACTAAAACGCATAAGACTTGTAGTTTTTAAAAATAATTTCATTTTTGATGAGACGCAGAATAAAAGAAGTTTAATCGCCGGCAAACAAAAACCCGCGATTTCCCGTAAATCCCGTGCTTGGCCCGTATAGTCAAAAGTATACAAAGAAAGTACCCAGGGAGTAAACTCATTTCCCGAACGATTTTTTATATTATTTTTTTACCACTAAACGCATGAGACTTGTAGTTTTCAAAAATATTTTCATATTTGATGGGACGCTGAATAAAAGAAGTTTAATCGCCGGCAAACGAAAATCCGCGATTTCCCGTAAATCCCGGACTCGGCCCGTATAGTCAAAAGTATACAAAGAAAGTACCCAGGGAGTAAAATCATTTCCCGAACTATTTTTTATATTATTTTTTTACCCCTAAACGCATGAGACTTGTAGTTTTCAAAAATGTTTTCATTTTTGATGAGACGCTGAATAAAAAAAGTTTAATCGCCGGCAAACGAAAACCCGCGATTTCCCGTAAATCCCGGGCTTGGCCCGTATAGTCGAATGTATACAAAGAAAGTACCCAGGGAGTAATCTCATTTCCCGAACGATTTTTTAAATTACTTTTTCACCACTAAAACGCATGAGACTTGTAGTTTTTAAAAATGTTTTCATTTTTGATGAGACGCTGAATAAAAGAAGTTTAATCGCCGGCAAACGAAAACCTGCGATTTCCCGTTAATCCTGGACTCGGCCCGTATAGCCAAAAGTATAGAAAGGAAGTACCCAGGGAGTAAACTCATTTCCCAAACGATTTTTTAAATTATTATTTCACCACTAAAACGCATGAGACTTGTAGTTTTCAAAAATGTTTTCATTTTTAATGATACGCTGAATAAAAGCAGTTTAATCGCTGGCAAACGAAAATCCGCGATTTCCCGTAAATCCCGGCTTGGCCCGTATAGTCGAATGTATACAAAGAAAGTACCCTGTGAGTAAACTCATTTCCAGAACGATTTTTTAAATTATTTTTTCACCACTAAATCGCATGAGACTTGTAGTTTTTAAAAATGTTTTCATTTTTGATGAGACGCTGAATAAAAGCAGTTTAATCGCTGGCAAACGAAAATCCGCGATTTCCCGTAAATCCCGGCTTGGCCCGTATAGTCGAATGTATACAAAGAAAGTACCCTGTGAGTAAACTCATTTCCAGAACGATTTTTTAAATTATTTTTTTACCACTAAACGCATGAGACTTGTAGTTTTCAAAAATATTTTCATATTTGATGGGACGCTGAATAAAAGAAGTTTAATCGCCGGCAAACGAAAATCCGCGATTTCCCGTAAATCCCGGACTCGGCCCGTATAGTCAAAAGTATACAAAGAAAGTACCCAGGGAGTAAAATCATTTCCCGAACTATTTTTTATATTATTTTTTTACCCCTAAACGCATGAGACTTGTAGTTTTCAAAAATGTTTTCATTTTTGATGAGACGCTGAATAAAAAAAGTTTAATCGCCGGCAAACGAAAACCTGCGATTTCCCGTAAATCCCGGGCTTGGCCCGTATAGTCGAATGTATACAAAGAAAGTACCCAGGGAGTAATCTCATTTCCCGAACGATTTTTTAAATTACTTTTTCACCACTAAAACGCATGAGACTTGTAGTTTTTAAAAATGTTTTCATTTTTGATGAGACGCTGAATAAAAGAAGTTTAATCGCCGGCAAAAAAAAACCTGCGATTTCCCGTTAATCCTGGACTCGGCCCGTATAGCCAAAAGTATAGAAAGGAAGTACCCAGGGAGTAAACTCATTTCCCAAACGATTTTTTAAATTATTATTTCACCACTAAAACGCATGAGACTTGTAGTTTTCAAAAATGTTTTCATTTTTGATGATACGCTGAATAAAAGCAGTTTAATCGCTGGCAAACGAAAATCCGCGATTTCCCGTAAATCCCGGCTTGGCCCGTATAGTCGAATGTATACAAAGAAAGTACCCTGTGAGTAAACTCATTTCCAGAACGATTTTTTAAATTATTTTTTCACCACTAAATCGCATGAGACTTGTAGTTTTTAAAAATGTTTTCATTTTTGATGAGACGCTGAATAAAAGAGGTTTAATCGCCGGCAAACGAAAACCCGCGATTTCCCGTAAATCCCGGGCTTGGCCCGTATAGTCAAAAGTATACAAAGAAAGTACCCAGGGAGTAAACTCATTTCCCGAACGATTTTTTAAATTACTTTTTTACCACTAAAACGCATGAGACTTGTAGTTTTTAAAAAGGTTTTCATTTTTGATGAGACGCTGAATAAAAGAAGTTTAATCGCCGGCAAACGAAAACCTGCGATTTCCCGTAAATCCTGGACTCGGCCCGTATAGTCAAAAGTATACAAAGAAAGTACCCAGGGAGTAAACTCATTTCCCAAACGATTTTTTAAATTATTTTTTTACCACTAAAACGCATGAGACTTGTAGTTTTCAAAAATGTTTTCATTTTTGATGAGACGCTGAATAAAAGAAGTTTAATCGCCGGCAAACGAAAACCCGCGATTTCCCAAAAATCCCGGCTTGGCCCGTATAGTCGAATGTATACAAAGAAAGTACCCTGTGAGTAAACTCATTTCCAGAACGATATTTTAAATTATTTTTTCACCACTAAAACGCATGAGACTTGTAGTTTTTAAAAATGTTTTCATTTTTGATGAGACGCTGAATAAAAGAAGTTTAATCGCCGGCAAACGAAAACCTGCGATTTCCCGTAAATCCTGGACTCGGCCCGTATAGTCAAAAGTATACAAAGAGAGTACCCAGGGAGTAAACTCATTTCCCAAACGATTTTTTAAATTATTATTTCACCACTAAAACGCATGAGACTTGTAGTTTTTAAAAATGTTTTCATTTTTGATGAGACGCTGAATAAAAGAAGTTTAATCGCCGGCAAACGAAAACCCGCGATTTCCCAAAAATCCCGGCTTGGCCCGTATAGTCGAATGTATACAAAGAAAGTACCCTGTGAGTAAACTCATTTCCAGAACGATTTTTTAAATTATTTTTTCACCACTAAAACGCATGAGACTTGTAGTTTTTAAAAATGTTTTCATTTTTGATGAGACGCTGAATAAAAGAGGTTTAATCGCCGGCAAACGAAAACCCGCGATTTCCCGTAAATCCCGGGCTTGGCCCGTATAGTCAAAAGTATACAAAGAAAGTACCCAGGGAGTAAACTCATTTCCCGAACGATTTTTTAAATTACTTTTTTACCACTAAAACGCATGAGACTTGTAGTTTTTAAAAATGTTTTCATTTTTGATGAGACGCTGAATAAAAGAAGTTTAATCGCCGGAAAACGAAAACCCGCGATTTCCCGTAAATCCCGGGCTTGGCCCGTATAGTCGAATGTATACAAAGAAAGTACCCTGTGAGTAAACTCATTTCCAGAACGATTTTTTAAATTATTTTTTCACCACTAAAACGCATCAGACTTGTAGTTTTTAAAAAGGTTTTCATTTTTGATGAGACGCTGAATAAAAGAAGTTTAATCGCCGGCAAACGAAAACCTGCAATTTCCCGTAAATCCTGGACTCGGCCCGTATAGTCAAAAGTATACAAAGAAAGTACCCAGGGAGTAAATTCATTTCCCAAACGATTTTTTAAATTATTTTTTTACCACTAAAACGCATGAGACTTGTAGTTTTCAAGAATGTTTTCATTTTTGATGAGATACTGAATAAAAGCAGTTTAATCGCCGGCAAACGAAAACCCGAGATTTCCCGTAAATCCCGGGCTTGGCACGTATAGTCGAATGTATACAAAGAAAGTACCCAGGGAGTAAACTCATTTCCAGAACCATTTTTCAAATTATTTTTTCACCACTAAAACGCATAAGACTTGTAGTTTTTAAAAATGTTTTCATTTTTGATGAGACGCTGAATAAAAGAAGTTTAATCGCCGGGACACGAAAACCCGCGATTTCCCGTAAATCCCGGCTTGGCCCGTATAGTCAAAAGTATACAAAGAAAGTACCCAGGGATTAAACTCATTTCCCGAACGATTTTTTAAATTATTTTTTCACCACTAAAACGCATAGGACTTGTAGTTTTCAAAAATGTTTTCATTTTTGATGAGACGCTGAATAAAAGCAGTTTAATCGCCTGCAAACGAAAACCTGCTATTTCCCTAAATCCCGGACTCGGCCCGTATAGTCAAAAGTATACAAAGAAAGTACCCAGGGAGTAAACTCATTTCCAGAACGATTTTTTAAATTATTTTTTCACCACTAAAACGCATAAGACTTGTAGTTTTTAAAAATGTTTTCATTTTTGATGAGACGCTGAATAAAAGAAGTTTAATCCCCGGCAAACGAAAACCCGCGATTTCCCGTAAATCCCGGGCTTGGCCCGTATAGTCAAAAGTATACAAAGAAAGTACCCAGGGAGTAAACTCATTTCCCGAACGATTTTTTATATTATTTTTTTACCCCTAAACGCATGAGACTTGTAGTTTTCAAAAATGTTTTCATTTTTGATGAGACGCCGAATAAAAGAAGTTTAATCGCCGGCAAACGAAAACCCGCGATTTCCCGTAAATCCCGGGCTTGGCCCGTATAGTCGAATGTATACAAAGAAAGTACCCAGGGAGTAATCTCATTTCCCGAACGATTTTTTATATTATTTTTTTACCCCTAAACGCATGAGACTTGTAGTTTTCAAAAATGTTTTCATTTTTGATGAGACGCCGAATAAAAGAAGTTTAATCGCCGGCAAACGAAAACCCGCGATTTCCCGTAAATCCCGGGCTTGGCCCGTATAGTCGAATGTATACAAAGAAAGTACCCAGGGAGTAATCTCATTTCCCGAACGATTTTTTAAATTACTTTTTCACCACTAAAACGCATGAGACTTGTAGTTTTTAAAAATGTTTTCATTTTTAATGAGACGCTGAATAAAAGAAGTTTAATCGCCGGCAAACGAAAACCTGCGATTTCCCGTAAATCCTGGACTCGGCCCGTATAGTCAAAAGTATACAAAGAAAGTACCCAGGGAGTAATCTCATTTCCCGAACGATTTTTTTAATTACTTTTTCACCACTAAAACGCATGAGACTTGTAGTTTTTAAAAATGTTTTCATTTTTGATGAGACGCTGAATAAAAGAAGTTTAATCGCCGGCAAACGAAAACCTGCGATTTCCCGTAAATCCTGGACTCGGCCCGTATAGTCAAAAGTATACAGAGAGAGTACCCAGGGAGTAAACTCATTTCCCAAACGATTTTTTAAATTATTATTTCACCACTAAAACGCATGAGACTTGTAGTTTTTAAAAATGTTTTCATTTTTGATGAGACGCTGAATAAAAGAAGTTTAATCGCCGGCAAACGAAAACCCGCGATTTCCCGTAAATCCCGGCTTGGCCCGTATAGTCGAATGTATACAAAGAAAGTGCCCTGTGAGTAAACTCATTTCCAGAACGATTCTTTAAATTATTTTTTCACCACTAAAACGCATGAGACTTGTAGTTTTTAAAAATGTTTTCATTTTTGATGAGACGCTGAATAAAAGAGGTTTAATCGCCGGCAAACGAAAACCCGCGATTTCCCGTAAATCCCGGGCTTGGCCCGTATAGTCAAAAGTATACAAAGAAAGTACCCAGGGAGTAAACTCATTTCCCGAACGATTTTTTATATTATTTTTTTACCCCTAAACGCATGAGACTTGTAGTTTTCAAAAATGTTTTCATTTTTGATGAGACGCCGAATAAAAGAAGTTTAATCGCCGGCAAACGAAAACCCGCGATTTCCCGTAAATCCCGGGCTTGGCCCGTATAGTCGAATGTATACAAAGAAAGTACCCAGGGAGTAATCTCATTTCCCGAACGATTTTTTAAATTACTTTTTCACCACTAAAACGCATGAGACTTGTAGTTTTTAAAAATGTTTTCATTTTTAATGAGACGCTGAATAAAAGAAGTTTAATCGCCGGCAAACGAAAACCTGCGATTTCCCGTAAATCCTGGACTCGGCCCGTATAGTCAAAAGTATACAAAGAAAGTACCCAGGGAGTAATCTCATTTCCCGAACGATTTTTTTAATTACTTTTTCACCACTAAAACGCATGAGACTTGTAGTTTTTAAAAATGTTTTCATTTTTGATGAGACGCTGAATAAAAGAAGTTTAATCGCCGGCAAACGAAAACCTGCGATTTCCCGTAAATCCTGGACTCGGCCCGTATAGTCAAAAGTATACAGAGAGAGTACCCAGGGAGTAAACTCATTTCCCAAACGATTTTTTAAATTATTATTTCACCACTAAAACGCATGAGACTTGTAGTTTTTAAAAATGTTTTCATTTTTGATGAGACGCTGAATAAAAGAAGTTTAATCGCCGGCAAACGAAAACCCGCGATTTCCCGTAAATCCCGGCTTGGCCCGTATAGTGGAATGTATACAAAGAAAGTGCCCTGTGAGTAAACTCATTTCCAGAACGATTCTTTAAATTATTTTTTCACCACTAAAACGCATGAGACTTGTAGTTTTTAAAAATGTTTTCATTTTTGATGAGACGCTGAATAAAAGAGGTTTAATCGCCGGCAAACGAAAACCCGCGATTTCCCGTAAATCCCGGGCTTGGCCCGTATAGTCAAAAGTATACAAAGAAAGTACCCAGGGAGTAAACTCATTTCCCGAACGATTTTTTATATTATTTTTTTACCCCTAAACGCATGAGACTTGTAGTTTTCAAAAATGTTTTCATTTTTGATGAGACGCTGAATAAAAAAAGTTTAATCGCCGGCAAACGAAAATCCGCGATTTCCCGTAAATCCCGGGCTTGGCCCGTATAGTCGAATGTATACAAAGAAAGTACCCAGGGAGTAATCTCATTTCCCGAACGATTTTTTAAATTACTTTTTCACCACTAAAACGCATGAGACTTGTAGTTTTTAAAAATGTTTTCATTTTTGATGAGACGCTGAATAAAAGCAGTTTAATCGCAGGCAAACGAAAACCTGCGATTTCCCTAAATGCCGGACTCGGCCCGTATAGTCAAAAGTATACAAAGAAAGTACCCAGGGAGTAAACTCATTTCCAGAACGATTTTTTAAATTATTTTTTCACCACTAAAACGCATAAGACTTGTAGTTTTTAAAAAGGTTTTCATTTTTGATGAGACGCTGAATAAAAGAAGTTTAATCGCCGGCAAACGAAAACCTGCGATTTCCCGTAAATCTTGGACTCGGCCCGTATAGTCAAAAGTTTACAAAGAAAGTACCCAGGGAGTAAACTCATTTCCCAAACGATTTTTTAAATTATTTTTTTACCACTAAAACGCATGAGACTTGTAGTTTTCAAGAATGTTTTCATTTTTGATGAGATACTGAATAAAAGCAGTTTAATCGCCGGCAAACGAAAACCCGAGATTTCCCGTAAATCCCGGGCTTGGCACGTATAGTCGAATGTATACAAAGAAAGTACCCAGGGAGTAAACTCATTTCCAGAACGATTTTTCAAATTATTTTTTCACCACTAAAACGCATAAGACTTGTAGTTTTTAAAAATGTTTTCATTTTTGATGAGACGCTGAATAAAAGAAGTTTAATCGCCGGGACACGAAAACCCGCGATTTCCCGTAAATCCCGGCTTGGCCCGTATAGTCAAAAGTATACAAAAAAAGTACCCAGGGATTAAACTCATTTCCCGAAAGATTTTTTAAATTATTTTTTCACCACTAAAACGCATAAGACTTGTAGTTATCAAAAATGTTTTCATTTTTGATGAGACGCTGAATAAAAGCAGTTTAATCGCCTGCAAACGAAAACCTGCTATTTCCCTAAATCCCGGACTCGGCCCGTATAGTCAAAAGTATACAAAGAAAGTACCCAGGGAGTAAACTCATTTCCAGAACGATTTTTTAAATTATTTTTTCACCACTAAAACGCATAAGACTTGTAGTTTTTAAAAATGTTTTCATTTTTGATGAGACGCTGAATAAAAGAAGTTTAATCCCCGGCAAACGAAAACCCGCGATTTCCCGTAAATCCCGGGCTTGGCCCGTATAGTCAAAAGTATACAAAGAAAGTACCCAGGGAGTAAACTTATTTCCCGAACGATTTTTTATATTATTTTTTTACCCCTAAACGCATGAGATATGTAGTTTTCAAAAATGTTTTCATTTTTGATGAGACGCCGAATAAAAGAAGTTTAATCGCCGGCAAACGAAAACCCGCGATTTCCCGTAAATCCCGGGCTTGGCCCGTATAGTCGAATGTATACAAAGAAAGTACCCAGGGAGTAATCTCATTTCCCGAACGATTTTTTAAATTACTTTTTCACCACTAAAACGCATGAGACTTGTAGTTTTTAAAAATGTTTTCATTTTTGATGAGACGCTGAATAAAAGAAGTTTAATCGCCGGCAAACGAAAACCTGCGATTTCCCGTAAATCCTGGACTCGGCCCGTATAGTCAAAAGTATACAAAGAGAGTACCCAGGGAGTAAACTCATTTCCCAAACGATTTTTTAAATTATTATTTCACCACTAAAACGCATGAGACTTGTAGTTTTTAAAAATGTTTTCATTCTTGATGAGACGCTGAATAAAAGAAGTTTAATCGCCGGCAAACGAAAACCCGCGATTTCCCGTAAATCCCGGCTTGGCCCGTATAGTCGAATGTATACAAAGAAAGTGCCCTGTGAGTAAACTCATTTCCAGAACGATTCTTTAAATTATTTTTTCACCACTAAAACGCATGAGACTTGTAGTTTTTAAAAATGTTTTCATTTTTGATGAGACGCTGAATAAAAGAGGTTTAATCGCCGGCAAACGAAAACCCGCGATTTCCCGTAAATCCCGGGCTTGGCCCGTATAGTCAAAAGTATACAAAGAAAGTACCCAGGGAGTAAACTCATTTCCAGAAGGATTTTTCAAATTATTTTTTCACCACTAAAACGCATCAGACTTGTAGTTTTTAAAAATGTTTTCATTTTTGATGAGACGCTGAATAAAAGAAGTTTAATCGCCGGGACACGAAAACCCGCGATTTCCCGTAAATCCCGGCTTGGCCCGTATAGTCAAAAGTATACAAAAAAAGTACCCAGGGATTAAACTCATTTCCCGAAAGATTTTTTAAATTATTTTTTCACCACTAAAACGCATAAGACTTGTAGTTTTCAAAAATGTTTTCATTTTTGATGAGACGCTGAATAAAAGCAGTTTAATCGCCTGCAAACGAAAACCTGCTATTTCCCTAAATCCCGGACTCGGCCCGTATAGTCAAAAGTATACAAAGAAAGTACCCAGGGAGTAAACTCATTTCCAGAACGATTTTTTAAATTATTTTTTCACCACTAAAACGCATAAGACTTGTAGTTTTTAAAAATGTTTTCATTTTTGATGAGACGCTGAATAAAAGAAGTTTAATCCCCGGCAAACGAAAACCCGCGATTTCCCGTAAATCCCGGGCTTGGCCCGTATAGTCAAAAGTATACAAAGAAAGTACCCAGGGAGTAAACTCATTTCCCGAACGATTTTTTATATTATTTTTTTACCCTGAAACGCATGAGACTTGTAGTTTTCAAAAATGTTTTCATTTTTGATGAGACGCCGAATAAAAGAAGTTTAATCGCCGGCAAACGAAAACCCGCGATTTCCCGTAAATTCCGGGCTTGGCCCGTATAGTCGAATGTATAAAAAGAAAGTACCCAGGGAGTAATCTCATTTCCCGAACGATTTTTTAAATTACTTTTTCACCACTAAAACGCATGAGACTTGTAGTTTTTAAAAATGTTTTCATTTTTGATGAGACGCTGAATAAAAGAAGTTTAATCGCCGGCAAACGAAAACCTGCGATTTCCCGTAAATCCTGGACTCGGCCCGTATAGTCAAAAGTATACAAAGAGAGTACCCAGGGAGTAAACTCATTTCCCAAACGATTTTTTAAATTATTATTTCACCACTAAAACGCATGAGACTTGTAGTTTTTAAAAATGTTTTCATTCTTGATGAGACGCTGAATAAAAGAAGTTTAATCGCCGGCAAACGAAAACCCGCGATTTCCCGTAAATCCCGGCTTGTCCCGTATAGTCGAATGTATACAAAGAAAGTGCCCTGTGAGTAAACTCATTTCCAGAACGATTCTTTAAATTATTTTTTCACCACTAAAACGCATGAGACTTGTAGTTTTTAAAAATGTTTTCATTTTTGATGAGACGCTGAATAAAAGAGGTTTAATCGCCGGCAAACGAAAACCCGCGATTTCCCGTAAATCCCGGGCTTGGCCCGTATAGTCAAAAGTATACAAAGAAAGTACCCAGGGAGTAAACTCATTTCCCGAACGATTTTTTATATTATTTTTTTACCCCTAAACGCATGAGACTTGTAGTTTTTAAAAATGTTTTCATTTTTGATGAGACGCTGAATAAAAAAAGTTTAATCGCCGGCAAACGAAAACCCGCGATTTCCCGTAAATCCCGGGCTTGGCCCGTATAGTCGAATGTATACAAAGAAAGTACCCAGGGAGTAATCTCATTTCCCGAACGATTTTTTAAATTACTTTTTCACCACTAAAACGCACGAGACTTGTAGTTTTTAAAAATGTTTTCATTTTTGATGAGACGCTGAATAAAAGCAGTTTAATCGCCGGCAAACGAAAACCTGCGATTTCCCTAAATGCCGGACTCGGCCCGTATAGTCAAAAGTATACAAAGAAAGTACCCAGGGAGTAAACTCATTTCCAGAACGATTTTTTAAATTATTTTTTCACCACTAAAACGCATAAGACTTGTAGTTTTTAAAAATAATTTCATTTTTGATGAGACGCAGAATAAAAGAAGTTTAATCGCCGGCAAACAAAAACCCGCGATTTCCCGTAAATCCCGTGCTTGGCCCGTATAGTCAAAAGTATACAAAGAAAGTACCCAGGGAGTAAACTCATTTCCCGAACGATTTTTTATATTATTTTTTTACCACTAAACGCATGAGACTTGTAGTTTTCAAAAATATTTTCACATTTGATGGGACGCTGAATAAAAGAAGTTTAATCGCCGGCAAACGAAAATCCGCGATTTCCCGTAAATCCCGGACTCGGCCCGTATAGTCAAAAGTATACAAAGAAAGTACCCAGGGAGTAAAATCATTTCCCGAACTATTTTTTATATTATTTTTTTACCCCTAAACGCATGAGACTTGTAGTTTTCAAAAATGTTTTCATTTTTGATGAGACGCTGAATAAAAGAAGTTTAATCGCCGGCAAACGAAAACCTGCGATTTCCCGTTAATCCTGGACTCGGCCCGTATAGTCAAAAGTATAGAAAGGAAGTACCCAGCGAGTAAACTCATTTCCCAAACGATTTTTTAAATTATTATTTCACCACTTAAACGCATGAGACTTGTAGTTTTCAAAAATGTTTTCATTTTTGATGATACGCTGAATAAAAGCAGTTTAATCGCCGGCAAACGAAAATCCGCGATTTCCCGTAAATCCCGGACTCGGCCCGTATAGTCAAAAGTATACAAAGAAAGTACCCAGGGAGTAAAATCATTTCCCGAACTATTTTTTATATTATTTTTTTACCCCTAAACGCATGAGACTTGTAGTTTTCAAAAATGTTTTCATTTTTGATGAGACGCTGAATAAAAATAGTTTAATCGGCGGTAAACGAAAACCCGCGATTTCCCGTAAATCCCGGGCTTGGCCCGTATAGTCGAATGTATACAAAGAAAGTACCCAGGGAGTAATCTCATTTCCCGAACGATTTTTTAAATTACTTTTTCACCACTAAAACGCATGAGACTTGTAGTTTTTAAAAATGTTTTCATTTTTGATGAGACGCTGAATAAAATAAGTTTAATCGCCGGCAAACGAAAACCTGCGATTTCCCGTTAATCCTGGACTCGGCCCGTATAGCCAAAAGTATAGAAAGGAAGTACCCAGGGAGTAAACTTATTTCCCAAACGATTTTTTAAATTATTATTTCGCCACTAAAACGCATGAGACTTGTAGTTTTCAAAAATGTTTTCATTTTTGATGAGACGCCGAATAAAAGAAGTTTAATCGCCGGCAAACGAAAAACCGCGATTTCCCGTAAATCCCGGGCTTGGCCCGTATAGTCGAATGTATACAAAGAAAGTACCCAGGGAGTAATCTCATTTCCCGAACGATTTTTTAAATTACTTTTTCACCACTAAAACGCATGAGACTTGTAGTTTTTAAAAATGTTTTCATTTTTGATGAGACGCTGAATAAAAGAAGTTTAATCGCCGGCAAACGAAAACCTGCGATTTCCCGTAAATCCTGGACTCGGCCCGTATAGTCAAAAGTATACAAAGAGAGTACCCAGGGAGTAAACTCATTTCCCAAACGATTTTTTAAATTATTATTTCACCACTAAAACGCATGAGACTTGTAGTTTTTAAAAATGTTTTCATTTTTGATGAGACGCTGAATAAAAGAAGTTTAATCGCCGGCAAACGAAAAACCGCGATTTCCCGTAAATCCCGGGCTTGGCCCGTATAGTCGAATGTATACAAAGAAAGTACCCAGGGAGTAATCTCATTTCCCGAACGATTTTTTAAATTACTTTTTCACCACTAAAACGCATGAGACTTGTAGTTTTTAAAAATGTTTTCATTTTTGATGAGACGCTGAATAAAAGAAGTTTAATCGCCGGCAAACGAAAACCTGCGATTTCCCGTAAATCCTGGACTCGGCCCGTATAGTCAAAAGTATACAAAGAGAGTACCCAGGGAGTAAACTCATTTCCCAAACGATTTTTTAAATTATTATTTCACCACTAAAACGCATGAGACTTGTAGTTTTTAAAAATGTTTTCATTTTTGATGAGACGCTGAATAAAAGAAGTTTAATCGCCGGCAAACGAAAACCCGCGATTTCCCGTAAATCCCGGCTTGGCCCGTATAGTCGAATGTATACAAAGAAAGTGCCCTGTGAGTAAACTCATTTCCAGAACGATTCTTTAAATTATTTTTTCACCACTAAAACGCATGAGACTTGTAGTTTTAAAAAATGTTTTCATTTTTGATGAGACGCTGAATAAAAGAGGTTTAATCGCCGGCAAACGAAAACCCGCGATTTCCCGTAAATCCCGGGCTTGGCCCGTATAGTCAAAAGTATACAAAGAAAGTACCCAGGGAGTAAACTCATTTCCCGAACGATTTTTTATATTATTTTTTTACCCCTAAACGCATGAGACTTGTAGTTTTCAAAAATGTTTTCATTTTTGATGAGACGCTGAATAAAAAAAGTTTAATCGCCGGCAAACGAAAACCCGCTATTTCCCGTAAATCCCGGGCTTGGCCCGTATAGTCGAATGTATACAAAGAAAGTACCCAGGGAGTAATCTCATTTCCCGAACGATTTTTTAAATTACTTTTTCACCACTAAAACGCATGAGACTTGTAGTTTTTAAAAATGTTTTCATTTTTGATGAGACGCTGAATAAAAGCAGTTTAATCGCCGGCAAACGAAAACCTGCGATTTCCCTAAATGCCGGACTCGGCCCGTATAGTCAAAAGTATACAAAGAAAGTACCCAGGGAGTAAACTCATTTCCCGAACTATTTTTTATATTATTTTTTTACCCCTAAACGCATGAGACTTGTAGTTTTCAAAAATGTTTTCATTTTTGATGAGACGCTGAATAAAAATAGTTTAATCGGCGGCAAACGAAAACCCGCGATTTCCCGTAAATCCCGGGCTTGGCCCGTATAGTCGAATGTATACAAAGAAAGTACCCAGGGAGTAATCTCATTTCCCGAACGATTTTTTAAATTACTTTTTCACCACTAAAACGCATGAGACTTGTAGTTTTTAAAAATGTTTTCATTTTTGATGAGACGCTGAATAAAATAAGTTTAATCGCCGGCAAACGAAAACCTGCGATTTCCCGTTAATCCTGGACTCGGCCCGTATAGCCAAAAGTATAGAAAGGAAGTACCCAGGGAGTAAACTCATTTCCCAAACGATTTTTTAAATTATTATTTCGCCACTAAAACGCATGAGACTTGTAGTTTTCAAAAATGTTTTCATTTTTGATGAGACGCCGAATAAAAGAAGTTTAATCGCCGGCAAACGAAAAACCGCGATTTCCCGTAAATCCCGGGCTTGGCCCGTATAGTCGAATGTATACAAAGAAAGTACCAAGGGAGTAATCTCATTTCCCGAACGATTTTTTAAATTACTTTTTCACCACTAAAACGCATGAGACTTGTAGTTTTCAAAAATGTTTTCATTTTTGATGAGACGCTGAATAAAAGAAGTTTAATCGCCGGCAAACGAAAACCTGCGATTTCCCGTAAATCCTGGACTCGGCCCGTATAGTCAAAAGTATACAAAGAGAGTACCCAGGGAGTAAACTCATTTCCCAAACGATTTTTTAAATTATTATTTCACCACTAAAACGCATGAGACTTGTAGTTTTTAAAAATGTTTTCATTTTTGATGAGACGCTGAATAAAAGAAGTTTAATCGCCGGCAAACGAAAACCCGCGATTTCCCGTAAATCCCGGCTTGGCCCGTATAGTCGAATGTATACAAAGAAAGTGCCCTGTGAGTAAACTCATTTCCCAAACGATTTTTTAAATTATTATTTCGCCACTAAAACGCATGAGACTTGTAGTTTTCAAAAATGTTTTCATTTTTGATGAGACGCCGAATAAAAGAGGTTTAATCGCCGGCAAACGAAAACCCGCGATTTCCCGTAAATCCCGGGCTTGGCCCGTATAGTCGAATGTATACAAAGAAAGTACCCAGGGAGTAATCTCATTTCCCGAACGATTTTTTAAATTACTTTTTCACCACTAAAACGCATGAGACTTGTAGTTTTTAAAAATGTTTTCATTTTTGATGAGACGCTGAATAAAAGAAGTTTAATCGCCGGCAAACGAAAACCTGCGATTTCCCGTAAATCCTGGACTCGGCCCGTATAGTCAAAAGTATACAAAGAGAGTACCCAGGGAGTAAACTCATTTCCCAAACGATTTTTTAAATTATTATTTCACCACTAAAACGCATGAGACTTGTAGTTTTTAAAAATGTTTTCATTTTTGATGAGACGCTGAATAAAAGAAGTTTAATCGCCGGCAAACGAAAACCCGCGATTTCCCGTAAATCCCGGCTTGGCCCGTATAATCGAATGTATACAAAGAAAGTGCCCTGTGAGTAAACTCATTTCCAGAACGATTCTTTAAATTATTTTTTCACCACTAAAACGCATGAGACTTGTAGTTTTAAAAAATGTTTTCATTTTTGATGAGACGCTGAATAAAAGAGGTTTAATCGCCGGCAAACGAAAACCCGCGATTTCCCGTAAATCCCGGGCTTGGCCCGTATAGTCAAAAGTATACAAAGAAAGTACCCAGGGAGTAAACTCATTTCCCGAACGATTTTTTATATTATTTTTTTACCCCTAAACGCATGAGACTTGTAGTTTTCAAAAATGTTTTCATTTTTGATGAGACGCTGAATAAAAAAAGTTTAATCGCCGGCAAACGAAAACCCGCGATTTCCCGTAAATCCCGGGCTTGGCCCGTATAGTCGAATGTATACAAAGAAAGTACCCAGGGAGTAATCTCATTTCCCGAACGATTTTTTAAATTACTTTTTCACCACTAAAACGCATGAGACTTGTAGTTTTTAAAAATGTTTTCATTTTTGATGAGACGCTGAATAAAAGCAGTTTAATCGCCGGCAAACGAAAACCTGCGATTTCCCTAAATGCCGGACTCGGCCCGTATAGTCAAAAGTATACAAAGAAAGTACCCAGGGAGTAAACTCATTTCCAGAACGATTTTTTAAATTATTTTTTCACCACTAAAACGCATAAGACTTGTAGTTTTTAAAAATAATTTCATTTTTGATGAGACGCAGAATAAAAGAAGTTTAATCGCCGGCAAACGAAAACCCGCGATTTCCCGTAAATCCCGGGCTTGGCCCGTATAGTCGAATGTATACAAAGAAAGTACCCAGGGAGTAATCTCATTTCCCGAACGATTTTTTAAATTACTTTTTCACCACTAAAACGCATGAGACTTGTAGTTTTTAAAAATGTTTTCATTTTTGATGAGACGCTGAATAAAAGAAGTTTAATCGCCGGCAAACGAAAACCTGCGATTTCCCGTAAATCCTGGACTCGGCCCGTATAGTCAAAAGTATACAAAGAGAGTACCCAGGGAGTAAACTCATTTCCCAAACGATTTTTTAAATTATTATTTCACCACTAAAACGCATGAGACTTGTAGTTTTTAAAAATGTTTTCATTTTTGATGAGACGCTGAATAAAAGAAGTTTAATCGCCGGCAAACGAAAACCCGCGATTTCCCGTAAATCCCGGCTTGGCCCGTATAATCGAATGTATACAAAGAAAGTGCCCTGTGAGTAAACTCATTTCCAGAACGATTCTTTAAATTATTTTTTCACCACTAAAACGCATGAGACTTGTAGTTTTAAAAAATGTTTTCATTTTTGATGAGACGCTGAATAAAAGAGGTTTAATCGCCGGCAAACGAAAACCCGCGATTTCCCGTAAATCCCGGGCTTGGCCCGTATAGTCAAAAGTATACAAAGAAAGTACCCAGGAAGTAAACTCATTTCCCGAACGATTTTTTATATTATTTTTTTACCCCTAAACGCATGAGACTTGTAGTTTTCAAAAATGTTTTCATTTTTGATGAGACGCTGAATAAAAAAAGTTTAATCGCCGGCAAACGAAAACCCGCGATTTCCCGTAAATCCCGGGCTTGGCCCGTATAGTCGAATGTATACAAAGAAAGTACCCAGGGAGTAATCTCATTTCCCGAACGATTTTTTAAATTACTTTTTCACCACTAAAACGCATGAGACTTGTAGTTTTTAAAAATGTTTTCATTTTTGATGAGACGCTGAATAAAAGCAGTTTAATCGCCGGCAAACGAAAACCTGCGATTTCCCTAAATGCCGGACTCGGCCCGTATAGTCAAAAGTATACAAAGAAAGTACCCAGGGAGTAAACTCATTTCCAGAACGATTTTTTAAATTATTTTTTCACCACTAAAACGCATAAGACTTGTAGTTTTTAAAAATAATTTCATTTTTGATGAGACGCAGAATAAAAGAAGTTTAATCGCCGGCAAACAAAAACCCGCGATTTCCCGTAAATCCCGTGCTTGGCCCGTATAGTCAAAAGTATACAAAGAAAGTACCCAGGGAGTAAACTCATTTCCCGAACGATTTTTTATATTATTTTTTACCACTAAACGCATGAGACTTGTAGTTTTCAAAAATATTTTCATATTTGATGGGACGCTGAATAAAAGAAGTTTAATCGCCGGCAAACGAAAACCTGCGATTTCCCGTAAATCCTGGACTCGGCCCGTATAGTCAAAAGTATACAAAGAGAGTACCCAGGGAGTAAACTCATTTCCCAAACGATTTTTTAAATTATTATTTCACCACTAAAACGCATGAGACTTGTAGTTTTTAAAAATGTTTTCATTTTTGATGAGACGCTGAATAAAAGAAGTTTAATCGCCGGCAAACGAAAACCCGCGATTTCCCGTAAATCCCGGCTTGGCCCGTATAGTCGAATGTATACAAAGAAAGTGCCCTGTGAGTAAACTCATTTCCAGAACGATTCTTTAAATTATTTTTTCACCACTAAAACGCATGAGACTTGTAGTTTTTAAAAATGTTTTCATTTTTGATGAGACGCTGAATAAAAGAGGTTTAATCGCCGGCAAACGAAAACCCGCGATTTCCCGTAAATCCCGGGCTTGGCCCGTATAGTCAAAAGTATACAAAGAAAGTACCCAGGGAGTAAACTCATTTCCCGAACGATTTTTTATATTATTTTTTTACCCCTAAACGCATGAGACTTGTAGTTTTTAAAAATGTTTTCATTTTTGATGAGACGCTGAATAAAAAAAGTTTAATCGCCGGCAAACGAAAACCCGCTATTTCCCGTAAATCCCGGGCTTGGCCCGTATAGTCGAATGTATACAAAGAAAGTACCCAGGGAGTAATCTCATTTCCCGAACGATTTTTTAAATTACTTTTTCACCACTAAAACGCATGAGACTTGTAGTTTTTAAAAATGTTTTCATTTTTGATGAGACGCTGAATAAAAGCAGTTTAATCGCCGGCAAACGAAAACCTGCGATTTCCCTAAATGCCGGACTCGGCCCGTATAGTCAAAAGTATACAAAGAAAGTACCCAGGGAGTAAACTCATTTCCAGAACGATTTTTTAAATTACTTTTTCACCACTAAAACGCATGAGACTTGTAGTTTTTAAAAATGTTTTCATTTTTGATGAGACGCTGAATAAAAGAAGTTTAATCGCCGGCAAACGAAAACCTGCGATTTCCCGTTAATCCTGGACTCGGCCCGTATAGTCAAAAGTATAGAAAGGAAGTACCCAGGGAGTAAACTCATTTCCCAAACGATTTTTTAAATTATTATTTCACCACTAAAACGCATGAGACTTGTAGTTTTCAAAAATGTTTTCATTTTTGATGATACGCTGAGTAAAAGCAGTTTAATCGCCGGCAAACGAAAATCCGCGATTTCCCGTAAATCCCGGACTCGGCCCGTATAGTCAAAAGTATACAAAGAAAGTACCCAGGGAGTAAAATCATTTCCCGAACTATTTTTTATATTATTTTTTTACCCCTAAACGCATGAGACTTGTAGTTTTCAAAAATGTTTTCATTTTTGATGAGACGCTGAATAAAAAAAGTTTAATCGCCGGCAAACGAAAACCCGCGATTTCCTGTAAATCCCGGGCTTGGCCCGTATAGTCGAATGTATACAAAGAAAGTACCCAGGGAGTAATCTCATTTCCCAAACGATTTTTTAAATTATTATTTCGCCACTAAAACGCCTGAGACTTGTAGTTTTCAAAAATGTTTTCATTTTTGATGAGACGCTGAATAAAAGCAGTTTAATCGCCGGCAAACGAAAACCTGCGATTTCCCTAAATGCCGGACTCGGCCCGTATAGTCAAAAGTATACAAAGAAAGTACCCAGGGAGTAAACTCATTTCCAGAACGATTTTTTAAATTATTTTTTCACCACTAAAACGCATAAGACTTGTAGTTTTTAAAAATGTTTTCATTTTTGATGAGACGCTGAATAAAAGAAGTTTAATCGCCGGCAAACGAAAACCCGCGATTTCCCGTAAATCCCGGGCTTGGCCCGTATAGTCAAAAGTATACAAAGAAAGTACCCAGGGAGTAAACTCATTTCCCGAACGATTTTTTATATTATTTTTTTACCACTAAACGCATGAGACTTGTAGTTTTCAAAAATATTTTCATATTTGATGGGACGCTGAATAAAAGAAGTTTAATCGCCGGCAAACGAAAATCCGCGATTTCCCGTAAATCCGGGGCTAGGCCCGTATAGTCGAATGTATACAAAGAAAGTACCCAGGGAGTAAAATCATTTCCCGAACTATTTTTTATATTATTTTTTTACCCCTAAACGCATGAGACTTGTAGTTTTCAAAAATGTTTTCATTTTTGATGAGACGCTGAATAAAAAAAGTTTAATCGCCGGCAAACGAAAACCCGCGATTTCCCGTAAATCCCGGGCTTGGCCCGTATAGTCGAATGTATACAAAGAAAGTACCCAGGGAGTAATCTCATTTCCCGAACGATTTTTTAAATTACTTTTTCACCACTAAAACGCATGAGACTTGTAGTTTTTAAAAATGTTTTCATTTTTGATGAGACGCTGAATAAAAGAAGTTTAATCGCCGGCAAACGAAAACCTGCGATTTCCCGTTAATCCTGGACTCGGCCCGTATAGTCAAAAGTATAGAAAGGAAGTACCCAGGGAGTAAACTCATTTCCCAAACGATTTTTTAAATTATTATTTCACCACTAAAACGCATGAGACTTGTAGTTTTCAAAAATGTTTTCATTTTTGATGATACGCTGAGTAAAAGCAGTTTAATCGCCGGCAAACGAAAATCCGCGATTTCCCGTAAATCCCGGACTCGGCCCGTATAGTCAAAAGTATACAAAGAAAGTACCCAGGGAGTAAAATCATTTCCCGAACTATTTTTTATATTATTTTTTTACCCCTAAACGCATGAGACTTGTAGTTTTCAAAAATGTTTTCATTTTTGATGAGACGCTGAATAAAAAAAGTTTAATCGCCGGCAAACGAAAACCCGCGATTTCCTGTAAATCCCGGGCTTGGCCCGTATAGTCGAATGTATACAAAGAAAGTACCCAGGGAGTAATCTCATTTCCCAAACGATTTTTTAAATTATTATTTCGCCACTAAAACGCCTGAGACTTGTAGTTTTCAAAAATGTTTTCATTTTTGATGAGACGCTGAATAAAAGCAGTTTAATCGCCGGCAAACGAAAACCTGCGATTTCCCTAAATGCCGGACTCGGCCCGTATAGTCAAAAGTATACAAAGAAAGTACCCAGGGAGTAAACTCATTTCCAGAACGATTTTTTAAATTATTTTTTCACCACTAAAACGCATAAGACTTGTAGTTTTTAAAAATGTTTTCATTTTTGATGAGACGCTGAATAAAAGAAGTTTAATCGCCGGCAAACGAAAACCCGCGATTTCCCGTAAATCCCGGGCTTGGCCCGTATAGTCAAAAGTATACAAAGAAAGTACCCAGGGAGTAAACTCATTTCCCGAACGATTTTTTATATTATTTTTTTACCACTAAACGCATGAGACTTGTAGTTTTCAAAAATATTTTCATATTTGATGGGACGCTGAATAAAAGAAGTTTAATCGCCGGCAAACGAAAATCCGCGATTTCCCGTAAATCCGGGGCTAGGCCCGTATAGTCGAATGTATACAAAGAAAGTACCCAGGGAGTAAAATCATTTCCCGAACTATTTTTTATATTATTTTTTTACCCCTAAACGCATGAGACTTGTAGTTTTCAAAAATGTTTTCATTTTTGATGAGACGCTGAATAAAAAAAGTTTAATCGCCGGCAAACGAAAACCCGCGATTTCCCGTAAATCCCGGGCTTGGCCCGTATAGTCGAATGTATACAAAGAAAGTACCCAGGGAGTAATCTCATTTCCCGAACGATTTTTTAAATTACTTTTTCACCACTAAAACGCATGAGACTTGTAGTTTTTAAAAATGTTTTCATTTTTGATGAGACGCTGAATAAAAGAAGTTTAATCGCCGGCAAACGAAAACCTGCGATTTCCCGTTAATCCTGGACTCGGTCCGTATAGTCAAAAGTATAGAAAGGAAGTACCCAGGGAGTAAACTCATTTCCCAAACGATTTTTTAAAATATTATTTTACCACTAAAACGCATGAGACTTGTAGTTTTTAAAAATATTTTCATTTTTGGTGAGACGCTGAATAAAAGAAGTTTAATCGCCGGCAAATGAAAACCCGCGATTTCCCGTAAATCCCGGCTTGGCCCGTATAGTCAAAAGTATACAAAGAAAGTACCCAGGGAGTAAACTCATTTCCCGAACGAGTTTTTAAAATATTTTTTCACCACTAAAACGCATGAGACTTGTAGTTTTCAAAAATGTTTTCATTTTTGATGAGACGCTGAATAAAAGCAGTTTAATCGCCGGCAAACGAAAACCTGCGATTTCCCAAAATGCCGGACTCGGCCCGTATAGTCAAAAGTATACAAAGAAAGTACCCAGGGAGTAAACTCATTTCCAGAACGATTTTTTAAATTATTTTTTCACCACTAAAACGCATAAGACTTGTAGTTTTTAAAAATGTTTTCATTTTTGATGAGACGAAGAATAAAAGAAGTTTAATCGCCGGCAAACGAAAACCCGCGATTTCCCGTAAATCCCGGGCTTGGCCCGTATAGTCAAAAGTATACAAAGAAAGTACCCAGGGAGTAAACTAATTTCCCGAACGATTTTTTATATTATTTTTTTACCACTAAACGCATGAGACTTGTAGTTTTCAAAAATATTTTCATATTTGATGGGACGCTGAATAAAAGAAGTTTAATCGCCGGCAAACGAAAATCCGCGATTTCCCGTAAATCCGGGGCTTGGCCCGTATAGTCGAATGTATACAAAGGAAGTACCCAGGGAGTAATCTCATTTCCCGAACGATTTTTTAAATTTTTTTTTTCACCACTGAAACGCATGAGACTTGTAGTTTTCAAAAATGTTTTCATTTTTGATGAGACGCTGAATAAAAGAAGTTTAATCGCCGGCAAACGAAAACCCGCGATTTCCCGTAAATCCCAGGCTTGGCCCGTATAGTCAAAAGTATACAAAGAAAGTACCCAGGGAGTAAACTCATTTCCCAAACGATTTTTTAAATTATTATTTCACCACTAAAACGCATGAGACTTGTAGTTTTTAAAAATGTTTTCATTTTTGATGAGACGCTGAATAAAAGAAGTTTAATCGCCGGCAAACGAAAACCCGCGATTTCCCGTAAATCCCGGCTTGGCCCGTATAGTCGAATGTATACAAAGAAAGTGCCCTGTGAGTAAACTCATTTCCAGAACGATTCTTTAAATTATTTTTTCACCACTAAAACGCATGAGACTTGTAGTTTTTAAAAATGTTTTCATTTTTGATGAGACGCTGAATAAAAGAGGTTTAATCGCCGGCAAACGAAAACCCGCGATTTCCCGTAAATCCCGGGCTTGGCCCGTATAGTCAAAAGTATACAAAGAAAGTACCCAGGGAGTAAACTCATTTCCCGAACGATTTTTTATATTATTTTTTTACCCCTAAACGCATGAGACTTGTAGTTTTTAAAAATGTTTTCATTTTTGATGAGACGCTGAATAAAAAAAGTTTAATCGCCGGCAAACGAAAACCCGCGATTTCCCGTAAATCCCGGGCTTGGCCCGTATAGTCGAATGTATACAAAGAAAGTACCCAGGGAGTAATCTCATTTCCCGAACGATTTTTTAAATTACTTTTTCACCACTAAAATGCATGAGACTTGTAGTTTTTAAAAATGTTTTCATTTTTGATGAGACGCTGAATAAAAGCAGTTTAATCGCCGGCAAACGAAAACCCGCGATTTCCCGTAAATCCCGGGCTTGGCCCGTATAGTCAAAAGTATACAAAGAAAGTACCCAGGGAGTAAACTCATTTCCCGAACGATTTTTTATATTATTTTTTTACCACTAAACGCATGAGACTTGTAGTTTTCAAAAATATTTTCATATTTGATGGGACGCTGAATAAAAGAAGTTTAATCGCCGGCAAACGAAAATCCGCGATTTCCCGTAAATCCGGGGCTAGGCCCGTATAGTCGAATGTATACAAAGAAAGTACCCAGGGAGTAAAATCATTTCCCGAACTATTTTTTATATTATTTTTTCACCACTAAAACGCATGAGACTTGTAGTTTTCAAAAATGTTTTCATTTTTGATGAGACGCTGAATAAAAGCAGTTTAATCGCCGGCAAACGAAAACCTGCGATTTCCCAAAATGCCGGACTCGGCCCGTATAGTCAAAAGTATACAAAGAAAGTACCCAGGGAGTAATCTCATTTCCCGAACGATTTTTTAAATTACTTTTTCACCACTAAAACGCATGAGACTTGTAGTTTTTAAAAATGTTTTCATTTTTGATGAGACGCTGAATAAAAGAAGTTTAATCGCCGGCAAACGAAAACCTGCGATTTCCCGTTAATCCTGGACTCGGTCCGTATAGTCAAAAGTATAGAAAGGAAGTACCCAGGGAGTAAACTCATTTCCCAAACGATTTTTTAAAATATTATTTTACCACTAAAACGCATGAGACTTGTAGTTTTTAAAAATATTTTCATTTTTGGTGAGACGCTGAATAAAAGAAGTTTAATCGCCGGCAAATGAAAACCCGCGATTTCCCGTAAATCCCGGCTTGGCCCGTATAGTCAAAAGTATACAAAGAAAGTACCCAGGGAGTAAACTCATTTCCCGAACGAGTTTTTAAAATATTTTTTCACCACTAAAACGCATGAGACTTGTAGTTTTCAAAAATGTTTTCATTTTTGATGAGACGCTGAATAAAAGCAGTTTAATCGCCGGCAAACGAAAACCTGCGATTTCCCAAAATGCCGGACTCGGCCCGTATAGTCAAAAGTATACAAAGAAAGTACCCAGGGAGTAAACTCATTTCCAGAACGATTTTTTAAATTATTTTTTCACCACTAAAACGCATAAGACTTGTAGTTTTTAAAAATGTTTTCATTTTTGATGAGACGAAGAATAAAAGAAGTTTAATCGCCGGCAAACGAAAACCCGCGATTTCCCGTAAATCCCGGGCTTGGCCCGTATAGTCAAAAGTATACAAAGAAAGTACCCAGGGAGTAAACTAATTTCCCGAACGATTTTTTATATTATTTTTTTACCACTAAACGCATGAGACTTGTAGTTTTCAAAAATATTTTCATATTTGATGGGACGCTGAATAAAAGAAGTTTAATCGCCGGCAAACGAAAATCCGCGATTTCCCGTAAATCCGGGGCTTGGCCCGTATAGTCGAATGTATACAAAGGAAGTACCCAGGGAGTAATCTCATTTCCCGAACGATTTTTTAAATTTTTTTTTTCACCACTGAAACGCATGAGACTTGTAGTTTTCAAAAATGTTTTCATTTTTGATGAGACGCTGAATAAAAGAAGTTTAATCGCCGGCAAACGAAAACCCGCGATTTCCCGTAAATCCCAGGCTTGGCCCGTATAGTCAAAAGTATACAAAGAAAGTACCCAGGGAGTAAACTCATTTCCCGAACGATTTTTTAAATTACTTTTTCACCACTAAAACGCATGAGACTTGTAGTTTTCAAAAATGTTTTCATTTTTGATGAGACGCAGAATAAAAGAAGTTTAATCGCCGGCAAACGAAAACCCGCGATTTCCCGTAAATCCCGGGCTTGGCCCGTATAGTCAAAAGTATACAAAGAAAGTACCCAGGGAGTAAACTCATTTCCCGAACGATTTTTTATATTATTTTTTTACCACTAAACGCATGAGACTTGTAGTTTTCAAAAATATTTTCATATTTGATGGGACGCTGAATAAAAGAAGTTTAATCGCCGGCAAACGAAAATCCGCGATTTCCCGTAAATCCGGGGCTTGGCCCGTATAGTCGAATGTATACAAAGAAAGTACCCAGGGAGTAAAATCATTTTCCCAACTATTTTTTATATTATTTTTTTACCCCTAAACGCATGAGACTTGTAGTTTTCAAAAATGTTTTCATTTTTGATGAGACGCTGAATAAAAAAAGTTTAATCGCCGTTAGGCAAACGAAAACCCGCGATTTCCCGTAAATCCCGGGCTTGGCCCGTATAGTCGAATGTATACAAAGAGAGTACCCAGGGAGTAATCTCATTTCCCGAACGATTTTTTAAATTACTTTTTCACCACTAAAACGCATAAGACTTGTAGTTTTTAAAAATGTTTTTATTTTTGATGAGACGCAGAATAAAAGAAGTTTAATCGCCGGCAAACGAAAACCCGCGATTTCCCGTAAATCCCGGGCTTGGCCCGTATAGTCAAAAGTATACAAAGAAAGTACCCAGGGAGTAAACTCATTTCCCGAACGATTTTTTATATTATTTTTTTACCACTAAACGCATGAGACTTGTAGTTTTCAAAAATATTTTCATATTTGATGGGACGCTGAATAAAAGAAGTTTAATCGCCGGCAAACGAAAATCCGCGATTTCCCGTAAATACGGGGCTTGGCCCGTATAGTCAAATGTATACAAAGAAAGTACCCAGGGAGTAATCTCATTTCCCGAACGATTTTTTAATTTTTTTTTTCACCACTGAAACGCATGAGACTTGTAGTTTTCAAAAATGTTTTCATTTTTGATGAGACGCTGAATAAAAAAAGTTTAATCGCCGGCAAACGAAAACCCGCGATTTCCCGTAAATCCCGGGCTTGGCCCGTATAGTCGAATGTATACAAAGAGAGTACCCAGGGAGTAATCTCATTTCCCGAACGATTTTTTAAATTACTTTTTCACCACTATAACGCATGAGACTTGTAGTTTTTAAAAATGTTTTCATTTTTGATGAGACGCTGAATAAAAGAAGTTTAATCGCCGGCAAACGAAAACCTGCGATTTCCCGTTAATCCTGGACACGGCCCGTATAGTCAAAAGTATACAAAGAAAGTACCCAGGGAGTAAACTCATTTCCCGAACGATTTTTTATATTATTTTTTTACCACTAAACGCATGAGACTTGTAGTTTTCAAAAATATTTTCATATTTGATGGGACGCTGAATAAAAGAAGTTTAATCGCCGGCAAACGAAAATCCGCGATTTCCCGTAAATCCGGGGCTTGGCCCGTATAGTCGAATGTATACAAAGAAAGTACCCAGGGAGTAAAATCATTTCCCCAACTATTTTTTATATTATTTTTTTACCCCTAAACGCATGAGACTTGTAGTTTTCAAAAATGTTTTCATTTTTGATGAGACGCTGAATAAAAAAAGTTTAATCGCCGGCAAACGAAAACCCGTGATTTCCCGTAAATCCCGGGCTTGGCCCGTATAGTCGAATGTATACAAAGAGAGTACCCAGGGAGTAATCTCATTTCCCGAACGATTTTTTAAATTACTTTTTCACCACTAAAACGCATGAGACTTGTAGTTTTTAAAAATGTTTTCATTTTTGATGAGACGCTGAATAAAAGAAGTTTAATCGCCGGCAAACGAAAACCTGCGATTTCCCGTAAATCCCAGGCTTGGCCCGTATAGTCAAAAGTATACAAAGAAAGTACCCAGGGAGTAAACTCATTTCCCGAACGATTTTTTAAATTACTTTTTCACCACTAAAACGCATGAGACTTGTAGTTTTCAAAAATGTTTTTATTTTTGATGAGACGCTGAATAAAAGCAGTTTAATCGCCGGCAAACGAAATCCCGCGTTTTCCCGTAAATCCCGGGCTTGACCCGTATAGTCAAAAGTATACAAAGAAAGTACCCAGGGAGTAAACTCATTTCCCGAACGATTTCGAAAACATTTGAAAAAAAAATAATTGAAAAAATCGTTCTGGAAATGAGTTTACTCACAGGGTACTTTCTTTGTATACATTCGACTATACGGGCCAAGCCCCGGATTTACGGGAAAACGCGGGATTTCGTTTGCTGGCGATTAAACCTCTTTCATTAAGCGTCTCATCAATAATGAAAACATTTTTGAAAACTACAAGTGTCATGCGTTTTAGTGGTGAAAAAATAATTTAAAAAATCGTTCGGGAAATGAGTTTACTCCCTGGGTACTTTCTTTGTATACTTTTGACTATACGGGCCGAGTCCGGGATTTACGGGAAATTGCGGGTTTTCGTTTGCCGGCGATTAAACTTCTTTTATTCAGCGTCCCATGAAATATGAAAATATTTTTGAAAACTACAAGTCTCATGCATTTAGTGGTAAAAAAATAATATAAAAAATCGTTCGGGAAATGAGTTTACTCCCTGGGTACTTTCTTTGTATACTTTTGACTATACGGGCCGAGTCCAGGATTTACGGGAAATCGCAGGTTTTCGTTTGCCGGCGATCAAACTTCTTTTCTTCAGCGTCTCATCAAAAATGAAAACATTTTTAAAAACTACAAGTCTCATGCGTTTTAGTGGTGAAAAAGTAATTTAAAAAATCGTTCGGGAAATGAGTTTACTTCCTGGGTACTTTCTTTGTATACTTTTGACTATACGGGCCAAGCCGGGATTTACTTGAAAACGCGGGTTTTCGTTTGCCGGCGATTAAACTTCTTTTATTCAGCGTCTCATCAAAAATGAAAACATTTTTAAAAACTACAAGTCTTATGCGTTTTAGTGGTGAAAAAATAATTTAAAAAATCGTTCTGGAAATGAGTTTACTCACAGGGTACTTTCTTTGTATACATTCGACTATACGTGCCAAGCCCGGGATTTACGGGAAATCGCGGGTTTTCGTTTGCCGGCGATTAAACTGCTTTTATTCAGCGTCTCATCAAAAATGAAAACATTCTTGAAAATTACAAGTCTCATGCGTTTTAGTGGTGAAATAATAATTTAAAAAATCGTTTGGGAAATGAGTTTACTTCCTGGGTACTTTCTTTGTATACTTTTGACTATACGGGTCAAGCCCGGGATTTACGGGAAATCGCGGGTTTTCGTTTGCCGGCGAATAAACTTCTTTTATTCAGCGTCTCATCAAAAATGAAAACATTTTTGAAAACTACAAGTCTCATGCGTTTTAGTGGTGAAAAAGTAATTTAAAAAATCGTTCGGGAAATGAGTTTACTCCCTGGGTACTTTCTTTGTATACTTTTGACTATACGGGCCAAGGCCGGGATTTACGGGAAATCGCGGGTTTTCGTTTGCCGGCGAATAAACTTCTTTTATTCAGCGTCTCATCAAAAATGAAAACATTTTTGAAAACTAAAAGTCTCATGCGTTTTAGTGGTGAAAAAATAATTTAAAAAATCGTTCGGGAAATGAGTTTACTACCTGGGTACTTTCTTTGTATACTTTTGACTATACGGGCCGAGTCCGGGATTTACGGGAAATCGCGGATTTTCGTTTGCCGGCGATTAAACTTCTTTTATTCAGCGTCCCATCAAATATGAAAATATTTTTGAAAACTACAAGTCTCATGCGTTTAGTGGTAAAAAAATAATATAAAAAATCGTTCGGGAAATGAGTTTACTCCCTGGGTACTTTCTTTGTATACTTTTGACTATACGGGTCAAGCCCGGGATTTATGGGAAATCGCGGGTTTTCGTTTGCCGGCGATTAAACTTCTTTTATTCAGCGTCTCATCAAAAATGAAAACATTTTTGAAAACTACAAGTCTCATGCGATTAGTGGTAAAAAAATAATATAAAAAATCGTTCAGGAAATGAGTTTACTCCCTGGGTACTTTCTTTGTACACTTTTGACTATACAGGCCAAGCCCGGGATTTACGGGAAATCGCAGGTTTTCGTTTGCCGGCGAATAAACTTCTTTTATTCAGCGTCTCATCAAAAATGAAAACATTCTTAAAAACTGCAAGTCTCATGCGTTTTAGTGGTGAAAAAATAATTTAAAAAATCGTTCGGGAATTGAGTTTACTGCCTGGGTACTTTCTTTGTATACTTTTGACTATAGGGGCCGAGTCCGGGATTTACGGGAAATCGCGGATTTTCGTGTGCCGGCGATTAAACTTCTTTTATTCAGCGTCCCATCAAATATGAAAATATCTTTGAAAACTACAAGTCTCATGCGTTTAGTGGTAAAAAAATAATAGAAAAAATCGTTCGGGAAATGAGTTTACTCCCTGGGTAATTTCTTTGTATACTTTTGACTATACGGGCCAAGCCCGAGATTTACGGGAAATCGCGGGTTATCGTTTGCTGGCGATTAAACTTCTTTTATTCAGCGTCTCATCAAAAATGAAAACATTTTTAAAAACTGCAAGTCTTATGCGTTTTAGTGGTGAAAAAATAATTTAAAAAATCGTTCTGGAAATGAGTTTACTCCCTGGGTACTTTCTTTGTATACCTTTGCCTATACGGGCCGAGTCCGGGATTTAGGGAAATCGCAGGTTTTCGTTTGCCGGCAATTAAACTGCTTTTATTCAGCGTCTCATCAAAAATGAAAACATTTTTAAAAACTACAAGTCTCATGCGTTTTAGTGGTGAAAAAATAATTTAAAAAATCGTTCGGGAATTGAGTTTACTGCCTGGGTACTTTCTTTGTATACTTTTGACTATAGGGGCCGAGTCCGGGATTTACGGGAAATCGCGGATTTTCGTTTGCCGGCGATTAAACTGCTTTTATTCAGCGTCTCATCAAAAATGAAAACATTTTTGAAAACTACAAGTCTCATGCGTTTTAGTGGTGCAAAAATAATTTAAAAAATCGTTCGGGAAATGAGTTTACTCCCTGGGTACTTTCTTTGTATACTTTTGACTATAGGGGCCGAGTCCGGGATTTACGGGAAATCGCGGATTTTCGTGTGCCGGCGATTAAACTTCTTTTATTCAGCGTCCCATCAAATATGAAAATATCTTTGAAAACTACAAGTCTCATGCGTTTAGTGGTAAAAAAATAATAGAAAAAATCGTTCGGGAAATGAGTTTACTCCCTGGGTAATTTCTTTGTATACTTTTGACTATACGGGCCAAGCCCGAGATTTACGGGAAATCGCGGGTTATCGTTTGCTGGCGATTAAACTTCTTTTATTCAGCGTCTCATCAAAAATGAAAACATTTTTAAAAACTGCAAGTCTTATGCGTTTTAGTGGTGAAAAAATAATTTAAAAAATCGTTCTGGAAATGAGTTTACTCCCTGGGTACTTTCTTTGTATACCTTTGCCTATACGGGCCGAGTCCGGGATTTAGGGAAATCGCAGGTTTTCGTTTGCCGGCAATTAAACTGCTTTTATTCAGCGTCTCATCAAAAATGAAAACATTTTTAAAAACTACAAGTCTCATGCGTTTTAGTGGTGAAAAAATAATTTAAAAAATCGTTCGGGAATTGAGTTTACTGCCTGGGTACTTTCTTTGTATACTTTTGACTATAGGGGCCGAGTCCGGGATTTACGGGAAATCGCGGATTTTCGTGTGCCGGCGATTAAACTTCTTTTATTCAGCGTCCCATCAAATATGAAAATATCTTTGAAAACTACAAGTCTCATGCGTTTAGTGGTAAAAAAATAATAGAAAAAATCGTTCGGGAAATGAGTTTACTCCCTGGGTAATTTCTTTGTATACTTTTGACTATACGGGCCAAGCCCGAGATTTACGGGAAATCGCGGGTTATCGTTTGCTGGCGATTAAACTTCTTTTATTCAGCGTCTCATCAAAAATGAAAACATTTTTAAAAACTGCAAGTCTTATGCGTTTTAGTGGTGAAAAAATAATTTAAAAAATCGTTCTGGAAATGAGTTTACTCCCTGGGTACTTTCTTTGTATACCTTTGCCTATACGGGCCGAGTCCGGGATTTAGGGAAATCGCAGGTTTTCGTTTGCCGGCAATTAAACTGCTTTTATTCAGCGTCTCATCAAAAATGAAAACATTTTTAAAAACTACAAGTCTTATGCGTTTTAGTGGTGAAAAAATAATTTAAAAAATCGTTCTGGAAATGAGTTTACTCACAGGGTACTTTCTTTGTATACATTCGACTATACGTGCCAAGCCCGGGATTTACGGGAAATCGCGGGTTTTCGTTTGCCGGCGATTAAACTGCTTTTATTCAGCGTCTCATCAAAAATGAAAACATTTTTGAAAACTACAAGTCTCATGCGTTTTAGTGGTGCAAAAATAATTTAAAAAATCGTTCGGGAAATGAGTTTACTCCCTGGGTACTTTCTTTGTATACTTTTGACTATACGGGCCAAGCCGGGATTTACGGGAAATCGCGGGTTTTCGTTTGCCGGCGATTAAACTTCTTTTATTCGGCGTCTCATCAAAGATGAAAACTTTTTTAAAAACTACAAGTCTTATGCGTTTTAGTGGTGAAAAAATAATTTAAAGAATCGTTCTGGAAATGAGTTTACTCACAGGGTACTTTCTTTGTATATATTCGACTATACGGGCCGAGTCCAGGATTTACGGGAAATCGCAGGTTTTCGTTTGCCGGCGATTAAACTTATTTTATTCAGCGTCTTATCAAAAATGAAAACAGTTTTAAAAACTACAAGTCTTATGCGTTTTAGTGGTGAAAAGTAATTTAAAAAATCGTTCTGGAAATGAGTTTACTCCCTGGGTACTTTCTTTGTATACTTTTGACTATACGGGCCGAGTCCAGGATTTACGGGAAATCGCAGGTTTTCGTTTACCGGCGATTAAACTTCTTTTATTCAGCGTCTCATCAAAAATGAAAACATATTTGAAAACTACAAGTCTCATGCGTTTTAGTGGTGAAAAAAAAATTTAAAAATCGTTCGGGAAATGAGTTTACTTCCTGGGTACTTTCTTTGTATGCCTTTGCCTATATGGGCCGAGTCCAGGATTTAGGGAAATCGCAGGTTTTCGTTTGCCGGCGATTAAACTGCTTTTATTCAGCGTCTCATCAAAAATGAAAAATTTTTTGAAAACTACAAGTCTCATGCGTTTTAGTGGTGCAAAAATAATTTAAAAAATCGTTCGGGAAATGAGTTTACTCCCTGGGTACTTTCTTTGTATACTTTTGACTATACGGGCCAAGCCGGGATTTACGGGAAATCGCGGGTTTTCGTTTGCCGGCGATTAAACTTCTTTTATTCAGCGTCTCATTAAAAATGAAAACATTTTTAAAAACTACAAGTTTTATGCGTTTCAGTGGTGACAAAATAATTTAAAAAATCGTTCTGGAAATGAGTTTACTCACAGGGTAATTTCTTTGTATACATTCGACTATACGTGCCAAGCCCGGGATTTACGGGAAATCGCGGGTTTTCGTTTCCTGGCGATTAAACTTCTTTTATTCAGCGTCTCATCAAAAATGAAAATATTTTTAAAAACTACAAGTCTTATGCGTTTTAGTGGTGACAAAATAATTTAAAAAATCGTTCTGGAAATGAGTTTACTCACAGGGTACTTTCTTTGTATACATTCGACTATACGTGCCAAGCCCGGGATTTACGGGAAATCGCGGGTTTTCGTTTGCCGGCGATTAAACTGCTTTTATTCAGCGTCTCATCAAAAATGAAAACATTCTTGAAAATTACAAGTCTCATGCGTTTTAGTGGTGAAATAATAATTTAAAATATCGTTTGGGAAATGAGTTTACACCCTGGGTACTTTCTTTGTATACTTTTGACTATACGGGCCAAGCCCGGGATTTACGAGAAATCGCGGGTTTTCGTTTGCCGGCGAATAAACTTCTTTTATTCAGCGTCTCATCAAAAATGAAAACATTTTTGAAAACTAAAAGTCTCATGCGTTTTAGTGGTGAAAAAATAATTTAGAAAATCGTTCAAGAAATGAGTTTACTCCCTGGGTACTTTCTTTGTATACTTTTGACTATACGGGCCGAGTCCAGGATTTACGGGAAATCGCAGGTTTTCGTTTGCCGGCGATTAAACTTCTTTTATTCAGCGTCTCATCAAAAATGAAAACATATTTGAAAACTACAAGTCTCATGCGTTTTAGTGGTGAAAAAAAAATTTAAAAAATCGTTCGGGAAATGAGTTTACTTCCTGGGTACTTTCTTTGTATACATTCGACTATACGGGCCAAGCCCCGGATTTACGGGAAATCGCGGATTTTCGTTTGCCGGCGATTAAACTTCTTTTATTCAGCGTCCCATCAAATATGAAAATATTTTTGAGAACTACAAGTCTCATGCCTTTAGTGGTAAAAAAATAATATTAAAAATCGTTCGGGAAATGAGTTTACTCCCTGGGTACTTTCTTTGTATACTTTTGACTATACGGGCCAAGCCCGGGATTTACGGGAAATCGCGGGTTTTCGTTTGCCGGCGATTAAACTTCTTTTATTCAGCGTCTCATCAAAAATGAAAACATTTTTAAAAACTACAAGTCTTATGCGTTTTAGTGGTGAAAAAATAATTTAAAAAATCGTTCTGGAAATGAGTTTACTCGCTGGGTACTTTCTTTGTATGCCTTTGCCTATATGGGCTGAGTCCAGGATTTAGGGAAATCGCAGGTTTTCGTTTGCCGGCGATTAAACTGCTTTTATTCAGCGTCTCATCAAAAATGAAAAATTTTTTGAAAACTACAAGTCTCATGCGTTTTAGTGGTGCAAAAATAATTTAAAAAATCGTTCGGGAAATGAGTTTACTCCCTGGGTACTTTCTTTGTATACTTTTGACTATACGGGCCAAGCCGGGATTTACGGGAAATCGCGGGTTTTCGTTTGCCGGCGATTAAACTTCTTTTATTCAGCGTCTCATCAAAAATGAAAACATTTTTAAAAACTACAAGTTTTATGCGTTTCAGTGGTGACAAAATAATTTAAAAAATCGTTCTGGAAATGAGTTTACTCACAGGGTAATTTCTTTGTATACATTCGACTATACGTGCCAAGCCCGGGATTTACGGGAAATCGCGGGTTTTCGTTTCCTGGCGATTAAACTTCTTTTATTCAGCGTCTCATCAAAAATGAAAATATTTTTAAAAACTACAAGTCTTATGCGTTTTAGTGGTGACAAAATAATTTAAAAAATCGTTCTGGAAATGAGTTTACTCACAGGGTACTTTCTTTGTATACTTTTGACTATACGGGCCAAGCCCGGGATTTACGAGAAATCGCGGGTTTTCGTTTGCCGGCGAATAAACTTATTTTATTCAGCGTCTCATCAAAAATGAAAACATTTTTGAAAACTACAAGTCTCATGCGTTTTAGTGGTGAAAAAATAATTTAAAAAATCGTTCGGGAAATGAGTTTACTCCCTGGGTACTTTCTTTGTATACTTTTGACTATACGGGCCGAGTCCAGGATTTACGGGAAATCGCAGGTTTTCGTTTGCCGGCGATTAAACTTCTTTTATTCAGCGTCTCATCAAAAATGAAAACATATTTGAAAACTACAAGTCTCATGCGTTTTAGTGGTGAAAAAAAAATTTAAAAAATCGTTCGGGAAATGAGTTTACTTCCTGGGTACTTTCTTTGTATACATTCGACTATACGGGCCAAGCCCCGGATTTACGGGAAATCGCGGATTTTCGTTTGCCGGCGATTAAACTTCTTTTATTCAGCGTCCCATCAAATATGAAAATATTTTTGAGAACTACAAGTCTCATGCCTTTAGTGGTAAAAAAATAATATTAAAAATCGTTCGGGAAATGAGTTTACTCCCTGGGTACTTTCTTTGTATACTTTTGACTATACGGGCCAAGCCCGGGATTTACGGGAAATCGCGGGTTTTCGTTTGCCGGCGATTAAACTTCTTTTATTCAGCGTCTCATCAAAAATGAAAACATTTTTAAAAACTACAAGTCTTATGCGTTTTAGTGGTGAAAAAATAATTTAAAAAATCGTTCTGGAAATGAGTTTACTCGCTGGGTACTTTCTTTGTATGCCTTTGCCTATATGGGCCGAGTCCAGGATTTAGGGAAATCGCAGGTTTTCGTTTGCCGGCGATTAAACTGCTTTTATTCAGCGTCTCATCAAAAATGAAAAAATTTTTGAAAACTACAAGTCTCATGCGTTTTAGTGGTGCAAAATTAATTTAAAAAATCGTTCTGGAAATGAGTTTACTCACAGGGTAATTTCTTTGTATACATTCGACTATACGTGCCAAGCCCGGGATTTACGGGAAATCGCGGGTTTTCGTTTCCTGGCGATTAAACTTCTTTTATTCAGCGTCTCATCAAAAATGAAAATATTTTTAAAAACTACAAGTCTTATGCGTTTTAGTGGTGACAAAATAATTTAAAAAATCGTTCTGGAAATGAGTTTACTCACAGGGTACTTTCTTTGTATACTTTTGACTATACGGGCCAAGCCCGGGATTTACGAGAAATCGCGGGTTTTCGTTTGCCGGCGAATAAACTTCTTTTATTCAGCGTCTCATCAAAAATGAAAACATTTTTGAAAACTACAAGTCTCATGCGTTTTAGTGGTGAAAAAATAATTTAAAAAATCGTTCGGGAAATGAGTTTACTCCCTGGGTACTTTCTTTGTATACTTTTGACTATACGGGCCGAGTCCAGGATTTACGGGAAATCGCAGGTTTTCGTTTGCCGGCGATTAAACTTCTTTTATTCAGCGTCTCATCAAAAATGAAAACATATTTGAAAACTACAAGTCTCATGCGTTTTAGTGGTGAAAAAAAAATTTAAAAAATCGTTCGGGAAATGAGTTTACTTCCTGGGTACTTTCTTTGTATACATTCGACTATACGGGCCAAGCCCCGGATTTACGGGAAATCGCGGATTTTCGTTTGCCGGCGATTAAACTTCTTTTATTCAGCGTCCCATCAAATATGAAAATATTTTTGAGAACTACAAGTCTCATGCCTTTAGTGGTAAAAAAATAATATTAAAAATCGTTCGGGAAATGAGTTTACTCCCTGGGTACTTTCTTTGTATACTTTTGACTATACGGGCCAAGCCCGGGATTTACGGGAAATCGCGGGTTTTCGTTTGCCGGCGATTAAACTTCTTTTATTCAGCGTCTCATCAAAAATGAAAACATTTTTAAAAACTACAAGTCTTATGCGTTTAGAGATAGGAAAAGGCGGATGTTAGGACAGACCCCGTTGGCACTTTACCATTCCACGTCAAATTATAGGCCATCCACGTCAAATCAACGATAGAAGAGTCTATAAAATCCGTTAGCACCTACGAATGTCCGGATCCGCCCCAACCCCCCAACCCCCGCCGTGTCCCCCGGGCCCCCTCCCCTCCCCATGGGTCCCTCCCCACCCTCATCTGTCGTGCCTTATAATTTATAGTGTTATGTGTGTCTATAATGTCCTCTTGCCAGTGTGGTAATACCATCATCCAAAATTATGCGCTTATCATCATCCGCATTGAGCGCGAGTTTATTTGTTTTTATCGTGTGGACATCGTGCTTAATCGATCTGAAGGTCATCTGTTCTCTGTAAACATTTTCACCCTCCAACAGGCATCTCTTATAATCATCGAAACCTATGGTCTTCCTTACCACACACTTCTTGACCCCCTTGCACCTCTTATCCTCCCTACCACATAGCTGTTTGTATGCGTACGTCTTCGCTCTTAGAGCCACAAACTCGGTCATCACCTTACCACCCAACTCGTCCTTCATCAGCCCAATGATCTTTTTATTCAAACCTAATGGTAGAGGTCTACCATCTTCCTTATCATACCCCGATGTGTCAAATCTAGCAGACACATCATCGGCGATATATTTGTAAAAGTCGTTGGTTTTGATGTGGTATACGAATGAATCAGTATCCATGTAACACAGTTTCACGTCATCACCATATTTCGGCTTCATGTAATCATAGTGAAACTCGTACATAATCATCTTGGACATGTCGAGAATTGCCAGTCCCAGGTATATCGGCTTATTCATTTTGATCTTTATCTTGGACATTTCAACACCCATCAGTGTTTCTGAGAACCATGTGCTACCCTTGAAGTTGGGCTTCATCACCAGCTTCTCATACTGTTCCTTCTTCGTAGCCAAGCGTATATCTTTGTGTTTACGCTGATTCTCCATTGTCTTACCAAAGAACGAATTGTTCATCAGCTTGAAAAAGTCCTTCTCAAAGTCATTCTTCGACTCCGTGCGCAGCCGTGTATTGAAGTCGATGTATGACTTCAGCCACGCACTCTGATTAAATCTCAAGACCCTATGAACCTTCTCAAGAACAAGACCATGCTTCAACGCTTGAGCAAGCGCACGGATATGAGTGATATATTTCGTCTTACCAGAAAGACATGGCGTCAGCTTCTCGACGCCATTAATCTCCTTCCTCTCGGGCATGAAAGGAAGGTCGCTATGAGAATCATGAAGCTCCCGCGGATAGCTCACATCGACCTCAAGGATGTACCCCTCTTCACCATCTTCCTCAGCTAATTGCAAAATCAGTTCGGATGTGAAATCAGAAACCGTGTCATCAACCCACTCAAACCCCCCGGTCGGCATCTTCTGAATCATGGCCCAGCCGTACAAATTATTTGCATCTAGGTACTGAAGATAGCTATTAACCTCCTTCCTCCTGACCTTCCTCACGACCTTGGTGGCTTTGGTGGTATATTGTTTCCCCTCTTTCGGTGTGGTTGGTCCCCAACATGACTTTTCATACAAACTCATGACCTTGTCCTTCATGGCTCTGTGGGCTTTACTGATTTTCAGCCTGATCGTCCTAGGTGCATGTTTCATTATCCAGTACCTCAAGTATCTCATTTTTGTTTTCACTATAGGTCTGGTTTTAGCCATTTCCTGCCGCTCAAAAATATCCATGTCAGAGCCATCAGGTGGATTGTACAAGTCACCCATATACTTATTGTTGGCCTTGGCGTGGCGGTGGACAGCCTGACACAATCCACCCCTAATACCACTCTCAATGAACATGACCATCTCCATATCCGACAATAGATCTAGACTAACCTTGGTCTTTTTCAGACATGCTTGCCAGGTTAATCCAGGAGTTGTGTAGAAATGCGCGGGATCTAGTTCGTAGTATCTGGAACACGTCTCTCTGAATGTCTCAAACACATCAGCGAGCAATAGAACATCTGTCTTGAGATAGATGTCGTGATAAATGCCCATATTCCCAACCTTCATGTCCTTCCACACCTTCTGGGCATGTGCATAATCGGCATCACTGATGTGATTCATGTTCAGCTTGCTGTAGAAATCATCCTTTGACGGGAGCTCAGTTTCATTAAACCTATCGAATGAGTTAACATACTCATATGGGTATACACCCTTCCTTCTCATTATGTTGAATTCGTCACCATTGAAGAATTTTCGAAGGTTTTTGCACTGATCATCTGATAGGTTGTCAGCCAGAGAGCTTAGGCCGCTTGACATAAATCTAAATGAATCGATGAATCTCAGCTTTATCTTCCTGTCCTTAGTCTCACCATTTTTGTCGATGTATTCACCAACCTTAACATCGGTCGAGAAAAAGATATATTTCTCCTTATTCTCTGCGATTACATCCATACCATCCTCTCCGTACTTCCTTGCAAGCTCCTTAATGAATAAATGCGCATCATATCCGCTCAGATTGTGGAAGACAACCGGGATATAATTAGGTACCTTATACCGCAGATTACACCCCTGATGAGCGGCTCCACGAAACTTACCGGTGAAATGACAGTGATCCCTAACCTTGATGTCATCCTTGTCATCAAATTCCTTCATGCAAATGTGGCACACCTCGGCTCTATTGAAACCGTCACGCTCCTCATCCGTCAGTGGATCCATTTCTTTCTGAGGAAACATGTTATATAACCTTTCCGCCTCGGAAACCACATGATCCACAAAACGCGTAATACAGTCCTCACCGCGATAAAGATTAAGAGGGTTGGGAACGTCACCATGAGCATATTTACTATAACAACAGAATCCGGTTGGGACATGCTTACCGACTTTCTCGGTTGATGATCCGCCTTTTCTCTCATCCTCCGGCAATTCTTGTGTAAAAGCCTCGAAATCAGCATACATGATGAATGGGACCTTGAGCTGAAACTTACCATCGCTGAAGGTTAGAGTGGTACCCTCTTTGGGGAGTTGAACCTTAGCCGCATCATTATCCTTGCAATACTCAAAGTGCTCATCCCTTTTCATCTCACTCGGGAAACCGGAAAGACAATTCAAGCAATAATGTTCTTTATTCTTATGCTTTGAGTTAACCTTGCTCAGGACACCACTCAGGTTCTTAACAGCGATATAGTGCCTCTTATCCCCTTCACACAGTAAAAACAAAACAACCGTCTCATCCCGGTCAAGATGCTTCGACTTTCGACACATATAGACACCCTCTATGTCATCTTTCGTCAAAACATGCACAGCGACATCGGGGTTCCTCCTCTCAAAGAGATTTATCTTGTTTAGCGCCATTGGGAAAGTTATACCATCCCAATTATACTTATCATGCTTCTTAAGGATTGAGATTCATTCAGGGTGATTATCGATCTTATCATGATTGAGAGCAGCGATAACAGCCCATCTGAAACATTCATCATCCTCGTTATGAGGGTTAATCACGGATCGCTTTCCGCTGAAGTTCTCCGGTAGTGGTAGGTAAGAACTACCTCTGGTTAATTTTAGTTTGTGAAAGTCCACATGCATATGTAGGATCCTCTCGATTGTGAATCCGCTGGCCGGAAGCGCGGGGTTCTCAATCTGCTCGATTATTTTATTAGTCATACGGAGGATCACATCGGAAATGTCATCGTTGGAATGTAATACCTCCATATAGCTATTGAACGCTTTGTCAACATATACACGTGGGGCATTGGTCGAGCCGGTGTCCTCCTTTACCCATTTCACCCACAGTGTAGCCTGAGTCTTCAGCGACTTCTTCTGCCTGAGCACTTCCTTCATCAACCTCTTAACGATAGGCTTAAGCTGTTTGAGAAAGACCGTGACATTCCTCTTCTTACCATCCGAGTTTATCTTGAAACGTTTGTATGAACGGTCAAACGCCTCCTCAATGGGGGTATAGGGGTTTTCCTCTTTCACCTCTTCCACCTCTTCCTCTCCACTGCCCTTTTTATACAAACCCATGATCTTATCCTTCATGGCTTTGAAAGCTTTTGTTGTTTTATCCTTAATAGCCTTAGGTACATGTTTCGTCAACCAGTCTCTCCATTCAATCAACTTGCTTTTCACCATAGGTCTGGTTTTAGCCATTTCTTCCTGCTCAAAAATATCCATGTCAGAGCCAGATCTAATTGGTCTAGGTCCCGGTCTCGGTGTTGGTATGGGTACAGATCCATCGGATCCTAGAAAACTCCCCAGAGATTTGATTGATGTAGGTGGTACATGTATGGTGGGTCTAGATGTTGGTAAAGGGCTGTAGAGTCTCGGCACGGGTACCGGTCTAACCGGTGCTGACACGGTAGTTGGTCTCAATAATTTGATCAGATCGGCCTTTCTGAGCTTTGCGTAGCCAGGTAGGCTGCGTTCCTTAGCGAGTTTTCTTAATTCAGCAAAGTTATTTCTCGAAGTCATGCTTGCGTATGATATACGATATGTGGATCTTTAAGGTGATATACGATCTGTGGATCTTTAAGCCATTTTATAAATCATAAACCGTGTTGGGGGGTCGTGAGTGTCCTGGTTTGTGGGGCAACCACCATGCTAAATTGTAGTAAAACACGCTTTGTGATACATACATCGATACACCACGGGTACCCACCCATTGGCACCTCGAGGGTCGTGAATCACATTTGTTACCCGTCTGAGTAACAAAAAAAAAAATGTCCAATCACTTAGGTCTCTTGTCGTTATAACGTTTTTGACATTTCAGATACGCCTCCCTGTTGTTCACCCTCCACCTTGAACAGTATCCATACCATTCCCGCTTGGTATCCGGATCGATGGTGTAGGATGGGTCGATATCATTCTTCTCGATCACCTCAATCAGTTTAGCTTTTCTCATTCCATAAATATACTTCACCCCACGGGATTTAGCAACCTCTTGCAACTCTCGCAGTTTCATCAATTTGTAATCTGTTGTGGTATCCATGTCTGACATATTAATATAATATAAAAAACTTTAAGCACTTTTATCGTACCACATCATAACAAAAATAAAACATGTCAAAACTTCAAGAGACTTACTATCAACCTCAAAATTTATGGAAAGGACAAAAGGCTGTTCAGAGCTTAAGAGGATTCGGCTTCAAACCAAAGGAGATTAAGAAGTGGCTATCAAAACAAGCATTTTGGCAAGTACATTTACCCGCCCCAAAACATGTTGAAAGACCACCTTATGAAGTTACCACCCCTAATGATTTACATCAATTCGATTTATTGTACATGCCCGGTGACATACTGTATCGTAATAAATATAAGTACATTTTGTCGGGAATCGATGCTGCTTCCAGATACAAGGTAGCCCGACCTTTGAGGACTAAGAAAGCCAAAGAGGTTGCCGCTATGATTGAAGACATCTACAAGGCCGGACCATTAAATTATCCAAAAACTTTCCAATGTGATAACGGTTCAGAATTCAAAGCAGATGTGACAAAGCTGTTGGAGAAGCATAAGGTTGAAATTAAAAGGGCGACTACAAAATATAAGCATACGCACACAGCTTTTGTTGAGGCGTTGAACAAGATACTTGCGGAAAATTTATTCAAAATACAAGATGCTCAAGAACTGAATGATTCGGAAAAGGTATCATCTACATGGGTTAAGCATCTGTATAAACTGATTGATAGGCTAAACGATACAAAGACGCAGATGATTGATATGAAGCCAAAAGATGCTATTATAATGAAAGAGGTGCCTCTTGTTAATCAAGAGAGCTATCCACCTGAAGTAGAATTACCTAAGGATGGTCTGTATAGATATCTACTACAACCTGGTGAAGAGCATGATGATGGGCGGAGACGGGCAACCGATAGAATATGGTCGAAAAACACATATAGATTGCGTGAGGTAATAGCGCAACCTGGTAACCGTGTAATGTACTATGTTCAAGACGGACCCGGACGGGCTTTTGTAAAAGAGGAATTGATGTTAATACCTGAAGATACAGATTTACCTCCTGATTATGTGCAAGGTTGGTGAAAAAGGGGACGATATCTTTACCTGTTTCTGGTAAAGATGATGCCGGGGATCGCGCAGGGTGGTCGGCAGATAGGGCCGCTATGACTCAGTCTTGGGTATCCATCGACACCTCGGGATTTTTGTTACTCGGGCGGGTAACAAAGGCCGGGAATTCGCGTTCAATATTGTCTAATGACAAAATCTATTGGCTCTCGACACACAGGACAATTATCTTCCCCCTTTTCCAATTTATATGCGCACGATAAACAGCAGCAGCAATGTCCCGTTCTACCATGAACAAAGGTTGCGCTCTTTCTTTTAGAAAGACAAATTATGCATTTGTCCTCGTCCTCTAGGTCATCATCGTCATCACTAAAAAAATCACGATCAATCAGCGCTCTTGTCCTCGTCGTCCTCTTCTCATCGTCGTACTCCTCTTCCTCTTCTTCCTCCTCTTCCTCCTCATCGTCGTACTCCTCTTCCTCTTCCTCCTCTTCCTCCTCTTCCTCCTCATCGTCGTACTCCTCGACATCATCTATGTCCATATATGTCCATATTTCATACGGACCCGTGGCGACTGCATAGACGCGCGCTTCTATTATGGGAGTTCCATAGTATCCGAGTCCGACTCCTCCGGTGCGCAAGACACTTCGAGCTTTTACGTGTTCTATAATATCATCATAGGATTCATGATCAGAGTCCGGACCGATCCCCTCAAAGTCATCATATTGTAGTTCCAATATTTCGACCATGTTCAGTAATTCTTCGCAACAAGATCTGCTGGATGCGGAATTCAGGCATGGGTCTATTGTGCGGCCGAAATAGTCGTCCGCCCAGGAGCCGAATCTTTCGGAGAACTGTCGGTTTTCGTCATCTGTAAATCTCGAAGTCATGGTTGGATATGATATGATATACGATATAGGAATCTTTAACCCAATTTTTATAGATCGTATTTGAGGTTAGCGATTCGCACGCCATGGATATCTCCACCCACCGATATTTGTTACCCGTCCGAGTAACAAAAATGCGCACAATCACTTAGGTCTCATGTCGTTATAACGTTTTTGACATTTCAGGTACGCCTCCCTGTTTTTCTCCCTCCAGCCGGTGCAGTATCCATACCATTCCCGCTTGGTATCCGGATCGATGGTGTAGGATGGGTCAAGATCATTCTTCTCAATCACCTCAATCAGTCTGGCCTTTTTCATCGCGCAAATATACTTCACCCCACGAGCTTTAGCAATCTCTCGCAACTCTCGCAGTTTCATCAATTTGTAGTCCGGTGTGGTATTCATGTCCGACATATTATGACATATACATGTACGGCTAAAAACTTTAAGCACTTTTATCGTACCACACGAAATATGCGAGCGGCGTACATGCGCACATCACTAACCTTGATTTACGGTCCTTCTGAGGCTTTGAACCTCGTCCATTAGACTTTTTTCTAACCGGTTGCGAGTTTTGCTCTCCATCTTTCTGTCGGTTTTCATCATCTTGTCCAGAGCTTCGTAGTATATACCGCTCAGGGTTTGAAATTCGATGTAACTAATGTCATCATTATTCAGAGCCCGCGAGACGGAGTTTTCAAACACGGCGATGGCGGACGTCGCAACATCATATAATTTCATGACCTTGTCGAGCTTGCTTCGATATCTTTTAATCAGGGCCATGACGGAGCCCGTGAAAATGGTTCCGGACAGTGCTACGGCTCCCAATCCCACGGAAGCGGGGATTCCGATGAGCGTGGCACCGGTTACCACCGAACCTATGCCCGAAGCGACGGTTAGGGCCGTGGCGCTGGCATTTAAAAGCACCAGTCTGTGCAGCGTCTTGTTATATTTCTCATATTTTGTATTGAACTTATCGCGTAATTTTCTAAGCTCCCCAAGTTGAGAGTTCACAGTATTAGTATTAAACTTGTCCTGCTTGCTCGAATACTCGGGAGCCGTGGGTAGCTTCGGATAAATCTCTGCCATTGTGTGGTTACTACAAAGAAAAAAACTTTACTCTAAATAACCTATATCCAGTTTATCCAGATCCTTGAGAGTTCTATGATACGTATCACACAAATTCTCAAAATCGGCTCTACAGATCCGAACGTGCCAGAGTAGCGTTTTATCGAAAACATCGATGGCATTTTGCACAACGCGATATGCGGCTCTTAATTTGATAAGTTTCTCCCGATATGTCCTAACATATTGGGCGGTAACCGCATAGGAAGCCGAGCCCAATAGACACATACCCGAATTCCACATGTAATTTCCATGGGTACCGCCCAAATTTCTAATAATGGTCACCGCGGTCGCTATCGAGCCGGTAATTGCTGCGGTTCCGGATAATCCCTCCAGAATCGACCATATGATCAGAGATCCTCCGTGTTCGTGTGTCCTGTCTTGGAACTTACCTCGTAATTTCACCAGCTCCTCAAGTTGGGAATTGGATATATCCGTTTTAAACAATTCTTCTCTGGTACTAGAACTCTCTACCATTTCTATTATATTAGGAAAAAAACTATCCTTTAAATAAAATAATGGCGGACATTGATATTGATCCGTTTGGTGACCACGACCAACCCGACGAGGGTACCGATGACTCCACACCTCTGGTACCGAGGGAACGCACACGAGTACAGATACATACTCCCGATGAGGAGACATCATTCGGTGGAGAAACCTCTCTGCGCTCCAGAGTTACCAGTGAGCTGGTTAAATCGCTCTATGAGAAGCTACTAACTATATATCCAAACGAGAACCCGAGCGTGATACATACCGATCTGTTTGAGTCTCGTGGTCGTGAATTATACTACAAGGGTGATAACAGACCTCTGACAAATGGTGGATCTCTAAGGTCTACCGGTACCATTGCAGATCTATTGGGCAAGAAAAGGCTGCGCAGTTTGGGGTTCGATATACCGAAAGGTAGTATAACCCCCCGACAGGCCGCTAGGCTAAACAAAATAGAAGAGAGACTACCGTCACCGGATAAAATAGAGAATGCGACCGATATAGAATTAGAAACCATGTCTGGAGATGTTGTGAACAGTGCGGAAGATTTAATTTCATTGGTCAAACAACAATCTGTAGACCATGAAGCAACCCAGACCGGTGATCTATTTGAATATCCTATGCGTGAATTGCTAGGATTGGATAGATCATTGAGAAACATAAGAGGAAGTCTTCAGGATGAAGTTGCAAAAAAGGTTCAGCTCGAACAGCATATTGACAGAGAAAAAAACAAGTTGGAAGAGATGGAAAACACACCAAATATGACCGAGGAACAACAAAATGAAGCGAAAGAAAGGTTGAAAGGTTTGCAAAATGAGTTGAAAGGCCGGCAAGAGATTATCGATATTCTCAAAGGTAAACTTAACAGTCAAATAAAAAGCATCAGGGAGACGATTACCAAAGTACTTGACAAAGAAACTACATTGGGTGAAAAGATACGAACGCTTTTCCGTGAGCAGGGTATCACCATCGTCAGTGTACTAACGGCATTTGGTATGGTTATCGGCCTTCTAGTTGAAACTTTGACACCAGGGGGTGGGGGGTCATCCACCGGTAATACAAAAAATCATGAAAAAACCGAAGGTGGTGCGAGGGAATGGATAAAGAACAAGCTGAGCGCACTAGGATCTCTCCTGGGTAGATTAGCCGGTGCCGCAGCCGCATCACTACCTGGTATAATTGGATCCATCGTATCGTGGATCCTAAATAGAGCAAAGGAGGTCGTCGGTTGGTTGAGTCAAAACCTTTGGGCTTTGATAGTCGGAATCGGAGGTCTGATATACACCTACATGGTGACAAAGCGTTAGCGGATCTGGAATATATGTTACATGACACATGTAACATAGTAGTAATACCCGCGGCATAGTACTATTTTTCGAAATACCACACGGCACCCCCGACACCGATCATGCTTAGCGCGATAAATGCCAATTCCCGTTCATGCTGGCCATTGCTGGGTGTATAAAAGTCGCTCAATACGGGCCTGCGCGGAATATCTGTGAGAGGTGATCCTCCAAATACTTTTTTATATTCCCGCATCGCGTCATCCAGCTCCGTGAATTTACCCTCGGCCTTCTTCTCAAGTCTGAGCTTCTTATTGATAAAGTCAACCCTCTCTTGTCTTTTACGTTGCCATATAACCTGAGCCTTTTGCAGCTGCTCTATGGCCAGATCATGCCGCTTCCGTTCCTTATCTATCCTATCCTTTGATAAACTTGAAAAGAGGTAGCTTGATCCGGTGAAGGCCAAAGCGTTGGCGAAGGCACCTCCCAACATCATTGCAATTGAAGCCATGTTTATATAATCCGATATAATATGGTGGCGTTATTTTAATGCGATAGCCTCGGAGGCTATGACATCAGAGTCGTCTATGACCTCGGTATCGATGTATTCCACCTTGGGTAAAATCCTCTCAACTTTCTTGCGCTGGCATAAAACCCAGACCAACCATTCCAGTATTCGCAACATTATATATTTATAGTTTCGGGTATAATTTTCTGCTTAACTAGATATTCTCTTGTCATTTCACTTGCGGCGACTATGGCTACAAGCTTTCCGGTATCTTCCAGGTCAAACTTCTGAATTGAGGGTGGTGTCATTTTTAATACCTTTTTCCCGAGCATTGAATAGCCCACAGCGAAAACGCATACGACCGATGCCTTATAAATATCGTTGACTATACTTTTCTTATCCATGTTTATATACTTCGAGATTATAATATCGCGATATTATCCCTTTATTCCATTTCAAGTTTACTCCTGGTTTTTCTAGTGTCCGATGGAGCTCTCGGTGGGGGATCCTTCACCTTACTCTGTGAGGTGTTGTTCCTCATCACCACCAACGCTCCAATTATTAGCATCACAATCACACCGCCGCCCATTATTGCGTAGTTGTTAACCCCACCCTTGGGAACATCTGTCACGGAATCCTCAATTACAATATCCTTAGGATCCTCCAACAGTGTCTGAGGTGTCGACCGCGTTGGTGTCGATTCCGTCTTCGCCTGCGTCTCTGCCTGCGCCATGAGCAGTCTTTTATAGTATTCCCTCTGTTTGCGGTTGAATTCGGCCACCCTCTTACCAGCCTCAACCTTTTTAGGGTTCTTCGTTGTCACCTGAATAGGAGTCTGTTCCTCTGACATCTTTATTATCTATATCTATATTATTATTATTATTATTTGCGTTTAATAGTAGTGATAGTAGTGATCCGAACTTTTAATACAAATCGCACGTGAACCTTTGAAGGGCGGAGTTTAGGAATGGGTCATTCTCCAGGTCATCACTCAGAGCCTTTTGATTTTTTATGCCCAGAGCCGCACAGGCACCCAGAGAGTACATGTGGATTATTGACTCTCCAAGAGACTTTACCATTTGGCCGGACAGTTTAGCCTCGTATATGGCGAAAAGTTTATCCACCTCATCATTCTTGAGCTTCTGGATCTCCGCCTCCGTATACATCTTACCAAGATATAACTTACTATTTCCGGTCAGCACACACTCGAGCAATTTTTGTCTCTTCCCATCATCCCGGGCATCCTGTTCATCGATAAAAATTATGTTGCCAATTGCGTTTTCAGCCATTTTCAATAGCGATAGGTATTTTTTAATACAAAAAAGGCAAAAACTAACCAATACCAGCAATAGCACTACAGCTATCACCAGTAATATGAAATTTATATATTCTATCATGGTACTACAGTACTACAGTACTGCAGTACTATGCTGTAGTTTTCCTATAGATTTGTTACAAGACTCTTGTAACAAAAAAATGTCCATTCTAGCAAATCACGTGAGTTCTTGGATGTTCCATCCTCATGACTAAATGTGTATATTTGCCATCTTTCAGCCTTTCCTTAACCTTCTGGATCTCCGACGATTCAATGACATCATTCTCTTCGTGGATGGTTGCGAGATCATGTCTGTCCTTTTTGCCTGCCTTCGTAAGTTCTTCGGTATCGCGGTGTATGATTGTGTGAGTAGCCACATGGTGTGGTTTCGATGCCGACCGCTGATGGCCAGCTCCAGAAGCGGTTGCCTCTTTTTGTCCAGTTTCTCATCTGCGATTATATCGTCGATCAGGAATAATGTTTTGTATCCGGCACAGAAATCCGTCATCTTTTGAATCCATTCATACAACATACCTCTGGGCTCAATTAGAATCACATATCTATCCCTCCAGAACCAGTTACTCCCCATATATGTCTTGTTCCATCTTAATGTTGGACATATAATCACAATGAAATCGAAGTGATCAAAGTATTCACTCTCCAGCAGTGTTACTACGCGTTCGGATTTTCCGCAGCCCGTTGGACCGACGAATAGTGCCGTGTGAGGATCTTTCATGTAGTCCATCTTAATATAGCACATCCATAATTTCACCGTTTTGAATATTTAATTGAGCATCCATGATTAGATATATGTAGGCGTTTAAGGATCCCGCGGTTTCAGCCGTCTTTTCAACTTGAAGTGTGATCCCCTCGCTCGCATTTTCAATCCGTCGGCCGGTCCCGTGCAGTGAGTTTTCATCTATGGTTCTGAAATCCAGCCATAGAGCATATTTCGTGGTTAGGTAGTCCGCGACCTTCACATCATGTAGTTGCAGATGTTTCTGTATTTCACCGGCGTTACCATCCCTTTGTTTGCCCTCCGCGAAATACTTGCATATTTCACCATAATGCTCAAACGGTTGCATCCCCTGAGCGAAAAGTTGGTTAGGCTTACCCTCAACTTTGGCGGATACCTTTTTGATCTTGGGATTGTAGAACTTACCGGTATCTCGTTTGTAAGCTTTCTCTTCCTCAAACAGAACCAATATACCCTTCAGGGACTTGCACGGTGTATTGAATGACCAATTCCACGTTGTGTCTGACTTATCCACCCTAATTTGTCTATGTCTCAGAAATCTGTCGTAAAGTACGGCCATGTTTTGGTATTCATTTGAAATGAATCTGGCGAGTGTCGGTTGTGTCACAATCTCATATTCGAGAGATATGTTGGAGATTTTGTATTTAGCATCCGGCGCCGGTGCCGTGGCGGAACCCGAAGGTTTGGTAGGTGTTGATAATACTACCCTGTCATAATTGTTGAATGTTATCTCGTAACACAGCCTATTACCTAATCCGGCCTGATAATAAGGAATCGTGCTATCCAACATTTCAAAATCCAGCGGTATGGTGAACTTGTTTTTGTATGCATCATAGATTGCTTTGTCTGCTACCTCCGATGCGTCTTTATCCGCGGCTCCAACTCTCAGTTTCATGCAATTTTCCGTGCACCCTTCATCAAAGATGATACCTTGTCTTATTGCATTTCTTTTTTCAGACTTGGTTAACCAAAAATCTCTGTAGCACCCGAAAAGATCAAAGTCATCAATGTTCAGAATCTCGGTACCCTCGAACTTGATAGCTAGCTTTTTAACAATTGCCCTCCCTATGTTAGAGACCAATGTTCTCTTCGTGTCGACTTTTGACTCGAGTTCAATGTCGAAACTTATTTTCGAAGTACCCGGAACAATGACATCATCGTTACCTAAATTAGGGAACCTAATCAGGAGTAACTGGTTCTGATCAATCTCACTTGGGTTGTGAGTGACAATTACTTTTTGATGCGTTCCTTTTACACCATGTGCGGTTCTAAGCGAACGCTCTGGGTTTAACTTTTTCCCGTATTCCATGCTATTCCATATTACTTTTATTTTATTTTACTTTAATTCGGTTAATGCTATTGTATCATCTGTCCGCCGTATCTCTTATGTGTAGGGTAACTGCTGTCTTCATACCACCCCATAGCACCTTACCATCCTGACCTGTGACTCTCATGGTAAGTGATTGAAGTAAACCTTTCTTTAGTTTCTTATATTGCGGATTTTTCGGTTCAATATATGTAAAATCACCACCATACTCGGATATATGATATGTCATCAGGTTGTTGCTATATTCACCATCTTTAAGATTTAACGAGTTATCCAATTCATTAAGATTAAAATGTAGTTCCGTTATACCCCCTAGATTGAATATTTTACTCAACTTAGAGTTTCTAGCTAGTTGTGTTGATTTTACATCACCTCTCACGATTGAATTCAACTCCCTCCCCGTGTAGTGCTGACCCTGTTGTAACCTAACCGTGGTAACTCCGTCAGCCAAGGGTATATCTATTGGAGCTGTAGCTACATATGTGACATTATCCGAAAACGTCTCCACGATCGCAACCTCCTTTGTACCATGTGAGTTGTCTATCGGTTGATACAAATAGATTTTCTTCTCGCTATTTACGTCCTTTATTGTGATATACATTATTATATTAGAGATTGTGAATATATTTAAATCAAAGAATGGATGACATTTTCAGATATAACCCGAATGCGGCATATAAGCCAAATGGAGGGCTGGATCTTCAAATATTGGGCGCTAGGGATCTGTACAAACAGGCCATTATTGTGTCTGAAAGTGGCTCTTTCCCCGCTTCCTTTCCTAATATTTTTACCAATTATGAACTTAGTCATAACGCGCAACGTATGAGAATTTGGAATGAGCAACCTTTTAGATTATGGCAAACCCAGCTAAATTTCGCCACTTGGTGCGCTTCAAGTGCCTGTGGGGTAAGTTCGGAACACCTGAAGGATGGTAGATCTATGGTCAGGTCAATATATCGTTTTCATGTGTATTATCACATTAGACGAATCATTAAGCGCCTACAGACACCTCTACCCTTTGAAGATAGTTTTAATCAATATGATAATCCTTATTCAAATGAGGAATTTCTAAAAATCTGTGGTGAGTATGATGTTGATTCCGACCCCATGAAATACAGAGGTTAGTACTTTTTCACTTCATATCAAAAAAGACGTAAAGACTATCCAACTACCGGGTTGAGTTATTTCACTAACGACTCCATGACGCGGTGGATTGTGGAAAAATCCGATGGATTTACAAAAACGGGCCTTGTGAAGATCTCAAGCAGTGTTAGGGCCTATGCCTATCTTGTTCTTAGTTCTCAGGCCTCGGCACGCTCCTCCATCCTTGGTAATGATTCAAGTGCTCTGACCGCCCAAAGAGTTTTTATGAATAACCTTGAAGACATTGTTAACCGTAGGGTTGATATTCAGGAGGACATTAAACGTTATCAGGATACGTTAAACTACGCTTCAAGTAAGGTTGATTATTCGGTTGGACAAGGTATTTATATGTTACCTAGTGACATGAATCTCAGAATTAAGACAGGGGTGGTAGGTTACAACAACAAGATTTTGATATCGGGTGAAGATCTTACCATTGGTATCAATCGAAAGGTCAATGTTACCGAATCACATAAGATAACTAAAAAGAAGCCTGTAACACCCGATCATCCTGATAAACACATTACCGTACACCACGTGGATACTACAGATAAACACATTACTGCACCTTACCACAAAGATACTCCTCCTACACACGAAGATGAGAAGATCGCTCTTGTGATTGTTATGACAACAGGTTATTTCATATGGTATTTGTTTAGATAAAGATTGACGTCAATTAAATGTCAATCAAGCCAGAATAACAATAGAGAAACAATGCATTCCTTACATACCAAATATCCTTAGCAACGGCTACTTTCGTTTTGACTTTTTTCTTATGTAAACAACTTTCTGGTATGTAAAATATGTAAAATCCTATTGTTATAAGCGTTTGATTGACAGATGGTAGATAACAAAAACTGCTTTCCGATAGAATCTATAAAGTGGTATAAAGAGATGTAATCGTGAATATAAACACAATGGCTTTTCCAACAGTTGAAGAATTTGAACAAAACATAGAACAAGTTACTCCGATCATAAAGTGGAGAGAGCTGCCTAAAAACGATATTTACCTTGTTAAATATGTGAAAGAGATGGAAATATCAAGACCTGGTGCTCTTTCTGAAAAATCTATGTATGCGGAGGTTCAAGATAGAATGGGAAATAAATATAAGACATGGTTGCCCGCAAGACTTTGTGATGAATTAAAGGATTATAGTTTCAAGGGTGATGCCTTTGTCAGATCAAATGGTCTCAAACAATCTCAAAATAATCATCAAAATCAATTCTTCAGTTATGACATTATGTGGCGCTAAACCTTGCAATGTTGCAATCATCTTTACTTGTTTCTGGTAAAGATAGACACACATAACACTATAAATTATAAGGCACGACAGATGAGGGTGGGGAGGGACCCATGGGGAGGGGAGGGGGCCCGGGGGACACGGCGGGGGTTGGGGGGTTGGGGGGTTGGGGCGGATCCGGACATTCGTAGGTGCTAACGGATTTTATAGACTCTTCTATCGTTGATTTGACGTGGATGGCCTATAATTTGACGTGGAATGGTAAAGTGCCAACGGGGTCTGTCCTAACATCCGCCTTTTCCTATCTCTCGTTTTAGTGGTGAAAAAATAATTTAAAAAATCGTTCTGGAAATGAGTTTACTCGCTGGGTACTTTTTTTGTATGCCTTTTCCTATATGGGCCGAGTCCAGGATTTAGGGAAATCGCAGGTTTTCGTTTGCCGGCGATTAAACTGCTTTTATTCAGCGTCTCATCAAAAATGAAAAAATTTTTGAAAACTACAAGTCTCATGCGTTTTAGTGGTGCAAAAATAATTTAAAAAATCGTTCGGGAAATGAGTTTACTCCCTGGGTACTTTCTTTGTATACTTTTGACTATACGGGCCAAGCCGGGATTTACGGGAAATCGCGGGTTTTCGTTTGCCGGCGATTAAACTTCTTTTATTCAGCGTCTCATCAAAAATGAAAACATTCTTAAAAACTACAAGTTTTATGCGTTTCAGTGGTGACAAAATAATTTAAAAAATCGTTCTGGAAATGAGTTTACTCACAGGGTAATTTCTTTGCATACATTCGACTATACGTGCCAAGCCCGGGATTTACGGGAAATCGCGGGTTTTCGTTTCCTGGCGATTAAACTTCTTTTATTCAGCGTCTCATCAAAAATGAAAATATTTTTAAAAACTACAAGTCTTATGCGTTTTAGTGGTGACAAAATAATTTAAAAAATCGTTCTGGAAATGAGTTTACTCGCTGGGTACTTTCTTTGTATGCCTTTGCCTATATGGGCCGAGTCCAGGATTTAGGGAAATCGCAGGTTTTCGTTTGCCGGCGATAAAACTGCTTTTATTCAGCGTCTCATCAAAAATGAAAAATTTTTTGAAAACTACAAGTCTCATGCGTTTTAGTGGTGCAAAAATAATTTAAAAAATCGTTCGGGAAATGAGTTTACTCCCTGGGTACTTTCTTTGTATACTTTTGACTATACGGGCCAAGCCGGGATTTACGGGAAATCGCGGGTTTTCGTTTGCCGGCGATTAAACTTCTTTTATTCAGCGTCTCATCAAAAATGAAAACATTCTTAAAAACTACAAGTTTTATGCGTTTCAGTGGTGACAAAATAATTTAAAAAATCGTTCTGGAAATGAGTTTACTCACAGGGTAATTTCTTTGTATACATTCGACTATACGTGCCAAGCCCGGGATTTACGGGAAATCGCGGGTTTTCGTTTCCTGGCGATTAAACTTCTTTTATTCAGCGTCTCATCAAAAATGAAAATATTTTTAAAAACTACAAGTCTTATGCGTTTTAGTGGTGACAAAATAATTTAAAAAATCGTTCTGGAAATGAGTTTACTCGCTGGGTACTTTCTTTGTATGCCTTTGCCTATATGGGCCGAGTCCAGGATTTAGGGAAATCGCAGGTTTTCGTTTGCCGGCGATAAAACTGCTTTTATTCAGCGTCTCATCAAAAATGAAAAATTTTTTGAAAACTACAAGTCTCATGCGTTTTAGTGGTGCAAAAATAATTTAAAAAATCGTTCGGGAAATGAGTTTACTCCCTGGGTACTTTCTTTGTATACTTTTGACTATACGGGCCAAGCCGGGATTTACGGGAAATCGCGGGTTTTCGTTTGCCGGCGATTAAACTTCTTTTATTCAGCGTCTCATCAAAAATGAAAACATTCTTAAAAACTACAAGTTTTATGCGTTTCAGTGGTGACAAAATAATTTAAAAAATCGTTCTGGAAATGAGTTTACTCACAGGGTAATTTCTTTGTATACATTCGACTATACGTGCCAAGCCCGGGATTTACGGGAAATCGCGGGTTTTCGTTTCCTGGCGATTAAACTTCTTTTATTCAGCGTCTCATCAAAAATGAAAATATTTTTAAAAACTACAAGTCTTATGCGTTTTAGTGGTGACAAAATAATTTAAAAAATCGTTCTGGAAATGAGTTTACTCACAGGGTACTTTCTTTGTATACATTCGACTATACGTGCCAAGCCCGGGATTTACGGGAAATCGCGGGTTTTCGTTTGCCGGCGATTAAACTGCTTTTATTCAGCGTCTCATCAAAAATAAAAACATTCTTGAAAATTACAAGTCTCATGCGTTTTAGTGGTGAAATAATAATTTAAAATATCGTTTGGGAAATGAGTTTACTCCCTGGGTACTTTCTTTGTATACTTTTGACTATACGGGCCAAGCCGTGATTTACGGGAAATCGCGGGTTTTCGTTTGCCGGCGATTAAACTTCTTTTATTCAGCGTCTCATCAAAAATGAAAACATTTTTAAAAACTACAAGTTTTATGCGTTTTAGTGGTGACAAAATAATTTAAAAAATCGCTCTGGAAATGAGTTTACTCACAGGGTACTTTCTTTGTATACATTCGACTATACGTGCCAAGCCCGGGATTTACGGAAAATCGCGGGTTTTCGTTTGCCGGCGATTAAACTGCTTTTATTCAGCGTCTCATCAAAAATGAAAACATTCTTGAAAATTACAAGTCTCATGCGTTTTAGTGGTGAAATAATAATTTAAAATATCGTTTGGGAAATGAGTTTACTCTCTGGGTACTTTCTTTGTATACTTTTGACTATACGGGCCAAGCCCGGGATTTACGAGAAATCGCGGGTTTTCGTTTGCCGGCGAATAAACTTCTTTTATTCAGCGTCTCATCAAAAATAAAAACATTTTTGAAAACTACAAGTCTCATGCGTTTTAGTGGTGAAAAAATAATTTAAAAAATCGTTCGGGAAATGAGTTTACTCCCTGGGTACTTTCTTTGTATACTTTTGACTATACGGGCCGAGTCCGGGATTTACGGGAAATCGCGGATTTTCGTTTGCCGGCGATTAAACTTCTTTTATTCAGCGTCCCATCAAATATGAAAATATTTTTGAAAACTACAAGTCTCATGCGTTTTAGTGGTGAAAAAATAATTAAAAAAATCGTTCGGGAAATGAGTTTACTCCCTGGGTACTTTCTTTGTATACTTTTGACTATACGGGCCAAGCCCGGGATTTACGGGAAATCTCGGGTTTTCGTTTGCCGGCGATTAAACTTCTTTTATTCAGCGTCTTATCAAAAATGAAAACATTTTGGAAAACTACAAGTCTCATGCGTTTAGTGGTAAAAAAATAATATAAAAAATCGTTCGGGAAATGAGTTTACTCCCTGGGTACTTTCTTTGTATACTTTTGACTATACGGGCCAAGCCCGGGATTTACGGGAAATCGCGGGTTTTCGTTTGCCGGCGATTAAACTTCTTTTATTCAGCGTCTCATCAAAAATGAAAACATTTTTAAAAACTACAAGTCTTATGCGTTTTAGTGGTGAAAAAATAATTTAAAAAATCGTTCTGGAAATGAGTTTACTCACAGGGTACTTTATTTGTATACATTCGACTATACGTGCCAAGCCCGGGATTTACGGGAAATCGCGGGTTTTCGTTTGCCGGCGATTAAACTGCTTTTATTCAGCGTCTCATCAAAAATGAAAACATTCTTGAAAACTACAAGTCTCATGCGTTTTAGTGGTGAAATAATAATTTAAAAAATCGTTTGGGAAATGAGTTTACTCACAGGGTACTTTCTTTGTATACATTCGACTATACGTGCCAAGCCCGGGATTTACGGGAAATCGCGGGTTTTCGTTCGCCGGCGATTAAACTGCTTTTATTCAGCGTCTCATCAAAAATGAAAACATTCTTGAAAATTACAAGTCTCATGCGTTTTAGTGGTGAAATAATAATTTAAAATATCGTTTGGGAAATGAGTTTACTCCCTGGGTACTTTCTTTGTATACATTCGACTATACGTGCCAAGCCCAGGATTTACGGAAAATCGCGGGTTTTCGTTCGCCGGCGATTAAACTGCTTTTATTCAGCGTCTCATCAAAAATGAAAACATTCTTGAAAATTACAAGTCTCATGCGTTTTAGTGGTGAAATAATAATTTAAAATATCGTTTGGGAAATGAGTTTACTCCCTGGGTACTTTCTTTGTATACTTTTGACTATACGGGCCACGCCCGGGATTTACGAGAAATCGCGGGTTTTCGTTTGCCGGCGAATAAACTTCTTTTATTCAGCGTCTCATCAAAAATGAAAACATTTTTGAAAACTACAAGTCTCATGCGTTTTAGAGGTGAAAAAATAATTTAAAAAATCGTTCGGGAAATGAGTTTACTCCCTGGGTACTTTCTTTGTATACTTTTGACTATACGGGCCGAGTCCGGGATTTACGGGAAATCGCGGATTTTCGTTTGCCGGCGATTAAACTTCTTTTATTCAGCGTCCCATCAAATATGAAAATATTTTTGAAAACTACAAGTCTCATGCGTTTTAGTGGTGAAAAAATAATTAAAAAAATCGTTCGGGAAATGAGTTTACTCCCTGGGTACTTTCTTTGTATACTTTTGACTATACGGGCCAAGCCCGGGATTTACGGGAAATCTCGGGTTTTCGTTTGCCGGCGATTAAACTTCTTTTATTCAGCGTCTTATCAAAAATGAAAACATTTTGGAATACTACAAGTCTCATGCGTTTAGTGGTAAAAAAATAATATAAAAAATCGTTCGGGAAATGAGTTTACTCCCTGGGTACTTTCTTTGTATACTTTTGACTATACGGGCCAAGCCCGGGATTTACGGGAAATCGCGGGTTTTCGTTTGCCGGCGATTAAACTTCTTTTATTCAGCGTCTCATCAAAAATGAAAACATTTTTAAAAACTACAAGTCTTATGCGTTTTAGTGGTGAAAAAATAATTTAAAAAATCGTTCTGGAAATGAGTTTACTCACAGGGTACCTTATTTGTATACATTCGACTATACGTGCCAAGCCCGGGATTTACGGGAAATCGCGGGTTTTCGTTTGCCGGCGATTAAACTGCTTTTATTCAGCGTCTCATCAAAAATGAAAACATTCTTGAAAACTACAAGTCTCATGCGTTTTAGTGGTGAAATATTAATTTAAAAAATCGTTTGGGAAATGAGTTTACTCCCTGGGTACTTTCTTTATATACTTTTGACTATACGGGCCGAGTCCAGGATTTACGGGAAAGCGCAGGTTTTCGTTTGCCGGCGATTAAACTTCTTTTATTCAGCGTCTCATCAAAAATGAAAACATTTTTAAAAACTACAAGTCTCATGCGTTTTAGTGGTGAAAAAGTAATTTAAAAAATCGTTCGGGAAATGAGTTTACTCCCTGGGTACTTTCTTTGTATACTTTTGACTATACAGGCCAAGCCCGGGATTTACGGGAAATCGCGGGTTTTCGTTTGCCGGCGTTTAAACTTCTTTTATTCAGCGTCTCATCAAAAATGAAAATATTTTTGAAAACTACAAGTCTCATGCGTTTTAGTGGTGAAAAAATAATTAAAAAAATCGTTCGGGAAATGAGTTTACTCCCTGGGTACTTTCTTTGTATACTTTTGACTATACGGGCCAAGCCCGGGATTTACGGGAAATCTCGGGTTTTCGTTTGCCGGCGATTAAACTTCTTTTATTCAGCGTCTTATCAAAAATGAAAACATTTTGGAAAACTACAAGTCTCATGCGTTTAGTGGTAAAAAAATAATATAAAAAATCGTTCGGGAAATGAGTTTACTCCCTGGGTACTTTCTTTGTATACTTTTGACTATACGGGCCAAGCCCGGGATTTACGGGAAATCGCGGGTTTTCGTTTGCCGGCGATTAAACTTCTTTTATTCAGCGTCTCATCAAAAATGAAAACATTTTTAAAAACTACAAGTCTTATGCGTTTTAGTGGTGAAAAAATAATTTAAAAAATCGTTCTGGAAATGAGTTTACTCACAGGGTACTTTATTTGTATACATTCGACTATACGTGCCAAGCCCGGGATTTACGGGAAATCGCGGGTTTTCGTTTGCCGGCGATTAAACTGCTTTTATTCAGCGTCTCATCAAAAATGAAAACATTCTTGAAAACTACAAGTCTCATGCGTTTTAGTGGTGAAATAATAATTTAAAAAATCGTTTGGGAAATGAGTTTACTCACAGGGTACTTTCTTTGTATACATTCGACTATACGTGCCAAGCCCGGGATTTACGGGAAATCGCGGGTTTTCGTTTGCCGGCGATTAAACTGCTTTTATTCAGCGTCTCATCAAAAATGAAAACATTCTTGAAAATTACAAGTCTCATGCGTTTTAGTGGTGAAATAATAATTTAAAATATCGTTTGGGAAATGAGTTTACTCCCTGGGTACTTTCTTTGTATACTTTTGACTATACGGGCCAAGCCCGGGATTTACGAGAAATCGCGGGTTTTCGTTTGCCGGCGAATAAACTTCTTTTATTCAGCGTCTCATCAAAAATGAAAACATTTTTGAAAACTACAAGTCTCATGCGTTTTAGAGGTGAAAAAATAATTTAAAAAATCGTTCGGGAAATGAGTTTACTCCCTGGGTACTTTCTTTGTATACTTTTGACTATACGGGCCGAGTCCGGGATTTACGGGAAATCGCGGATTTTCGTTTGCCGGCGATTAAACTTCTTTTATTCAGCGTCCCATCAAATATGAAAATATTTTTGAAAACTACAAGTCTCATGCGTTTTAGTGGTGAAAAAATAATTAAAAAAATCGTTCGGGAAATGAGTTTACTCCCTGGGTACTTTCTTTGTATACTTTTGACTATACGGGCCAAGCCCGGGATTTACGGGAAATCTCGGGTTTTCGTTTGCCGGCGATTAAACTTCTTTTATTCAGCGTCTTATCAAAAATGAAAACATTTTGGAAAACTACAAGTCTCATGCGTTTAGTGGTAAAAAAATAATATAAAAAATCGTTCGGGAAATGAGTTTACTCCCTGGGTACTTTCTTTGTATACTTTTGACTATACGGGCCAAGCCCGGGATTTACGGGAAATCGCGGGTTTTCGTTTGCCGGCGATTAAACTTCTTTTATTCAGCGTCTCATCAAAAATGAAAACATTTTTAAAAACTACAAGTCTTATGCGTTTTAGTGGTGAAAAAATAATTTAAAAAATCGTTCTGGAAATGAGTTTACTCACAGGGTACTTTATTTGTATACATTCACCTATACGTGCCAAGCCCGGGATTTACGGGAAATCGCGGGTTTTCGTTTGCCGGCGATTAAACTGCTTTTATTCAGCGTCTCATCAAAAATGAAAACATTCTTGAAAACTACAAGTCTCATGCGTTTTAGTGGTGAAATAATAATTTAAAAAATCGTTTGGGAAATGAGTTTACTCCCTGGGTACTTTCTTTATATACTTTTGACTATACGGGCCGAGTCCAGGATTTACGGGAAAGCGCAGGTTTTCGTTTGCCGGCGATTAAACTTCTTTTATTCAGCGTCTCATCAAAAATGAAAACATTTTTAAAAACTACAAGTCTCATGCGTTTTAGTGGTGAAAAAGTAATTTAAAAAATCGTTCGGGAAATGAGTTTACTTCCTGGGTACTTTCTTTGTATACTTTTGACTATACAGGCCAAGCCCGGGATTTACGGGAAATCGCGGGTTTTCGTTTGCCGGCGATTAAACTTCTTTTATTCAGCGTCTCATCAAAAATGAAAATATTTTTGAAAACTACAAGTCTCATGCGTTTTAGTGGTGAAAAAATAATTAAAAAAATCGTTCGGGAAGTGAGTTTACTCCCTGGGTACTTTCTTTGTATACTTTTGACTATACGGGCCAAGCCCGGGATTTACGGGAAATCTCGGGTTTTCGTTTGCCGGCGATTAAACTTCTTTTATTCAGCGTCTTATCAAAAATGAAAACATTTTAGAAAACTACAAGTCTCATGCGTTTAGTGGTAAAAAAATAATATAAAAAATCGTTCGGGAAATGAGTTTACTCCCTGGGTACTTTCTTTGTATACTTTTGACTATACGGGCCAAGCCCGGGATTTACGGGAAATCGCGGGTTTTCGTTTGCCGGCGATTAAACTTCTTTTATTCAGCGTCTCATCAAAAATGAAAACATTTTTAAAAAATACAAGTCTTATGCGTTTTAGTGGTGAAAAAATAATTTAAAAAATCGTTCTGGAAATGATTTTAATCCCTGGGTACTTTCTTTGTATACTTTTGACTATACGGGCCGAGTCCGGGATTTAGGGAAATCGCAGGTTTTCGTTTGCCGGCGATTAAACTGCTTTTATTCAGCGTCTCATCAAAAATGAAAACATTTTTGAAAACTACAAGTCTCATGCGATTTAGTGGTGAAAAAATAATTTAAAAAGTCGTTCGGGAAATGAGTTTACTCCCTGGGTACTTTCTTTGTATACTTTTGACTATACGGGCCAAGCCGGGATTTACGGGAAATCGCGGGTTTTCGTTAGCCGGCGATTAAACTTCTTTTATTCAGCGTCTTATCAAAAATGAAAACAGTTTTAAAAACTACAAGTCTTATGCGTTTTAGTGGTGAAAAAATAATTTAAAAAATCGTTCTGGAAATGAGTTTACTCACAGGGTACTTTATTTGTATACATTCGACTATACGTGCCAAGCCCGGGATTTACGGGAAATCGCGGGTTTTCGTTTGCCGGCGATTAAACTGCTTTTATTCAGCGTCTCATCAAAAACGAAAACATTCTTGAAAACTACAAGTCTCATGCGTTTTAGTGGTGAAATAATAATTTAAAAAATCGTTTGGGAAATGAGTTTACTCCCTGGGTACTTTCTTTGTATACTTTTGACTATACGGGCCGAGTCCAGGATTTACGGGAAAGCGCAGGTTTTCGTTTGCCGGCGATTAAACTTCTTTTATTCAGCGTCTCATCAAAAATGAAAACATTTTTAAAAACTACAAGTCTCATGCGTTTTAGTGGTGAAAAAGTATTTTAAAAAATCGTTCGAGAAATGAGTTTACTCCCTGTGTACTTTCTTTGTATACTTTTGACTATACAGGCCAAGCCCGGGATTTACGGGAAATCGCGGGTTTTCGTTTGCCGGCGATTAAACTTCTTTTATTCAGCGTCTCATCAAAAATGAAAATATTTTTGAAAACTACAAGTCTCATGCGTTTTAGTGGTGAAAAAATAATTTAAAAAATCGTTCGGGAAATGAGTTTACTCCCTGGGTACTTTCTTTGTATACTTTTGACTATACGGGCCAAGCCGAGATTTACGGGAAATCGCGGGTTTTCGTTTGCCGGCGATTAAACGTCTTTTATTCAGCGTCTCATCAAAAATGAAAACATTTTTAAAAACTACAAGTCTTATGCGTTTTAGTGGTGAAAAAATAATTTAAAAAATCGTTCGGGAAATGAGTTTACTCCCTGGGTACTTTCTTTGTATACTTTTGACTATACGGGCCAAGCCGAGATTTACGGGAAATCGCGGGTTTTCGTTTGCCGGCGATTAAACGTCTTTTATTCAGCGTCTCATCAAAAATGAAAACATTTTTAAAAACTACAAGTCTTATGCGTTTTAGTGGTGAAAAAATAATTTAAAAAATCGTTCGGGAAATGAGTTTACTCCCTGGGTACTTTCTTTGTATACTTTTGACTATACGGGCCAAGCCGAGATTTACGGGAAGTCGCGGGTTTTCGTTTGCCGGCGATTAAACGTCTTTTATTCAGCGTCTCATCAAAAATGAAAACATTTTTAAAAACTACAGGTCTTATGCGTTTTAGTAGTGAAAAAATAATTTAAAAAATCGTTCTGGAAATGAGTTTACTCACAGGGTACTTTCTTTGTATACATTCGACTATACGGGCCAAGCCCGGGATTTACGGGAAATCGCGGGTTTTCGTTTTCCAGCGATTAAGCCTCTTTCATTAAGCGTCTCATCAAAAATGAAAACATTTTTGAAAACTACAAGTCTCATGCGTTTTAGTGGTGAAAAAAAAATTTAAAAAATCGTTCCGGAAATGAGTTTACTCCCTGGGTACTTTCTTTGTATACATTCGGCTATACGGGCCAAGCCCCGGATTTACGGGAAATCGCGGGATTTCGTTTGCCGGCGATTAAACTGCTTTTATTCAACGTCTTATCAAAAATGAAAACATTTTTAAAAACTGCAAGTCTCATGCGTTTTAGTGGTGAAAAAGTAATTTAAAAAATCGTTCGGGAAATGAGTTTACTCCCTGGGGACTTTCTTTGTATACTTTTGACTATACGGGCCAAGCCCGGGATTTACGGGAAATCGCGGGTTTCGTTTGCCGGCGATTAAACTTCCTTTATTCAGCGTCTCATCAAAAATGAAAACATTTTTGAAAAGTACAAGTCTCATGCGTTTTAGTGGTGAAAAAGTAATTTAAAAAATCGTTCGGGAAATGAGTTTACTTCCTGGGTACTTTCTTTGTATACTTTTGACTATACAGGCCAAGCCCGGGATTTACGGGAAATCGCGGGTTTTCGTTTGCCGGCGATTAAACGTCTTTTATTCAGCGTCTCATCAAAAATGAAAACATTTTTAAAAACTACAAGTCTTATGCGTTTTAGTAGTGAAAAAATAATTTAAAAAATCGTTCTGGAAATGAGTTTACTCACAAGGTACTTTCTTTGTATACATTCGACTATACGGGCCAAGCCCGGGATTTACGGAAAATCGCGGGTTTTCGTTTTCCAGCGATTAAACCTCTTTCATTAAACGTCTCATCAAAAATGAAAACATTTTTGAAAACTACAAGTCTCATGCGTTTTAGTGATGAAAAAAAAATTTAAAAAATCGTTCGAGAAATGAGTTTACTCCCTGGGTACTTTCTTTGTATACTTTTGACTATACAGGCCAACCCGGGATTTACGGGAAATCGCGGGTTTTCGTTTGCCGGCGATTAAACTTCTTTTATTCAGCGTCTCATCAAAAATGAAAATTTTTTTGAAAACTACAAGTCTCATGCGTTTTAGTGGTGAAAAAATAATTTAAAAAATCGTTCGGGAAATGAGTTTACTCCCTGGGTACTTTCTTTGTATACTTTTGACTATACGGGCCAAGCCGAGATTTACGGGAAATCGCGGGTTTTCGTTTGCCGGCGATTAAACGTCTTTTATTCAGCGTCTCATCAAAAATGAAAACATTTTTAAAAACTACAAGTCTTATGCGTTTTAGTGGTGAAAAAATAATTTAAAAAATCGTTCGGGAAATGAGTTTACTCCCTGGGTACTTTCTTTGTATACTTTTGACTATACGGGCCAAGCCGAGATTTACGGGAAGTCGCGGGTTTTCGTTTGCCGGCGATTAAACGTCTTTTATTCAGCGTCTCATCAAAAATGAAAACATTTTTAAAAACTACAGGTCTTATGCGTTTTAGTAGTGAAAAAATAATTTAAAAAATCGTTCTGGAAATGAGTTTACTCACAGGGTACTTTCTTTGTATACATTCGACTATACGGGCCAAGCCCGGGATTTACGGGAAATCGCGGGTTTTCGTTTTCCAGCGATTAAGCCTCTTTCATTAAGCGTCTCATCAAAATTGAAAACATTTTTGAAAAGTACAAGTCTCATGCGTTTTAGTGGTGAAAAAGTAATTTAAAAAATCGTTCGGGAAATGAGTTTACTTCCTGGGTACTTTCTTTGTATACTTTTGACTATACAGGCCAAGCCCGGGATTTACGGGAAATCGCGGGTTTTCGTTTGCCGGCGATTAAACTTCTTTTATTCAGCGTCTCATCAAAAATGAAAACAATTTTGAAAACTACAAGTCTCATGCGTTTTAGTGGTGAAAAAGTAATTTAAAAAATCGTTTGGGAAATGAGTTTACTCCCTGGGTACTTTCTTTGTATACTTTTGACTATACGGGCCAAGCCGGGATTTACGGGAAATCGCGGGTTTTCGTTTGCCGGCGATTAAACGTCTTTTATTCAGCGTCTCATCAAAAATGAAAACATTTTTAAAAACTACAAGTCTTATGCGTTTTAGTAGTGAAAAAATAATTTAAAAAATCGTTCTGGAAATGAGTTTACTCACAAGGTACTTTCTTTGTATACATTCGACTATACGGGCCAAGCCCGGGATTTACGGAAAATCGCGGGTTTTCGTTTTCCAGCGATTAAACCTCTTTCATTAAGCGTCTCATCAAAAATGAAAACATTTTTGAAAACTACAAGTCTCATGCGTTTTAGTGGTGAAAAAAAAATTTAAAAAATCGTTCGGGAAATGAGTTTACTCCCTGGGCACTTTCTTTGTATACTTTTGACTATACGGGCCAAGCCCGGGATTTACGGGAATTCGAGGGTTTCGTTTGCCGGCGATTAAACTTCCTTTATTCAGCGTCTCATCAAAAATGAAAACATTTTTGAAAAGTACAAGTCTCATGCGTTTTAGTGGTGAAAAAGTAATTTAAAAAATTGTTCGGGAAATGAGTTTACTTCCTGGGTACTTTCTTTGTATACTTTTGACTATGCAGGCCAAGCCCGGGATTTACGGGAAATCGCAGGTTTTCGTTTGCCGGCGATTAAACTTCTTTTATTCAGCGTCTCATCAAAAATGAAAACATTTTTGAAAACTACAAGTCTCATGCGTTTTAGTGGTGAAAAAGTAATTTAAAAAATCGTTTGGGAAATGAGTTTACTCCCTGGGTACTTTCTTCGTATACTTTTGACTATACGGGCCAAGCCGGGATTTACGGGAAATCGCGGGTTTTCGTTTGCCGGCGATTAAACGTCTTTTATTCAGCGTCTCATCAAAAATGAAAACATTTTTAAAAACAACAAGTCTTATGCGTTTTAGTAGTGAAAAAATAATTTAAAAAATCGTTCTGGAAATGAGTTTACTCACAAGGTACTTTCTTTGTATACATTCGACTATACGGGCCAAGCCCGGGATTTACGGGAAATCGCGGGTTTTCGTTTTCCAGCGATTAAACCTCTTTCATTAAGCGTCTCATCAAAAATGAAAACATTTTTGAAAACTACAAGTCTCATGCGTTTTAGTGGTGAAAAAAAGATTTAAAAAATCGTTCGGGAAATGAGTTTACTCCCTGGGTACTTTCTCTGTATACATTCGGCTATACGGGCCAACCCCGGATTTACGGGAAATCGCGGGATTTCGTTTGCCGGCGATTAAACTGCTTTTATTCAGCGTCTTATCAAAAATGAAAACATTTTTAAAAACTGCAAGTCTCATGCGTTTTAGTGGTGAAAAAGTAATTTAAAAAATCGTTCAGGAAATGATTTTACTCCCTGGGTACTTTCTTTGTATACTTTTGACTATACGGGCCAAGCCCGGGATTTACGGGAAATCGCGGGTTTCGTTTGCCGGCGATTAAACTTCCTTTATTCAGCGTCTCATCAAAAATGAAAACATTTTTGAAAACTGCAAGTCTCATGCGTTTTAGTGGTGAAAAAAAAATTTAAAAAATCGTTCGGAAATGAGTTTACTCCCTGGGTACTTTCTTTGTATACATTCGACTATACGGGCCAAGCCCGGGATTTACGGGAAATCGCGGGTTTTCGTTTTCCAGCGATTAAACTGCTTTTATTCAGCGTCTTATCAAAAATGAAAACATTTTTAAAAACTGCAAGTCTCATGCGTTTTAGTGGTGAAAAAGTAATTTAAAAAATCGTTCAGGAAATGATTTTACTCCCTGGGTACTTTCTTTGTATACTTTTGACTATACGGGCCAAGCCCGGGATTTACGGGAAATCGCGGGTTTCGTTTGCCGGCGATTAAACTGCTTTTATTCAGCGTCTCATTAAAAATGAAAACATTTTTGAAATCTACAAGTCTCATGCGTTTTAGTGGTGAAAAAGTAATTTAAAAAATCGTTTGGGAAATGAGTTTACTCCCTGGGTACTTTCTTTGTATACTTTTGACTATACGGGCCAAGCCCGGGATTTACGGGAAATCGCAGGTTTTCGTTTGCCGGCGAATAAACTTCTTTTATTCAGCGTCTCATCAAAAATGAAAACATTTTTAAAAACTACAAGTCTCATGCGTTTTAGTGGTGAAAAAATAATTTAAAAAATCGTTCGGGAAATGAGTTTACTGCCTGGGTACTTTCTTTGTATACTTTTGACTATAGGGGCCGAGTCCGGGATTTACGGGAAATCGCGGATTTTCGTGTGCCGGCGATTAAACTTCTTTTATTCAGCGTCCCATCAAATATGAAAATATTTTTGAAAACTACAAGTCTCATGCGTTTAGTGGTAAAAAAATAATAGAAAAAATCGTTCGGGAAATGAGTTTACTCCCTGGGTACTTTCTTTGTATACTTTTGACTATACGGGCCAAGCCCGGGATTTACGGGAAATCGCAGGTTTTCGTTTGCCGGCGAATAAACTTCTTTTATTCAGCGTCTCATCAAAAATGAAAACATTTTTAAAAACTACAAGTCTCATGCGTTTTAGTGGTGAAAAAATAATTTAAAAAATCGTTCGGGAAATGAGTTTACTGCCTGGGTACTTTCTTTGTATACTTTTGACTATAGGGGCCGAGTCCGGGATTTACGGGAAATCGCGGATTTTCGTGTGCCGGCGATTAAACTTCTTTTATTCAGCGTCCCATCAAATATAAAAATATTTTTGAAAACTACAAGTCTCATGCGTTTAGTGGTAAAAAAATAATAGAAAAAATCGTTCGGGAAATGAGTTTACTCCCTGGGTAATTTCTTTGTATACTTTTGACTATACGGGCCAAGCCCGAGATTTACGGGAAATCGCGGGTTATCGTTTGCTGGCGATTAAACTTCTTTTATTCAGCGTCTCATCAAAAATGAAAACATTTTTAAAAACTACAAGTCTTATGCGTTTTAGTGGTAAAAAAATAATAGAAAAAATCGTTCGGGAAATGAGTTTACTCCCTGGGTAATTTCTTTGTATACTTTTGACTATACGGGCCAAGCCCGAGATTTACGGGAAATCGCGGGTTATCGTTTGCTGGCGATTAAACTTCTTTTATTCAGCGTCTCATCAAAAATGAAAACATTTTTAAAAACTACAAGTCTTATGCGTTTTAGTGGTGAAAAAATAATTTAAAAAATCGTTCTGGAAATGAGTTTACTAACAGGGTACTTTCTTTGTATATATTCGACTATACGGGCCGAGTCCAGGATTTACGGGAAATCGCAGGTTTTCGTTTGCCGGCGATTAAACTTCTTTTATTCAGCGTCTTATCAAAAATGAAAACAGTTTTAAAAACTACAAGTCTTATGCGTTTTAGTGGTGAAAAAATAATTTAAAAAATCGTTCTGGAAATGAGTTTACTCACAGGGTACTTTCTTTGTATACATTCGACTATACGTGCCAAGCCCGGGATTTACGGGAAATCGCGGGTTTTCGTTTGCCGGCGATTAAACTGCTTTTATTCAGCGTCTCATCAAAAATGAAAACATTCTTGAAAACTACAAGTCTCATGCGTTTTAGTGGTGAAATAATAATTTAAAAAATCGTATGGGAAATGAGTTTACTCCCTGGGTACTTTCTTTGTATACTTTTGACTATACGGGCCGAGTCCAGGATTTACGGGAAATCGCAGGTTTTTGTTTGCCGGCGATTAAACTTCTTTTATTCAGCGTCTCATCAAAAATGAAAACATTTTTAAAAACTACAAGTCTCATGCGTTTTAGTGGTGAAAAAATAATTTAAAAAATCGTTCTGGAAATGAGTTTACTCACAGGGTACTTTCTTTGTATACATTCGACTATACGTGCCAAGCCCGGGATTTACGGGAAATCGCGGGTTTTCGTTTGCCGGCGATTAAACTGCTTTTATTCAGCGTCTCATCAAAAATGAAAACATTCTTGAAAACTACAAGTCTCATGCGTTTTAGTGGTGAAATAATAATTTAAAAAATCGTATGGGAAATGAGTTTACTCCCTGGGTACTTTCTTTGTATACTTTTGACTATACGGGCCGAGTCCAGGATTTACGGGAAATCGCAGGTTTTTGTTTGCCGGCGATTAAACTTCTTTTATTCAGCGTCTCATCAAAAATGAAAACATTTTTAAAAACTACAAGTCTTATGCGTTTTAGTGGTGAAAAAATAATTTAAAAAATCGTTCTGGAAATGAGTTTACTCGCTGGGTACTTTCTTTGTATGCCTTTGCCTATATGGGCCAAGCCTGGGATTTACGGGAAATCGCGGGTTTTCGTTTGCCGGCGATTAAACTTCTTTTATTCAGCGTCTCATCAAAAATGAAAACATTTTTAAAAACTACAAGTCTTATGCGTTTTAGTGGTGAAAAAATAATTTAAAAAATCGTTCTGGAAATGAGTTTACTCGCTGGGTACTTTCTTTGTATGCCTTTGACTATAGGGGCCGAGTCCGGGATTTACGGGAAATCGCGGATTTTCGTGTGCCGGCGATTAAACTTCTTTTATTCAGCGTCCCATCAAATATAAAAATATTTTTGAAAACTACAAGTCTCATGCGTTTAGTGGTAAAAAAATAATAGAAAAAATCGTTCGGGAAATGAGTTTACTCCCTGGGTAATTTCTTTGTATACTTTTGACTATACGGGCCAAGCCCGAGATTTACGGGAAATCGCGGGTTATCGTTTGCTGGCGATTAAACTTCTTTTATTCAGCGTCTCATCAAAAATGAAAACATTTTTAAAAACTACAAGTCTTATGCGTTTTAGTGGTGAAAAAATAATTTAAAAATTCGTTCTGGAAATGAGTTTACTCCCTGGGTACTTTCTTTTTATACCTTTGCCTATACGGGCCGAGTCCGGGATTTAGTGAAATCGCAGGTTTTCGTTTGCCGGCGATTAAACTGCTTTTATTCAGCGTCTCATCAAAAATGAAAACATTTTTAAAAACTACAAGTCTTATGCGTTTTAGTGGTGAAAAAATAATTTAAAAAATCGTTCTGGAAATGAGTTTACTCACAGGGTACTTTCTTTGTATACATTCGACTATACGTGCCAAGCCCGGGATTTACGGGAAATCGCGGGTTTTCGTTTGCCGGCGATTAAACTGCTTTTATTCAGCGTCTCATCAAAAATGAAAACATTTTTGAAAACTACAAGTCTCATGCGTTTTAGTGGTGCAAAAATAATTTAAAAAATCGTTCGGGAAATGAGTTTACTCCCTGGGTACTTTCTTTGTATACTTTTGACTATACGGGCCAAGCCGGGATTTACGGGAAATTGCGGGTTTTCGTTTGCCGGCGAGTAAACTTCTTTTATTCAGCGTCTCATCAAAGATGAAAACTTTTTTAAAAACTACAAGTCTTATGCGTTTTAGTGGTGAAAAAATAATTTAAAAAATCGTTCTGGAAATGAGTTTACTCGCTGGGTACTTTCTTTGTATGCCTTTGCCTATATGGGCCGAGTCCAGGATTTAGGGAAATCGCAGGTTTTAGTTTGCCGGCGATTAAACTGCTTTTATTCAGCGTCTCATCAAAAATGAAAATTTTTTTGAAAACTACAAGTCTCATGCGTTTTATTGGTGCAAAAATGATTTAAAAAATCGTTCGGGAAATGAGTTTACTCCCTGGGTACTTTCTTTGTATACTTTTGACTATACGGGCCAAGCCGGGATTTACGGGAAATCGCGGGTTTTCGTTTGCCGGCGATTAAACTTCTTTTATTCAGCGTCTCATCAAAAATGAAAACATTTTTAAAAACTACAAGTTTTATGCGTTTCAGTGGTGACAAAATAATTTAAAAAATCGTTCTGGAAATGAGTTTACTCGCTGGGTACTTTCTTTGTATGCCTTTGCCTATATGGGCCGAGTCCAGGATTTAGGGAAATCGCAGGTTTTAGTTTGCCGGCGATTAAACTGCTTTTATTCAGCTTCTCATCAAAAATGAAAAAATTTTTGAAAACTACAAGTCTCATGCGTTTTAGTGGTGCAAAAATGATTTAAAAAATCGTTCGGGAAATGAGTTTACACCCTGGGTACTTTATTTGTATACTTTTGACCATACGGGCCAAGCCGGGATTTACGGGAAATCGCGGGTTTTCGTTTGCCGGCGATTAAACTTCTTTTATTCAGCGTCTCATCAAAAATGAAAACATTTTTAAAAACTACAAGTTTTATGCGTTTCAGTGGTGACAAAATAATTTAAAAAATCGTTCTGGAAATGAGTTTACTCACAGGGTAATTTCTTTGTATACATTCGACTATACGTGCCAAGCCCGGGATTTACGGGAAATCGCGGGTTTTCGTTTCCTGGCGATTAAACTTCTTTTATTCAGCGTCTCACCAAAAATGAAAATATTTTTAAAAACTACAAGTCTTATGCGTTTTAGTGGTGACAAAATAATTTAAAAAATCGTTCTGGAAATGAGTTTACTCACAGGATACTTTCTTTGTATACATTCGACTATACGTGCCAAGCCCGGGATTTACGGGAAATCGCGGGTTTTCGTTTGCCGGCGATTAAACTGCTTTTATTCAGCGTCTCATCAAAAATGAAAACATTCTTGAAAATTACAAGTCTTATGCGTTTTAGTGGTGAAAAAATAATTTAAAAAATCGTTCTGGAAATGAGTTTACTCGCTGGGTACTTTCTTTGTATGCCTTTGCCTATATGGGCCGAGTCCAGGATTTAGGGAAATCGCATGTTTTAGTTTGCCGGCGATTAAACTGCTTTTATTCAGCGTCTCATCAAAAATGAAAAAATTTTTGAAAACTACAAGTCTCATGCGTTTTAGTGGTGCAAAAATGATTTAAAAAATCGTTCGGGAAATGAGTTTACTCCCTGGGTACTTTCTTTGTATACTTTTGACTATACGGGCCAAGCCGGGATTTACGGGAAATCGCGGGTTTTCGTTTGCCGGCGATTAAACTTCTTTTATTCAGCGTCTCATCAAAAATAAAAACATTTTTAAAAACTACAAGTTTTATGCGTTTCAGTGGTGACAAAATAATTTAAAAAATCGTTCTGGAAATGAGTTTACTCACAGGGTAATTTCTTTGTATACATTCGACTATACGTGCCAAGCCCGGGATTTACGGGAAATCGCGGGTTTTCGTTTCCTGGCGATTAAACTTCTTTTATTCAGCGTCTCACCAAAAATGAAAATATTTTTAAAAACTACAAGTCTTATGCGTTTTAGTGGTGACAAAATAATTTAAAAAATCGTTCTGGAAATGAGTTTACTCACAGGATACTTTCTTTGTATACATTTGACTATACGTGCCAAGCCCGGGATTTACGGGAAATCGCGGGTTTTCGTTTGCCGGCGATTAAACTGCTTTTATTCAGCGTCTCATCAAAAATGAAAACATTCTTGAAAATTACAAGTCTCATGCGTTTTAGTGGTGAAAAAATAATTTAAAAAATCGTTCGGGAAATGAGTTTACTCCCTGGGTACTTTCTTTGTATACTTTTGACTATACGGGCCGAGTCCGGGATTTACGGGAAATCGCGGATTTTCGTTTGCCGGCGATTAAACTTCTCTTATTCAGCGTCCCATCAAATATGAAAATATTTTTGAAAACTACAAGTCTCATGCGTTTTAGTGGTGAAAAAATAATTAAAAAATCGTTCGGGAAATGAGTTTACTCACAGGGTACTTTCTTTGTATACTTTTGACTATACGGGCCAAGCCCGGGATTTACGGGAAATCGCGGGTTTTCGTTTGCTGGCGATTAAACTGCTTTTATTCAGCGTCTCATCAAAAATGAAAACATTCTTGAAAATTACAAGTCTCATGCGTTTTAGTGGTGAAAAAATAATTTAAAAAATCGTTCGGGAAATGAGTTTACTCCCTGGGTACTTTCTTTGTATACTTTTGACTATACGGGCCGAGTCCGGGATTTACGGGAAATCGCGGATTTTCGTTTGCCGGCGATTAAACTTCTTTTATTCAGCGTCCCATCAAATATGAAAATATTTTTGAAAACTACAAGTCTCATGCGTTTTAGTGGTGAAAAAATAATTAAAAAAATCGTTCGGGAAATGAGTTTACTCACAGGGTACTTTCTTTGTATACTTTTGACTATACGGGCCAAGCCCGGGATTTACGGGAAATCTCGGGTTTTCGTTTGCCGGCGATTAAACTTCTTTTATTCAGCGTCTCATCAAAAATGAAAACATTTTTAAAAACTACAAGTCTCATGCGTTTTAGTGGTGAAAAAGTAATTTAAAAAATCGTTCAGGAAATGATTTTACTCCCTGGGTACTTTCTTTGTATACTTTTGACTATACGGGCCAAGCCCGGGATTTACGGGAAATCGCGGGTTTCGTTTGCCGGCGATTAAACTTCCTTTATTCAGCGTCTCATCAAAAATGAAAACATTTTTGAAAACTGCAAGTCTCATGCGTTTTAGTGGTGAAAAAAAAATTTAAAAAATCGTTCGGGAAATGAGTTTACTCCCTGGGTACTTTCTTTGTATACATTCGACTATACGGGCCAAGCCCGGGATTTACGGGAAATCGCGGGTTTTCGTTTTCCAGCGATTAAACTGCTTTTATTCAGCGTCTTATCAAAAATGAAAACATTTTTAAAAACTGCAAGTCTCATGCGTTTTAGTGGTGAAAAAGTAATTTAAAAAATCGTTCAGGAAATGATTTTACTCCCTGGGTACTTTCTTTGTATACTTTTGACTATACGGGCCAAGCCCGGGATTTACGGGAAATCGCGGGTTTCGTTTGCCGGCGATTAAACTGCTTTTATTCAGCGTCTCATCAAAAATGAAAACATTTTTGAAATCTACAAGTCTCATGCGTTTTAGTGGTGAAAAAGTAATTTAAAAAATCGTTTGGGAAATGAGTTTACTCCCTGGGTACTTTCTTTGTATACTTTTGACTATACGGGCCAAGCCCGGGATTTACGGGAAATCGCAGGTTTTCGTTTGCCGGCGAATAAACTTCTTTTATTCAGCGTCTCATCAAAAATGAAAACATTTTTAAAAACTACAAGTCTCATGCGTTTTAGTGGTGAAAAAATAATTTAAAAAATCGTTCGGGAAATGAGTTTACTGCCTGGGTACTTTCTTTGTATACTTTTGACTATAGGGGCCGAGTCCGGGATTTACGGGAAATCGCGGATTTTCGTGTGCCGGCGATTAAACTTCTTTTATTCAGCGTCCCATCAAATATGAAAATATTTTTGAAAACTACAAGTCTCATGCGTTTAGTGGTAAAAAAATAATAGAAAAAATCGTTCGGGAAATGAGTTTACTCCCTGGGTACTTTCTTTGTATACTTTTGACTATACGGGCCAAGCCCGGGATTTACGGGAAATCGCAGGTTTTCGTTTGCCGGCGAATAAACTTCTTTTATTCAGCGTCTCATCAAAAATGAAAACATTTTTAAAAACTACAAGTCTCATGCGTTTTAGTGGTGAAAAAATAATTTAAAAAATCGTTCGGGAAATGAGTTTACTGCCTGGGTACTTTCTTTGTATACTTTTGACTATAGGGGCCGAGTCCGGGATTTACGGGAAATCGCGGATTTTCGTGTGCCGGCGATTAAACTTCTTTTATTCAGCGTCCCATCAAATATAAAAATATTTTTGAAAACTACAAGTCTCATGCGTTTAGTGGTAAAAAAATAATAGAAAAAATCGTTCGGGAAATGAGTTTACTCCCTGGGTAATTTCTTTGTATACTTTTGACTATACGGGCCAAGCCCGAGATTTACGGGAAATCGCGGGTTATCGTTTGCTGGCGATTAAACTTCTTTTATTCAGCGTCTCATCAAAAATGAAAACATTTTTAAAAACTACAAGTCTTATGCGTTTTAGTGGTAAAAAAATAATAGAAAAAATCGTTCGGGAAATGAGTTTACTCCCTGGGTAATTTCTTTGTATACTTTTGACTATACGGGCCAAGCCCGAGATTTACGGGAAATCGCGGGTTATCGTTTGCTGGCGATTAAACTTCTTTTATTCAGCGTCTCATCAAAAATGAAAACATTTTTAAAAACTACAAGTCTTATGCGTTTTAGTGGTGAAAAAATAATTTAAAAAATCGTTCTGGAAATGAGTTTACTAACAGGGTACTTTCTTTGTATATATTCGACTATACGGGCCGAGTCCAGGATTTACGGGAAATCGCAGGTTTTCGTTTGCCGGCGATTAAACTTCTTTTATTCAGCGTCTTATCAAAAATGAAAACAGTTTTAAAAACTACAAGTCTTATGCGTTTTAGTGGTGAAAAAATAATTTAAAAAATCGTTCTGGAAATGAGTTTACTCACAGGGTACTTTCTTTGTATACATTCGACTATACGTGCCAAGCCCGGGATTTACGGGAAATCGCGGGTTTTCGTTTGCCGGCGATTAAACTGCTTTTATTCAGCGTCTCATCAAAAATGAAAACATTCTTGAAAACTACAAGTCTCATGCGTTTTAGTGGTGAAATAATAATTTAAAAAATCGTATGGGAAATGAGTTTACTCCCTGGGTACTTTCTTTGTATACTTTTGACTATACGGGCCGAGTCCAGGATTTACGGGAAATCGCAGGTTTTTGTTTGCCGGCGATTAAACTTCTTTTATTCAGCGTCTCATCAAAAATGAAAACATTTTTAAAAACTACAAGTCTCATGCGTTTTAGTGGTGAAAAAGTAATTTAAAAAATCGTTCAGGAAATGATTTTACTCCCTGGGTACTTTCTTTGTATACTTTTGACTATACGGGCCAAGCCCGGGATTTACGGGAAATCGCGGGTTTCGTTTGCCGGCGATTAAACTGCTTTTATTCAGCGTCTCATCAAAAATGAAAACATTTTTGAAATCTACAAGTCTCATGCGTTTTAGTGGTGAAAAAGTAATTTAAAAAATCGTTTGGGAAATGAGTTTACTCCCTGGGTACTTTCTTTGTATACTTTTGACTATACGGGCCAAGCCCGGGATTTACGGGAAATCGCAGGTTTTCGTTTGCCGGCGAATAAACTTCTTTTATTCAGCGTCTCATCAAAAATGAAAACATTTTTAAAAACTACAAGTCTTATGCGTTTTAGTGGTGAAAAAATAATTTAAAAAATCGTTCTGGAAATGAGTTTACTAACAGGGTACTTTCTTTGTATATATTCGACTATACGGGCCGAGTCCAGGATTTACGGGAAATCGCAGGTTTTCGTTTGCCGGCGATTAAACTTCTTTTATTCAGCGTCTTATCAAAAATGAAAACAGTTTTAAAAACTACAAGTCTTATGCGTTTTAGTGGTGAAAAAATAATTTAAAAAATCGTTCTGGAAATGAGTTTACTCACAGGGTACTTTCTTTGTATACATTCGACTATACGTGCCAAGCCCGGGATTTACGGGAAATCGCGGGTTTTCGTTTGCCGGCGATTAAACTGCTTTTATTCAGCGTCTCATCAAAAATGAAAACATTCTTGAAAACTACAAGTCTCATGCGTTTTAGTGGTGAAATAATAATTTAAAAAATCGTATGGGAAATGAGTTTACTCCCTGGGTACTTTCTTTGTATACTTTTGACTATACGGGCCGAGTCCAGGATTTACGGGAAATCGCAGGTTTTTGTTTGCCGGCGATTAAACTTCTTTTATTCAGCGTCTCATCAAAAATGAAAACATTTTTAAAAACTACAAGTCTTATGCGTTTTAGTGGTGAAAAAATAATTTAAAAAATCGTTCTGGAAATGAGTTTACTCGCTGGGTACTTTCTTTGTATGCCTTTGCCTATATGGGCCAAGCCCGGGATTTACGGGAAATCGCGGGTTTTCGTTTGCCGGCGATTAAACTTCTTTTATTCAGCGTCTCATCAAAAATGAAAACATTTTTAAAAACTACAAGTCTTATGCGTTTTAGTGGTGAAAAAATAATTTAAAAAATCGTTCTGGAAATGAGTTTACTCGCTGGGTACTTTCTTTGTATGCCTTTGACTATAGGGGCCGAGTCCGGGATTTACGGGAAATCGCGGATTTTCGTGTGCCGGCGATTAAACTTCTTTTATTCAGCGTCCCATCAAATATAAAAATATTTTTGAAAACTACAAGTCTCATGCGTTTAGTGGTAAAAAAATAATAGAAAAAATCGTTCGGGAAATGAGTTTACTCCCTGGGTAATTTCTTTGTATACTTTTGACTATACGGGCCAAGCCCGAGATTTACGGGAAATCGCGGGTTATCGTTTGCTGGCGATTAAACTTCTTTTATTCAGCGTCTCATCAAAAATGAAAACATTTTTAAAAACTACAAGTCTTATGCGTTTTAGTGGTGAAAAAATAATTTAAAAATTCGTTCTGGAAATGAGTTTACTCCCTGGGTACTTTCTTTGTATACCTTTGCCTATACGGGCCGAGTCCGGGATTTAGTGAAATCGCAGGTTTTCGTTTGCCGGCGATTAAACTGCTTTTATTCAGCGTCTCATCAAAAATGAAAACATTTTTAAAAACTACAAGTCTTATGCGTTTTAGTGGTGAAAAAATAATTTAAAAAATCGTTCTGGAAATGAGTTTACTCACAGGGTACTTTCTTTGTATACATTCGACTATACGTGCCAAGCCCGGGATTTACGGGAAATCGCGGGTTTTCGTTTGCCGGCGATTAAACTGCTTTTATTCAGCGTCTCATCAAAAATGAAAACATTTTTGAAAACTACAAGTCTCATGCGTTTTAGTGGTGCAAAAATAATTTAAAAAATCGTTCGGGAAATGAGTTTACTCCCTGGGTACTTTCTTTGTATACTTTTGACTATACGGGCCAAGCCGGGATTTACGGGAAATTGCGGGTTTTCGTTTGCCGGCGAGTAAACTTCTTTTATTCAGCGTCTCATCAAAGATGAAAACTTTTTTAAAAACTACAAGTCTTATGCGTTTTAGTGGTGAAAAAATAATTTAAAAAATCGTTCTGGAAATGAGTTTACTCGCTGGGTACTTTCTTTGTATGCCTTTGCCTATATGGGCCGAGTCCAGGATTTAGGGAAATCGCAGGTTTTAGTTTGCCGGCGATTAAACTGCTTTTATTCAGCGTCTCATCAAAAATGAAAAAATTTTTGAAAACTACAAGTCTCATGCGTTTTAGTGGTGCAAAAATGATTTAAAAAATCGTTCGGGAAATGAGTTTACTCCCTGGGTACTTTCTTTGTATACTTTTGACTATACGGGCCAAGCCGGGATTTACGGGAAATCGCGGGTTTTCGTTTGCCGGCGATTAAACTTCTTTTATTCAGCGTCTCATCAAAAATGAAAACATTTTTAAAAACTACAAGTTTTATGCGTTTCAGTGGTGACAAAATAATTTAAAAAATCGTTCTGGAAATGAGTTTACTCGCTGGGTACTTTCTTTGTATGCCTTTGCCTATATGGGCCGAGTCCAGGATTTAGGGAAATCGCAGGTTTTAGTTTGCCGGCGATTAAACTGCTTTTATTCAGCTTCTCATCAAAAATGAAAAAATTTTTGAAAACTACAAGTCTCATGCGTTTTAGTGGTGCAAAAATGATTTAAAAAATCGTTCGGGAAATGAGTTTACACCCTGGGTACTTTCTTTGTATACTTTTGACCATACGGGCCAAGCCGGGATTTACGGGAAATCGCGGGTTTTCGTTTGCCGGCGATTAAACTTCTTTTATTCAGCGTCTCATCAAAAATGAAAACATTTTTAAAAACTACAAGTTTTATGCGTTTCAGTGGTGACAAAATAATTTAAAAAATCGTTCTGGAAATGAGTTTACTCACAGGGTAATTTCTTTGTATACATTCGACTATACGTGCCAAGCCCGGGATTTACGGGAAATCGCGGGTTTTCGTTTCCTGGCGATTAAACTTCTTTTATTCAGCGTCTCACCAAAAATGAAAATATTTTTAAAAACTACAAGTCTTATGCGTTTTAGTGGTGACAAAATAATTTAAAAAATCGTTCTGGAAATGAGTTTACTCACAGGATACTTTCTTTGTATACATTCGACTATACGTGCCAAGCCCGGGATTTACGGGAAATCGCGGGTTTTCGTTTGCCGGCGATTAAACTGCTTTTATTCAGCGTCTCATCAAAAATGAAAACATTCTTGAAAATTACAAGTCTTATGCGTTTTAGTGGTGAAAAAATAATTTAAAAAATCGTTCTGGAAATGAGTTTACTCGCTGGGTACTTTCTTTGTATGCCTTTGCCTATATGGGCCGAGTCCAGGATTTAGGGAAATCGCAGGTTTTAGTTTGCCGGCGATTAAACTGCTTTTATTCAGCGTCTCATCAAAAATGAAAAAAATTTTGAAAACTACAAGTCTCATGCGTTTTAGTGGTGCAAAAATGATTTAAAAAATCGTTCGGGAAATGAGTTTACTCCCTGGGTACTTTCTTTGTATACTTTTGACTATACGGGCCAAGCCGGGATTTACGGGAAATCGCGGGTTTTCGTTTGCCGGCGATTAAACTTCTTTTATTCAGCGTCTCATCAAAAATAAAAACATTTTTAAAAACTACAAGTTTTATGCGTTTCAGTGGTGACAAAATAATTTAAAAAATCGTTCTGGAAATGAGTTTACTCACAGGGTAATTTCTTTGTATACATTCGACTATACGTGCCAAGCCCGGGATTTACGGGAAATCGCGGGTTTTCGTTTCCTGGCGATTAAACTTCTTTTATTCAGCGTCTCACCAAAAATGAAAATATTTTTAAAAACTACAAGTCTTATGCGTTTTAGTGGTGACAAAATAATTTAAAAAATCGTTCTGGAAATGAGTTTACTCACAGGATACTTTCTTTGTATACATTCGACTATACGTGCCAAGCCCGGGATTTACGGGAAATCGCGGGTTTTCGTTTGCCGGCGATTAAACTGCTTTTATTCAGCGTCTCATCAAAAATGAAAACATTCTTGAAAATTACAAGTCTCATGCGTTTTAGTGGTGAAAAAATAATTTAAAAAATCGTTCGGGAAATGAGTTTACTCCCTGGGTACTTTCTTTGTATACTTTTGACTATACGGGCCGAGTCCGGGATTTACGGGAAATCGCGGATTTTCGTTTGCCGGCGATTAAACTTCTCTTATTCAGCGTCCCATCAAATATGAAAATATTTTTGAAAACTACAAGTCTCATGCGTTTTAGTGGTGAAAAAATAATTAAAAAATCGTTCGGGAAATGAGTTTACTCACAGGGTACTTTCTTTGTATACTTTTGACTATACGGGCCAAGCCCGGGATTTACGGGAAATCGCGGGTTTTCGTTTGCCGGCGATTAAACTGCTTTTATTCAGCGTCTCATCAAAAATGAAAACATTCTTGAAAATTACAAGTCTCATGCGTTTTAGTGGTGAAAAAATAATTTAAAAAATCGTTCGGGAAATGAGTTTACTCCCTGGGTACTTTCTTTGTATACTTTTGACTATACGGGCCGAGTCCGGGATTTACGGGAAATCGCGGATTTTCGTTTGCCGGCGATTAAACTTCTTTTATTCAGCGTCCCATCAAATATGAAAATATTTTTGAAAACTACAAGTCTCATGCGTTTTAGTGGTGAAAAAATAATTAAAAAAATCGTTCGGGAAATGAGTTTACTCACAGGGTACTTTCTTTGTATACTTTTGACTATACGGGCCAAGCCCGGGATTTACGGGAAATCTCGGGTTTTCGTTTGCCGGCGATTAAACTTCTTTTATTCAGCGTCTCATCAAAAATGAAAACATTTTTAAAAACTACAAGTTTTATGCGTTTCAGTGGTGACAAAATAATTTAAAAAATCGTTCTGGAAATGAGTTTACTCACAGGGTAATTTCTTTGTATACATTCGACTATACGTGCCAAGCCCGGGATTTACGGGAAATCGCGGGTTTTCGTTTCCTGGCGATTAAACTTCTTTTATTCAGCGTCTCACCAAAAATGAAAATATTTTTAAAAACTACAAGTCTTATGCGTTTTAGTGGTGACAAAATAATTTAAAAAATCGTTCTGGAAATGAGTTTACTCACAGGATACTTTCTTTGTATACATTCGACTATACGTGCCAAGCCCGGGATTTACGGGAAATCGCGGGTTTTCGTTTGCCGGCGATTAAACTGCTTTTATTCAGCGTCTCATCAAAAATGAAAACATTCTTGAAAATTACAAGTCTCATGCGTTTTAGTGGTGAAAAAATAATTTAAAAAATCGTTCGGGAAATGAGTTTACTCCCTGGGTACTTTCTTTGTATACTTTTGACTATACGGGCCGAGTCCGGGATTTACGGGAAATCGCGGATTTTCGTTTGCCGGCGATTAAACTTCTCTTATTCAGCGTCCCATCAAATATGAAAATATTTTTGAAAACTACAAGTCTCATGCGTTTTAGTGGTGAAAAAATAATTAAAAAAATCGTTCGGGAAATGAGTTTACTCACAGGGTACTTTCTTTGTATACTTTTGACTATACGGGCCAAGCCCGGGATTTACGGGAAATCTCGGGTTTTCGTTTGCCGGCGATTAAACTTCTTTTATTCAGCGTCTTATCAAAAATGAAAACATTTTGGAAAACTACAAGTCTCATGCGTTTAGTGGTAAAAAAATAATATAAAAAATCGTTCGGGAAATGAGTTTACTCCCTGGGTACTTTCTTTGTATACTTTTGACTATACGGGCCAAGCCCGGGATTTACGGGAAATCGCGGGTTTTCGTTTGCCGGCGATTAAACTTCTTTTATTCAGCGTCTCATCAAAAATGAAAACATTTTTAAAAACTACAAGCCCGGGATTTACGGGAAATCGCGGGTTTTCGTTTGCCGGCGATTAAACTGCTTTTATTCAGCGTCTCATCAAAAATGAAAACATTCTTGAAAATTACAAGTCTCATGCGTTTTAGTGGTGAAAAAATAATTTAAAAAATCGTTCGGGAAATGAGTTTACTCCCTGGGTACTTTCTTTGTATACTTTTGACTATACGGGCCGAGTCCGGGATTTACGGGAAATCGCGGATTTTCGTTTGCCGGCGATTAAACTTCTTTTATTCAGCGTCCCATCAAATATGAAAATATTTTTGAAAACTACAAGTCTCATGCGTTTTAGTGGTGAAAAAATAATTAAAAAAATCGTTCGGGAAATGAGTTTACTCACAGGGTACTTTCTTTGTATACTTTTGACTATACGGGCCAAGCCCGGGATTTACGGGAAATCTCGGGTTTTCGTTTGCCGGCGATTAAACTTCTTTTATTCAGCGTCTTATCAAAAATGAAAACATTTTGGAAAACTACAAGTCTCATGCGTTTAGTGGTAAAAAAATAATATAAAAAATCGTTCGGGAAATGAGTTTACTCCCTGGGTACTTTCTTTGTATACTTTTGACTATACGGGCCAAGCCCGGGATTTACGGGAAATCGCGGGTTTTCGTTTGCCGGCGATTAAACTTCTTTTATTCAGCGTCTCATCAAAAATGAAAACATTTTTAAAAACTACAAGTCTTATGCGTTTTAGTTGTGAAAAAATAATTTAAAAAATCGTATGGGAAATGAGTTTACTCCCTGGGTACTTTCTTTGTATACTTTTGACTATACGGGCCGAGTCCAGGATTTACGGGAAATCGCAGGTTTTTGTTTGCCGGCGATTAAACTTCTTTTATTCAGCGTCTCATCAAAAATGAAAACATATTTGAAAACTACAAGTCTCATGCGTTTTAGTGGTGAAAAAAAAATTTAAAAAATCGTTCGGGAAATGAGTTTACTTCCTGGGTACTTTCTTTGTATACATTCGACTATACGGGCCAAGCCCCGGATTTACGGGAAATCGCGGATTTTCGTTTGCCGGCGATTAAACTTCTTTTATTCAGCGTCCCATCAAATATGAAAATATTTTTGAGAACTACAAGTCTCATGCCTTCAGTGGTAAAAAAATAATATTAAAAATCGTTCGGGAAATGAGTTTACTCCCTGGATACTTTCTTTGTATACTTTTGACTATACGGGCCAAGCCCGGGATTTACGGGAAATCGCGGGTTTTCGTTTGCCGGCGATTAAACTTCTTTTATTCAGCGTCTCATCAAAAATGAAAACATTTTTAAAAACTACAAGTCTTATGCGTTTTAGTGGTGAAAAAATAATTTAAAAAATCGTTCTGGAAATGAGTTTACTCGCTGGGTACTTTCTTTGTATGCCTTTGCCTATATGGGCCGAGTCCAGGATTTAGGGAAATCGCAGGTTTTAGTTTGACGGCGATTAAACTGCTTTTATTCAGCGTCTCATCAAAAATGAAAACATTTTTAAAAACTACAAGTCTTATGCGTTTTAGTGGTGAAAAAATAATTTAAAAAATCGTTCGGGAAATGAGTTTACTCCCTGGGTACTTTCTTTGTATACTTTTGACTATACGGGCCAAGCCGGGATTTACGGGAAATCGCGGGTTTTCGTTTGCCGGCGATTAAACTTCTTTTATTCAGCGTCTCATCAAAAATGAAAACATTTTTAAAAACTACAAGTTTTATGCGTTTCAGTGGTGACAAAATAACTTAAAAAATCGTTCTGGAAATGAGTTTACTCACAGGGTAATTTCTTTGTATACATTCGACTATACGTGCCAAGCCCGGGATTTACGGGAAATCGCGGGTTTTCGTTTCCTGGCGATTAAACTTCTTTTATTCAGCGTCTCACCAAAAATGAAAATATTTTTAAAAACTACAAGTCTTATGCGTTTTAGTGGTGACAAAATAATTTAAAAAATCGTTCTGGAAATGAGTTTACTCACAGGATACTTTCTTTGTATACATTCGACTATACGTGCCAAGCCCGGGATTTACGGGAAATCGCGGGTTTTCGTTTGCCGGCGATTAAACTGCTTTTATTCAGCGTCTCATCAAAAATGAAAACATTCTTGAAAATTACAAGTCTTATGCGTTTTAGTGGTGAAAAAATAATTTAAAAAATCGTTCTGGAAATGAGTTTACTCGCTGGGTACTTTCTTTGTATGCCTTTGCCTATATGGGCCGAGTCCAGGATTTAGGGAAATCGCAGGTTTTAGTTTGCCGGCGATTAAACTGCTTTTATTCAGCGTCTCATCAAAAATGAAAAAATTTTTGAAAACTACAAGTCTCATGCGTTTTAGTAGTGCAAAAATGATTTAAAAAATCGTTCGGGAAATGAGTTTACTCCCTGGGTACTTTCTTTGTATACTTTTGATTATACGGGCCAAGCCGGGATTTACGGGAAATCGCGGGTTTTCGTTTGCCGGCGATTAAACTTCTTTTATTCAGCGTCTCATCAAAAATGAAAACATTTTTAAAAACTACAAGTTTTATGCGTTTCAGTGGTGACAAAATAATTTAAAAAATCGTTCTGGAAATGAGTTTACTCACAGGGTAATTTCTTTGTATACATTCGACTATACGTGCCAAGCCCGGGATTTACGGGAAATCGCGGGTTTTCGTTTCCTGGCGATTAAACTTCTTTTATTCAGCGTCTCACCAAAAATGAAAATATTTTTAAAAACTACAAGTCTTATGCGTTTTAGTGGTGACAAAATAATTTAAAAAATCGTTCTGGAAATGAGTTTACTCACAGGATACTTTCTTTGTATACATTAGACTATACGTGCCAAGCCCGGGATTTACGGGAAATCGCGGGTTTTCGTTTGCCGGCGATTAAACTGCTTTTATTCAGCGTCTCATCAAAAATGAAAACATTCTTGAAAATTACAAGTCTCATGCGTTTTAGTGGTGAAAAAATAATTTAAAAAATCGTTCGGGAAATGAGTTTACTCCCTGGGTACTCTCTTTGTATACTTTTGACTATACGGGCCGAGTCCGGGATTTACGGGAAATCGCGGATTTTCGTTTGCCGGCGATTAAACTTCTTTTATTCAGCGTCCCATCAAATATGAAAATATTTTTGAAAACTACAAGTCTCATGCGTTTTAGTGGTGAAAAAATAATTAAAAAAATCGTTCGGGAAATGAGTTTACTCACAGGGTACTTTCTTTGTATACTTTTGACTATACGGGCCAAGCCCGGGATTTACGGGAAATCTCGGGTTTTCGTTTGCCGGCGATTAAACTTCTTTTATTCAGCGTCTTATCAAAAATGAAAACATTTTGGAAAACTACAAGTCTCATGCGTTTAGTGGTAAAAAAATAATATAAAAAATCGTTTGGGAAATGAGTTTACTCCCTGGGTACTTTCTTTGTATACTTTTGACTATACGGGCCAAGCCCGGGATTTACGGGAAATCGCGGTTTTTCGTTTGCCGGCGATTAAACTTCTTTTATTCAGCGTCTCATCAAAAATGAAAACATTTTTAAAAACTACAAGTCTTATGCGTTTTAGTGGTGAAAAAATAATTTAAAAAATCGTTCTGGAAATGATTTTAACCCCTGGGTACTTTCTTTGTATACTTTTGACTATACGGGCCGAGTCCGGGATTTAGGGAAATCGCAGGTTTTCGTTTGCCGGCGATTAAACTTCTTTTATTCAGCGTCTCATCAAAAATGAAAACATTTTTGAAAACTACAAGTCTCATGCGTTTTAGTGGTAAAAAAATAATTTAAAAAAACGTTCGGGAAATGAGTTTACTCCCTGGGTACTTTCTTTGTATACTTTTGACTATACGGGCCGAGTCCGGGATTTACGGGAAATCGCGGATTTTCGTTTGCCGGCGATTAAACTTCTTTTATTCAGCGTCCCATCAAATATGAAAATATTTTTGAAAACTACAAGTCTCATGCGTTTTAGTGGTGAAAAAATAATTAAAAAAATCGTTCGGGAAATGAGTTTACTCACAGGGTACTTTCTTTGTATACTTTTGACTATACGGGCCAAGCCCGGGATTTACGGGAAATCTCGGGTTTTCGTTTGCCGGCGATTAAACTTCTTTTATTCAGCGTCTTATCAAAAATGAAAACATTTTGGAAAACTACAAGTCTCATGCGTTTAGTGGTAAAAAAATAATATAAAAAATCGTTCGGGAAATGAGTTTACTCCCTGGGTACTTTCTTTGTATACTTTTGACTATACGGGCCAAGCCCGGGATTTACGGGAAATCGCGGGTTTTCGTTTGCCGGCGATTAAACTTCTTTTATTCAGCGTCTCATCAAAAATGAAAACATTTTTAAAAACTACAAGTCTTATGCGTTTTAGTTGTGAAAAAATAATTTAAAAAATCGTATGGGAAATGAGTTTACTCCCTGGGTACTTTCTTTGTATACTTTTGACTATACGGGCCGAGTCCAGGATTTACGGGAAATCGCAGGTTTTTGTTTGCCGGCGATTAAACTTCTTTTATTCAGCGTCTCATCAAAAATGAAAACATATTTGAAAACTACAAGTCTCATGCGTTTTAGTGGTGAAAAAAAAAATTAAAAAATCGTTCGGGAAATGAGTTTACTTCCTGGGTACTTTCTTTGTATACATTCGACTATACGGGCCAAGCCCCGGATTTACGGGAAATCGCGGATTTTCGTTTGCCGGCGATTAAACTTCTTTTATTCAGCGTCCCATCAAATATGAAAATATTTTTGAGAACTACAAGTCTCATGCCTTCAGTGGTAAAAAAATAATATTAAAAATCGTTCGGGAAATGAGTTTACTCCCTGGATACTTTCTTTGTATACTTTTGACTATACGGGCCAAGCCCGGGATTTACGGGAAATCGCGGGTTTTCGTTTGCCGGCGATTAAACTTCTTTTATTCAGCGTCTCATCAAAAATGAAAACATTTTTAAAAACTACAAGTCTTATGCGTTTTAGTGGTGAAAAAATAATTTAAAAAATCGTTCTGGAAATGAGTTTACTCGCTGGGTACTTTCTTTGTATGCCTTTGCCTATATGGGCCGAGTCCAGGATTTAGGGAAATCGCAGGTTTTAGTTTGACGGCGATTAAACTGCTTTTATTCAGCGTCTCATCAAAAATGAAAACATTTTTAAAAACTACAAGTCTTATGCGTTTTAGTGGTGAAAAAATAATTTAAAAAATCGTTCGGGAAATGAGTTTACTCCCTGGGTACTTTCTTTGTATACTTTTGACTATACGGGCCAAGCCGGGATTTACGGGAAATCGCGGGTTTTCGTTTGCCGGCGATTAAACTTCTTTTATTCAGCGTCTCATCAAAAATGAAAACATTTTTAAAAACTACAAGTTTTATGCGTTTCAGTGGTGACAAAATAACTTAAAAAATCGTTCTGGAAATGAGTTTACTCACAGGGTAATTTCTTTGTATACATTCGACTATACGTGCCAAGCCCGGGATTTACGGGAAATCGCGGGTTTTCGTTTCCTGGCGATTAAACTTCTTTTATTCAGCGTCTCACCAAAAATGAAAATATTTTTAAAAACTACAAGTCTTATGCGTTTTAGTGGTGACAAAATAATTTAAAAAATCGTTCTGGAAATGAGTTTACTCACAGGATACTTTCTTTGTATACATTCGACTATACGTGCCAAGCCCGGGATTTACGGGAAATCGCGGGTTTTCGTTTGCCGGCGATTAAACTGCTTTTATTCAGCGTCTCATCAAAAATGAAAACATTCTTGAAAATTACAAGTCTTATGCGTTTTAGTGGTGAAAAAATAATTTAAAAAATCGTTCTGGAAATGAGTTTACTCGCTGGGTACTTTCTTTGTATGCCTTTGCCTATATGGGCCGAGTCCAGGATTTAGGGAAATCGCAGGTTTTAGTTTGCCGGCGATTAAACTGCTTTTATTCAGCGTCTCATCAAAAATGAAAAATTTTTTGAAAACTACAAGTCTCATGCGTTTTAGTAGTGCAAAAATGATTTAAAAAATCGTTCGGGAAATGAGTTTACTCCCTGGGTACTTTCTTTGTATACTTTTGATTATACGGGCCAAGCCGGGATTTACGGGAAATCGCGGGTTTTCGTTTGCCGGCGATTAAACTTCTTTTATTCAGCGTCTCATCAAAAATGAAAACATTTTTAAAAACTACAAGTTTTATGCGTTTCAGTGGTGACAAAATAATTTAAAAAATCGTTCTGGAAATGAGTTTACTCACAGGGTAATTTCTTTGTATACATTCGACTATACGTGCCAAGCCCGGGATTTACGGGAAATCGCGGGTTTTCGTTTCCTGGCGATTAAACTTCTTTTATTCAGCGTCTCACCAAAAATGAAAATATTTTTAAAAACTACAAGTCTTATGCGTTTTAGTGGTGACAAAATAATTTAAAAAATCGTTCTGGAAATGAGTTTACTCACAGGATACTTTCTTTGTATACATTAGACTATACGTGCCAAGCCCGGGATTTACGGGAAATCGCGGGTTTTCGTTTGCCGGCGATTAAACTGCTTTTATTCAGCGTCTCATCAAAAATGAAAACATTCTTGAAAATTACAAGTCTCATGCGTTTTAGTGGTGAAAAAATAATTTAAAAAATCGTTCGGGAAATGAGTTTACTCCCTGGGTACTCTCTTTGTATACTTTTGACTATACGGGCCGAGTCCGGGATTTACGGGAAATCGCGGATTTTCGTTTGCCGGCGATTAAACTTCTTTTATTCAGCGTCCCATCAAATATGAAAATATTTTTGAAAACTACAAGTCTCATGCGTTTTAGTGGTGAAAAAATAATTAAAAAAATCGTTCGGGAAATGAGTTTACTCACAGGGTACTTTCTTTGTATACTTTTGACTATACGGGCCAAGCCCGGGATTTACGGGAAATCTCGGGTTTTCGTTTGCCGGCGATTAAACTTCTTTTATTCAGCGTCTTATCAAAAATGAAAACATTTTGGAAAACTACAAGTCTCATGCGTTTAGTGGTAAAAAAATAATATAAAAAATCGTTTGGGAAATGAGTTTACTCCCTGGGTACTTTCTTTGTATACTTTTGACTATACGGGCCAAGCCCGGGATTTACGGGAAATCGCGGGTTTTCGTTTGCCGGCGATTAAACTTCTTTTATTCAGCGTCTCATCAAAAATGAAAACATTTTTAAAAACTACAAGTCTTATGCGTTTTAGTGGTGAAAAAATAATTTAAAAAATCGTTCTGGAAATGATTTTAACCCCTGGGTACTTTCTTTGTATACTTTTGACTATACGGGCCGAGTCCGGGATTTAGGGAAATCGCAGGTTTTCGTTTGCCGGCGATTAAACTGCTTTTATTCAGCGTCTCATCAAAAATGAAAACATTTTTGAAAACTACAAGTCTCATGCGATTTAGTGGTGATAAAATAATTTAAAAGTCGTTCGGGAAATGAGTTTACTCCCTGGGTACTTTCTTTGTATACTTTTGACTATACGGGCCAAGCCGGGATTTACGGGAAATCGCGGGTTTTCGTTAGCCGGCGATTAAACTTCTTTTATTCAGCGTCTTATCAAAAATGAAAACAGTTTTAAAAACTACAAGTCTTATGCGTTTTAGTGGTGAAAAAATAATTTAAAAAATCGTTCTGGAAATGAGTTTACTCACAGGGTACTTTCTTTGTATACATTCGACTATACGTGCCAAGCCCGGGATTTACGGGAAATCGCGGGTTTTCGTTTGCCGGCGATTAAACTGCTTTTATTCAGCGTCTCATCAAAAATGAAAACATTCTTGAAAACTACAAGTCTCATGCGTTTTAGTGGTGAAATAATAATTTAAAAAATCGTTTGGGAAATGAGTTTACTCCTTGGGTACTTTCTTTGTATACTTTTGACTATACGGGCCAAGCCGAGATTTACGGGAAATCGCGGGTTTTCGTTTGCCGGCGATTAAACGTCTTTTATTCAGCGTCTCATCAAAAATGAAAGCATTTTTAAAAACTACAGGTCTTATGCGTTTTAGTAGTGAAAAAATAATTTAAAAAATCGTAATGGAAATGAGTTTACTCACAGGGTACTTTCTTTGTATACATTCGACTATACGGGCCAAGCCCGGGATTTACGGGAAATCGCGGGTTTTCGTTTTCCAGCGATTAAACCTCTTTCATTAAGCGTCTCATCAAAAATGAAAACATTTTTAAAAACTACAAGTCTTATGCGTTTTAGTAGTGAAAAAATAATTTAAAAAATCGTTCTGGAAATGAGTTTACTCACAAGGTACTTTCTTTGTATACATTCGACTATACGGGCCAAGCCCGGGATTTACGGGAAATCGCGGGTTTTCGTTTTCCAGCGATTAAACCTCTTTCATTAAGCGTCTCATCAAAAATGAAAACATTTTTGAAAACTACAAGTCTCATGCGTTTTAGTGGGGAAAAAAAATATTTAAAAAATCGTTCGGGAAATGAGTTTACTCCCTGGGTACTTTCTTTGTATACTTTTGACTATACGGGCCAAGCCCGGGATTTACGGGAAATCGCGGGTTTCGTTTGCCGGCGATTAAACTTCCTTTATTCAGCGTCTCATCAAAAATGAAAACATTTTTGAAAAGTACAAGTCTCATGCGTTTTAGTGGTGCAAAAGTAATTTAAAAAATCGTTCGGGAAATGAGTTTACTTCCTGGGTACTTTCTTTGTATACTTTTGACTATACAGGCCAAGCCCGGGATTTACGGGAAATCGCAGGTTTTCGTTTGCCGGCGATTAAACGTCTTTTATTCAGCGTCTCATCAAAAATGAAAACATTTTTAAAAACTACAAGTCTTATGCGTTTTAGTAGTGAAAAAATAATTTAAAAAATCGTTCTGGAAATGAGTTTACTCACAAGGTACTTTCTTTGTATACATTCGACTATACGGGCCAAGCCCGTGATTTACGGGAAATCGCGGGTTTTCGTTTTCCAGCGATTAAACCTCTTTCATTAAGCGTCTCATCAAAAATGAAAACATTTTTGAAAACTACAAGTCTCATGCGTTTTAGTGGTGAAAAAAAAATTTAAAAAATCGTTCAAGAAATGAGTTTACTCCCTGGGTACTTTCTCTGTATACATTCGGCTATACGGGCCAACCCCGGATTTACGGGAAATCGCGGGATTTCGTTTGCCGGCGATTAAACTGCTTTTATTCAGCGTCTTATCAAAAATGAAAACATTTTTAAAAACTGCAAGTCTCATGCGTTTTAGTGGTGAAAAAGTAATTTAAAAAATCGTTCGGGAAATGATTTTACTCCCTGGGTACTTTCTTTGTATACTTTTGACTATACGGGCCAAGCCCGGGATTTACGGGAAATCGCGGGTTTCGTTTGCCGGCGATTAAACTTCCTTTATTCAGCGTCTCATCAAAAATGAAAACATTTTTGAAAACTGCAAGTCTCATGCGTTTTAGTGGTGAAAAAAAAATTTAAAAAATCGTTCGGGAAATGAGTTTACTCCCTGGGTACTTTCTTTGTATACATTCGACTATACGGGCCAAGCCCCGGATTTACGGGCAAACGCGGGATTTCGTTTGCCGGCAATTAAACTGCTTTTATTCAGCGTCTCATCAAAAATGAAAACATTTTTGAAAACTACAAGTCTCATGCGTTTTAGTGGTGAAAAAGTAATTTAAAAAATCGTTCTGGAAAGTCGAATGTATACAAAAAAAGTACCCAGGGAGTAATCTCATTTCCTGAACGATTTTTTAATTTTTTTTTTCATCACTAAAACGCATGAGACTTGTAGTTTTCAAAAATGTTTTCATTTTTGATGAGACGCTGAATAAAAGAAGTTTAATCGCCGGCAAACGAAAACCCGCGATTTCCCGTAAATCCCGGGCTTGGCCCGTATAGTCAAAAGTATGCAAAGAAAGTACCCAGGGAGTAAACTCATTTCCCGAACGATCTTTTAAATTACATTTTCACCACTAAAACGCATGAGACTTGCAGTTTTCAAAAATGTTTTCATTTTTGATGAGACGCTGAATAAAAGCAGTTTAATCGCCGGCAAACGAAATCCCGCGTTTTCCCGTAAATCCGGGGCTTGGCCCGTATAGTCGAATGTATACAAAGAAAGTACCCAGGGAGTAAACTCATTTCCCGAACGATTTTTAAATTTTTTTTCACCACTAAAACGCATGAGACTTGTAGTTTTCAAAAATGTTTTCATTTTTGATGAGACGCTTAATGAAATAGGTTTAATCGCCGGAAAACGAAAACCCGCGATTTCCCGTAAATCCGGGCTTGGCCCGTATAGTCGAATGTATACAAAGAAAGTACCCTGTGAGTAAACTCATTTCCAGAACGATTTTTTAAATTATTTTTTCACCACTAAAACGCATAAGACTTGTAGTTTTTAAAAATGTTTTCATTTTTGATGAGACGCTGAATAAAAGAAGTTTAATCCCCGGCAAACGAAAACCCGCGATTTCCCGTAAATCCCTTGCTTGGCCCGTATAGTCAAAAGTATACAAAGAAAGTACCCAGGGAGTAAACTCATTTCCCGAACGATTTTTTATATTATTTTTTACCACTAAACGCATGAGACTTGTAGTTTTCAAAAATATTTTCATATTTGATGGGACGCTGAAGAAAAGAAGTTTAATCGCCGGCAAACGAAAATCCGCGATTTCCCGTGAATCCTGGACTCGGCCCGTATAGTCAAATGTATACAAAGAAAGTACCCAGGGAGTAAACTCATTTCCTGAACGATTTTTTAATTTTTTTTTTCATCACTAAAACGCATGAGACTTGTAGTTTTCAAAAATGTTTTCATTTTTGATGAGACGCTGAATAAAAGAAGTTTAATCGCCGGCAAACGAAAACCCGCGATTTCCCGTAAATCCCGGGCTTGGCCCGTATAGTCAAAAGTATGCAAAGAAAGTACCCAGGGAGTAAACTCATTTCCCGAACGATCTTTTAAATTACATTTTCACCACTAAAACGCATGAGACTTGCAGTTTTCAAAAATGTTTTCATTTTTGATGAGACGCTGAATAAAAGCAGTTTAATCGCCGGCAAACGAAATCCCGCGTTTTCCCGTAAATCCGGGGCTTGGCCCGTATAGTCGAATGTATACAAAGAAAGTACCCAGGGAGTAAACTCATTTCCCGAACGATTTTTAAATTTTTTTTCACCACTAAAACGCATGAGACTTGTAGTTTTCAAAAATGTTTTCATTTTTGATGAGACGCTTAATGAAATAGGTTTAATCGCCGGAAAACGAAAACCCGCGATTTCCCGTAAATCCGGGCTTGGCCCGTATAGTCGAATGTATACAAAGAAAGTACCCTGTGAGTAAACTCATTTCCAGAACGATTTTTTAAATTATTTTTTCACCACTAAAACGCATAAGACTTGTAGTTTTTAAAAATGTTTTCATTTTTGATGAGACGCTGAATAAAAGAAGTTTAATCCCCGGCAAACGAAAACCCGCGATTTCCCGTAAATCCCTTGCTTGGCCCGTATAGTCAAAAGTATACAAAGAAAGTACCCAGGGAGTAAACTCATTTCCCGAACGATTTTTTATATTATTTTTTACCACTAAACGCATGAGACTTGTAGTTTTCAAAAATATTTTCATATTTGATGGGACGCTGAAGAAAAGAAGTTTAATCGCCGGCAAACGAAAATCCGCGATTTCCCGTGAATCCTGGACTCGGCCCGTATAGTCAAATGTATACAAAGAAAGTACCCAGGGAGTAAACTCATTTCCCGAACGATTTTTTAAATTATTTTTTCACCACTAAAACGCATGTGACTTGTAGTTTTCAAAAATGTTTTCATTTTTGATAGGACGCTGAATAAAAGAAGTTTAATCGCCGGCAAAAGAAAACCCGCGATTTCCCGTAAATCCTGGGCTTGGCCCGTATAGTCAAAAGTATACAAATAAAGTACCCAGGGAGTAAACTCATTTCCCGAACAATTTTTTAAATTACTTTTTCACCACTAAAACGCATGAGACTTGTAGTTTTCAAAAATGTTTTCATTTTTGATGAGACGCTGAATAAAAGCAGTTTAATCGCCGGCAAACGAAAACCTGCGATTTCCCTAAATGCCGGACTCGGCCCGTATAGTCAAAAGTATACAAAGAAAGTACCCAGGGAGTAAACTCATCTCCAGAACGATTTTTTAAATTATTTTTTCACCACTAAAACGCATAAGACTTGTAGTTTTTAAAAATGTTTTCATTTTTGATGAGACGCTGAATAAAAGAAGTTTAATCGCCGGCAAACGAAAACCCGCGATTTCCCGTAAATCCCGGGCTTGGCCCGTGTAGTCAAAAGTATACAAAGAAAGTACCCAGGGAGTAAACTCATTTCCCGAACGATTTTTTACATTATTTTTTTACCACTAAACGCATGAGACTTGTATTTTCAAAAATGTTTTCATTTTTGATGAGACGCTGAATAAAAGAAGTTTAATCAATCGCCGGCAAACGAAAACCCGCGATTTCCCGTAAATCCCGGGCTTGGCCCGTATAGTCAAAAGTACACAAAGAAAGTACCCAGGGAGTAAACTCATTCCCCGAACGTTTTTTTAAATTACTTTTTCACCACTAAAACGCATGAGACTTGTAGTTTTTAAAAATGTTTTCATTTTTGATGAGACGCTGAATAAAAGAAGTTTAATCGCCGGCAAACGAAAACCTGCGATTTCCCGTAAATCCTGGACTCGGCCCGTATAGTCGAATGTATACAAATAAAGTACCCAGGGAGTAAACTCATTTCGCGAACGATTTTTTAAATTACTTTTTCACCACTAAAACGCATGAGACTTGTAGTTTTCAAAAATGTTTTCATTTTTGATGAGACGCTGAATAAAAGCAGTTTAATCGCCGGCAAACGAAAACCTGCGATTTCCCTAAATGCCGGACTCGGCCCGTATAGTCAAAAGTATACAAAGAAAGTACCCAGGGAGTAAACTCATTTCCAGAACGATTTTTTAAATTATTTTTTCACCTCTAAAACGCATAAGACTTGTAGTTTTTAAAAATGTTTTCATTTTTGATGAGACGCTGAATAAAAGAAGTTTAATCGCCGGCAAACGAAAACCCGCGATTTCCCGTAAATCCCGGGCTTGGCCCGTATAGTCAAAAGTATACAAAGAAAGTACCCAGGGAGTAAACTCATTTCCCGAACGATTTTTTATATTATTTTTTTACCACTAAACGCATGAGACTTGTAGTTTTCAAAAATATTTTCATTTTTGATGGGACGCTGAATAAAAGAAGTTTAATCGCCGGCGAACGAAAATCCGCGATTTCCCGTAAATCCCGGACTCGGCCCGTATAGTCAAAAGTATACAAAGAAAGTACCCAGGGAGTAAACTCATTTCCCGAACGATTTTTTAATATATTTTTTCATCACTAAAACGCATGAGACTTGTAGTTGTCAAAAATGTTTTCATTTTTGATGAGACGCTTAATGAAAGAGGTTTTACCGCCGGCAAACGAAATCCCGCGTTTTCCCGTAAATCCGAGGCTTGGCCCGTATAGTCGAATGTATACAAAGAAAGTACCCAGGGAGTAATCTCACTTCCCGAACGATTTTTTAATTTTTTTTTTCACTACTAAAACGCATGAGACTTGTAGTTTTCAAAAATGTTTTCATTTTTGATGAGACGCTGAATAAAAGAAGTTTAATCGCCGGCAAACGAAAACCTGCGATTTCCCGTAAATCCTGGACTCGGCCCGTATAGTCGAATGTATACAAATAAAGTACCCAGGGAGTAAACTCATTTCGCGAACGATTTTTTAAATTACTTTTTCACCACTAAAACGCATGAGACTTGTAGTTTTCAAAAATGTTTTTATTTTTGATGAGACGCTGAATAAAAGCAGTTTAATCGCCGGCAAACGAAATCCCGCGTTTTCCCGTAAATCCGGGGCTTGGCCCGTATAGTCGAATGTATACAAAGAAAGTACCCAGGGAGTAAACTCATTTCACGAACGATTTTTTAAATTTTTTTTTCACCACTAAAACGCATGAGACTTGTAGTTTTCAAAAGTGTTTTCATTTTTGATGAGACGCTTAATGAAAGAGGTTTAATCGCCGGAAAACGAAAACCCGCGATTTCCCGTAAATCCCGGGCTTGGCCCGTATAGTCGAATGTATACAAAGAAAGTACCCTGTGGGTAAATTCATTTCCAGAACGTTTTTTTAAATTATTTTTTCACCACTAAAACGCTTAAGACTTGTAGTTTTTAAAAATGTTTTCATTTTTGATGAGACGCTGAATAAAAGAAGTTTAATCGCCGGCAAACGAAAACCCGTGATTTCCCGTAAATCCCGGCTTGGCCCGTATAGTCAAAAGTATACAAAGAAAGTACCCAGGGAGTAAAACATTTCCCGAACGATTTTTTAAATTATTTTTTCACCACTATAACGCATGAGACTTGTAGTTTTCAAAAATGTTTTCATTTTTGATGAGACGCTGAATAAAAGAAGTTTAATCGCCGGCAAACGAAAACCCGCGATTTCCCGTAAATCCCGGGCTTGGCCCGTATAGTCAAAAGTATACAAAGAAAGAACCCAGGGAGAAAACTCATTTCCCGAACGATTTTTTAAATTACTTTTTCACCACTAAAACGCATGAGACTTGTAGTTTTTAAAAATGTTTTTATTTTTGATGAGACGCTGAATAAAAGAAGTTTAATCGCCGGCAAACGAAAACCCGCGATTTCCCGTAAATCCCGGGCTTGGCCCGTATAGTCAAAAGTATACAAAGAAAGTACCCAGGGAGTAAACTCATTTCCAGGACGATTTTTTAAATTACTTTTTCACCACTAAAACGCATGAGACTTGTAGTTTTCAAAAATATTTTCATATTTGATGGGACGCTGAATAAAAGAAGTTTAATCGCCGGCAAACGAAAATCCGCGATTTCCCGTAAATCCCGGACTCGGCCCGTATAGTCAAAAGTATACAAAGAAAGTACCCAGGGAGTAAACTCATTTCCCGAACGATTTTTTAAATTATTTTTTCACCACTAAAATGCATGAGACTTGTAGTTTTCAAAAATGTTTTCATATTTGATGGGACGATGAATAAAAGAAGTTCAATCGCCGGCAAACGAAAATCCGCCATTTCCCGTAAATCCCGGACTCGGCCCGTATAGTCAAAAGTATACAAAGAAAGTACCCAGGGAGTAAACTCATTTCCCGAACGATTTTTTAAATTATTTTTTCACCACTAAAACGCATGAGACTTGTAGTTGTCAAAAATGTTTTCATTTTTGATGAGACGCTTAATGAAAGAGGTTTTACCGCCGGCAAACGAAATCCCGCGTTTTCCCGTAAATCCGAGGCTTGGCCCGTATAGTCGAATGTATACAAAGAAAGTACCCAGGGAGTAATCTCACTTCCCGAACGATTTTTTAATTTTTTTTTTCACTACTAAAACGCATGAGACTTGTAGTTTTCAAAAATGTTTTCATTTTTGATGAGACGCTGAATAAAAGAAGTTTAATCGCCGGCAAACGAAAACCTGCGATTTCCCGTAAATCCTGGACTCGGCCCGTATAGTCGAATGTATACAAATAAAGTACCCAGGGAGTAAACTCATTTCGCGAACGATTTTTTAAATTACTTTTTCACCACTAAAACGCATGAGACTTGTAGTTTTCAAAAATGTTTTTATTTTTGATGAGACGCTGAATAAAAGCAGTTTAATCGCCGGCAAACGAAATCCCGCGTTTTCCCGTAAATCCGGGGCTTGGCCCGTATAGTCGAATGTATACAAAGAAAGTACCCAGGGAGTAAACTCATTTCACGAACGATTTTTTAAATTTTTTTTTCACCACTAAAACGCATGAGACTTGTAGTTTTCAAAAGTGTTTTCATTTTTGATGAGACGCTTAATGAAAGAGGTTTAATCGCCGGAAAACGAAAACCCGCGATTTCCCGTAAATCCCGGGCTTGGCCCGTATAGTCGAATGTTTACAAAGAAAGTACCCTGTGGGTAAATTCATTTCCAGAACGTTTTTTTAAATTATTTTTTCACCACTAAAACGCTTAAGACTTGTAGTTTTTAAAAATGTTTTCATTTTTGATGAGACGCTGAATAAAAGAAGTTTAATCGCCGGCAAACGAAAACCCGTGATTTCCCGTAAATCCCGGCTTGGCCCGTATAGTCAAAAGTATACAAAGAAAGTACCCAGGGAGTAAAACATTTCCCGAACGATTTTTTAAATTATTTTTTCACCACTATAACGCATGAGACTTGTAGTTTTCAAAAATGTTTTCATTTTTGATGAGACGCTGAATAAAAGAAGTTTAATCGCCGGCAAACGAAAACCCGCGATTTCCCGTAAATCCCGGGCTTGGCCCGTATAGTCAAAAGTATACAAAGAAAGAACCCAGGGAGAAAACTCATTTCCCGAACGATTTTTTAAATTACTTTTTCACCACTAAAACGCATGAGACTTGTAGTTTTTAAAAATGTTTTTATTTTTGATGAGACGCTGAATAAAAGAAGTTTAATCGCCGGCAAACGAAAACCCGCGATTTCCCGTAAATCCCGGGCTTGGCCCGTATAGTCAAAAGTATACAAAGAAAGTACCCAGGGAGTAAACTCATTTCCAGGACGATTTTTTAAATTACTTTTTCACCACTAAAACGCATGAGACTTGTAGTTTTCAAAAATATTTTCATATTTGATGGGACGCTGAATAAAAGAAGTTTAATCGCCGGCAAACGAAAATCCGCGATTTCCCGTAAATCCCGGACTCGGCCCGTATAGTCAAAAGTATACAAAGAAAGTACCCAGGGAGTAAACTCATTTCCCGAACGATTTTTTAAATTATTTTTTCACCACTAAAATGCATGAGACTTGTAGTTTTCAAAAATGTTTTCATATTTGATGGGACGATGAATAAAAGAAGTTTAATCGCCGGCAAACGAAAATCCGCCATTTCCCGTAAATCCCGGACTCGGCCCGTATAGTCAAAAGTATACAAAGAAAGTACCCAGGGAGTAAACTCATTTCCCGAACGATTTTTTAAATTATTTTTTCACCACTAAAATGCATGAGACTTGTAGTTTTCAAAAATGTTTTCATATTTGATGGGACGCTGAATAAAAGAAGTTTAATCGCCGGCAAACGAAAATCCGCCATTTCCCGTAAATCCCGGACTCGGCCCGTATAGTCAAAAGTATACAAAGAAAGTACCCAGGGAGTAAACTCATTTCCCGAACGATTTTTTAAATTATTTTTTCACCACTAAAACGCATGAGACTTGTAGTTTTCAAAAATGTTTTCATTTTTGATGAGACGCTGAATAAAAGAAGTTTAATCGCCGGCAAACGAAAACCCGCGATTTCCCGTAAATCCCGGGCTTGGCCCGTATAGTCAAATGTATACAAAGAAAGTACCCAGGGAGTAAACTCATTTCCCGAACGATTTTTTAAATTACTTTTTCACCACTAAAACGCATGAGACTTGTAGTTTTTAAAAATGTTTTCATTTTTGATGAGACGCTGAATAAAAGAAGTTTAATCGCCGGCAAACGAAAATCCGCGATTTCCCGTAAATCCCGGACTCGGCCCGTATAGTCAAAAGTATACAAAGAAAGTACCCAGGGACTAAACTCACTTCCCGAACGATTTTTTAAATTATTTTTTCACCACTAAAATGCATGAGACTTGTAGTTTTCAAAAATGTTTTCATATTTGATGGGACGCTGAATAAAAGAAGTTTAATCGCCGGCAAACGAAAATCCGCCATTTCCCGTAAATCCCGGACTCGGCCCGTATAGTCAAAAGTATACAAAGAAAGTACCCAGGGAGTAAACTCATTTCCCGAACGATTTTTCAAATTATTTTTTCACCACTAAAATGCATGAGACTTGTAGTTTTCAAAAATGTTTTCATATTTGATGGGACGCTGAATAAAAGAAGTTTAATCGCCGGCAAACGAAAATCCGCCATTTCCCGTAAATCCCGGACTCGGCCCGTATAGTCAAAAGTATACAAAGAAAGTACCCAGGGAGTAAACTCATTTCCCGAACGATTTTTTAAATTATTTTTTCACCACTAAAACGCATGAGACTTGTAGTTTTCAAAAATGTTTTCATTTTTGATGAGACGCTGAATAAAAGAAGTTTAATCGCCGGCAAACGAAAACCCGCGATTTCCCGTAAATCCCGGGCTTGGCCCGTATAGTCAAATGTATACAAAGAAAGTACCCAGGGAGTAAACTCATTTCCCGAACGATTTTTTAAATTACTCTTTCACCACTAAAACGCATGAGACTTGTAGTTTTTAAAAATGTTTTCATTTTTGATGAGACGCTGAATAAAAGAAGTTTAATCGCCGGCAAACGAAAACCCGCGATTTCCCGTAAATCCTGGGCTTGGCCCGTATAGTCAAATGTATACAAAGAAAGTACCCAGGGAGTAAACTCATTTCCCGAACGATTTTTTAAATTACTTTTTCACCACTAAAACGCATGAGACTTGTAGTTTTTAAAAATGTTTTCATTTTTGATGAGACGCTGAATAAAAGAAGTTTAATCGCCGGCAAACGAAAACCTGCTATTTCCCGTAAATCCTGGACTCGGCCCGTATAGTCGAATGTATACAAATAAAGTACCCAGGGAGTAAACTCATTTCCCGAACGATTTTTTATATTATTTTTTTACCACTAAACGCATGACACTTGTAGTTTTCAAAAATATTTTCATATTTGATGGGACGCTGAATAAAAGAAGTTTAATCGCCGGCGAACGAAAATCCGCGATTTCCCGTAAATCCCGGACTCGGCCCGTATAGTCAAAAGTATACAAAGAAAGTACCCAGGGAGTAAACTCATTTCCCGAACGATTTTTTAATATATTTTTTCACCACTAAAACGCATGAGACTTGTAGTTGTCAAAAATGTTTTCATTTTTGATGAGACGCTGAATAAAAGAAGTTTAATCGCCGGCAAACGAAAACCCGCGATTTCCCGTAAATCCTGGGCTTGGCCCGTATAGTCAAATGTATACAAAGAAAGTACCCAGGGAGTAAACTCATTTCCCGAACGATTTTTTAAATTACTTTTTCACCACTAAAACGCATGAGACTTGTAGTTTTTAAAAATGTTTTCATTTTTGATGAGACGCTGAATAAAAGAAGTTTAATCGCCGGCAAACGAAAACCTGCTATTTCCCGTAAATCCTGGACTCGGCCCGTATAGTCGAATGTATACAAATAAAGTACCCAGGGAGTAAACTCATTTCCCGAACGATTTTTTATATTATTTTTTTACCACTAAACGCATGACACTTGTAGTTTTCAAAAATATTTTCATATTTGATGGGACGCTGAATAAAAGAAGTTTAATCGCCGGCGAACGAAAATCCGCGATTTCCCGTAAATCCCGGACTCGGCCCGTATAGTCAAAAGTATACAAAGAAAGTACCCAGGGAGTAAACTCATTTCCCGAACGATTTTTTAATATATTTTTTCACCACTAAAACGCATGAGACTTGTAGTTGTCAAAAATGTTTTCATTTTTGATGAGACGCTTAATGAAAGAGGTTTAACCGCCGGCAAACGAAATCCCGCGTTTTCCCGTAAATCCGAGGCTTGGCCCGTATAGTCGAATGTATACAAAGAAAGTACCCAGGGAGTAATCTCACTTCCCGAACGATTTTTTAATTTTTTTTTTCACCACTAAAACGCATGAGACTTGTAGTTTTCAAAAATGTTTTCATTTTTGATGAGACGCTGAAAAAAAGAAGTTTAATCGCCGGCAAACGAAAACCCGCGATTTCCCGTAAATCCCGGGCTTAGCCCGTATAGTCAAAAGTATACAAAGAAAGTACCCAGCGAGTAAACTCATTTTCCGAACGATTTTTTAAATTACTTTTTCACCACTAAAACGCATGAGACTTGTAGTTTTCAAAAATGTTTTTATTTTTGATGAGACGCTGAATAAAAGCAGTTTAATCGCCGGCAAACGAAATCCCGCGTTTTCCCGTAAATCCGGGGCTTGGCCCGTATAGTCGAATGTATACAAAGAAAGTACCCAGGGAGTAAACTCATTTCACGAACGATTTTTTAAATTTTTTTTTCACCACTAAAACGCATGAGACTTGTAGTTTTCAAAAGTGTTTTCATTTTTGATGAGACGCTTAATGAAAGAGGTTTAATCGCCGGGAAACAAAAACCCGCGATTTCCCGTAAATCCCGGGCTTGGCCCGTATAGTCGAATGTATACAAAGAAAGTACCCTGTGGGTAAATTCATTTCCAGAACGTTTTTTTAAATTATTTTTTCACCACTAAAACGCATAAGACTTGTAGTTTTTAAAAATGTTTTCATTTTTGATGAGACGCTGAATAAAAGAAGTTTAATCGCCGGCAAACGAAAACCCGTGATTTCCCGTAAATCCCGGCTTGGCCCGTATAGTCAAAAGTATACAAGAAAGTACCCAGGGAGTAAAACATTTTCCGAACGATTTTTTAAATTATTTTTTCACCACTAAAACGCATGAGACTTGTAGTTTTCAAAAATGTTTTCATTTTTGATGAGAGGCTGAATAAAAGAAGTTTAATCGCCGGCAAACGAAAACCCGCGATTTCCCGTAAATCCCGGGCTTGGCCCTTATAGTCAAAAGTATACAAAGAAAGAACCCAGGGAGTAAACTCATTTCCCGAACGATTTTTTAAATTACTTTTTCACCACTAAAACGCATGAGACTTGTAGTTTTTAAAAATGTTTTCATTTTTGATGAGACGCTGAATAAAAGAAGTTTAATCGCCGGCAAACGAAAACCCGCGATTTCCCGTAAATCCCGGGCTTGGCCCGTATAGTCAAAAGAATACAAAGAAAGTACCCAGGGAGTAAACTCATTTCCAGGACGATTTTTTAAATTACTTTTTCACCACTAAAACGCATGAGACTTGTAGTTTTTAAAAATGTTTTCATTTTTGATGAGACGCTGAATAAAAGAAGTTTAATCGCCGGCAAACGAAAACCCGCGATTTCCCGTAATTCTAGGGCTTGGCCCGCATAGTCAAAAGTATACAAAGAAAGTACCCAGGGAGTAAACTCATTTTCCGAACGATTTTTTATATTATTTTTTTACCACTAAACGCATGAGACTTGTAGTTTTCAAAAATATTTTCATATTTGATGGGACGCTGAATAAAAGAAGTTTAATCGCCGGCAAACGAAAATCCGCGATTTCCCGTAAATCCCGGACTCGGCCCGTATAGTCAAAAGTATACAAAGAAAGTACCCAGGGAGTAAACTTATTTCCCGAACGATTTTTTAAATTATTTTTTCACCACTAAAATGCATGAGACTTGTAGTTTTCAAAAATGTTTTCATATTTGATGGGACGCTGAATAAAAGAAGTTTAATCGCCGGCAAACGAAAATCTGCCATTTCCCGTAAATCCCGGACTCAGCCTGTATAGTCTAAAGTATACAAAGAAAGTACCCAGGGAGTAAACTCATTTCCCGAACGATTTTTTAAATTATTTTTTCACCACTAAAACGCATGAGACTTGTAGTTTTCAAAAATGTTTTCATTTTTGACGAGACGCTGAATAAAAGAAGTTTAATCGCCGGCAAACGAAAACCCGCGATTTCCCGTAAATCCCGGACTCGGCCCGGATAGTCAAAAGTATACAAAGAAAGTACCCAGGGAGTAAACTCATTTCCCGAACGATTTTTTAAATTATTTTTTCACCACTAAAATGCATGAGACTTGTAGTTTTCAAAAATGTTTTCATATTTGATGGGACGCTGAATAAAAGAAGTTTAATCGCCGGCAAACGAAAATCCGCCATTTCCCGTAAATCCCCGACTCGGCCCGTATAGTCAAAAGTATACAAAGAAAGTACCCAGGGAGTAAACTCATTTCCCGAACGATTTTTTAAATTATTTTTTCACCACTAAAACGCATGAGACTTGTAGTTTTCAAAAATGTTTTCATTTTTGATGAGACGCTGAATAAAAGAAGTTTAATCGCCGGCAAACGAAAACCCGCGATTTCCCGTAAATCCCGGGCTTGGCCCGTATAGTCAAATGTATACAAAGAAAGTACCCAGGGAGTAAACTCATTTCCCGAACGATTTTTTAAATTACTTTTTCACCACTAAAACGCATGAGACTTGTAGTTTTTAAAAATGTTTTCATTTTTGATGAGACGCTGAATAAAAGAAGTTTAATCGCCGGCAAACGAAAACCCGCGATTTCCCGTAAATCCCGGGCTTGGCCCGTATAGTCAAAAGTATACAAAGAAAGTACCCAGGGAGTAAACTCATTTCCCGAACGATTTTTTATATTATTTTTTTACCACTAAACGCATGAGACTTGTAGTTTTCAAAAATATTTTCATATTTGATGGGACGCTGAATAAAAGAAGTTTAATCGCCGGCAAACGAAAATCCGCGATTTCCCGTAAATCCCGGACTCGGCCCGTATAGTCAAAAGTATACAAAGAAAGTACCCAGGGAGTAAACTCATTTCACGAACGATTTTTTAAATTTTTTTTTCACCACTAAAACGCATAAGACTTGTAGTTTTTAAAAATGTTTTCATTTTTGATGAGACGCTGAATAAAAGAAGTTTAATCGCCGGCAAACGAAAACCCGTGATTTCCCGTAAATCCCGGCTTGGCCCGTATAGTCAAAAGTATACAAAGAAAGTACCCAGGGAGTAAAACATTTCCCGAACGATTTTTTAAATTATTTTTTCACCACTAAAACGCATGAGACTTGTAGTTTTCAAAAATGTTTTCATTTTTGATGAGACGCTGAATAAAAGAAGTTTAATCGCCGGCAAACGAAAACCCGCGATTTCCCGTAAATCCCGGGCTTGGCCCGTATAGTCAAAAGTATACAAAGAAAGAACCCAGGGAGTAAACTCATTTCCCGAACGATTTTTTAAATTACTTTTTCACCACTAAAACGCATGAGACTTGTAGTTTTTAAAAATGTTTTCATTTTTGATGAGACGCTGAATAAAAGAAGTTTAATCGCCGGCAAACGAAAACCCGCGATTTCCCGTAAATCCCGGGCTTGGCCCGTATAGTCAAAAGTATACAAAGAAAGTACCCAGGGAGTAAACTCATTTCCAGGACGATTTTTTAAATTACTTTTTCACCACTAAAACGCATGAGACTTGTAGTTTTTAAAAATGTTTTCATTTTTGATGAGACGCTGAATAAAAGAAGTTTAATCGCCGGCAAACGAAAACCCGCGATTTCCCGTAATTCTAGGGCTTGGCCCGCATAGTCAAAAGTATACAAAGAAAGTACCCAGGGAGTAAACTCATTTTCCGAACGATTTTTTATATTATTTTTTTACCACTAAACGCATGAGACTTGTAGTTTTCAAAAATATTTTCATATTTGATGGGACGCTGAATAAAAGAAGTTTAATCGCCGGCAAACGAAAATCCGCGATTTCCCGTAAATCCCGGACTCGGCCCATATAGTCAAAAGTATACAAAGAAAGTACCCAGATAGTAAACTCATTTCCCGAACGATTTTTTAAATTTTTTTTTCACCACTAAAATGCATGAGACTTGTAGTTTTCAAAAATGTTTTCATATTTGATGGGACGCTGAATAAAAGAAGTTTAATCGCCGGCAAACGAAAATCCGCCATTTCCCGTAAATCCCGGACTCGGCCCGTATAGTCAAAAGTATACAAAGAAAGTACCCAGGGAGTAAACTCATTTCCCGAACGATTTTTTAAATTATTTTTTCACCACTAAAACGCATGAGACTTGTAGTTTTCAAAAATGTTTTCATTTTTGATGAGACGCTGAATAAAAGAAGTTTAATCGCCGGCAAACGAAAACCCGTGATTTCCCGTAAATCCCGGCTTGGCCCGTATAGTCAAAAGTATACAAAGAAAGTACCCAGGGAGTAAAACATTTCCCGAACGATTTTTTAAATTATTTTTTCACCACTAAAACTCATAAGACTTGTAGTTTTTAAAAATGTTTTCATTTTTGATGAGACGCTGAATAAAAGAAGTTTAATCGCCGGCAAACGAAAACCCGCGATTTCCCGTAAATCCCGGACTCGGCCCGTATAGTCAAAAGTATACAAAGAAAGTACCCAGGGAGTAAACTCATTTCCCGAACGATTTTTTAAATTATTTTTTCACCACTAAAATGCATGAGACTTGTAGTTTTCAAAAATGTTTTCATATTTGATGGGACGCTGAATAAAAGAAGTTTAATCGCCGGCAAACGAAAATCCGCCATTTCCCGTAAATCCCCGACTCGGCCCGTATAGTCAAAAGTATACAAAGAAAGTACCCAGGGAGTAAACTCATTTCCCGAACGATTTTTTAAATTATTTTTTCACCACTAAAACGCATGAGACTTGTAGTTTTCAAAAATGTTTTCATTTTTGATGAGACGCTGAATAAAAGAAGTTTAATCGCCGGCAAACGAAAACCCGCGATTTCCCGTAAATCCCGGGCTTGGCCCGTATAGTCAAATGTATACAAAGAAAGTACCCAGGGAGTAAACTCATTTCCCGAACGATTTTCTAAATTACTTTTTCACCACTAAAACGCATGAGACTTGTAGTTTTTAAAAATGTTTTCATTTTTGATGAGACGCTGAATAAAAGAAGTTTAATCGCCGGCAAACGAAAACCCGCGATTTCCCGTAAATCCCGGGCTTGGCCCGTATAGTCAAAAGTATACAAAGAAAGTACCCAGGGAGTAAACTCATTTCCCGAACGATTTTTTATATTATTTTTTTACCACTAAACGCATGAGACTTGTAGTTTTCAAAAATATTTTCATATTTGATGGGACGCTGAATAAAAGAAGTTTAATCGCCGGCAAACGAAAATCCGCGATTTCCCGTAAATCCCGGACTCGGCCCGTATAGTCAAAAGTATACAAAGAAAGTACCCAGATAGTAAACTCATTTCACGAACGATTTTTTAAATTTTTTTTTCACCACTAAAACTGATGAGACTTGTAGTTTTCAAAAGTGTTTTCATTTTTGATGAGACGCTTAATGAAAGAGGTTTAATCGCCGGAAAACGAAAACCCGCGATTTCCCGTAAATCCCGGGCTTGGCCCGTATAGTCGAATGTATACAAAGAAAGTACCCTGTGGGTAAATTCATTTCCAGAACGTTTTTTAAAATATTTTTTCACCACTAAAACGCATAAGACTTGTAGTTTTTAAAAATGTTTTCATTTTTGATGAGACGCTGAATAAAAGAAGTTTAATCGCCGGCAAACGAAAACCCGTGATTTCCCGTAAATCCCGGCTTGGCCCGTATAGTCAAAAGTATACAAAGAAAGTACCCAGGGAGTAAAACATTTCCCGAACGATTTTTTAAATTATTTTTTCACCACTAAAACGCATGAGACTTGTAGTTTTCAAAAATGTTTTCATTTTTGATGAGACGCTGAATAAAAGAAGTTTAATCGCCGGCAAACGAAAACCCGCGATTTCCCGTAAATCCCGGGCTTGACCCGTATAGTCAAAAGTATACAAAGAAAGTACCCAGGGAGTAAACTCATTTCCCGAACGATTTTTTAAATTACTTTTTCACCACTAAAACGCATGAGACTTGTAGTTTTTAAAAATTTTTTCATTTTTGATGAGACGCTGAATAAAAGAAGTTTAATCGCCGGCAAACGAAAACCCGCGATTTCCCGTAAATCCCGGGCTTGGCCCGTATAGTCAAAAGTATACAAAGAAAGTACCCAGGGAGTAAACTCATTTCCAGGACGATTTTTTAAATTACTTTTTCACCACTAAAACGCATGAGACTTGTAGTTTTTAAAAATGTTTTCATTTTTGATGAGACGCTGAATAAAAGAAGTTTAATCGCCGGCAAACGAAAATCCGCCATTTCCCGTAAATCCCCGACTCGGCCCGTATAGTCAAAAGTATACAAAGAAAGTACCCAGGGAGTAAACTCATTTCCCGAACGATTTTTTAAATTATTTTTTCACCACTAAAACGCATGAGACTTGTAGTTTTCAAAAATGTTTTCATTTTTGATGAGACGCTGAATAAAAGAAGTTTAATCGCCGGCAAACGAAAACCCGCGATTTCCCGTAAATCCCGGGCTTGGCCCGTATAGTCAAATGTATACAAAGAAAGTACCCAGGGAGTAAACTCATTTCCCGAACGATTTTCTAAATTACTTTTTCACCACTAAAACGCATGAGACTTGTAGTTTTTAAAAATGTTTTCATTTTTGATGAGACGCTGAATAAAAGAAGTTTAATCGCCGGCAAACGAAAACCCGCGATTTCCCGTAAATCCCGGGCTTGGCCCGTATAGTCAAAAGTATACAAAGAAAGTACCCAGGGAGTAAACTCATTTCCCGAACGATTTTTTATATTATTTTTTTACCACTAAACGCATGAGACTTGTAGTTTTCAAAAATATTTTCATATTTGATGGGACGCTGAATAAAAGAAGTTTAATCGCCGGCAAACGAAAATCCGCGATTTCCCGTAAATCCCGGACTCGGCCCGTATAGTCAAAAGTATACAAAGAAAGTACCCAGATAGTAAACTCATTTCACGAACGATTTTTTAAATTTTTTTTTCACCACTAAAACTGATGAGACTTGTAGTTTTCAAAAGTGTTTTCATTTTTGATGAGACGCTTAATGAAAGAGGTTTAATCGCCGGAAAACGAAAACCCGCGATTTCCTGTAAATCCCGGGCTTGGCCCGTATAGTCGAATGTATACAAAGAAAGTACCCTGTGGGTAAATTCATTTCCAGAACGTTTTTTAAAATATTTTTTCACCACTAAAACGCATAAGACTTGTAGTTTTTAAAAATGTTTTCATTTTTGATGAGACGCTGAATAAAAGAAGTTTAATCGCCGGCAAACGAAAACCCGTGATTTCCCGTAAATCCCGGCTTGGCCCGTATAGTCAAAAGTATACAAAGAAAGTACCCAGGGAGTAAAACATTTCCCGAACGATTTTTTAAATTATTTTTTCACCACTAAAACGCATGAGACTTGTAGTTTTCAAAAATGTTTTCATTTTTGATGAGACGCTGAATAAAAGAAGTTTAATCGCCGGCAAACGAAAACCCGCGATTTCCCGTAAATCCCGGGCTTGACCCGTATAGTCAAAAGTATACAAAGAAAGTACCCAGGGAGTAAACTCATTTCCCGAACGATTTTTTAAATTACTTTTTCACCACTAAAACGCATGAGACTTGTAGTTTTTAAAAATGTTTTCATTTTTGATGAGACGTTGAATAAAAGAAGTTTAATCGCCGGCAAACGAAAACCCGCGATTTCCCGTAAATCCCGGGCTTGGCCCGTATAGTCAAAAGTATACAAAGAAAGTACCCAGGGAGTAAACTCATTTCCAGGACGATTTTTTAAATTACTTTTTCACCACTAAAACGCATGAGACTTGTAGTTTTTAAAAATGTTTTCATTTTTGATGAGACGCTGAATAAAAGAAGTTTAATCGCCGGCAAACGAAAACCCGCGATTTCCCGTAATTCTAGGGCTTGGCCCGCATAGTCAAAAGTATACAAAGAAAGTACCCAGGGAGTAAACTCATTTCCCGAACGATTTTTTATATTATTTTTTTACCACTAAACGCATGAGACTTGTAGTTTTCAAAAATATTTTCATATTTGATGGGACGCTGAATAAAAGAAGTTTAATCGCCGGCAAACGAAAATCCGCGATTTCCCGTAAATCCCGGACTCGGCCCGTATAGTCAAAAGTATACAAAGAAAGTACCCAGGGAGTAAACTCATTTCCCGAACGATTTTTTATATTATTTTTTTACCACTAAACGCATGAGACTTGTAGTTTTCAAAAATATTTTCATATTTGATGGGACGCTGAATAAAAGAAGTTTAATCGCCGGCAAACGAAAATCCGCGATTTCCCGTAAATCCCGGACTCGGCCCGTATAGTCAAAAGTATACAAAGAAAGTACCCAGGGAGTAAACTCATTTCCCGAACGATTTTTTAAATTATTTTTTCACCACTAAAATGCATGAGACTTGTAGTTTTTCAAAAATGTTTTCATATTTGATGAGACGCTGAATAAAAAAAGTTTAATCGCCGGCAAACGAAAATCTGCGATTTCCCGTAAATCCCGGACTCGGCCCGTATAGTCAAAAGTATACAAAGAAAGTACCCAGGGAGTAAACTCATTTCCCGAACGATTTTTTAAATTATTTTTTCACCACTAAAATGCATGAGACTTGTAGTTTTTAAAAATGTTTTCATTTTTGATGAGACGCTGAATAAAAGCAGTTTAATCGCCGGCAAACGAAAATCCGCGATTTCCCGTAAATCCCGGACTCGGCCCGTATAGTCAAAAGTATACAAAGAAAGTACCCAGGGAGTAAACTCATTTCCCGAACGATTTTTTATATTATTTTTTTACCACTAAACGCATGAGACTTGTAGTTTTCAAAAATATTTTCATATTTGATGGGACGCTGAATAAAAGAAGTTTAATCGCCGGCAAACGAAAATCCGCCATTTCCCGTAAATCCCGGACTCGGCCCGTATAGTCAAAAGTATACAAAGAAAGTACCCAGGGAGTAAACTCATTTCCCGAACGATTTTTTAAATTATTTTTTCACCACTAAAATGCATGAGACTTGTAGTTTTCAAAAATGTTTTCATATTTGATGGGACGCTGAATAAAAGAAGTTTAATCGCCGGCAAACGAAAATCCGCCATTTCCCGTAAATCCCGGACTCGGCCCGTATAGTCAAAAGTATACAAAGAAAGTACCCAGGGAGTAAACTCATTTCCCGAACGATTTTTTAAATTATTTTTTCACCACTAAAACGCATGAGACTTGTAGTTTTCAAAAATGTTTTCATTTTTGATGAGACGCTGAATAAAAGAAGTTTAATCGCCGGCAAACGAAAACCTGCGATTTCCCGTAAATCCCGGGCTTGGCCCGTATAGTCAAAAGTATACAAAGAAAGTACCCAGGGAGTAAACTCGATTCCCGAACGATTTTTTAAATTACTTTTTCACCACTAAAACGCATGAGACTTGTAGTTTTTAAAAATGTTTTCATTTTTGATGAGACGCTGAATAAAAGAAGTTTAATCGCCGGCAAACGAAAACCCGCGATTTCCCGTAAATCCCGGGCTTGGCCCGTATAGTCAAAAGTATACAAAGAAAGTACCCAGGGAGTAAACTCATTTCCCGAACGATTTTTTATATTATTTTTTTACCACTAAACGCATGAGACTTGTAGTTTTCAAAAATATTTTCATATTTGATGGGACGCTGAATAAAAGAAGTTTAATCGCCGGCAAACGAAAATCCGCGATTTCCCGTAAATCCCGGACTCGGCCCGTATAGTCAAAAGTATACAAAGAAAGTACCCAGGGAGTAAACTCATTTCCCGAACGATTTTTTAAATTATTTTTTCACCACTAAAATGCATGAGACTTGTAGTTTTCAAAAATGTTTTCATTTTTGATGAGACGCTGAATAAAAGCAGTTTAATCGCCGGCAAACGAAAACCTGCGATTTCCCTAAATCCCGGACTCGGCCCGTATAGTCAAAAGTATACAAAGAAAGTACCCAGGGAGTAAACTCGTTTCCAGAACGATTTTTTAAATTATTTTTTCACCACTAAAACGCATAAAACTTGTAGTTTTTAAAAATGTTTTCATTTTTGATGAGACGCTGAATAAAAGAAGTTTAATCGCCGGCAAACGAAATTCCGCGATTTCCCGTAAATCCCGGGCTTGGCCCGTATAGTCAAAAGTATACAAAGAAAGTACCCAGGGAGTAAACTCATTTCCCGAACGATTTTTTATATTATTTTTTTACCACTAAACGCATGAGACTTATAGTTTTCAAAAATATTTTCATATTTGATGGGACGCTGAATAAAAGAATTTTAATCGCCGGCAAACGAAAACCTGCGATTTCCCTAAATCCCGGACTCGGCCCGTATAGTCAAAAGTATACAAAGAAAGTACCCAGGGAGTAAATTCATTTCAAGAACGATTTTTTAAATTATTTTTTCACCACTAAAACGCATAAGACTTCTAGTTTTTAAAAATGTTTTCATTTTTGATGAGACGCTGAATAAAAGAAGTTTATTCGCCGGCAAACGAAAACCTGCGATTTTCCGTAAATCCTGGACTCGGCCCGTATAGTCAAAAGTAGACAAAGAAAGTACCCAGGGAGTAAACTCGTTTCCAGAACGATTTTTTAAATTATTATTTCACCACTAAAACGCATGAGACTTGTAGTTTTCAAAAATGTTTTCATTTTTGATGAGACGCTGAATAAAAGAAGTTTAATCGCCGGCAAACGAAAACCCGCGATTTCCCGTAAATCCCGGGCTTGGCCCGTATAGTCAAAAGTATACAAAGAAAGTACCCAGGGAGTAAACTCATTTCCCGAACGATTTTTTATATTATTTTTTTACCACTAAACGCATGAGACTTGTAGTTTTCAAAAATATTTTCATATTTGATGGGACGCTGAATAAAAGAAGTTTAATCGCCGGCAAACGAAAATCCGCGATTTCCCGTAAATCCCGGACTCGGCCCGTATAGTCAAAAGTATACAAAGAAAGTACCCAGGGAGTAAACTCATTTCCCGAACGATTTTTTAAATTATTTTTTCACCACTAAAATGCATGAGACTTGTAGTTTTCAAAAATGTTTTCATTTTTGATGAGACGCTGAATAAAAGCAGTTTAATCGCCGGCAAACGAAAACCTGCGATTTCCCTAAATCCCGGACTCGGCCCGTATAGTCAAAAGTATACAAAGAAAGTACCCAGGGAGTAAACTCGTTTCCAGAACGATTTTTTAAATTATTTTTTCACCACTAAAACGCATAAAACTTGTAGTTTTTAAAAATGTTTTCATTTTTGATGAGACGCTGAATAAAAGAAGTTTAATCGCCGGCAAACGAAATTCCGCGATTTCCCGTAAATCCCGGGCTTGGCCCGTATAGTCAAAAGTATACAAAGAAAGTACCCAGGGAGTAAACTCATTTCCCGAACGATTTTTTATATTATTTTTTTACCACTAAACGCATGAGACTTATAGTTTTCAAAAATATTTTCATATTTGATGGGACGCTGAATAAAAGAATTTTAATCGCCGGCAAACGAAAACCTGCGATTTCCCTAAATCCCGGACTCGGCCCGTATAGTCAAAAGTATACAAAGAAAGTACCCAGGGAGTAAACTCATTTCCCGAACGATTTTTTATATTATTTTTTTACCACTAAACGCATGAGACTTGTAGTTTTCAAAAATATTTTCATATTTGATGGGACGCTGAATAAAAGAAGTTTAATCGCCGGCAAACGAAAATCCGCCATTTCCCGTAAATCCCGGACTCGGCCCGTATAGTCAAAAGTATACAAAGAAAGTACCCAGGGAGTAAACTCATTTCCCGAACGATTTTTTAAATTATTTTTTCACCACTAAAATGCATGAGACTTGTAGTTTTCAAAAATGTTTTCATATTTGATGGGACGCTGAATAAAAGAAGTTTAATCGCCGGCAAACGAAAATCCGCCATTTCCCGTAAATCCCGGACTCGGCCCGTATAGTCAAAAGTATACAAAGAAAGTACCCAGGGAGTAAACTCATTTCCCGAACGATTTTTTATATTATTTTTTTACCACTAAACGCATGAGACTTGTAGTTTTCAAAAATATTTTCATATTTGATGGGACGCTGAATAAAAGAAGTTTAATCGCCGGCAAACGAAAATCCGCGATTTCCCGTAAATCCCGGACTCGGCCCGTATAGTCAAAAGTATACAAAGAAAGTACCCAGGGAGTAAACTCATTTCCCGAACGATTTTTTAAATTATTTTTTCACCACTAAAATGCATGAGACTTGTAGTTTTCAAAAATGTTTTCATTTTTGATGAGACGCTGAATAAAAGCAGTTTAATCGCCGGCAAACGAAAACCTGCGATTTCCCTAAATCCCGGACTCGGCCCGTATAGTCAAAAGTATACAAAGAAAGTACCCAGGGAGTAAACTCGTTTCCAGAACGATTTTTTAAATTATTTTTTCACCACTAAAACGCATAAAACTTGTAGTTTTTAAAAATGTTTTCATTTTTGATGAGACGCTGAATAAAAGAAGTTTAATCGCCGGCAAACGAAATTCCGCGATTTCCCGTAAATCCCGGGCTTGGCCCGTATAGTCAAAAGTATACAAAGAAAGTACCCAGGGAGTAAACTCATTTCCCGAACGATTTTTTATATTATTTTTTTACCACTAAACGCATGAGACTTATAGTTTTCAAAAATATTTTCATATTTGATGGGACGCTGAATAAAAGAATTTTAATCGCCGGCAAACGAAAACCTGCGATTTCCCTAAATCCCGGACTCGGCCCGTATAGTCAAAAGTATACAAAGAAAGTACCCAGGGAGTAAATTCATTTCCAGAACGATTTTTTAAATTATTTTTTCACCACTAAAACGCATAAGACTTCTAGTTTTTAAAAATGTTTTCATTTTTAATGAGACGCTGAATAAAAGAAGTTTAATCGCCGGCAAACGAAAACCTGCGATTTTCCGTAAATCCTGGACTCGGCCCGTATAGTCAAAAGTAGACAAAGAAAGTACCCAGGGAGTAAACTCGTTTCCAGAACGATTTTTTAAATTATTATTTCACCACTAAAACGCATGAGACTTGTAGTTTTCAAAAATGTTTTCATTTTTGATGAGACGCTGAATAAAAGAAGTTTAATCGCCGGCAAACGAAAACCCGCGATTTCCCGTAAATCCCGGGCTTGGCCCGTATAGTCAAAAGTATACAAAGAAAGTACCCAGGGAGTAAACTCATTTCCCGAACGATTTTTTATATTATTTTTTTACCACTAAACGCATGAGACTTGTAGTTTTCAAAAATATTTTCATATTTGATGGGACGCTGAATAAAAGAAGTTTAATCGCCGGCAAACGAAAATCCGCGATTTCCCGTAAATCCCGGACTCGGCCCGTATAGTCAAAAGTATACAAAGAAAGTACCCAGGGAGTAAACTCATTTCCCGAACGATTTTTTAAATTATTTTTTCACCACTAAAATGCATGAGACTTGTAGTTTTCAAAAATGTTTTCATTTTTGATGAGACGCTGAATAAAAGCAGTTTAATCGCCGGCAAACGAAAACCTGCGATCTCCCTAAATCCCGGACTCGGCCCGTATAGTCAAAAGTATACAAAGAAAGTACCCAGGGAGTAAACTCGTTTCCAGAACGATTTTTTAAATTATTTTTTCACCACTAAAACGCATAAAACTTGTAGTTTTTAAAAATGTTTTCATTTTTGATGAGACGCTGAATAAAAGAAGTTTAATCGCCGGCAAACGAAATTCCGCGATTTCCCGTAAATCCCGGGCTTGGCCCGTATAGTCAAAAGTATACAAAGAAAGTACCCAGGGAGTAAACTCATTTCCCGAACGATTTTTTATATTATTTTTTTACCACTAAACGCATGAGACTTATAGTTTTCAAAAATATTTTCATATTTGATGGGACGCTGAATAAAAGAATTTTAATCGCCGGCAAACGAAAACCTGCGATTTCCCTAAATCCCGGACTCGGCCCGTATAGTCAAAAGTATACAAAGAAAGTACCCAGGGAGTAAATTCATTTCCAGAACGATTTTTTAAATTATTTTTTCACCACTAAAACGCATAAGACTTCTAGTTTTTAAAAATGCTTTCATTTTTGATGAGACGCTGAATAAAAGAAGTTTAATTGCCGGCAAACGAAAACCTGCGATTTTCCGTAAATCCTGAACTCGGCCCGTATAGTCAAAAGTAGACAAAGAAAGTACCCAGGGAGTAAACTCGTTTCCAGAACGATTTTTTAAATTATTATTTCACCACTAAAACGCATGAGACTTGTAGTTTTCAAAAATGTTTTCATTTTTGATGAGACGCTGAATAAAAGCAGTTTAATCGCCGGCAAACGAAAACCTGCGATTTCCCTAAATCCCGGACTCGGCCCGTGTAGTCAAAAGTAAACAAAGAAAGTACCCAGGGAGTAAACTCTTTTCCAGAACGATTTTTTAAATTATTTTTTCACCACTAAAACGCATAAGACTTGTAGTTTTTAAAAATGTTTTCATTTTTGATGAGACGCTGAATAAAAGAAGTTTAATCGCCGGCAAACGAAAACCTGCGATTTTCCGTAAATCCTGGACTCGGCCCGTATAGTCAAAAGTATACAAAGAAAGTACCCAGGGAGTAAACTCATTTCCCAAACGATTTTTTAAATTATTATTTCACCACAAAAACGCATGAGACTTGTAGTTGTTAAAAATGTTTTCATTTTTGATGAGGCGCTGAATAAAAGAAGTTTAATCGCCAGCAAACGAAAACCCGCGATTTCCCGTAAATCCCAGCTTGGCCCGTATAGTCAAAAGTATACAAAGAAAGTACCCTGTGAGTAAACTCATTTCCAGGACGATTATTTAAATTATTTTTTCACCACTAAAACGCGTAAGACTTGTAGTTTTGAAAAATGTTTTCATTTTTGATGAGACGCTGAATAAAAGCAGTTTAATCGCCGGCAAACGAAAACCTGCGATTTCCCTAAATCCCGGACTCGGCCCGTATAGTCAAAAGTATACAAAGAAAGTACCCAGGGAGTAAACTCATTTCCAGAACGATTTTTTAAATTATTTTTTCACCACTAAAACGCATAAGACTTGTAGTTTTTAAAAATGTTTTCTATTTTGATGAGACTCTGAATAAAAGCAGTTTAATCGCCGGCAAACGAAAACCTGCGATTTCCCTAAATCCCGGACTCGGCCCGTATAGTCAAAAGTATACAAAGAAAGTACCCAGGGAGTAAACTCATTTCCAGAACGATTTTTTAAATTATTTTTTCACCACTAAAACGCATAAGACTTGTAGTTTTTAAAAATGTTTTCTATTTTGATGAGACGCTGAATAAAAGAAGTTTAATCGCCGGCAAACGAAAACCCGCGATTTCCCGTAATTCTAGGGCTTGGCCCGCATAGTCAAAAGTATACAAAGAAAGTACCCAGGGAGTAAACTCATTTCCCGAACGATTTTTTAAATTATTTTTTCACCACTAAAACGCATAAGACTTGTAGTTTTTAAAATTGTTTTCTATTTTGATGAGGCGCTGAATAAAAGAAGTTTAATCGCCAGCAAACGAAAACCCGCGATTTCCCGTAAATCCCAGCTTGGCCCGTATAGTCAAAAGTATACAAAGAAAGTACCCTGTGAGTAAACTCATTTCCAGGACGATTATTTAAATTATTTTTTCACCACTAAAACGCGTAAGACTTGTAGTTTTCAAAAATGTTTTCATTTTTGATGAGACGCTGAATAAAAGCAGCTTAATCGCCGGCAAACGAAAACCTGCGATTTCCCTAAATCCCGGACTCGGCCCGTATAGTCAAAAGTATACAAAGAAAGTACCCAGGGAGTAAACTCATTTCCAGAACGATTTTTTAAATTATTTTTTCACCACTAAAACGCATAAGACTTGTAGTTTTTAAAAATGTTTTCTATTTTGATGAGACGCTGAATAAAAGAAGTTTAATCGCCGGCAAACGAAAACCCGCGATTTCCCGTAATTCTAGGGCTTGGCCCGCATAGTCAAAAGTATACAAAGAAAGTACCCAGGGAGTAAACTCATTTCCCGAACGATTTTTTATATTATTTTTTTACCACTAAACGCATGAGACTTGTAGTTTTCAAAAATATTTTCATATTTGATGGGACCCTGAATAAAAGAAGTTTAATCGCCGGCAAACGAAAATCTGCGATTTCCCGTAAATCCCGGACTCGGCCCGTATAGTCAAAAGTATACAAAGAAAGTACCCAGGGAGTAAACTCATTTCCCGAACGACTTTTTAAATTATTTTTTCACCACTAAAATTCATGAGACTTGTAGTTTTCAAAAATGTTTTCATATTTAATGGGACGCTGAATAAAAGAAGTTTAATCACCGGCAAACGAAAATCCGCCAATTCCCGTAAATCCCGGACTCGGCCCGTATAGTCAAAAGTATACAAAGAAAGTACCCAGGGAGTAAACTCATTTCCCGAACGATTTTTTAAATTATTTTTTCACCACTAAAATGCATGAGACTTGTAGTTTTCAAAAAAGTTTTCATTTTTGATGAGACGCTGAATAAAAGCAGTTTAATCGCCGGCAAACGAAAACCTGCGATTTCCCTAAATCCCGGACTCGGCCCGTATAGTCAAAAGTATACAAAGAAAGTACCCAGGGAGTAAACTCGTTTCCAGAACGATTTTTTAAATTATTTTTTCACCACTAAAACGCATAAAACTTGTAGTTTTTAAAAATGTTTTCATTTTTGATGAGACGCTGAATAAAAGAAGTTTAATCGCCGGCAAACGAAAACCCGCGATTTCCCGTAAATCCCGGGCTTGGCCCGTATAGTCAAAAGTATACAAAGAAAGTACCCAGGGAGTAAACTCATTTCCCGAACGATTTTTTATATTATTTTTTTACCACTAAACGCATGAGACTTGTAGTTTTTAAAAATATTTTCATATTTGATGGGACGCTGAATAAAAGAATTTTAATCGCCGGCAAACGAAAACCTGCGATTTCCCTAAATCCCGGACTTGGCCCGTATAGGCAAAAGTATACAAAGAAAGTACCCAGGGAGTAAACTCATTTCCAGAACGATTTTTTAAATTATTTTTTCACCACTAAAACGCATAAGACTTGTAGTTTTTAAAAATGTTTTCATTTTTGATGAGACGCTGAATAAAAGAAGTTTAATCGCCGGCAAACGAAAACCTGCGATTTTCCGTAAATCCTGGACTCGGCCCGTATAGTCAAAAGTAGACAAAGAAAGTACCCAGGGAGTAAACTCGTTTCCAGAACGATTTTTAAAATTATTATTTCACCACTAAAACGCATGAGACTTGTAGTTTTTAAAAATGTTTTCATTTTTGATGAGACGCTGAATAAAAGCAGTTTAATCGCCGGCAAACGAAAACCTGGGATTTCCCTAAATCCCGGACTCGGCCCGTATAGTCAAAAGTATACAAAGAAAGTACCCAGGGAGTAAACTCTTTTCCAGAACGATTTTTTAAATTATTTTTTCACCACTAAAACGCATAAGACTTGTAGTTTTTAAAAATGTTTTCATTTTTGATGAGGCGCTGAATAAAAGAAGTTTAATCGCCGGCAAACGAAAACCTGCGATTTTCCGTAACTCCTGGACTCGGCCCGTATAGTCAAAAGTATACAAAGAAAGTACCCAGGGAGTAAACTGATTTCCCAAACGATTTTTTTAATTATTATTTCACCACAAAAACGCATGAGACTTGTAGTTTTTAAAAATGTTTTCATTTTTGATGAGACGCTGAATAAAAGAAGTTTAATCGCCAGCAAACGAAAACCCGCGATTTCCCGTAAATCCCAGCTTGGCCCGTATAGTCAAAAGTATACAAAGAAAGTACCCAGGGAGTAAACTCATTTCCCGAACGATTTTTTTAATTATTTTTTCACCACTAAAACGCATGAGACTTGTAGTTTTCAAAAATGTTTTCATTTTTGATGAGACGCTGAATAAAAGAAGTTTAATCGCCGGCAAACGAAAACCCGCGATTTCCGTAAATCCTGGCTTGGCCCGTTTAGTCAAAAGTATACAAAGAAAGTACCCAGGGAGTAAACTCATTTCCCGAACAATTTTTTATATTATTTTTTTACCACTAAACGCATGAGACTTGTAGTTTTCAAAAATATTTTCATATTGGATGGGACGCTGAATAAAAGAATTTTAATCGCCGGTAAACGAAAACCTGCGATTTCCCTAAATCCCGGACTCGGCCCGTATAGTCAAAAGTATACAAAGAAAGTACCCAGGGAGTAAACTCATTTCCAGAACGATTTTTTAAATTATTTTTTCACCACTAAAACGCATAAGACTTGTAGTTTTTAAAAATGTTTTCATTTTTGATGAGACGCTGAATAAAAGAAGTTTAATCGCCGGCAAACGAAAACCCGCGATTTCCCGTAAATTCCGGGCTTGGCATCTATAGTCAAAAGTATACAAATAAAGTACCCAGGGAGTAAACTCATTTCCCGAACGATTTTTTATATTATTTTTTTACCACTAAACGCATGAGACTTGTAGTTTTCAAAAATATTTTCATATTTGATGGGACGCTGAATAAAAGAATTTTAATCGCCGGCAAACGAAAATCCGCGATTTCCCGTAAATCCCGGACTCGGCCCGTATAGTCAAAAGTATACAAAGAAAGTACCCAGGGAGTAAACTCATTTCCTGAACGATTTTTTAAATTATTTTTTCACCACTAAAACGCATGAGACTTGTAGTTGTCAAAAATGTTTTCATTTTTGATGAGACGCTTAATGAAAGAGGTTTAATCGCCGGCAAACGAAATCCCGCGTTTTCCCGTAAATCCGGGGCTTGGCCCGTATAGTCGAATGTATAGAAAGAAAGTACCCAGGGAGTAAACTCATTTCCCGAACGATTTTTTAAATTTTTTTTTCACCACTAAAACGCATGAGACTTGTATTTTCAAAAATGTTTTCATTTTTGATGAGACGCTTAATGAAAGAGGTTTAATCGCCGGAAAACGAAAACCCGCGATTTCCTGTAAATCCCGGGCTTGGCCGTATAGTCAAAAGTATACAAAGAAAGTACCCAGAGAGTAAACTCATTTCCCGAACGATTTTTTAAATTATTTTTTCACCACTAAAACGCATGAGACTTGTAGTTGTCAAAAATGTTTTCATTTTTGATGAGACGCTTAATGAAAGAGGTTTAATCGCCGGAAAACGAAAACTCGCGATTTCCCGTAAATCCCGGGCTTGGCCCTTATAGTCGAATGTATACAAAGAAAGTACCCTGTGAGTAAACTCATTTACAGAACGATTTTTTAAATTATTTTTTCACCACTAAAACGCATAAGACTTGTAGTTTTTCAGAATGTTTTCATTTTTGATGAGACGCTGAATAAAAGAAGTTTAATCGCCGGCAAACCAAAACCCGCGATTTCCCGTAAATCCCGGCTTGGCCGGTATAGTCAAAAGTATACAAAGAAAGTACCCAGGGAGTAAACTCATTTCCCGAAGGATTTTTTAAATTATTTTTTCACCACTAAAACGCATGAGACTTGTAGTTGTCAAAAATGTTTTCATTTTTGATGAGACGCTTAATGAAAGAGGTTTAATCGCCGGAAAACGAAAACTCGCGATTTCCCGTAAATCCCGGGCTTGGCCCGTATAGTCGAATGTATACAAAGAAAGTACCCTGTGAGTAAACTCATTTACAGAACGATTTTTTAAATTATTTTTTCACCACTAAAACGCATAAGACTTGTAGTTTTTCAGAATGTTTTCATTTTTGATGAGACGCTGAATAAAAGAAGTTTAATCGCCGGCAAACGAAAACCCGCGATTTCCCGTAAATCCCGGCTTGGCCGGTATAGTCAAAAGTATACAAAGAAAGTACCCAGGGAGTAAACTCATTTCCCGAAGGATTTTTTAAATTATTTTTTCACCACTAAAACGCATGAGACTTGTAGTTGTCAAAAATGTTTTCATTTTTGATGAGACGCTTAATAAAAGAGGTTTAATCGCCGGAAAACGAAAATTCGCGATTTCCCGTAAATCCCGGGCTTGGCCCGTATAGTCGAATGTATACAAAGAAAGTACCCCGTGAGTAAACACATTTACAGAACGATTTTTTAAATTATTTTTTCACCACTAAAACGCATAAGACTTGTAGTTTTTAAGAATGTTTTCATTTTTGATGAGACGCTGAATAAAAGAAGTTTAATCGCCGGCAAACGAAAACCCGCGATTTCCCGTAAATCCCGGCTTGGCCGGTATAGTCAAAAGTATACAAAGAAAGTACCCAGGGAGTAAACTCATTTCCCGAAGGATTTTTTAAATTATTTTTTCACCACTAAAACGCATGAGACTTGTAGTTTTCAAAAATGTTTTCATTTTTGATGAGACGCTGAATAAAAGAAGTTTAATCGCCGGCAAACGAAAACCCGCGATTTCCCGTAAATCCCGAGCTTGGCCCGTATAGTCAAAAGTATACAAAGAAAGTACCCAGGGAGTAAACTCATTTCCCGAACGAGTTTTTAAATTATTTTTTCACCACTAAAACGCATGAGACTTGTAGTTTTCAAAAATGTTTTCATTTTTGATGAGACGCTGAATAAAAGCAGTTTAATCGCCGGCAAACGAAAATCCGCGATTTCCCGTAAATCCCGGACTCGGCCCGTATAGTCAAAAGTATACAAAGAAAGTACCCAGGGAGTAAACTCATTTCCCGAACGATTTTTTAAATTATTTTTTCACCACTAAAACGCATGAGACTTGTAGTTGTCAAAAATGTTTTCATTTTTGTTGAGACGCTTAATGAAAGAGGTTTAATCGCCGGCAAAAGAAATCCGGCGTTTTCCCGTAAATCCGGGGCTTGGCCCGTATAGTCGAATGTATACAAAGAAAGTACCCTGTGAGTAAACTCATCTCCCGAACGATTTTTTAAATTTTTTTTTCACCACTAAAACGCATGAGACTTGTAGGTTTTAAAAATGTTTTCATTTTTGATGAGACGCTGAATAAAAGAAATTTAATCGCCGGCAAACGAAAACCCGCGATTTCCCGTAAATCCCAGCTTGGCCCGTATAGTCAAAAGTATACAAAGAAAGTACCCAGGGAGTAAACTCATTTCACGAACGATTTTTTAAATTATTTTTTCACCACTAAAACGCATGAGACTTGTAGTTGTCAAAAATGTTTTCATCTTTGTTGAGACGCTCAATGAAAGAGGTTTAATCGCCGGCAAACGAAATCCGGCGTTTTCCCGTAAATCCGGGGCTTGGCCCGTATAGTCGAATGTATACAAAGAAAGTACCCTGTGAGTAAACTCATTTCCCGAACGATTTTTTAAATTTTTTTTTCACCACTAAAACGCATGAGACTTGTAGGTTTTAAAAATGTTTTCATTTTTGATGAGACGCTGAATAAAAGAAGTTTAATCGCCGGCAAACGAAAACCCGCGATTTCCCGTAAATCCCGGCTTAGCCCGTATAGTCAAAAGTATACAAAGAAAGTACCCAGGGAGTAAACTCATTTCACGAACGATTTTTTAAATTATTTTTTCACCACTAAAACGCATGAGACTTGTAGTTTTCAAAAATGTTTTCATTTTTGATGAGACGCTGAATAAAAGAAGTTTAATCGCCGGCAAACGAAAACCCGCGATTTCCCGTAAATCCCGGCTTGGCCCGTATAGTCAAAAGTATACAAAGAAAGTACCCAGGGAGTAAACTCATTTCCCGAACGATTTTTTAAATTATTTTTTCACCACTAAAACGCATGAGACATGTAGTTTTCAAAAATGTTTTCATTTTTGATGAGACGCTGAATAAAAGCAGTTTAATCGCCGGCAAACGAAAACCTGCGATTTCCCTAAATCCCGGACTCGGCCCGTATAGTCAAAAGTATACAAATAATGTACCCAGGGAGTAAACTCATTTCCAGAACGATTTTTTAAATTATTTTTTCACCACTAAAACGCATAAGACTTGTAGTTTTTAAAAATGTTTTCTTTTTTGATGAGACGCTGAATAAAAGAAGTTTAATCGCCGGCAAACGAAAACCCGCGATTTCCCGTAAATCCCGGGCTTGGCCCGTATAGTCAAAAGTATACAAAGAAAGTACCCAGGGAGTAAACTCATTTCCCGAACGATTTTTTATATTATTTTTTTACCACTAAAACGCATAAGACTTGTAGTTGTCAAAAATGTTTTCATTTTTGATGAGACGCTTAATGAAAGAGGTTTAATCGCCGGAAAACGAAAACTCGCGATTTCCCGTAAATCCCGGGCTTGGCCCGTATAGTCGAATGTATACAAAGAAAGTACCCTGTGAGTAAACACATTTACAGAACGATTTTTTAAATTATTTTTTCACCACTAAAACGCATAAGACTTGTAGTTTTTAAGAATGTTTTCATTTTTGATGAGACGCTGAATAAAAGAAGTTTAATCGCCGGCAAACGAAAACCCGCGATTTCCCGTAAATCCCGGCTTGGCCGGTATAGTCAAAAGTATACAAAGAAAGTACCCAGGGAGTAAACTCATTTCCCGAAGGATTTTTTAAATTATTTTTTCACCACTAAAACGAATGAGACTTGTAGTTTTTAAAAATGTTTTCATTTTTGATGAGACGCTGAATAAAAGCAGTTTAATCGCCGGCAAACGAAAATCCGCGATTTCCCGTAAATCCCGGACTCGGCCCGTATAGTCAAAAGTATACAAAGAAAGTACCCAGGGAGTAAACTCATTTCCCGAACGATTTTTTAAATTATTTTTTCACCACTAAAACGCATGAGACTTGTAGTTGTCAAAAATGTTTTCATTTTTGTTGAGACGCTTAATGAAAGAGGTTTAATCGCCGGCAAACGAAATCCCGCGTTTTCCCGTAAATCCGGGGCTTGGCCCGTATAGTCGAATGTATACAAAGAAAGTACCCTGTGAGTAAACTCATTTCCCGAACGATTTTTTAAATTTTTTTTTCACCACTAAAACGCATGAGACTTGTAGGTTTTAAAAATGTTTTCATTTTTGATGAGACGCTGAATAAAAGAAGTTTAATCGCCGGCAAACGAAAACCCGCGATTTCCCGTAAATCCCGGCTTGGCCCGTATAGTCAAAAGTATACAAAGAAAGTACCCAGGGAGTATACTCATTTCACGAACGATTTTTTAAATTATTTTTTCACCACTAAAACGCATGAGACTTGTAGTTGTCAAAAATGTTTTCATTTTTGATGAGACGCTGAATAAAAGAAGTTTAATCGCTGGCAAACGAAAACCCGCGATTTCCCGTAAATCCCGGCTTGGCCCGTATAGTCAAAAGTATACAAAGAAAGTACCCAGGGAGTAAACTCATTTCACGAACGATTTTTTAAATTATTTTTTCACCACTAAAACGCATGAGACTTGTAGTTTTCAAAAATGTTTTCATTTTTGATGAGACGCTGAATAAAAGCAGTTTAATCGCCGGCAAACGAAAACCTGCGATTTCCCTAAATCCCGGACTCGGCCCGTATAGTCAAAAGTATACAAAGAAAGTACCCAGGGAGTAAACTCATTTCCAGAACGATTTTTTAATTTATTTTTTCACCACAAAAACGCATAAGACTTTTAGTTTTTAAAAATGTTTTCTTTTTTGATGAGACGCTGAATAAAAGAAGTTTAATCGCCGGCAAACGAAAACCCGCGATTTCCCGTAAATCCCGGGCTTGGCCCGTATAGTCAAAAGTATACAAAGAAAGTACCCAGGGAGTAAACTCATTTCCCGAACGATTTTTTATATTATTTTTTTACCACTAAACGCATGAGACTTGTAGTTTTCAAAAATATTTTCATATTTGATGGGACGCTGAATAAAAGAAGTTTAATCGCCGGCAAACGAAAATCCGCGATTTCCCGTAAATCCCGGACTCGGCCCGTATAGTCAAAAGTATACAAAGAAAGTACCCAGGGAGTAAACTCATTTCCGGAACGATTTTTTAAATTATTTTTTCACCACTAAAACGCATGAGACTTGTAGTTTTCAAAAATGTTTTCATTTTTGATGAGACGCTGAATAAAAGAAGTTTAATCGCCGGCAAACGAAAACCCGCGATTTCCCGTAAATCCCGGGCTTGGCCCGTATAGTGAAAACTATGCAAAAAAAGTACCCAGGGAGTAAACTCATTTCCCGAACGATTTTTTAAATTACTTTTTCACCACTAAAACGCATGAGACTTGTAGTTTTTAAAAATGTTTTCATTTTTGATGAGACGCTGAATAAAAGAAGTTTAATCGCCGGCAAACGAAAACCTGCGATTTTCCGTAAATCCTGGACTCGGCCCGTATAGTCAAAAGTATACAAAGAAAGTACCCAGGGAGTAAACTCATTTCCCAAACGATTTTTTAAATTATTATTTCACCACAAAAACGCATGAGACTTGTAGGTTTTAAAAATGTTTTCATTTTTGATGAGAGGCTGAATAAAAGAAGTTTAATCGCCGGCAAACAAAAACCCGCGATTTCCCGTAAATCCCGGCTTGGCCCGCATAGTCAAAAGTATACAAAGAAAGTACCCAGGGAGTAAACTCATTTCCCCAACAATTCTTTTAATTATTTTTTCACCACTAAAACGCATGAGACTTGTAGTTTTCAAAAATGTTTTCATTTTTGATGAGACGCTGAATAAAAGAAGTTTAATCGCCGGCAAACGAAAACCCGCGATTTCCCGTAAATCCCGGCGTGGCCCGTATAGTCAAAAAAATACAAAGAAAGTACCCAGGGAGTAAACTCATTTCCCGAACGATTTTTTAAATTATTTTTTCACCACTAAAACGCATGAGACTTGTAGTTTTCAAAAATGTTTTCATTTTTGATGAGACGCTGAATAAAAGCAGTTTATTCGCCGGCAAACGAAAACCTGCGATTTCCCTAAATCCCGGACTCGGCCCGTATAGTCCAAAGTATACAAAGAAAGTACCCAGGGAGTAAACACATTTCCAGAACGATTTTTTAAATTATTTTTTCACCACTAAAACGCATAAAACTTGTAGTTTTTAAAAATGTTTTCATTTTTGATGAGACGCTGAATAAAAGAAGTTTAATCGCCGGCAAACGAAAACCCGCGATTTCCCGTAAATCCCGGGCTTGGCCCGTATAGTCAAAAGTATACAAAGAAAGTACCCAGGGAGTAAACTCATTTCCCGAACGATTTTTTAAATTACTTTTTCACCACTAAAACGCATGAGACTTGTAGTTTTTAAAAATGTTTTCATTTTTGATGAGACGCTGAATAAAAGAAGTTTAATCGCCGGCAAACGAAAACCTGCGATTTTCCGTAAATCCTGGACTCGGCCCGTATAGTCAAAAGTATACAAAGAAAGTACCCAGGGAGTAAACTCATTTCCCAAACGATTTTTTAAATTATTATTTCACCACAAAAACGCATGAGACTTTTAGTTTTTAAAAATGTTTTCATTTTTGATGAGAGGCTGAATAAAAGAAGTTTAATCGCCGGCAAACAAAAACCCGCGATTTCCCGTAAATCCCAGCTTGGCCCGCATAGTCAAAAGTATACAAAGAAAGTACCCAGGGAGTAAACTCATTTCCCGAACGATTCTTTTAATTATTTTTTCACCACTAAAACGCATGAGACTTGTAGTTTTCAAAAATGTTTTCATTTTTGATGAGACGCTGAATAAAAGAAGTTTAATCGCCGGCAAACGAAAACCCGCGATTTCCCGTAAATCCCGGCGTGGCCCGTATAGTCAAAAAAATACAAAGAAAGTACCCAGGGAGTAAACTCATTTCCCGAACGATTTTTTAAATTATTTTTTCACCACTAAAACGCATGAGACTTGTAGTTTTTAAAAATGTTTTCATTTTTGATGAGACGCTGAATAAAAGCAGTTTAATCGCCGGCAAACGAAAACCTGCGATTTCCCTAAATCCCGGACTCGGCCCGTATAGTCCAAAGTATACAAAGAAAGTACCCAGGGAGTAAACACATTTCCAGAACGATTTTTTAAATTATTTTTTCACCACTAAAACGCATAAAACTTGTAGGTTTTAAAAATGTTTTCATTTTTGATGAGACGCTGAATAAAAGAAGTTTAATCGCCGGCAAACGAAAACCCGCGATTTCCCGTAAATCCCGGGCTTGGCCCGTATAGTCAAAAGTATACAAAGAAAGTACCCAGGGAGTAAACTCATTTCCCGAACGATTTTTTAAATTATTTTTTCACCACTAAAACGCATGAGACTTGTAGTTTTCAAAAATGTTTTCATTTTTGATGAGACGCTGAATAAAAGCAGTTTATTCGCCGGCAAACGAAAACCTGCGATTTCCCTAAATCCCGGACTCGGCCCGTATAGTCCAAAGTATACAAAGAAAGTACCCAGGGAGTAAACACATTTCCAGAACGATTTTTTAAATTATTTTTTCACCACTAAAACGCATAAAACTTGTAGTTTTTAAAAATGTTTTCATTTTTGATGAGACGCTGAATAAAAGAAGTTTAATCGCCGGCAAACGAAAACCCGCGATTTCCCGTAAATCCCGGGCTTGGCCCGTATAGTCAAAAGTATACAAAGAAAGTACCCAGGGAGTAAACTCATTTCCCGAACGATTTTTTAAATTACTTTTTCACCACTAAAACGCATGAGACTTGTAGTTTTTAAAAATGTTTTCATTTTTGATGAGACGCTGAATAAAAGAAGTTTAATCGCCGGCAAACGAAAACCTGCGATTTTCCGTAAATCCTGGACTCGGCCCGTATAGTCAAAAGTATACAAAGAAAGTACCCAGGGAGTAAACTCATTTCCCAAACGATTTTTTAAATTATTATTTCACCACAAAAACGCATGAGACTTGTAGTTTTTAAAAATGTTTTCATTTTTGATGAGAGGCTGAATAAAAGAAGTTTAATCGCCGGCAAACAAAAACCCGCGATTTCCCGTAAATCCCAGCTTGGCCCGCATAGTCAAAAGTATACAAAGAAAGTACCCAGGGAGTAAACTCATTTCCCGAACGATTCTTTTAATTATTTTTTCACCACTAAAACGCATGAGACTTGTAGTTTTCAAAAATGTTTTCATTTTTGATGAGACGCTGAATAAAAGAAGTTTAATCGCCGGCAAACGAAAACCCGCGATTTCCCGTAAATCCCGGCGTGGCCCGTATAGTCAAAAAAATACAAAGAAAGTACCCAGGGAGTAAACTCATTTCCCGAACGATTTTTTAAATTATTTTTTTACCACTAAAACGCATGAGACTTGTAGTTTTTAAAAATGTTTTCATTTTTGATGAGACGCTGAATAAAAGCAGTTTAATCGCCGGCAAACGAAAACCTGCGATTTCCCTAAATCCCGGACTCGGCCCGTATAGTCCAAAGTATACAAAGAAAGTACCCAGGGAGTAAACACATTTCCAGAACGATTTTTTAAATTATTTTTTCACCACTAAAACGCATAAAACTTGTAGGTTTTAAAAATGTTTTCATTTTTGATGAGACGCTGAATAAAAGAAGTTTAATCGCCGGCAAACGAAAACCCGCGATTTCCCGTAAATCCCGGGCTTGGCCCGTATAGTCAAAAGTATACAAAGAAAGTACCCAGGGAGTAAACTCATTTCCCGAACGATTTTTTATATTATTTTTTTACCACTAAACGCATGAGACTTGTAGTTTTCAAAAATGTTTTCATTTTTGATGAGACGCTGAATAAAAGCAGTTTAATCGCCGGCAAACGAAAACCTGCGATTTCCCTAAATCCCGGACTCGGCCCGTATAGTCAAAAGTATACAAAGAAAGTACCCAGGGAGTAAACTCATTTCCCGAACGATTCTTTTAATTATTTTTTCACCACTAAAACGCATGAGACTTGTAGTTTTCAAAAATGTTTTCATTTTTGATGAGACGCTGAATAAAAGAAGTTTAATCGCCGGCAAACGAAAACCCGCGATTTCCCGTAAATCCCGGCGTGGCCCGTATAGTCAAAAAAATACAAAGAAAGTACCCAGGGAGTAAACTCATTTCCCGGACGATTTTTTAAATTATTTTTTCACCACTAAAACGCATGAGACTTGTAGTTTTTAAAAATGTTTTCATTTTTGATAAGACGCTGAATAAAAGCAGTTTAATCGCCGGCAAACGAAAACCTGCGATTTCCCTAAATCCCGGACTCGGCCCGTATAGTCCAAAGTATACAAAGAAAGTACCCAGGGAGTAAACACATTTCCAGAACGATTTTTTAAATTATTTTTTCACCACTAAAACGCATAAAACTTGTAGGTTTTAAAAATGTTTTCATTTTTGATGAGACGCTGAATAAAAGAAGTTTAATCGCCGGCAAACGAAAACCCGCGATTTCCCGTAAATCCCGGGCTTGGCCCGTATAGTCAAAAGTATACAAAGAAAGTACCCAGGGAGTAAACTCATTTCCCGAACGATTTTTTATATTATTTTTTTACCACTAAACGCATGAGACTTGTAGTTTTCAAAAATGTTTTCATTTTTGATGAGACGCTGAATAAAAGCAGTTTAATCGCCGGCAAACGAAAACCTGCGATTTCCCTAAATCCCGGACTCGGCCCGTATAGTCAAAAGTATACAAAGAAAGTACCCAGGGAGTAAACTCATTTCCAGAACGATTTTTTAAATTATTTTTTCACCACTAAAACACATAAGACTTGTAGTTTTTAAAAATGTTTTCTTTTTTGATGAGACGCTGAATAAAAGAAGTTTAATCGCCGGCAAACGAAAACCCGCGATTTCCCGTAAATCCCGGGCTTGGCCCGTATAGTCAAAAGTATACAAAGAAAGTACCCAGGGAGTAAACTCATTTCCCGAACGATTTTTTATATTATTTTTTTACCACTAAACGCATGAGACTTGTAGTTTTCAAAAATATTTTCATATTTGATGGGACGCTGAATAAAAGAAGTTTAATTGCCGGCAAACGAAAATCCGCAATTTCCCTAAATGCCGGACTCGGCCTGTATAGTCAAAAAAATACAAAGAAAGTACCCAGGGAGTAAACTCATTTTCCGAACGATTTTTTAAATTATTTTTTCACCACTAAAACGCATGAGACTTGTAGTTTTCAAAAATGTTTTCATTTTTGATGAGACGCTGAATAAAAGCAGTTTAATCGCCGGCAAACGAAAACCTGCGATTTCCCGTAAATTCCGGGCTTGGCCCCTTTAGTCAAAAGTATACAAAGAAAGTACCCAGGGGGTAAACTCATTTCCCGAACGATTTTTTATATTATTTTTTTACCATTAAACGCATGAGACTTGTAGTTTTCAAAAATATTTTCATATTTGATGGGACGCTGAATAAAAGAATTTTAATCGCCGGCAAACGAAATCCCGCGTTTTCCCGTAAATCCGGGGCTTGGCCCGTATAGTCGAATGTATACAAAGAAAGTACCCAGGGAGTAAACTCATTTCCCGAACGATTTTTTAAATTTTTTTTTCACCACTAAAACGCATGAGACTTGTAGTTTTCAAAAATGTTTTCATTTTTGATGAGACGCTTAATGAAAGAGGTTTAATCGCCGGAAAACGAAAACCCGCGATTTCCCGTAAATCCCGGGCTTGGCCCGTATAGTCGAATGTATACAAAGAAAGCACCCTGTGAGAAAACTCATTTCCAGAACGATTTTTTTAATTATTTTTTCACCACTAAAACGAATAAGACTTGTAGTTTTTAAAAATGTTTTCATTTTTGATGAGACGCTGAATAAAAGCAGTTTAATCGCCGGCAAACGAAAATCCGCGATTTCCCGTAAATCCCGGACTCGGCCGTATAGTCAAAAGTATACAAAGAAAGTACCCAGGGAGTAAACTCATTTCCCGAACGATTTTTTAAATTATTTTTTCACCACTAAAACGCATGAGACTTGTAGTTGTCAAAAATGTTTTCATTTTTGATGAGACGCTTAATGAAAGAGGTTTAATCGCCGGAAAACGAAAACCCGCGATTTCCCGTAAATCCCGGCGTGGCCCGTATAGTCAAAAAAATACAAAGAACGTACCCAGGGAGTAAACTCATTTCCCGAACGATTTTTTAAATTATTTTTTCACCACTAAAACGCATGAGACTTGTAGTTTTCAAAAATGTTTTCATTTTTGATGAGACGCTGAATAAAAGCAGTTTAATCGCCGGCAAACGAAAACCTGCGATTTCGCTAAATCCCGGACTCGGCCCGTATAGTCCAAAGTATACAAAGAAAGTACCCAGGGAGTAAACACATTTCCAGAACGATTTTTTAAATTATTTTTTCACCACTAAAACGCATAAAACTTGTAGTTTTTAAAAATGTTTTCATTTTTGATGAGACGCTGAATAAAAGAAGTTTAATCGCCGGCAAACGAAAACCCGCGATTTCCCGTAAATCCCGGGCTTGGCCCGTATAGTCAAAAGTATACAAAGAAAGTACCCAGGGAGTAAACTCATTTCCCGAACGATTTTTTAAATTACTTTTTCACCACTAAAACGCATGAGACTTGTAGTTTTTAAAAATGTTTTCATTTTTGATGAGACGCTGAATAAAAGAAGTTTAATCGCCGGCAAACGAAAACCTGCGATTTTCCGTAAATCCTGGACTCGGCCCGTATAGTCAAAAGTATACAAAGAAAGTACCCAGGGAGTAAACTCATTTCCCAAACGATTTTTTAAATTATTATTTCACCACAAAAACGCATGAGACTTGTAGTTTTTAAAAATGTTTTCATTTTTGATGAGAGGCTGAATAAAAGAAGTTTAATCGCCGGCAAACAAAAACCCGCGATTTCCCGTAAATCCCAGCTTGGCCCGCATAGTCAAAAGTATACAAAGAAAGTACCCAGGGAGTAAACTCATTTCCCGAACGATTCTTTTAATTATTTTTTCACCACTAAAACGCATGAGACTTGTAGTTTTCAAAAATGTTTTCATTTTTGATGAGACGCTGAATAAAAGAAGTTTAATCGCCGGCAAACGAAAACCCGCGATTTCCCGTAAATCCCGGCGTGGCCCGTATAGTCAAAAAAATACAAAGAAAGTACCCAGGGAGTAAACTCATTTCCCGAACGATTTTTTAAATTATTTTTTCACCACTAAAACGCATGAGACTTGTAGTTTTTAAAAATGTTTTCATTTTTGATGAGACGCTGAATAAAAGCAGTTTAATCGCCGGCAAACGAAAACCTGCGATTTCCCTAAATCCCGGACTCGGCCCGTATAGTCCAAAGTATACAAAGAAAGTACCCAGGGAGTAAACACATTTCCAGAACGATTTTTTAAATTATTTTTTCACCACTAAAACGCATAAAACTTGTAGGTTTTAAAAATGTTTTCATTTTTGATGAGACGCTGAATAAAAGAAGTTTAATCGCCGGCAAACGAAAACCCGCGATTTCCCGTAAATCCCGGGCTTGGCCCGTATAGTCAAAAGTATACAAAGAAAGTACCCAGGGAGTAAACTCATTTCCCGAACGATTTTTTAAATTACTTTTTCACCACTAAAACGCATGAGACTTGTAGTTTTTAAAAATGTTTTCATTTTTGATGAGACGCTGAATAAAAGAAGTTTAATCGCCGGCAAACGAAAACCTGCGATTTTCCGTAAATCCTGGACTCGGCCCGTATAGTCAAAAGTATACAAAGAAAGTACCCAGGGAGTAAACTCATTTCCCAAACGATTTTTTAAATTATTATTTCACCACAAAAACGCATGAGACTTGTAGTTTTTAAAAATGTTTTCATTTTTGATGAGAGGCTGAATAAAAGAAGTTTAATCGCCGGCAAACAAAAACCCGCGATTTCCCGTAAATCCCAGCTTGGCCCGCATAGTCAAAAGTATACAAAGAAAGTACCCAGGGAGTAAACTCATTTCCCGAACGATTCTTTTAATTATTTTTTCACCACTAAAACGCATGAGACTTGTAGTTTTCAAAAATGTTTTCATTTTTGATGAGACGCTGAAAAAAAGAAGTTTATTCGCCGGCAAACGAAAACCCGCGATTTCCCGTTAATCCCGGCGTGGCCCGTATAGTCAAAAAAATACAAAGAAAGTACCCAGGGAGTAAACTCATTTCCCGAACGATTTTTTAAATTATTTTTTCACCACTAAAACGCATGAGACTTGTAGTTTTTAAAAATGTTTTCATTTTTGATGAGACGCTGAATAAAAGCAGTTTAATCGCCGGCAAACGAAAACCTGCGATTTCCCTAAATCCCGGACTCGGCCCGTATAGTCCAAAGTATACAAAGAAAGTACCCAGGGAGTAAACACATTTCCAGAACGATTTTTTAAATTATTTTTTCACCACTAAAACGCATAAAACTTGTAGGTTTTAAAAATGTTTTCATTTTTGATGAGACGCTGAATAAAAGAAGTTTAATCGCCGGCAAACGAAAACCCGCGATTTCCCGTAAATCCCGGGCTTGGCCCGTATAGTCAAAAGTATACAAAGAAAGTACCCAGGGAGTAAACTCATTTCCCGAACGATTTTTTATATTATTTTTTTACCACTAAACGCATGAGACTTGTAGTTTTCAAATATGTTTTCATTTTTGATGAGACGCTGAATAAAAGCAGTTTAATCGCCGGCAAACGAAAACCTGCGATTTCCCTAAATCCCGGACTCGGCCCGTATAGTCAAAAGTATACAAAGAAAGTACCCAGGGAGTAAACTCATTTCCAGAACGATTTTTTAAATTATTTTTTCACCACTAAAACACATAAGACTTGTAGTTTTTAAAAATGTTTTCTTTTTTGATGAGACGCTGAATAAAAGAAGTTTAATCGCCGGCAAACGAAAACCCGCGATTTCCCGTAAATCCCGGGCTTGGCCCGTATAGTCAAAAGTATACAAAGAAAGTACCCAGGGAGTAAACTCATTTCCCGAACGATTTTTTATATTATTTTTTTACCACTAAACGCATGAGACTTGTAGTTTTCAAAAATATTTTCATATTTGATGGGACGCTGAATAAAAGAAGTTTAATTGCCGGCAAACGAAAATCCGCAATTTCCCTAAATGCCGGACTCGGCCTGTATAGTCAAAAAAATACAAAGAAAGTACCCAGGGAGTAAACTCATTTTCCGAACGATTTTTTAAATTATTTTTTCACCACTAAAACGCATGAGACTTGTAGTTTTCAAAAATGTTTTCATTTTTGATGAGACGCTGAATAAAAGCAGTTTAATCGCCGGCAAACGAAAACCTGCGATTTCCCGTAAATTCCGGGCTTGGCCCCTTTAGTCAAAAGTATACAAAGAAAGTACCCAGGGAGTAAACTCATTTCCCGAACGATTTTTTATATTATTTTTTTACCATTAAACGCATGAGACTTGTAGTTTTCAAAAATATTTTCATATTTGATGGGACGCTGAATAAAAGAATTTTAATCGCCGGCAAACGAAATCCCGCGTTTTCCCGTAAATCCGGGGCTTGGCCCGTATAGTCGAATGTATACAAAGAAAGTACCCAGGGAGTAAACTCATTTCCCGAACGATTTTTTAAATTTTTTTTTCACCACTAAAACGCATGAGACTTGTAGTTTTCAAAAATGTTTTCATTTTTGATGAGACGCTTAATGAAAGAGGTTTAATCGCCGGAAAACGAAAACCCGCGATTTCCCGTAAATCCCGGGCTTGGCCCGTATAGTCGAATGTATACAAAGAAAGCACCCTGTGAGAAAACTCATTTCCAGAACGATTTTTTTAATTATTTTTTCACCACTAAAACGAATAAGACTTGTAGTTTTTAAAAATGTTTTCATTTTTGATGAGACGCTGAATAAAAGCAGTTTAATCGCCGGCAAACGAAAATCCGCGATTTCCCGTAAATCCCGGACTCGGCCGTATAGTCAAAAGTATACAAAGAAAGTACCCAGGGAGTAAACTCATTTCCCGAACGATTTTTTAAATTATTTTTTCACCACTAAAACGCTTGAGACTTGTAGTTGTCAAAAATGTTTTCATTTTTGATGAGACGCTTAATGAAAGAGGTTTAATCGCCGGAAAACGAAAACCCGCGATTTCCCGTAAATCCCGGCGTGGCCTGTATAGTCAAAAAAATACAAAAAAGTACCCAGGGAGTAAACTCATTTCCCGAACGATTTTTTAAATTATTTTTTCACCACTAAAACGCATGAGACTTGTAGTTTTCAAAAATGTTTTCATTTTTGATGAGACGCTGAATAAAAGCAGTTTAATCGCCGGCAAACGAAAACCTGCGATTTCCCTAAATCCCGGACTCGGCCCGTATAGTCCAAAGTATACAAAGAAAGTACCCAGGGAGTAAACACATTTCCAGAACGATTTTTTAAATTATTTTTTCACCACTAAAACGCATAAAACTTGTAGTTTTTAAAAATGTTTTCATTTTTGATGAGACGCTGAATAAAAGAAGTTTAATCGCCGGCAAACGAAAACCCGCGATTTCCCGTAAATCCCGGGCTTGGCCCGTATAGTCAAAAGTATACAAAGAAAGTACCCAGGGAGTAAACTCATTTCCCGAACGATTTTTTAAATTACTTTTTCACCACTAAAACGCATGAGACTTGTAGTTTTTAAAAATGTTTTCATTTTTGATGAGACGCTGAATAAAAGAAGTTTAATCGCCGGCAAACGAAAACCTGCGATTTTCCGTAAATCCTGGACTCGGCCCGTATAGTCAAAAGTATACAAAGAAAGTACCCAGGGAGTAAACTCATTTCCCAAACGATTTTTTAAATTATTATTTCACCACAAAAACGCATGAGACTTGTAGTTTTTAAAAATGTTTTCATTTTTGATGAGAGGCTGAATAAAAGAAGTTTAATCGCCGGCAAACAAAAACCCGCGATTTCCCGTAAATCCCAGCTTGGCCCGCATAGTCAAAAGTATACAAAGAAAGTACCCAGGGAGTAAACTCATTTCCCGAACGATTCTTTTAATTATTTTTTCACCACTAAAACGCATGAGACTTGTAGTTTTCAAAAATGTTTTCATTTTTGATGAGACGCTGAATAAAAGAAGTTTAATCGCCGGCAAACGAAAACCCGCGATTTCCCGTAAATCCCGGCGTGGCCCGTATAGTCAAAAAAATACAAAGAAAGTACCCAGGGAGTAAACTCATTTCCCGAACGATTTTTTAAATTATTTTTTCACCACTAAAACGCATGAGACTCGTAGTTTTTAAAAATGTTTTCATTTTTGATGAGACGCTGAATAAAAGCAGTTTAATCGCCGGCAAACGAAAACCTGCGATTTCCCTAAATCCCGGACTCGGCCCGTATAGTCCAAAGTATACAAAGAAAGTACCCAGGGAGTAAACACATTTCCAGAACGATTTTTTAAATTATTTTTTCACCACTAAAACGCATAAAACTTGTAGGTTTTAAAAATGTTTTCATTTTTGATGAGACGCTGAATAAAAGAAGTTTAATCGCCGGCAAACGAAAACCCGCGATTTCCCGTAAATCCCGGGCTTGGCCCGTATAGTCAAAAGTATACAAAGAAAGTACCCAGGGAGTAAACTCATTTCCCGAACGATTTTTTAAATTACTTTTTCACCACTAAAACGCATGAGACTTGTAGTTTTTAAAAATGTTTTCATTTTTGATGAGACGCTGAATAAAAGAAGTTTAATCGCCGGCAAACGAAAACCTGCGATTTTCCGTAAATCCTGGACTCGGCCCGTATAGTCAAAAGTATACAAAGAAAGTACCCAGGGAGTAAACTCATTTCCCAAACGATTTTTTAAATTATTATTTCACCACAAAAACGCATGAGACTTGTAGTTTTTAAAAATGTTTTCATTTTTGATGAGAGGCTGAATAAAAGAAGTTTAATCGCCGGCAAACAAAAACCCGCGATTTCCCGTAAATCCCAGCTTGGCCCGCATAGTCAAAAGTATACAAAGAAAGTACCCAGGGAGTAAACTCATTTCCCGAACGATTCTTTTAATTATTTTTTCACCACTAAAACGCATGAGACTTGTAGTTTTCAAAAATGTTTTCATTTTTGATGAGACGCTGAATAAAAGAAGTTTAATCGCCGGCAAACGAAAACCCGCGATTTCCCGTAAATCCCGGCGTGGCCCGTATAGTCAAAAAAATACAAAGAAAGTACCCAGGGAGTAAACTCATTTCCCGAACGATTTTTTAAATTATTTTTTCACCACTAAAACGCATGAGACTTGTAGTTTTTAAAAATGTTTTCATTTTTGATGAGACGCTGAATAAAAGCAGTTTAATCGCCGGCAAACGAAAACCTGCGATTTCCCTAAATCCCGGACTCGGCCCGTATAGTCCAAAGTATACAAAGAAAGTACCCAGGGAGTAAACACATTTCCAGAACGATTTTTTAAATTATTTTTTCACCACTAAAACGCATAAAACTTGTAGGTTTTAAAAATGTTTTCATTTTTGATGAGACGCTGAATAAAAGAAGTTTAATCGCCGGCAAACGAAAACCCGCGATTTCCCGTAAATCCCGGGCTTGGCCCGTATAGTCAAAAGTATACAAAGAAAGTACCCAGGAGGTAAACTCATTTCCCGAACGATTTTTTATATTATTTTTTTACCACTAAACGCATGAGACTTGTAGTTTTCAAAAATGTTTTCATTTTTGATGAGACGCTGAATAAAAGCAGTTTAATCGCTGACAAACGAAAACCTGCGATTTCCCTAAATCCCGGACTCGGCCCGTATAGTCAAAAGTATACAAAGAAAGTACCCAGGGAGTAAACTCATTTCCAGAACGATTTTTTAAATTATCTTTTCACCACTAAAACACATAAGACTTGTAGTTTTTAAAAATGTTTTCTTTTTTGATGAGAGGCTGAATAAAAGAAGTTTAATCGCCGGCAAACAAAAACCCGCGATTTCCCGTAAATCCCAGCTTGGCCCGCATAGTCAAAAGTATACAAAGAAAGTACCCAGGGAGTAAACTCATTTCCCGAACGATTCTTTTAATTATTGTTTCACCACTAAAACGCATGAGACTTGTAGTTTTCAAAAATGTTTTCATTTTTGATGAGACGCTGAATAAAAGAAGTTTAATCGCCGGCAAACGAAAACCCGCGATTTCCCGTAAATCCCGGCGTGGCCCGTATAGTCAAAAAAATACAAAGAAAGTACCCAGGGAGTAAACTCATTTCCCGAACGATTTTTTAAATTATTTTTTCACCACTAAAACGCATGAGACTTGTAGTTTTTAAAAATGTTTTCATTTTTGATAAGACGCTGAATAAAAGCAGTTTAATCGCCTGCAAACGAAAACCTGCGATTTCCCTAAATCCCGGACTCGGCCCGTATAGTCCAAAGTATACAAAGAAAGTACCCAGGGAGTAAACACAATTCCAGAACGATTTTTTAAATTATTTTTTCACCACTAAAACGCATAAAACTTGTAGGTTTTAAAAATGTTTTCATTTTTGATGAGACGCTGAATAAAAGAAGATTAATCGCCGGCAAACGAAAACCCGCGATTTCCCGTAAATCCCGGGCTTGGCCCGTATAGTCAAAAGTATACAAAGAAAGTACCCAGGGAGTAAACTCATTTCCCGAACGATTTTTTATAGTATTTTTTTACCACTAAACGCATGAGACTTGTAGTTTTCAAAAATGTTTTCATTTTTGATGAGACGCTGAATAAAAGCAGTTTAATCGCCGGCAAACGAAAACCTGCGATTTCCCTAAATCCCGGACTCGGCCCGTATAGTCAAAAGTATACAAAGAAAGTACCCAGGGAGTAAACTCATTTCCAGAACGATTTTTTAAATTATTTTTTCACCACTAAAACACATAAGACTTGTAGTTTTTAAAAATGTTTTCTTTTTTGATGAGACGCTGAATAAAAGAAGTTTAATCGCCGGCAAACGAAAACCAGCGATTTCCCGTAAATCCCGGGCTTGGCCCGTATAGTCAAAAGTATACAAAGAAAGTACCCAGGGAGTAAACTCATTTCCCGAACGATTTTTTATATTATTTTTTTACCACTAAACGCATGAGACTTGTAGTTTTCAAAAATATTTTCATATTTGATGGGACGCTGAATAAAAGAAGTTTAATTGCCGGCAAACGAAAATCCGCAATTTCCCTAAATGCCGGACTCGGCCTGTATAGTCAAAAAAATACAAAGAAAGTACCCAGGGAGTAAACTCATTTTCGGAACGATTTTTTAAATTATTTTTTCACCACTAAAACGCATGAGACTTGTAGTTTTCAAAAATGTTTTCATTTTTGATGAGACGCTGAATAAAAGCAGTTTAATCGCCGGCAAACGAAAACCTGCGATTTCCCGTAAATTCCGGGCTTGGCCCCTTTAGTCAAAAGTATACAAAGAAAGTACCCAGGGAGTAAACTCATTTCCCGAACGATTTTTTATATTATTTTTTTACCATTAAACGCATGAGACTTGTAGTTTTCAAAAATATTTTCATATTTGATGGGACGCTGAATAAAAGAATTTTAATCGCCGGCAAACGAAATCCCGCGTTTTCCCGTAAATCCGGGGCTTGGCCCGTATAGTCGAATGTATACAAAGAAAGTACCCAGGGAGTAAACTCATTTCCCGAACGATTTTTTAAATTTTTTTTTCACCACTAAAACGCATGAGACTTGTAGTTTTCAAAAATGTTTTCATTTTTGATGAGACGCTTAATGAAAGAGGTTTAATCGCCGGAAAACGAAAACCCGCGATTTCCCGTAAATCCCGGGCTTGGCCCGTATAGTCGAATGTATACAAAGAAAGCACCCTGTGAGAAAACTCATTTCCAGAACGATTTTTTTAATTATTTTTTCACCACTAAAACGAATAAGACTTGTAGTTTTTAAAAATGTTTTCATTTTTGATGAGACGCTGAATAAAAGCAGTTTAATCGCCGGCAAACGAAAATCCGCGATTTCCCGTAAATCCCGGACTCGGCCGTATAGTCAAAAGTATACAAAGAAAGTACCCAGGGAGTAAACTCATTTCCCGAACGATTTTTTAAATTATTTTTTCACCACTAAAACGCATGAGACTTGTAGTTGTCAAAAATGTTTTCTTTTTTGATGAGACGCTGAATAAAAGAAGTTTAATCGCCGGCAAACGAAAACCCGCGATTTCCCGTAAATCCCGGGCTTGGCCCGTATAGTCAAAAGTATACAAAGAAAGTACCCAGGGAGTAAACTCATTTCCCGAACGATTTTTTATATTATTTTTTTACCACTAAACGCATGAGACTTGTAGTTTTCAAAAATATTTTCATATTTGATGGGACGCTGAATAAAAGAAGTTTAATTGCCGGCAAACGAAAATCCGCAATTTCCCTAAATGCCGGACTCGGCCTGTATAGTCAAAAAAATACAAAGAAAGTACCCAGGGAGTAAACTCATTTTCCGAACGATTTTTTAAATTATTTTTTCACCACTAAAACGCATGAGACTTGTAGTTTTCAAAAATGTTTTCATTTTTGATGAGACGCTGAATAAAAGCAGTTTAATCGCCGGCAAACGAAAACCTGCGATTTCCCGTAAATTCCGGGCTTGGCCCCTTTAGTCAAAAGTATACAAAGAAAGTACCCAGGGAGTAAACTCATTTCCCGAACGATTTTTTATATTATTTTTTTACCATTAAACGCATGAGACTTGTAGTTTTCAAAAATATTTTCATATTTGATGGGACGCTGAATAAAAGAATTTTAATCGCCGGCAAACGAAATCCCGCGTTTTCCCGTAAATCCGGGGCTTGGCCCGTATAGTCGAATGTATACAAAGAAAGTACCCAGGGAGTAAACTCATTTCCCGAACGATTTTTTAAATTTTTTTTTCACCACTAAAACGCATGAGACTTGTAGTTTTCAAAAATGTTTTCATTTTTGATGAGACGCTTAATGAAAGAGGTTTAATCGCCGGAAAACGAAAACCCGCGATTTCCCGTAAATCCCGGGCTTGGCCCGTATAGTCGAATGTATACAAAGAAAGCACCCTGTGAGAAAACTCATTTCCAGAACGATTTTTTTAATTATTTTTTCACCACTAAAACGAATAAGACTTGTAGTTTTTAAAAATGTTTTCATTTTTGATGAGACGCTGAATAAAAGCAGTTTAATCGCCGGCAAACGAAAATCCGCGATTTCCCGTAAATCCCGGACTCGGCCGTATAGTCAAAAGTATACAAAGAAAGTACCCAGGGAGTAAACTCATTTCCCGAACGATTTTTTAAATTATTTTTTCACCACTAAAACGCATGAGACTTGTAGTTGTCAAAAATGTTTTCATTTTTGATGAGACGCTTAATGAAAGAGGTTTAATCGCCGGAAAACGAAAACTCCCGATTTCCCGTAAATCCCGGGCTTGGCCCGTATAGTCGAATGTATACAAAGAAAGTACCCTGTGAGTAAACTCATTTCCAGAACGATTTTTTAAATTATTTTTTTACCACTAAACGCATGAGACTTGTAGTTTTCAAAAATATTTTCATATTTGATGGGACGCTGAATAAAAGAATTTTAATCGCCGGCAAACGAAATCCCGCGTTTTCCCGTAAATCCGGGGCTTGGCCCGTATAGTCGAATGTATACAAAGAAAGTACCCAGGGAGTAAACTCATTTCCCGAACGATTTTTTAAATTTTTTTTTCACCACTAAAACGCATGAGACTTGTAGTTTTCAAAAATGTTTTCATTTTTGATGAGACGCTTAATGAAAGAGGTTTAATCGCCGGAAAACGAAAACCCGCGATTTCCCGTAAATCCCGGGCTTGGCCCGTATAGTCGAATGTATACAAAGAAAGTACCCTGTGAGAAAACTCATTTCCAGAACGATTTTTTTAATTATTTTTTCACCACTAAAACGAATAAGACTTGTAGTTTTTAAAAATGTTTTCATTTTTGATGAGACGCTGAATAAAAGCAGTTTAATCGCCGGCAAACGAAAATCCGCGATTTCCCGTAAATCCCGGACTCGGCCGTATAGTCAAAAAAATACAAAGAAAGTACCCAGGGAGTAAACTCATTTTCCGAACGATTTTTTAAATTATTTTTTCACCACTAAAACGCATGAGACTTGTAGTTTTCAAAAATGTTTTCATTTTTGATGAGACGCTGAATAAAAGCAGTTTAATCGCCGGCAAACGAAAACCTGCGATTTCCCGTAAATTCCGGGCTTGGCCCCTTTAGTCAAAAGTATACAAAGAAAGTACCCAGGGAGTAAACTCATTTCCCGAACGATTTTTTATATTATTTTTTTACCATTAAACGCATGAGACTTGTAGTTTTCAAAAATATTTTCATATTTGATGGGACGCTGAATAAAAGAATTTTAATCGCCGGCAAACGAAATCCCGCGTTTTCCCGTAAATCCGGGGCTTGGCCCGTATAGTCGAATGTATACAAAGAAAGTACCCAGGGAGTAAACTCATTTCCCGAACGATTTTTTAAATTTTTTTTTCACCACTAAAACGCATGAGACTTGTAGTTTTCAAAAATGTTTTCATTTTTGATGAGACGCTTAATGAAAGAGGTTTAATCGCCGGAAAACGAAAACCCGCGATTTCCCGTAAATCCCGGGCTTGGCCCGTATAGTCGAATGTATACAAAGAAAGCACCCTGTGAGAAAACTCATTTCCAGAACGATTTTTTTAATTATTTTTTCACCACTAAAACGAATAAGACTTGTAGTTTTTAAAAATGTTTTCATTTTTGATGAGACGCTGAATAAAAGCAGTTTAATCGCCGGCAAACGAAAATCCGCGATTTCCCGTAAATCCCGGACTCGGCCGTATAGTCAAAAGTATACAAAGAAAGTACCCAGGGAGTAAACTCATTTCCCGAACGATTTTTTAAATTATTTTTTCACCACTAAAACGCATGAGACTTGTAGTTGTCAAAAATGTTTTCTTTTTTGATGAGACGCTGAATAAAAGAAGTTTAATCGCCGGCAAACGAAAACCCGCGATTTCCCGTAAATCCCGGGCTTGGCCCGTATAGTCAAAAGTATACAAAGAAAGTACCCAGGGAGTAAACTCATTTCCCGAACGATTTTTTATATTATTTTTTTACCACTAAACGCATGAGACTTGTAGTTTTCAAAAATATTTTCATATTTGATGGGACGCTGAATAAAAGAAGTTTAATTGCCGGCAAACGAAAATCCGCAATTTCCCTAAATGCCGGACTCGGCCTGTATAGTCAAAAAAATACAAAGAAAGTACCCAGGGAGTAAACTCATTTTCCGAACGATTTTTTAAATTATTTTTTCACCACTAAAACGCATGAGACTTGTAGTTTTCAAAAATGTTTTCATTTTTGATGAGACGCTGAATAAAAGCAGTTTAATCGCCGGCAAACGAAAACCTGCGATTTCCCGTAAATTCCGGGCTTGGCCCCTTTAGTCAAAAGTATACAAAGAAAGTACCCAGGGAGTAAACTCATTTCCCGAACGATTTTTTATATTATTTTTTTACCATTAAACGCATGAGACTTGTAGTTTTCAAAAATATTTTCATATTTGATGGGACGCTGAATAAAAGAATTTTAATCGCCGGCAAACGAAATCCCGCGTTTTCCCGTAAATCCGGGGCTTGGCCCGTATAGTCGAATGTATACAAAGAAAGTACCCAGGGAGTAAACTCATTTCCCGAACGATTTTTTAAATTTTTTTTTCACCACTAAAACGCATGAGACTTGTAGTTTTCAAAAATGTTTTCATTTTTGATGAGACGCTTAATGAAAGAGGTTTAATCGCCGGAAAACGAAAACCCGCGATTTCCCGTAAATCCCGGGCTTGGCCCGTATAGTCGAATGTATACAAAGAAAGCACCCTGTGAGAAAACTCATTTCCAGAACGATTTTTTTAATTATTTTTTCACCACTAAAACGAATAAGACTTGTAGTTTTTAAAAATGTTTTCATTTTTGATGAGACGCTGAATAAAAGCAGTTTAATCGCCGGCAAACGAAAATCCGCGATTTCCCGTAAATCCCGGACTCGGCCGTATAGTCAAAAGTATACAAAGAAAGTACCCAGGGAGTAAACTCATTTCCCGAACGATTTTTTAAATTATTTTTTCACCACTAAAACGCATGAGACTTGTAGTTGTCAAAAATGTTTTCATTTTTGATGAGACGCTTAATGAAAGAGGTTTAATCGCCGGAAAACGAAAACTCCCGATTTCCCGTAAATCCCGGGCTTGGCCCGTATAGTCGAATGTATACAAAGAAAGTACCCTGTGAGTAAACTCATTTCCAGAACGATTTTTTAAATTATTTTTTTACCACTAAACGCATGAGACTTGTAGTTTTCAAAAATATTTTCATATTTGATGGGACGCTGAATAAAAGAATTTTAATCGCCGGCAAACGAAATCCCGCGTTTTCCCGTAAATCCGGGGCTTGGCCCGTATAGTCGAATGTATACAAAGAAAGTACCCAGGGAGTAAACTCATTTCCCGAACGATTTTTTAAATTTTTTTTTCACCACTAAAACGCATGAGACTTGTAGTTTTCAAAAATGTTTTCATTTTTGATGAGACGCTTAATGAAAGAGGTTTAATCGCCGGAAAACGAAAACCCGCGATTTCCCGTAAATCCCGGGCTTGGCCCGTATAGTCGAATGTATACAAAGAAAGTACCCTGTGAGAAAACTCATTTCCAGAACGATTTTTTTAATTATTTTTTCACCACTAAAACGAATAAGACTTGTAGTTTTTAAAAATGTTTTCATTTTTGATGAGACGCTGAATAAAAGCAGTTTAATCGCCGGCAAACGAAAATCCGCGATTTCCCGTAAATCCCGGACTCGGCCGTATAGTCAAAAGTATACAAAGAAAGTACCCAGGGAGTAAACTCATTTCCCGAACGATTTTTTAAATTATTTTTTCACCACTAAAACGCATGAGACTTGTAGTTGTCAAAAATGTTTTCATTTTTGATGAGACGCTTAATGAAAGAGGTTTAATCGCCGGAAAACGAAAACTCCCGATTTCCCGTAAATCCCGGGCTTGGCCCGTATAGTCGAATGTATACAAAGAAAGTACCCTGTGAGTAAACTCATTTCCAGAACGATTTTTTAAATTATTTTTTTACCACTAAACGCATGAGACTTGTAGTTTTCAAAAATATTTTCATATTTGATGGGACGCTGAATAAAAGAATTTTAATCGCCGGCAAACGAAATCCCGCGTTTTCCCGTAAATCCGGGGCTTGGCCCGTATAGTCGAATGTATACAAAGAAAGTACCCAGGGAGTAAACTCATTTCCCGAACGATTTTTTAAATTTTTTTTTCACCACTAAAACGCATGAGACTTGTAGTTTTCAAAAATGTTTTCATTTTTGATGAGACGCTTAATGAAAGAGGTTTAATAGCCGGAAAACGAAAACCCGCGATTTCCCGTAAATCCCGGGCTTGGCCCGTATAGTCGAATGTATACAAAGAAAGTACCCTGTGAGAAAACTCATTTCCAGAACGATTTTTTTAATTATTTTTTCACCACTAAAACGCATAAGACTTGTAGTTTTTAAAAATGTTTTCATTTTTGATGAGACGCTGAATAAAAGCAGTTTAATCGCCGGCAAACGAAAATCCGCGATTTCCCGTAAATCCCGGACTCGGCCGTATAGTCAAAAGTATACAAAGAAAGTACCCAGTGAGTAAACTCATTTCCCGAACGATTTTTTAAATTATTTTTTCACCACTAAAACGCATGAGACTTGTAGTTGTCAAAAATGTTTTCATTTTTGATGAGACGCTTAATGAAAGATGTTTAATCGCCGGAAAACGAAAACTCCCGATTTCCCGTAAATCCCGGGCTTGGCCCGTATAGTCGAATGTATACAAAGAAAGTACCCTGTGAGTAAACTCATTTCCAGAACGATTTTTTAAATTATTTTTTTACCACTAAACGCATGAGACTTGTAGTTTTCAAAAATATTTTCATATTTTATGGGACGCTGAATAAAAGAATTTTAATCGCCGGCAAACGAAATCCCGCGTTTTCCCTTAAATCCGGGGCTTGGCCCGTATTGTCAAATGTATACAAAGAAAGTACCCAGCGAGTAAACTCATTTCCCGAACGATTTTTTAAATTTTTTTTTCACCACTAAAACGCATGAGACTTGTAGTTTTCAAAAATGTTTTCATTTTTGATGAGACACTTAATGAAAGAGGTTTAATCGCCGGAAAACGAAAACCTGCGATTTCCCGTAAATCCCGGGCTTGGCCCGTATTGTCAAATGTATACAAAGAAAGTACCCTGTGAGTAAACTCATTTCCAGAACGATTTTTTAAATTATTTTTTTACCACTAAACGCATGAGACTTGTAGTTTTTAAAAATATTTTCATATTTTATGGGACGCTGAATAAAAGAATTTTAATCGCCGGCAAACGAAATCCCGCGTTTTCCCTTAAATCCGGGGCTTGGCCCGTATAGTCGAATGTATACAAAGAAAGTACCCAGGGAGTAAACTCATTTCCCGAACGATTTTTTAAATTTTTTTTTCACCACTAAAACGCATGAGACTTGTAGTTTTCAAAAATGTTTTCATTTTTGATGAGACGCTTAATGAAAGAGGTTTAATCGCCGGCAAACGAAAACCTGCAATTTCCCGTAAATTCCGGGCTTGGCCCCTATAGCCAAAAGTATACAAAGAAAGTACCCAGGGAGTAAACTCATTTCCCGAACGATTTTTTATATTATTTTTTTACCATTAAACGCATGAGACTTGTAGTTTTCAAAAATATTTTCATATTTGATGGGACGCTGAATAAAAGAATTTTAATCGCCGGCAAACGAAATCCCGCGTTTTTCCGTAAATCCGGGGCTTGGCCCGTATAGTCGAATGTATACAAAGAAAGTACCCAGGGAGTAAACTCATTTCCCGAACGATTTTTTAAATTTTTTTTTCACCACTAAAACGCATGAGACTTGTAGTTTTCAAAAATGTTTTCATTTTTGATGAGACGCTTAATGAAAGAGGTTGAATCGCCGGAAAACGAAAACCCGCGATTTCCCGTAAATCCCGGGCTTGGCCCGTATAGTCGAATGTATACAAAGAAAGTACCCTGTGAGAAAACTCATTTCCAGAACGATTTTTTTAATTATTTTTTCACCACTAAAACGCATAAGACTTGTAGTTTTTAAAAATGTTTTCATTTTTGAAGAGACGCTGAATAAAAGCAGTTTAATCGCCGGCAAACGAAAATCTGCGATTTCCCGTAAATCCCGGACTCGGCCGTATAGTCAAAAGTATACAAAGAAAGTACCCAGGGAGTAAACTCATTTCCCGAACGATTTTTTAAATTATTTTTTCACCAGTAAAACGCATGAGACTTGTAGTTGTCAAAAATGTTTTCATTTTTGATGAGACGCTTAATGAAAGAGGTTTAATCGCCGGAAAACGAAAACTCCCGATTTCCCGTAAATCCCGGGCTTGGCCCGTATAGTCGAATGTATACAAAGAAAGTACCCTGTGAGTAAACTCATTTCCAGAACGATTTTTTAAATTATTTTTTTACCACTAAACGCATGAGACTTGTAGTTTTCAAAAAATTTTTCATATTTGATGGGACGCTGAATAAAAGAATTTTAATCGCCGGCAAACGAAATCCCGCGTTTTCCCGTAAATCCGGGGCTTGGCCGTATAGTCGAATGTATACAAAGAAAGTACCCAGGGAGTAAACTCATTTCCCGAACGATTTTTTAAATTTTTTTTTCACCGCTAAAACGCATGAGACTTGTAGTTTTCAAAAATGTTTTCATTTTTGATGAGACGCTTAATGAAAGAGGTTTAATAGCCGGAAAACGAAAACCCGCGATTTCCCGTAAATCCCGGGCTTGTCCCGTATAGTCGAATGTATACAAAGAAAGTACCCTGTGAGAAAACTCATTTCCAGAACGATTTTTTTAATTATTTTTTCACCACTAAAACGCATAAGACTTGTAGTTTTTAAAAATGTTTTCATTTTTGATGAGACGCTGAATAAAAGCAGTTTAATCGCCGGCAAACGAAAATCCGCGATTTCCCGTAAATCCCGGACTCGGCCGTATAGTCAAAAGTATACAAAGAAAGTACCCAGGGAGTAAACTCATTTCCCGAACGATTTTTTAAATTATTTTTTCACCACTAAAACGCATGAGACTTGTAGTTGTCAAAAATGTTTTCATTTTTGATGAGACGCTTAATGAAAGATGTTTAATCGCCGGAAAACGAAAACTCCCGATTTCCCGTAAATCCCGGGCTTGGCCCGTATAGTCGAATGTATACAAAGAAAGTACCCTGTGAGTAAACTCATTTCCAGAACGATTTTTTAAATTATTTTTTTACCACTAAACGCATGAGACTTGTAGTTTTCAAAAATATTTTCATATTTTATGGGACGCTGAATAAAAGAATTTTAATCGCCGGCAAACGAAATCCCGCGTTTTCCCTTAAATCCGGGGCTTGGCCCGTATAGTCGAATGTATACAAAGAAAGTACCCAGGGAGTAAACTCATTTCCCGAACGATTTTTTAAATTTTTTTTTCACCACTAAAACGCATGAGACTTGTAGTTTTCAAAAATGTTTTCATTTTTGATGAGACGCTTAATGAAAGAGGTTTAATCGCCGGCAAACGAAAACCTGCGATTTCCCGTAAATTCCGGGCTTGGCCCCTATAGTCAAAAGTATACAAAGAAAGTACCCAGGGAGTAAACTCATTTCCCGAACGATTTTTTATATTATTTTTTTACCATTAAACGCATGAGACTTGTAGTTTTCAAAAATATTTTCATATTTGATGGGACGCTGAATAAAAGAATTTTAATCGCCGGCAAACGAAATCCCGCGTTTTCCCGTAAATCCGGGGCTTGGCCCGTATAGTCGAATGTATACAAAGAAAGTACCCAGGGAGTAAACTCATTTCCCGAACGATTTTTTAAATTTTTTTTTCACCACTAAAACGCATGAGACTTGTAGTTTTCAAAAATGTTTTCATTTTTGATGAGACGCTTAATGAAAGAGGTTTAATCGCCGGAAAACGAAAACCCGCGATTTCCCGTAAATCCTGGGCTTGGCCCGTATAGTCGAATGTATACAAAGAAAGTACCCTGTGAGAAAACTCATTTCCAGAACGATTTTTTTAATTATTTTTTCACCACTAAAACGCATAAGACTTGTAGTTTTTAAAAATGTTTTCATTTTTGATGAGACGCTGAATAAAAGCAGTTTAATCGCCGGCAAACGAAAATCCGTGACTTCCCGTAAATCCCGGACTCGGCCGTATAGTCAAAAGTATACAAAGAAAGTACCCAGGGAGTAAACTCATTTCCAGAACGATTTTTTAAATTATTTTTTCACCACTAAAACGCATAAGACTTGTAGTTGTCAAAAATGTTTTCGTTTTTGATGAGACGCTTAATGAAAGAGGTTTAATCGCAGGAAAACGAAAACTCCCGATTTCCCGTAAATCCCGGGCTTGGCCCGTATAGCCGAATGTATACAAAGAAAGTACCCTGTGAGTAAACTCATTTCCAGAACGATTTTTTAAATTATTTTTTCACCACTAAAACGCATAAGACTTGTAGTTTTTAAGAATGTTTTCATTTTTGATGAGACGCTGAATAAAAGAAGTTTAATCGCCGGCAAACGAAAACCCGCGATTTCCCGTAAATCCCGGCTTGGCCCGTATAGTCAAAAGTATACAAAGAAAGTACCCAGGGAGTAAACTCATTTCCCGAACGATTTTTTAAATTATTTTTTCACCACTAAAACGCATGAGACTTGTAGTTGTCAAAAATGTTTTTATTTTTGATGAGACGCTTAATGAAAGAGGTTTAGTTGTCGGCAAACGAAATCCCGCGTTTTCCCGTAAATCCGGGGCTTGGGCCGTATAGTCGAATGTATACAAAGAAAGTACCCAGGGAGTAAACTCATTTCCCAAACGATTTTTTAAATTTTTTTTTCACCACTAAAACGCATGAGACTTGTAGTTTTCAAAAATGTTTTCAGTTTTGATGAGACGCTTAATGAAAGAGGTTTAATCGCCGGCAAACGAAAACCCGCGATTTCCCGTAAATCCCGGGCTTGGCCCGTATAGTCGAATGTATACAAAGAAAGTACCCTGTGAGTAAACTCATTTCCAGAACGATTTTTTAAATTATTTTTTCACCACTAAAACGCATAAGACTTGTAGTTTTTAAGAATGTTTTCATTTTTGATGAGACGCTGACTAAAAGAAGTTTAATCGCCGGCAAACGAAAACCCGCGATTTCCCGTAAATCCCGGCTTGGCCCGTATAGTCAAAAGTATACAAAGAAAGTACCCAGGGAGTAAACTCATTTCCCGAACGATTTTTTAAATTATTTTTTCACCACTAAAACGCATGAGACTTGTAGTTGTCAAAAATGTTTTCATTTTTGATGAGACGCTTAATGAAAGAGGTTTAATCGTCGGCAAACGAAATCCCGCGTTTTCCCGTAAATCCGGGGCTTGGCCCGTATAGTCGAATGTATACAAAGAAAGTACCCAGGGAGTAAACTCATTTCCCGAACGATTTTTTAAATTTTTTTTTCACCACTAAAACGCATGAGACTTGTAGTTTTCAAAAATGTTTTCATTTTTGATGAGACGCTTAATGAAAGAGGTTTAATTGCCGGCAAACGAAAACCTGCGATTTCCCGTAAATCCCGGACTCGGCCGTATAGTCAAAAGTATACAAAGAAAGTACCCAGGGAGTAAACTCATTTCCCGAACGATTTTTAAAATTATTTTTTCACCACTAAAACGCATGAGACTTGTAGTTGTCAAAAATGTTTTCATTTTTGATGAGACGCTTGATGAAAGAGGTTTAATCGCCGGAAAACGAAAACTCGCGATTTCCCGTAAATCCCGGGCTTGGCCCGTATAGTCGAATGTATACAAAGATAGTACCTTGTGAGTAAACTCATTTACAGAACGATTTTTTAAATTATTTTTTCACCACTAAAACGCATGAGACTTGTAGTTTTCTAAAATGTTTTCATTTTTGATGAGACGCTGAATAAAAGAAGTTTAATCGCCGGCAAACGAAAACCCGCGATTTCCCGTAAATTCCGGCTTGGCCCGCATAGTCAAAAGTATACAAAGGAAGTACCCAGGGAGTAAACTCATTTCCCGAACGATTTTTTAAATTATTTTTTCACCACTAAAACGCATGAGACTTGTAGTTTTCAAAAATGTTTTCATTTTTGATGAGACGCTGAATAAAAGCAGTTTAATCGCCGGCAAACGAAAATCCGCGATTTCCCGTAAATTCCGGACTCGGCCCGTATAGTCAAAAGTATACAAAGAAAGTACCCAGGGAGTAAACTCATTTCCCGAAAGATTTTTTAAATTATTTTTTCACCACTAAAACGCATGAGACTTGTAGTTGTCAAAAATGTTTTCATTTTTGTTGAGACGCTTAATGAAAGAGGTTTAATCGCCGGCAAACGAAATCCGGCGTTTTCCCGTAAAATCCGGGGCTTGGCCCGTATAGTCGAATGTATACAAAGAAAGTACCCAGGGAGTAAACTCATTTTCCGAACGATTTTTAAAATTTTTTTTTCACCACTAAAACGCATGAGACTTGTAGTTTTCAAAAATGTTTTCATTTTTGATGAGATGCTTAATGAAAGAGGTTTAATCGCCGGAAAACGAAAACCCGCGATTTCCCGTAAATCCCGGGCTTGGCCCGTATAGTCGAATGTATACAAAGAAAGTACCCTGTGAGTAAACTCATTTCCAGAACGATTTTTTAAATTATTTTTTCACCACTAAAACGCATAAGACTTGTAGGTTTTAAAAATGTTTTCATTTTTGATGAGACGCTGAATAAAAGAAGTTTAATCGCCGGCAAACGAAAACCCGCGATTTCCCGTAAATCCCGGCTTTGCCCGTATAGTCAAAAGTATACAAAGAAAGTACCCAGGGAGTAAACTCATTTCACGAACGATTTTTTAAATTATTTTTTCACCACTAAAACGCATGAGACTTGTAGTTTTCAAAAATGTTTTTATTTTTGATGAGACGCTGAATAAAAGAAGTTTAATCGCCGGCAAACGAAAACCCGCGATTTTCCGTAAATCCCGGCTTGGCCCGTATAGTCAAAAGTATACAAAGAAAGTACCCAGGGAGTAAACTCATTTCCCGAACGATTTTTTAAATTATTTTTTCACCACTAAAACGCATGAGACTTGTAGTTTTCAAAACTGTTTTCATTTTTGATGAGACGCTGAATAAAAGCAGTTTAATCGCCGGCAAACAAAAACCTGCGTTTTCCCTAAATCTCGGACTCGGCCCGTATAGTCAAAAGTATACAAAGAAAGTACCCAGGGAGTAAACTCATTTCCAGAACGATTTTTTAAATTATTTTTTTTCCACAAAACGCATGAGACTTGTAGTTTTCAAAAATGTTTTCATTTTTGATGAGACGCTGAATAAAAGAAGTTTAATCGCCGGCAAACGAAAACCCGCAATTTCCCGTAAATCCCGGGCGTGGCCCGTATAGGCAAAAGTATACAAAGAAAGTACCCAGGGAGTAAACTCATTTCCCGAACGATTTTTTAAATTACTTTTTCACCACTAAAACGCATGAGACTTGTAGTTTTTAAAAATGTTTTTATTTTTGATGAGACGCTGAATAAAAGAAGTTTAATCGCCGGCAAACGAAAACCTGCGATTTTCCGTAAATCCTGGACTCGGCCCGTATAGTCAAAAGTATGCAAAGAAAGTACCCAGGGAGTAAACTCATTTCCCAAACGATTTTTTAAATTATTATTTCACCACAAAAACGCATGAGACTTGTAGTTTTTAAAAATGTTTTCATTTTTCATGAGACGCTGAATAAAAGAAGTTTAATCGCCGGCAAACGAAAACCCGCGATTTCCCGTAAATCCCGGCTTGGCCCGCATAGTCAAAAGTATACAAAGAAAGTACCCAGGGAGTAAACTCATTTCCCGAACGATTTTTTTAATTATTTTTTCACCACTAAAACGCATGAGATTTGTAGTTTTCAAAAATGTTTTCATTTTTGATGAGACGCTGAATAAAAGAAGTTTAATCGCCGGCAAACGAAAACCCGCGATTTCCCGTAAATCCCGGGCTTGGCCCGTATAGTCAAAAAAATACAAAGAAAGTACCCAGGGAGTAAACTCATTTCCCGAACGATTTTTTAAATTTTTTTTTCACCACTAAAACGCATGAGACTTGTAGTTTTCAAAAATGTTTTCATTTTTGATGAGACGCTGAATAAAAGCAGTTTAATCGCCGGCAAACAAAAACCTGCGATTTCCCTAAATCCCGGACTCGGCCCGTATAGTCAAAAGTATACAAAGAAAGTACCCAGGGAGTAAACTCATTTCCCGAACGATTTTTTAAATTACTTTTTCACCACTAAAACGCATGAGACTTGTAGTTTTTAAAAATGTTTTCATTTTTGATGAGACGCTGAATAAAAGAAGTTTAATCGCCGGCAAACGAAAACCCGCGATTTCCCGTAAATCCCGGGCTTGGCCCGTATAGTCAAAAGTATACAAAGAAAGTACCCAGGGAGTAAACTCATTTCCCGAACGATTTTTTATATTATTTTTTTACCACTAAACGCATGAGACTTGTAGTTTTCAAAAATATTTTCATATTTGATGTGACGCTGAATAAAAGAATTTTAATCGCCGGCAAACGAAAACCTGCGATTTCCCTAAATCCCAGACTCGGCCCGTATAGTCAAAAGTATACAAAGAAAGTACCCAGGGAGTAAACTCATTTCCAGAACGATTTTTTAAATTATTTTTTCACCACTAAAACGCATAAGACTTGTAGTTTTTAAAAATGTTTTCATTTTTGATGAGACGCTGAATAAAAGAAGTTTAATCGCCGGCAAACGAAAACCCGCGATTTCCCGTAAATTCCAGGCTTGGCCCCTATAGTCAAAAGTATACAAAGAAAGTACCCAGGGAGTAAACTCATTTCCCGAACGATTTTTTATATTATTTTTTTACCACTAAACGCATGAGACTTGTAGTTTTCAAAAAAAGTTTCATATTTGATGGGACGCTGAATAAAAGAATTTTAATCGCCGGCAAACGAAATCCCGCGTTTTCCCGTATATCCGGGGCTTGGCCCGTATAGTCGAATGTATACAAAGAAAGTACCCAGGGAGTAAACTCATTTCCCGAACTATTTTTTAAATTTTTTTTTCACCACTAAAACGCATGAGACTTGTAGTTTTCAAAAATGTTTTCATTTTTGATGAGACGCTTAATGAAAGAGGTTTATTCGCCGGAAAACAAAAACCCGCGATTTCCCGTAAATCCCGGGCTTGGCCCGTATAGTCGAATGTATACAAAGAAAGTACCCTCTGAGAAAACTCATTTCCAGAACGATTTTTTTAATTATTTTTTCACCACTAAAACGCATAAGACTTGTAGTTTTCAAAAATGTTTTCATTTTTGATGAGACGCTGATTAAAAGCAGTTTAATCGCCGGCAAACGAAAATCCGCGATTTCCCGTATATCCCGGACTCGGCCGTATAGTCAAAAGTATACAAAGAAAGTACCCAGGGAGTAAACTCATTTCCCGAACGATTTTTTAAATTATTTTTTCACCACAAAAAACGCATGAGACTTGTAGTTGTCAAAAATGTTTTCATTTTTGATGAGACTCTTAATGAAAGAGGTTTAATCGCTGGAAAACGAAAACTCCCGATTTCCCGTAAATCCCGGGCTTGGCCCGTATATTAGAATGTATACAAAAAAAGTACCCTGTGAGAAAACTCCTTTCCAGAACGATTTTTTAAATTATTTTTTCACCACTAAAACGCATAAGACTTGTAGTTTTTAAGAACGTTTTCATTTTTGATGAGACGCTGAATAAAAGAAGTTTAATCGCCGGCAAACGAAAACCCGCGATTTCCCGTAAATCCCGGCTTGGCCGGTATAGTCAAAAGTATACAAAGAAAGTACCCAGGGAGTAAACTCATTTCCCGAAGGATTTTTTAAATTATTTTTTCACCACTAAAACGCATGAGACTTGTAGTTTTCAAAAATGTTTTCATTTTTGATGAGACGCTGAATAAAAGAAGTTTAATCGCCGGCAAACGAAAACCCGCAATTTCCCGTAAATCCCGGCTTGGCCCGTATAGTCAAAAGTATACAAAGAAAGTACCCAGGGAGTAAACTCATTTCCCGAACGATTTTTTAAATTATTTTTTCACCACTAAAACGCATGAGACTTGTAGTTTTCAAAAATGTTTTCATTTTTGATGAGACGCTGAATAAAAGCAGTTTAATCGCCGGAAAACGAAAACCTACGATTTCCCTAAATCCCGGACTCGGCCCGTATAGTCAAAAGTATACAAAGAAAGCACTCAGGGAGTAAACTCATTTCCAGAACGATTTTTTAAATTATTTTTTCACCACTAAAACGCATAAGACTTGTAGGTTTTAAAAATGTTTTCATTTTTGATGAGACGCTGAATAAAAGAAGTTTAATCGCCGGAAAACGAAAACCCGCAATTTCCCGTATATCCCGGGCTTGGCCCGTATAGTCGAATGTATACAAAGAAAGAACCCTGTGAGTAAACTCATTTCCAGAAGGTTTTTTTAAATTATTTTTTCACCACTAAAACGCATAAGACTTGTAGGTTTTAAAAATGTTTTCATTTTTGATGGGACGCTGAATAAAAGAAGTTTAATCGCCGGCAAACGAAAACCCGCGATTTCCCGTAAATCCCGGCTTGGCACGTATAGTCAAAAGTATACAAAGAAAGTACTCAGGGAGTAAACTCATTTCCAGAACGATTTTTTAATATATTTTTTCACCACTAAAACGCATAAGACTTGTAGGTTTTAAAAATGTTTTCATTTTTGATGAGACGCTGAATAAAAGAAGTTTAATCGCCGGAAAACGAAAACCCGCAATTTCCCGTAAATCCCGGGCTTGGCCCGTATAGTCGAATGTACACAAAGAAAGAACCCTGTGAGTAAACTCATTTCCCGAAGGTTTTTTTAAATTATTTTTTCACCACTAAAACGCATAAGACTTGTAGGTTTTAAAAATGTTTTCATTTTTGATGAGACGCTGAATAAAAGAAGTTTAATCGCCGGCAAACGAAAACCCGCGATTTCCCGTAAATCCCGGCTTGGCACGTATAGTCAAAAGTATACAAAGAAAGTACTCAGGGAGTAAACTCATTTCCAGAACGATTTTTTAAATTATTTTTTCACCACTAAAACGCATAAGACTTGTAGGTTTTAAAAATGTTTTCATTTTTGATGAGACGCTGAATAAAAGAAGTTTAATCGCCGGAAAACGAAAACCCGCGATTTCCCGTAAATCCCGGGCTTGGCCCGTATAGTCGAATGTACACAAAGAAAGAACCCTGTGAGTAAACTCATTTCCAGAAGGTTTTTTTAAATTATTTTTTCACCACTAAAACGCATAAGACTTGTAGGTTTTAAAAATGTTTTCATTTTTGATGAGACGCTGAATAAAAGAAGATTAATCGCCGGCAAACGAAAACCCGCGATTTCCCGTAAATCCCGGCTTGGCACGTATAGTCAAAAGTATACAAAGAAAGTACCCAGGGAGTAAACTCATTTCCCGAACGATTTTTTAAGTTTATTTTTCACCACTAAAACGCATGAGACTTGTAGTTTTCAAAAATGTTTTCATTTTTGATGAGACGCTGAATAAAAGAAGATTAATCGCCGGCAAACGAAAACCCGCGATTTCCCGTAAATCCCGGCTTGGCACGTATAGTCAAAAGTATACAAAGAAAGTACCCAGGGAGTAAACTCATTTCCCGAACGATTTTTTAAGTTTATTTTTCACCACTAAAACGCATGAGACTTGTAGTTTTCAAAAATGTTTTCATTTTTGATGAGACGCTGAATAAAAGAAGTTTAATCGCCGGCAAACGAAAACCCGCGATTTCCCGTAAATCCCGGGCTTGGCACGTATAGTCGAATGTATACAAAGAAAGTACCCTGTGAGTAAACCCATTTTCAGAACGATTTTTTAAATTATTTTTTCACCACTAAAGCCCATGAGACTTGTAGTTTTTAAAAATGTTTTCATTTTTGATGAGACGCTGAATAAAAGAAGTTTAATCGCCGGCAAAGGAAAACCCGCGATTTCCCGTAAATCCCGGGCTTGGCCCGTATAGTCGAATGTACACAAAGAAAGAACCCTGTGAGTAAACTCATTTCCAGAAGGTTTTTTTAAATTATTTTTTCACCACTAAAACGCATAAGACTTGTAGGTTTTAAAAATGTTTTCATTTTTGATGAGACGCTGAATAAAAGAAGATTAATCGCCGGCAAACGAAAACCCGCGATTTCCCGTAAATCCCGGGCTTGGCACGTATAGTCGAATGTACACAAAGAAAGAACCCTGTGAGTAAACTCATTTCCAGAAGGTTTTTTTAAATTATTTTTTCACCACTAAAACGCATAAGACTTGTAGGTTTTAAAAATGTTTTCATTTTTGATGAGACGCTGAATAAAAGAAGATTAATCGCCGGCAAACGAAAACCCGCGATTTCCCGTAAATCCCGGCTTGGCACGTATAGTCAAAAGTATACAAAGAAAGTACCCAGGGAGTAAACTCATTTCCCGAACGATTTTTTAAGTTTATTTTTCACCACTAAAACGCATGAGACTTGTAGTTTTCAAAAATGTTTTCATTTTTGATGAGACGCTGAATAAAAGAAGTTTAATCGCCGGCAAACGAAAACCCGCGATTTCCCGTAAATCCCGGGCTTGGCACGTATAGTCGAATGTATACAAAGAAAGTACCCTGTGAGTAAACCCATTTCCAGAACGATTTTTTAAATTATTTTTTCACCACTAAAGCCCATGAGACTTGTAGTTTTTAAAAATGTTTTCATTTTTGATGAGACGCTGAATAAAAGAAGTTTAATCGCCGGCAAACGAAAACCCGCGATTTCCCGTAAATCCCGGCTTGGCCCGTATAGCCGAAAGTATACAAAGAAAGTACCCAGGGAGTAAACTCATTTCGCGAACGATTTTTTAAATTATTTTTTCAGCACTAAAACGCATGAGACTTGTAGTTTTCAAAAATGTTTTCATTTTTGATGAGACGCTGAATAAAAGCTGTTTAATCGCCGGCAAACGAAAACCTACGATTTCCCTAAATCCCGGACTAGGCCCGTTAGTCAAAAGTATACAAAGAAAGTACCCAGGGAGTAAACTCATTTCCAGATCGATTTTTTAAATTATTTTTTCACCACTAAAACGCTTAAGACTTGTAGTTTTTAAAAATGTTTTCATTTTTGATGAGACGCTGAATAAAAGAAGTTTAATCGCCGGCAAACGAAAACCCGCGATTTCCCGTAAATCCCGGCTTGGCCGGTATAGTCAAAAGTATACAAAGAAAGTACCCAGGGAGTAAACTCATTTCCCGAAGGATTTTTTAAATTATTTTTTCACCACTAAAACGCATGAGACTTGTAGTTTTCAAAAATGTTTTCATTTTTGATGAGACGCTGAATAAAAGAAGTTTAATCGCCGGCAAACGAAAACCCGCGATTTCCCGTAAATCCCGGCTTGGCACGTATAGTCAAAAGTATACAAAGAAAGTACCCAGGGAGTAAACTCATTTCCCGAACGATTTTTTAAATTATTTTTTCACCACTAAAACGCATGAGACTTGTAGTTTTCAAAAATGTTTTCATTTTTGATGAGACGCTGAATAAAAGCAGTTTAATCGCCGGAAAACGAAAACCTACGATTTCCCTAAATCACGGATTCGGCCCGTATAGTCAAAAGTATACAAAGAAAGCACTCAGGGAGTAAACTCATTTCCAGAACGATTTTTTAAATTATTTTTTCACCACTAAAACGCATAAGACTTGTAGATTTTAAAAATGTTTTCATTTTTGATGAGACGCTGAATAAAAGAAGTTTAATCGCCGGAAAACGAAAACCCGCAATTTCCCGTAAATCCCTGGCTTGGCCCGTATAGTCGAATGTACACAAAGAAAGAACCCTGTGAGTAAACTCATTTCCAGAAGGTTTTTTTAAATTATTTTTTCACCACTAAAACGCATAAGACTTGTAGGTTTTAAAAATGTTTTCATTTTTGATGAGACGCTGAATAAAAGCTGTTTAATCGCCGGCAAACGAAAACCTACGATTTCCCTAAATCCCGGACTAGGCCCGTTAGTCAAAAGTATACAAAGAAAGTACCCAGGGAGTAAACTCATTTCCAGATCGATTTTTTAAATTATTTTTTCACCACTAAAACGCTTAAGACTTGTAGTTTTTAAAAATGTTTTCATTTTTGATGAGACGCTGAATAAAAGAAGTTTAATCGCCGGCAAACGAAAACCCGCGATTTCCCGTAAATCCCGGCTTGGCCGGTATAGTCAAAAGTATACAAAGAAAGTACCCAGGGAGTAAACTCATTTCCCGAAGGATTTTTTAAATTATTTTTTCACCACTAAAACGCATGAGACTTGTAGTTTTCAAAAATGTTTTCATTTTTGATGAGACGCTGAATAAAAGAAGTTTAATCGCCGGCAAACGAAAACCCGCGATTTCCCGTAAATCCCGGCTTGGCACGTATAGTCAAAAGTATACAAAGAAAGTACCCAGGGAGTAAACTCATTTCCCGAACGATTTTTTAAATTATTTTTTCACCACTAAAACGCATGAGACTTGTAGTTTTCAAAAATGTTTTCATTTTTGATGAGACGCTGAATAAAAGCAGTTTAATCGCCGGAAAACGAAAACCTACGATTTCCCTAAATCACGGACTCGGCCCGTATAGTCAAAAGTATACAAAGAAAGCACTCAGGGAGTAAACTCATTTCCAGAACGATTTTTTAAATTATTTTTTCACCACTAAAACGCATAAGACTTGTAGGTTTTAAAAATGTTTTCATTTTTGATGAGACGCTGAATAAAAGAAGTTTAATCGCCGGAAAACGAAAACCCGCAATTTCCCGTAAATCCCGGGCTTGGCCCGTATAGTCGAATGTACACAAAGAAAGAACCCTGTGAGTAAACTCATTTCCAGAAGGTTTTTTTAAATTATTTTTTCACCACTAAAACGCATAAGACTTGTAGGTTTTAAAAATGTTTTCATTTTTGATGAGACGCTGAATAAAAGAAGTTTAATCGCCGGCAAACGAAAACCCGCGATTTCCCGTAAATCCCGGCTTGGCACGTATAGTCAAAAGCATACAAAGAAAGTACCCAGGGAGTAAACTCATTTCCCGAACGATTTTTTAAGTTATTTTTTCACCACTAAAACGCATGAGACTTGTAGTTTTCAAAAATGTTTTCATTTTTGATGAGACGCTGAATAAAAGAAGTTTAATCGCCGGCAAACGAAAACCCGCGATTTCCCGTAAATCCCGGGCTTGGCACGTATAGTCGAATGTATACAAAGAAAGTACCCTGTGAGTAAACCCATTTCCAGAAGGTTTTTTTAAATTATTTTTTCACCACTAAAACGCATAAGACTTGTAGGTTTTAAAAATGTTTTCATTTTTGATGAGACGCTGAATAAAAGAAGTTTAATCGCCGGCAAACGAAAACCCGCGATTTCCCGTAAATCCCGGCTTGGCACGTATAGTCAAAAGTATACAAAGAAAGTACCCAGGGAGTAAACTCATTTCCCGAACGATTTTTTAAATTATTTTTTCACCACTAAAACGCATGAGACTTGTAGTTTTCAAAAATGTTTTCATTTTTGATGAGACGCTGAATAAAAGCAGTTTAATCGCCGGAAAACGAAAACCTACGATTTCCCTAAATCACGGACTCGGCCCGTATAGTCAAAAGTATACAAAGAAAGCACTCAGGGAGTAAACTCATTTCCAGAACGATTTTTTAAATTATTTTTTCACCACTAAAACGCATAAGACTTGTAGGTTTTAAAAATGTTTTCATTTTTGATGAGACGCTGAATAAAAGAAGTTTAATCGCCGGAAAACGAAAACCCGCAATTTCCCGTAAATCCCGGGCTTGGCCCGTATAGTCGAATGTACACAAAGAAAGAACCCTGTGAGTAAACTCATTTCCAGAAGGTTTTTTTAAATTATTTTTTCACCACTAAAACGCATAAGACTTGTAGGTTTTAAAAATGTTTTCATTTTTGATGAGACGCTGAATAAAAGAAGTTTAATCGCCGGCAAACGAAAACCCGCGATTTCCCGTAAATCCCGGCTTGGCACGTATAGTCAAAAGCATACAAAGAAAGTACCCAGGGAGTAAACTCATTTCCCGAACGATTTTTTAAGTTATTTTTTCACCACTAAAACGCATGAGACTTGTAGTTTTCAAAAATGTTTTCATTTTTGATGAGACGCTGAATAAAAGAAGTTTAATCGCCGGCAAACGAAAACCCGCGATTTCCCGTAAATCCCGGGCTTGGCACGTATAGTCGAATGTATACAAAGAAAGTACCCTGTGAGTAAACCCATTTCCAGAAGGTTTTTTTAAATTATTTTTTCACCACTAAAACGCATAAGACTTGTAGGTTTTAAAAATGTTTTCATTTTTGATGAGACGCTGAATAAAAGAAGTTTAATCGCCGGCAAACGAAAACCCGCGATTTCCCGTAAATCCCGGCTTGGCCCGTATAGTCAAAAGTATACAAAGAAAGTACCCAGGGAGTAAACTCATTTCCCGAACGATTTTTTAAGTTATTTTTTCACCACTAAAACGCATGAGACTTGTAGTTTTTAAAAATGTTTTCATTTTTGATGAGACGCTGAATAAAAGAAGTTTAATCGCCGGCAAACGAAAACCCGCGATTTCCCGTAAATCCCGGCTTGGCCGGTATAGTCAAAAGTATACAAAGAAAGTACCCAGGGAGTAAACTCATTTCCCGAAGGATTTTTTAAATTATTTTTTCACCACTAAAACGCATGAGACTTGTAGTTTTCAAAAATGTTTTCATTTTTGATGAGACGCTGAATAAAAGAAGTTTAATCGCCGGCAAACGAAAACCCGCGATTTCCCGTAAATCCCGGCTTGGCCCGTATAGTCAAAAGTATACAAAGAAAGTACCCAGGGAGTAAACTCATTTCCCGAACGATTTTTTAAATTATTTTTTCACCACTAAAACGCATGAGACTTGTAGTTTTCAAAAATGTTTTCATTTTTGATGAGACGCTGAATAAAAGCAGTTTAATCGCCGGAAAACGAAAACCTACGATTTCCCTAAATCACGGACTCGGCCCGTATAGTCAAAAGTATACAAAGAAAGCACTCAGGGAGTAAACTCATTTCCAGAACGATTTTTTAAATTATTTTTTCACCACTAAAACGCATAAGACTTGTAGGTTTTAAAAATGTTTTCATTTTTGATGAGACGCTGAATAAAAGAAGTTTAATCGCCGGAAAACGAAAACCCGCAATTTCCCGTAAATCCCGGGCTTGGCCCGTATAGTCGAATGTACACAAAGAAAGAACCCTGTGAGTAAACTCATTTCCGGAAGGTTTTTTTAAATTATTTTTTCACCACTAAAACGCATAAGACTTGTAGGTTTTAAAAATGTTTTCATTTTTGATGAGACGCTGAATAAAAGAAGTTTAATCGCCGGCAAACGAAAACCCGCGATTTCCCGTAAATCCCGGCTTGGCACGTATAGTCAAAAGCATACAAAGAAAGTACCCAGGGAGTAAACTCATTTCCCGAACGATTTTTTAAGTTATTTTTTCACCACTAAAACGCATGAGACTTGTAGTTTTCAAAAATGTTTTCATTTTTGATGAGACGCTGAATAAAAGAAGTTTAATCGCCGGCAAACGAAAACCCGCGATTTCCCGTAAATCCCGGGCTTGGCACGTATAGTCGAATGTATACAAAGAAAGTACCCTGTGAGTAAACCCATTTCCAGAAGGTTTTTTTAAATTATTTTTTCACCACTAAAACGCATAAGACTTGTAGGTTTTAAAAATGTTTTCATTTTTGATGAGACGCTGAATAAAAGAAGTTTAATCGCCGGCAAACGAAAACCCGCGATTTCCCGTAAATCCCGGCTTGGCCCGTATAGTCAAAAGTATACAAAGAATAAAACCAGGGAGTAAACTCATTTCCCGAACGATTTTTTAAGTTATTTTTTCACCACTAAAACGCATGAGACTTGTAGTTTTCAAAAATGTTTTCATTTTTGATTAGACGCTGAATAAAAGCTGTTTAATCGCCGGCAAACGAAAACCTACGATTTCCCTAAATCCCCGACTAGGCCCGTATAGTCAAAAGTATACAAAGAAAGTACCCAGGGAGTAAACTCATTTCCCGAACGATTTTTTAAATTATTTTTTCACCACTAAAACGCATGAGACTTGTAGTTTTCAAAAATGTTTTCATTTTTGATGAGACGCTGAATAAAAGCAGTTTAATCGCCGGAAAACGAAAACCTACGATTTCCCTAAATCACGGACTCGGCCCGTATAGTCAAAAGTATACAAAGAAAGCACTCAGGGAGTAAACTCATTTCCAGAACGATTTTTTAAATTATTTTTTCACCACTAAAACGCATAAGACTTGTAGGTTTTAAAAATGTTTTCATTTTTGATGAGACGCTGAATAAAAGAAGTTTAATCGCCGGAAAACGAAAACCCGCAATTTCCCGTAAATCCCGGGCTTGGCCCGTATAGTCGAATGTACACAAAGAAAGAACCCTGTGAGTAAACTCATTTCCAGAAGGTTTTTTTAAATTATTTTTTCACCACTAAAACGCATAAGACTTGTAGGTTTTAAAAATGTTTTCATTTTTGATGAGACGCTGAATAAAAGAAGTTTAATCGCCGGCAAACGAAAACCCGCGATTTCCCGTAAATCCCGGCTTGGCACGTATAGTCAAAAGCATACAAAGAAAGTACCCAGGGAGTAAACTCATTTCCCGAACGATTTTTTAAGTTATTTTTTCACCACTAAAACGCATGAGACTTGTAGTTTTCAAAAATGTTTTCATTTTTGATGAGACGCTGAATAAAAGAAGTTTAATCGCCGGCAAACGAAAACCCGCGATTTCCCGTAAATCCCGGGCTTGGCACGTATAGTCGAATGTATACAAAGAAAGTACCCTGTGAGTAAACCCATTTCCAGAAGGTTTTTTTAAATTATTTTTTCACCACTAAAACGCATAAGACTTGTAGGTTTTAAAAATGTTTTCATTTTTGATGAGACGCTGAATAAAAGAAGTTTAATCGCCGGCAAACGAAAACCCGCGATTTCCCGTAAATCCCGGCTTGGCCCGTATAGTCAAAAGTATACAAAGAAAGTACCCAGGGAGTAAACTCATTTCCCGAACGATTTTTTAAGTTATTTTTTCACCACTAAAACGCATGAGACTTGTAGTTTTCAAAAATGTTTTCATTTTTGATGAGACGCTGAATAAAAGCTGTTTAATCACCGGCAAACGAAAACCTACGATTTCCCTAAATCCCGGACTAGGCCCGTTAGTCAAAAGTATACAAAGAAAGTACCCAGGGAGTAAACTCATTTCCAGATCGATTTTTTAAATTATTTTTTCACCACTAAAACGCATAAGACTTGTAGTTTTTAAAAATGTTTTCATTTTTGATGAGACGCTGAATAAAAGAAGTTTAATCGCCGGCAAACGAAAACCCGCGATTTCCCGTAAATCCCGGCTTGGCCGGTATAGTCAAAAGTATACAAAGAAAGTACCCAGGGAGTAAACTCATTTCCCGAAGGATTTTTTAAATTATTTTTTCACCACTAAAACGCATGAGACTTGTAGTTTTCAAAAATGTTTTCATTTTTGATGAGACGCTGAATAAAAGAAGTTTAATCGCCGGCAAACGAAAACCCGCGATTTCCCGTAAATCCCGGCTTGGCCCGTATAGTCAAAAGTATACAAAGAAAGTACCCAGGGAGTAAACTCATTTCCCGAACGATTTTTTAAATTATTTTTTCACCACTAAAACGCATGAGACTTGTAGTTTTCAAAAATGTTTTCATTTTTGATGAGACGCTGAATAAAAGCAGTTTAATCGCCGGAAAACGAAAACCTACGATTTCCCTAAATCACGGACTCGGCCCGTATAGTCAAAAGTATACAAAGAAAGCACTCAGGGAGTAAACTCATTTCCAGAACGATTTTTTAAATTATTTTTTCACCACTAAAACGCATAAGACTTGTAGGTTTTAAAAATGTTTTCATTTTTGATGAGACGCTGAATAAAAGAAGTTTAATCGCCGGAAAACGAAAACCCGCAATTTCCCGTAAATCCCGGGCTTGGCCCGTATAGTCGAATGTACACAAAGAAAGAACCCTGTGAGTAAACTCATTTCCAGAAGGTTTTTTTAAATTATTTTTTCACCACTAAAACGCATAAGACTTGTAGGTTTTAAAAATGTTTTCATTTTTGATGAGACGCTGAATAAAAGAAGTTTAATCGCCGGCAAACGAAAACCCGCGATTTCCCGTAAATCCCGGCTTGGCACGTATAGTCAAAAGCATACAAAGAAAGTACCCAGGGAGTAAACTCATTTCCCGAACGATTTTTTAAGTTATTTTTTCACCACTAAAACGCATGAGACTTGTAGTTTTCAAAAATGTTTTCATTTTTGATGAGACGCTGAATAAAAGAAGTTTAATCGCCGGCAAACGAAAACCCGCGATTTCCCGTAAATCCCGGCTTGGCCCGTATAGTCAAAAGTATACAAAGAAAGTACCCAGGGAGTAAACTCATTTCCCGAACGATTTTTTAAATTATTTTTTCACCACTAAAACGCATGAGACTTGTAGTTTTCAAAAATGTTTTCATTTTTGATGAGACGCTGAATAAAAGCAGTTTAATCGCCGGAAAACGAAAACCTACGATTTCCCTAAATCACGGACTCGGCCCGTATAGTCAAAAGTATACAAAGAAAGCACTCAGGGAGTAAACTCATTTCCAGAACGATTTTTTAAATTATTTTTTCACCACTAAAACGCATAAGACTTGTAGGTTTTAAAAATGTTTTCATTTTTGATGAGACGCTGAATAAAAGAAGTTTAATCGCCGGAAAACGAAAACCCGCAATTTCCCGTAAATCCCGGGCTTGGCCCGTATAGTCGAATGTACACAAAGAAAGAACCCTGTGAGTAAACTCATTTCCAGAAGGTTTTTTTAAATTATTTTTTCACCACTAAAACGCATAAGACTTGTAGGTTTTAAAAATGTTTTCATTTTTGATGAGACGCTGAATAAAAGAAGTTTAATCGCCGGCAAACGAAAACCCGCGATTTCCCGTAAATCCCGGCTTGGCACGTATAGTCAAAAGCATACAAAGAAAGTACCCAGGGAGTAAACTCATTTCCCGAACGATTTTTTAAGTTATTTTTTCACCACTAAAACGCATGAGACTTGTAGTTTTCAAAAATGTTTTCATTTTTGATGAGACGCTGAATAAAAGAAGTTTAATCGCCGGCAAACGAAAACCCGCGATTTCCCGTAAATCCCGGGCTTGGCACGTATAGTCGAATGTATACAAAGAAAGTACCCTGTGAGTAAACCCATTTCCAGAAGGTTTTTTTAAATTATTTTTTCACCACTAAAACGCATAAGACTTGTAGGTTTTAAAAATGTTTTCATTTTTGATGAGACGCTGAATAAAAGAAGTTTAATCGCCGGCAAACGAAAACCCGCGATTTCCCGTAAATCCCGGCTTGGCCCGTATAGTCAAAAGTATACAAAGAAAGTACCCAGGGAGTAAACTCATTTCCCGAACGATTTTTTAAGTTATTTTTTCACCACTAAAACGCATGAGACTTGTAGTTTTCAAAAATGTTTTCATTTTTGATGAGACGCTGAATAAAAGAAGTTTAATCGCCGGCAAACGAAAACCCGCGATTTCCCGTAAATCCCGGGCTTGGCACGTATAGTCGAATGTATACAAAGAAAGTACCCTGTGAGAAAACCCATTTCCAGAACGATTTTTTAAATTATTTTTTCACCACTAAAGCCCATGAGACTTGTAGTTTTTAAAAATGTTTTCATTTTTGATGAGACGCTGAACAAAAGCAGTTTAATCGACGGCAAACGAAAACCCGCGATTTCCCGAAAATCCCGGGCTTGGCCCGTATAGTCAAAAGTATACAAAGAAAACACCCAGGGAGTAAACTCAATTCGCGAACGATTTTTTAAATTATTTTTTCACCACTAAAACGCATGAGACTTGTAGTTTTCAAAAATGTTTTCATTTTTGATGAGACGCTGAATAAAAGCTGTTTAATCGCCGGCAAACGAAAACCTACGATTTCCCGTAAATCCCTGCTTGGCACGTATAGTCAAAAGTATACAAAGAAAGTACTCAGGGAGTAAACTCATTTCCAGAACGATTTTTTAAATTATTTTTTCACCACTAAAACGCATAAGACTTGTAGGTTTTAAAAATGTTTTCATTTGTGATGAGACGCTGAATAAAAGAAGTTTAATCGCCGGAAAACGAAAACCCGCGATTTCCCGTAAATCCCGGGCTTGGCCCGTATAGTCGAATGTACACAAAGAAAGAACCCTGTGAGTAAACTCATTTCCAGAAGGTTTTTTTAAATTATTTTTTCACCACTAAAACGCATAAGACTTGTAGGTTTTAAAAATGTTTTCATTTTTGATGAGACGCTGAATAAAAGAAGTTTAAACGCCGGCAAACGAAAACCCGCGATTTCCCGTAAATCCCGGCTTGGCACGTATAGTCAAAAGTATACAAAGAAAGTACCCAGGGAGTAAACTCATTTCCCGAACGATTTTTTAAGTTTATTTTTCACCACTAAAACGCATGAGACTTGTAGTTTTCAAAAATGTTTTCATTTTTGATGAGACGCTGAATAAAAGAAGTTTAATCGCCGGCAAACGAAAACCCGCGATTTCCCGTAAATCCCGGGCTTGGCACGTATAGTCGAATGTATACAAAGAAAGTACCCTGTGAGTAAACTCATTTCGCGAACGATTTTTTAAATTATTTTTTCACCACTAAAACGCATGAGACTTGTAGTTTTCAAAAATGTTTTCATTTTTGATGAGACGCTGAATAAAAGAAGTTTAATCGCCGGCAAACGAAAACCCGCGATTTCCCGTAAATCCCGACTTGGCCCGTATAGCCGAAAGTATACAAAGAAAGTACCCAGGGAGTAAACTCATTTCGCGAACGATTTTTTAAATTATTTTTTCACCACTAAAACGCATGAGACTTGTAGTTTTCAAAAATGTTTTCATTTTTGATGAGACGCTCAATAAAAGCTGTTTAATCGCCGGCAAACGAAAACCTACGATTTCCCTAAATCCCGGACTAGGCCCGTATAGTCAAAAGTATACAAAGAAAGTACCCAGGGAGTAAACTCATTTCCAGATCGATTTTTTAAATTATTTTTTCACCACAAAAACGCATAAAACTTGTAGTTTTTAAAAATGTTTTCATTTTTGATGAGACGCTGAACAAAAGCAGTTTAATCGACGGCAAACGAAAACCCGCGATTTCCCGAAAATCCCGGGCTTGGCCCGTATAGTCAAAAGTATACAAAGAAAGTACCCAGGGAGTAAACTCATTTCCCGAACGATTTTTTATATTATTTTTTTACCACTAAACGCATGAGACTTGTAGTTTTCAAAAATATTTTCATATTTGATGGGACGCTGAATAAAAGAAGTTTAATCGCCGACAAACAAAAATCCGCGATTTCCCTTAATTCCCGGGCTTGGCACATATAGTCGAATGTATACAAAGAAAGTACCCTGTGAGTAAACTCATTTCCAGAACGATTTTTTAAATTATTTTTTCACCACTAAAACGCATAAGACTTGTAGTTTTTAAAAATGTTTTCATTTTTGATGAGACGCTGAATAAAAGAAGTTTAATCGCCGGCAAACGAAAACCCGCGATTTCCCGTAAATCCCGGCTTGGCCGGTATAGTCAAAAGTATACAAAGAAAGTACCCAGGGAGTAAACTCATTTCCCGAATGATTTTTTAAATTATTTTTTCACCACTAAAACGCATGAGACTTGTAGTTTTTAAAAATGTTTTCATTTTTGATGAGACGCTGAATAAAAGAAGTTTAATCGCCGGCAAACGAAAACCCGCGATTTCCCGTAAATCCCGGCTTGGCCCGTATAGTCAAAAGTATACAAAGAAAGTACCCAGGGAGTAAACTCATTTCCCGAACGATTTTTTAAATTATTTTTTCACCACTAAAACGCACGAGACTTGTAGTTTTCAAAAATGTTTTCATTTTTGATGAGACGCTGAATAAAAGCAGTTTAATCGCCGGAAAACGAAAACCTACGATTTCCCTAAATCCCGGACTCGGCCCGTATAGTCAAAAGTATACAAAGAAAGCACTCAGGGAGTAAACTCATTTCCAGAACGATTTTTTAAATTATTTTTTCACCACTAAAACGCATAAGACTTGTAGGTTTTAAAAATGTTTTCATTTTTGATGAGACGCTGAATAAAAGAAGTTTAATCGCCGGAAAACGAAAACCCGCAATTTCCCGTAAATCCCGGGCTTGGCCCGTATAGTCGAATGTATACAAAGAAAGAACCCTGTGAGTAAACTCATTTCCAGAAGGTTTTTTTAAATTATTTTTTCACCACTAAAACGCATAAGACTTGTAGGTTTTAAAAATGTTTTCATTTTTGATGAGACGCTGAATAAAAGAAGTTTAATCGCCGGTAAACGAAAACCCGCGATTTCCCGTAAATCCCGGCTTGGCACGTATAGTCAAAAGTATACAAAGAAAGTACTCAGGGAGTAAACTCATTTCCAGAACGATTTTTTAAATTATTTTTTCACCACTAAAACGCATAAGACTTGTAGGTTTTAAAAATGTTTTCATTTTTGATGAGACGCTGAATAAAAGAAGTTTAATCGCCGGAAAACGAAAACCCGCAATTTCCCGTAAATCCCGGGCTTGGCCCGTATAGTCGAATGTACACAAAGAAAGAACCCTGTGAGTAAACTCATTTCCAGAAGGTTTTTTTAAATTATTTTTTCACCACTAAAACGCATAAGACTTGTAGGTTTTAAAAATGTTTTCATTTTTGATGAGACGCTGAATAAAAGAAGTTTAATCGCCGGCAAACGAAAACCCGCGATTTCCCGTAAATCCCGGCTTGGCACGTATAGTCAAAAGTATACAAAGAAAGTACCCAGGGAGTAAACTCATTTCCCGAACGATTTTTTAAGTTATTTTTTCACCACTAAAACGCATGAGACTTGTAGTTTTCAAAAATGTTTTTATTTTTGATGAGACGCTGAATAAAAGAAGTTTAATCGCCGACATTCGAAAACCCGCGATTTCCCGTAAATCCCGGCTTGGCCCGTATAGTCAAAAGTATACAAAGAAAGTACCCAGGGAGTAAACTCATTTCCCGAACGATTTTTTAAATTATTTTTTCACCACTAAAACGCATGAGACTTGTAGTTGTCAAAAATGTTTTCATTTTTGATGAGACGCTTAATGAAAGAGGTTTAATCGCCGGCAAACGAAATCCGGCGTTTTCCCGTAAATCCGGGGCTTGGCCCGTATAGTCGAATGTATACAAAGAAAGTACCCAGGGAGTAAACTTATTTCCCGAACGATTTCTTAAATTTTTTTTTCACAACTAAAACGCATGAGACTTGTAGTTTTCAAAAATGTTTTCATTTTTGATGAGACGCTTAATGAAAGAGGTTTAATCGCCGGAAAACGAAAACCCGCGATTTCCCGTAAATTCCGGGCTTGGCCCGTATAGTCGAATGTATACAAAGAAAGTACCCTGTGAGTAAACTCATTTCCAGAACGATTTTTTAAATTATTTTTTCACCACTAAAACGCATAAGACTTGTAGGTTTTAAAAATGTTTTTATTTTTGATGAGACGCTGAATAAAAGAAGTTTAATCGCCGGCAAACGAAAACCCGCGATTTCCCGTAAATCCCGGCTTGGCCCGTATAGTCGAATGTATACAAAGAAAGTACCCTGTGAGTAAACTCATTTCCAGAACGATTTTTTAAATTATTTTTTTACCACTAAAACGCATAAGACTTGTAGGTTTTAAAAATGTTTTTATTTTTGATGAGACGCTGAATAAAAGAAGTTTAATCGCCGACAAACGAAAACCCGCGATTTCCCGTAAATTCCGGGCTTGGCCCGTATAGTCGAATGTATACAAAGAAAGTACCCTGTGAGTAAACTCATTTCCAGAACGATTTATTAAATTATTTTTCACCACTAAAACGCATAAGACTTGTAGGTTTTAAAAATGTTTTTATTTTTGATGAGACGCTGAATAAAAGAAGTTTAATCGCTGGCAAACGAAAACCCGCGATTTCCCGTAAATCCCGGCTTGGCCCGTATAGTCAAAAGTATACAAAGAAAGTACCCAGGGAGTAAACTCATTTCCCAAACGATTTTTTAAATTATATTTTCACCACTAAAACGCATGAGACTTGTAGTTTTCAAAAATGTTTTCATTTTTGATGAGACGCTGAATAAAAGAAGTTTAATCGCCGGTAAACGAAAACCCGCGATTTCCCGTAAATCCCGGGCTTGGCACGTATAGTCGAAAGTATACAAAGAAAGTACCCTGTGAGTAAACACATTTCGCGAGCGTTTTTTTAAATTATTTTTTCACCACTAAAACGCATGAGACTTGTAGTTGTCAAAAATGTTTTCATTTTTGATGAGACGCTTAATGAAAGAGGTTTAATCGCCGGCAAACGAAATCCGGCGTTTTCCCGTAAATCCGGGGCTTGGCTTGTATAGTCGAATGTATACAAAGAAAGTACACAGGGAGTAAACTCATTTCCCGAACGATTTTTTAAATTTTTTTTCACCACTTAAACGCATGAGACTTGTAGTTTTCAAAAATGTTTTCATTTTTGATGGGACGCTTAATGAAAGAGGTTTAATCGTCGGAAAACGAAAACCCGCGATTTCCCGTAAATCCCGGGCTTGGCCCGTATAGTCGAATGTATACAAAGAAAGTACCCTGTGAGTAAACTCATTACCAGAACGATTTTTTAAATTATTTTTTCACCACTAAAAAGCATAAGACTTGTAGGTTTTAAAAATGTTTTCATTTTTGATGAGACGCTGAATAAAAGAAGTTTAATCGCCGGCAAACGAAAACCCGCGATTTCCCGTAAATCCCGGCTTGGCCCGTATAGTCAAAAGTATACAAAGAAAGTACCCAGGGAGTAAACTCATTTCCCGAACGATTTTTTAAAATATTTTTTCACCACTAAAACGCAAGAGACTTGTAGTATTCAAAAATATTTTCATTTTTGATGAGACGCTGAATAAAAGAAGTTTAATCGCCGGCATACGAAAACCCGCGATTTCCCGTAAATCCCGGGCTTGGCACGTATAGTCGAATGTATACAAAGAAAGTACCCTGTGAGTAAACCCATTTCCAGAACGATTTTTTAAATTATTTTTTCACCACTAAAGCCCATAAGACTTGTAGTTTTTAAAAATGTTTTCATTTTTGATGAGACGCTGAAGAAAAGAAGTTTAATCGCCGGCAAACGAAATCCGGCGTTTTCCCGTAAATCCCCGCTTGGCCCGTATAGTCAAAAGTATACAAAGAAAGTGCCCAGGGAGTAAACTCATTTCCCGAACGATTTTTTAAATTATTTTTTCACCACTAAAACGCATGAGACTTGTAGTTTTCAAAAATGTTTTCATTTTTGATGAGACGCTGAATAAAAGCAGTTTAATCGCCGGCAAACGAAAATCCGCGATTTCCCGTAAATCCCGGACTCGGCCCGTATAGTCGAAAGTATACAAAGAAAGTACCCTGTGAGTAAACTCATTTCCAGAACGATTTTTTAAATTATTTTTTCACCACTAAAACGCATAAGACTTGTAGGTTTTAAAAATGTTTTCATTTTTGATGAGACGCTGAATAAAAGAAGTTTAATCGCCGGCAAACGAAAACCCGCGATTTCCCGTAAATCCCGGCTTGGCCCGTATAGTCAAAAGTATACAAAGAAAGTACCCAGGGAGTAAACTCATTTCCCGAACGATTTTTTAAAATATTTTTTCACCACTAAAACGCAAGAGACTTGTAGTATTCAAAAATATTTTCATTTTTGATGAGACGCTGAATAAAAGAAGTTTAATCGCCGGCATACGAAAACCCGCGATTTCCCGTAAATCCCGGGCTTGGCACGTATAGTCGAATGTATACAAAGAAAGTACCCTGTGAGTAAACCCATTTCCAGAACGATTTTTTAAATTATTTTTTCACCACTAAAGCCCATAAGACTTGTAGTTTTTAAAAATGTTTTCATTTTTGATGAGACGCTGAAGAAAAGAAGTTTAATCGCCGGCAAACGAAAACCCTCGATTTCCCGTAAATCCCGGCTTGTCCCGTATAGTCAAAAGTATACAAAGAAAGTACCCAGGGAGTAAACTCATTTCGCGAACGATTTTTTAAATTATTTTTTCACCACTAAAACGCATGAGACTTGTAGTTTTCAAAAATGTTTTCATTTTTGATGAGACGCTGAATAAAAGCAGTTTAATCGCCGGCAAACGAAAACCTGCGATTTCCCTAAATCCCGGACTCGGCCCGTATAGTTAAAAGTATACAAAGAAAGTACCCAGGGAGTAAACTCATTTCCAGATCGATTTTTTAAATTATTTTTTCACCACTAAAACGCATAAGACTTGTAGTTTTTAAAAATGTTTTCATTTTTGATGAGACGCTGAATAAAAGAAGTTTAATCGCCGGCAAACGAAAACCCGCGATTTCCCGTAAATCCCGGGCTTGGCCCGTATAGTCAAAAGTATACAAAGAAAGTACCCAGGGAGTAAACTCATTTCCCAAACGATTTTTTAAATTACTTTTTCACCACTAAAACGCATGAGACTTGTAGTTTTTAAAAATGTTTTCATTTTTGATAAGACGCTGAATAAAAGAAGTTTAATCGCCGGCAAACGAAAACCCGCGATTTCCCGTAAATCCCGGCTTGGCCCGTATAGTCAAAAGTATACAAAAAAAGTACCCAGGGAGTAAACTCATTTCCCGAACGGTTTTTTATATTATTTTTTTACCACTAAACGCATGAGACTTGTAATTTTCAAAAATATTTTCATATTTGATGGGACGCTGAATAAAAGAAGTTTAATCGCCGGCAAACGAAAATCCGCGATTTGCCGTAAATCCCGGACTCGGCCCGTATAGTCAAAATTATACAAAGAAAGTACCCAGGGAGTAAACTCATTTCCCGAACGATTTTTTAAATTATTTTTTCACCACTAAAACGCATGAGACTTGTAGTTTTCAAAAATGTTTTCATTTTTGATGAGACGCTGAATAAAAGAAGTTTAATCGCCGGCAAACGAAAACCCGCGATTTCCCGTAAATCCCAAGCTTGGCCCGTATTGTCAAAAGTATACAAAGAAAGTACCCAGGAAGTAAACTCATTTCCCGAACGATTTTTTAAATTACTTTTTCACCACTAAAACGCATGAGACTTGTAGTTTTTAAAAATGTTTTCATTTTTGATGAGACGCTGAATAAAAGAAGTTTAATCGCCGGCAAACGAAAACCCGCGATTTCCCGTAAATCCCGGGCTTGGCCCGTATAGTCAAAAGTATACAAAAAAAGTACCCAGGGAGTAAACTCATTTCCCGAACGGTTTTTTATATTATTTTTTTACCACTAAACGCATGAGACTTGTAGTTTTTAAAAATATTTTCATATTTGATGGGACGCTGAATAAAAGAAGTTTATTCGCCGGCAAACGAAAATCCGCGATTTGCCGTAAATCCCGGACTCGGCCCGTATAGTCAAAAGTATACAAAGAAAGTACCCAGGGAGTAAACTCATTTCCCGAACGATTTTTTAAATTATTTTTTCACCACTAAAACGCATGAGACTTGTAGTTTTCAAAAATGTTTTCATTTTTGATGAGACGCTGAATAAAAGAAGTTTAATCGCCGGCAAACGAAAACCCGCGATTTCCCGTAAATCCCAGGCTGGGCCCGTACTGTCAAAAGTATACAAAGAAAGTACCCAGGAATTAAACTCACTTCCCGAACGATTTTATAAATTACTTTTTCACCACTAAAACGCATGAGACTTGTAGTTTTTAAAAATGTTTTCATTTTTGATGAGACGCTGAATAAAAGAAGTTTAATCGCCGGCAAACGAAAACCCGCGATTTCCCGTAAATCCCGGCTTGGCCCGTATAGTCAAAAGTATACAAAGAAAGTACCCAGGGAGTAAACTCATTTCCCGAACGATTTTTTAAATTATTTTTTCACCACTAAAACGCATGAGACTTGTAGTTTTCAAAAATGTTTTCATTTTTGATGAGACGCTGAATAAAGGCAGTTTAATCGCCGGCAAACGAAAACCTGCGATTTCCCTAAATCCCGGATTCGGCCCGTATAGTCAAAAGTATACAAAGAAAGTACCCAGGGAGTAAACGCATTTCCAGAACGATTTTTTAAATTATTATATCACCACTAAAACGCATAAGACTTGTAGTTTTTAAAAATGTTTTCATTTTAGATGAGACGCTGAATAAAAGCAGTTTAATCGCCGGCAAACGAAAACCCGCGATTTCCCGTAAATCCCGGGCTTGGCCCGTATAGTCAAAAGTTTACAAAGAAAGTACCCAGGGAGTAAACTCATTTCCCGAACGATTTTTTATATTATTTTTTTACCACTAAACGCATGAGACTTGTAGTTTTCAAAAATATTTTCATATTTGATGGGACGCTGAATAAAAGAAGTTTAATCGCCAGCAAACGAAAATCCGCAATTTCCCGTAAATCCCGGACTCGGCCCGTATACTCAAAAGTGTACAAAGAAAGTACCCAGGGAGTAAACTCATTTCCCGAACGATTTTTTAAATTACATTTTCACCACTAAAACGCATGAGACTTGTAGTTTTTAAAAATGTTTTCATTTTTGATGAGACGCTGAATAAAAGAAGTTTAATCGCCGGCAAACGAAAACCTGCGATTTCCCGTAAATCCTGGACTCGGCCCGTATAGTCAAAAGTATACAAAGAAAGTACCCAGGGAGTAAATTCATTTCCAGAACGATTTTTTAAATTATTTTTTCACCACTAAAACGCATAAGACTTGTAGTTTTTAAAAATGTTTTCATTTTTGATGAGACGCTGAATACAAGAAGTTTAATCGCCGGCAAACGAAAACCTGCGTTTTCCCGTAAATCCTGGACTCGGCCCGTATAGTCAAAAGTGTACAAAGAAAGTACCCAGGGAGTAAACTCATTTCCCAAACGATTTTTTAAATTATTATTTCACCACTAAAGCCCATGAGACTTGTAGTTTTTAAAAATGTTTTCATTTTTGATGAGACGCTGAATAAAAGCAGTTTAATCGCCCGCAAACGAAATCCCGCGATTTCCCGTAAATCCTGGACTCGGCCCGTATAGTCAAAAGTATACAAAGAAAGTACCCAGGGAGTAAATTCATTTCCCAAACGATTTTTTAAATTATTATTTCACCACTAAAACGCATGAGACTTGTAGTTTTCAAGAATGTTTTCATTTTTGATGAGACGCTGAATAAAAGCAGTTTAATCGGCGGCAAACGAAAACCCGCGATTTCCCGTAAATTCCGGGCTTGGCCCGTATAGTCGAATGTATACAAAGAAAGTACCCTGTGAGTAAACTCATTTCCAGAACGATTTTTTAAATTATTTTTTCACCACTAAAACGCATAAGACTTGTAGGTTTTAAAAATGAAAACATTTTTGAAAACTACAAGTCTCATGCGTTTTAGTTGTGAAAAAAAATTTAAGAAATCGTTCGGGAAATGAGTTTACTCCCTGGGTACTTTCTTTGTATACATTCGACTATACGGGCCAAGCCCCGGATTTACGGGAAAACGCCGGATTTCGGCCAAGCCGGGATTTACGGGAAATCGCGGGTTTTCGTTTGCCGGCGATTAAACTTCTTTTATTCAGCGTCTCATCAAAAATGAAAACATTTTTAAAACCTACAAGTCTTATGCGTTTTAGTGGTGAAAAAATAATTTAAAAAATCGTTCTGGAAATGAGTTTACTCACAGGGTACTTTCTTTGTATACATTCGACTATACGGGCCAAGCCCGGAATTTACGGGAAATCGCGGGTTTTCGTTTTCCGGCGATTAAACCTCTTTCATTAGGCGTCTCATCAAAAATGAAAACATTTTTGAAAACTACAAGTCTCATGCGTTTTAGTTGTGAAAAAAAAATTTAAGAAATCGTTCGGGAAATGAGTTTACTCCCTGGGTACTTTCTTTGTATACATTCGACTATACGGGCCAAGCCCCGGATTTACGGGAAAACGCCGGATTTCGTTTGCCGGCGATTAAACCTCTTTCATTAAGCGTCTCATCAAAAATGAAAACATTTTTGACAACTACAAGTCTCATGCGTTTTAGTGGTAAAAAAATAATTTAAAAAATCCTTCCGGAAATGAGTTTACTCCCTGGGTACTTTCTTTGTATACTTTTGACTATAACGGCCAAGCCGGGATTTACGGGAAATCGCGGGTTTTCGTTTGCCGGCAATTAAACTTCTTTTATTCAGCGTCTCATCAAAAATGAAAACATTTTTGAAAACTACAAGTCTCATGCGTTTTAGTGGTGAAAAAAAAATTTAAAAAATCGTTCGGGAAATGAGTTTACTTCCTGGGTACTTTCTTTGTATACATTCGGCTATACGTGCCAAGCCCCGGATTTACGGGAAAACGCCGGATTTCGTTTGCCGGCGATTAAACCCCTTTCATTAAGCGTCTCATCAAAAATGAAAACAGTTTTGACAACTACAAGTCTCATGCGTTTTAGTGGTGAAAAAATAATTTAAAAAATTGTTCGGGAAATGAGTTTACTCCCTGGGTACTTTCTTTGTATACTTTTGACTATACAGGCCGAGTCCGGGATTTACGGGAAATCGCGGATTTTCGTTTGCGGGCGACTAAACTGCTTTTATTCAGCGTCTCATCAAAAATGAAAACATTTTTGAAAACTACAAGTCTCATGCGTTTTAGTGGTGAAAAAAAAATTTAAAAAATCGTTCGGGAAATGAGTTTACTCCCTGGGTACTTTCTTTGTATACATTCGACTATACAGGCCAAGCCCCGGATTTACGGGAAAACGCCGGATTTCGTTTGCCGGCGATTAAACCCCTTTCATGAAGCGTCTCATCAAAAATGAAAACAGTTTTAACAACTACAAGTCTCATGCGTTTTAGTGGTGAAAAAATAATTTAAAAATCGTTCGGGAAATGAGTTTACTCCCTGGGTACTTTCTTTGTATACTTTGGACTATACAGGCCGAGTCCGGGATTTACGGGAAATCGCGGATTTTCGTTTGCGGGCGATTAAACTGTTTTTATTCAGCGTCTCATCAAAAATGAAAACATTTTTGAAAACTACAAGTCTCATGCGTTTTAGTGGTGAAAGAATAATTTAAAAAATCGTTCGGGAAATGAGTTTACTCCCTGAGTACTTTCTTTACGGGCCAAGCCGGGATTTACGGGAAATCGCGGGTTTTCATTTGCGGCGATTAAACTTCTTTTATTCAGCGTCTCATCAAAAATGAAAACATTTTTGAAAACTTCAAGTCTCATGCGTCTTAGTGGTGACAAAATAATTTAAAAAATCGATCTGGAAATGAGTTTACTCCCTGGGTACTTTCTTTGTATACTTTTGACTATACGGGCCGAGTCCGGGGTTTAGGGAAATCGCAGGTTTTCGTTTGCCGGCGATTAAACTGCTTTTATTCAGTGTCTCATCAAAAATAAAAACATTTTTAAAAACTACAAGTCTCATGGGCTTTAGTGGTGAAAAAATAATTTAAAAAATTGTTCTGGAAATGGGTTTACTCACAGGGTACTTTCTTTGTATACATTCGACTATACGTGCCAAGCCCGGGATTTACGGGAAATCGCGGGTTTTCGTTTGCCGGCGATTAAACTTCTTTTATTCAGCGTCTCATCAAAAATGAAAACATTTTTGAAAACTACAAGTCTCATGCGTTTTAGTGGTGAAAATATGATTTAAAAAATCGTTCGGGAAATGAGTTTACTCCCTGGGTACTTTCTTTGTATACTTTTGACTATACGGGCCAAGCCGGGATTTACGGGAAATCGCGATTTTTCATTTGCCGGCGATTAAACTTCTTTTATTCAGCGTCTCATCAAAAATGAAAACATTTTTAAAACCTACAAGTCTTATGCGTTTTAGTGGTGAAAAAATAATTTAAAACATCGTTCTGGAAATGAGTTTACTCACAGGGTACTTTCTTTGTATACATTCGACTATACGGACCAAGCCCGGGATTTACGGGAAATCGCGGGTTTTCGTTTTCCGGCGATTGAACCTCTTTCATTAAGCGTCTTATGAAAAATGAAAACATTTTTGAAAACTACAAGTCTCATGCGTTTTAGTGGTGAAAAAAAAATTTAAAAATCGTTCGGGAAATGAGTTTACTCCCTGGGTACTTTCTTTGTATACATTCGACTATACGGGCCAAGCCCCGAATTTACGGGAAAACGCCGGATTTCGTTTGCCGGCGATTAAACCTCTTTTTTTAAGCGTCTCATCAAAAATGAAAACATTTTTGAAAACTACAAGTCTTATGCGTTTTAGTGGTGAAAAAATAATTTAAAAAATCGTTCGGGAAATGAGTTTACTCCCTGGGTACTTTCTTTGTATACTTTTGACTATACGGGCCAAGCCGGGATTTACGGGAAATCGCGGGTTTTCATTTGCCGGCGATTAAACTTCTTTTATTCAGCGTCTCATCAAAAATGAAAACATTTTTAAAACCTACAAGTCTTATGCGTTTTAGTGGTGAAAAAATAATTTAAAACATCGTTCTGGAAATGAGTTTACTCACAGGGTACTTTCTTTGTATACATTCGACTATACGGGCCAAGCCCGGGATTTACGGGAAATCGCGGGTTTTCGTTTTCCGGCGATTGAACCTCTTTCATTAAGCGTCTTATGAAAAATGAAAACATTTTTGAAAACTACAAGTCTCATGCGTTTTAGTGGTGAAAAAAAAATTTAAAAATCGTTCGGGAAATGAGTTTACTCCCTGGGTACTTTCTTTGTATACATTCGACTATACGGGCCAAGCCCCGGATTTACGGGAAAACGCCGGATTTCGTTTGCCGGCGATTAAACCTCTTTCTTTAAGCGTCTCATCAAAAATGAAAACATTTTTGAAAACTACAAGTCTCATGCGTTATAGTGGTGAAAAAATAAATTAAAAAATCGTTCGGGAAATGAGTTAACTCCCTGTGTACTTTCTTTGTATGCTTTTGACTATACGGGCCGAGTCCGGGATTTACGGGAAATCGCGGATTTTCGTTTGCCGGCGATTAAACTGCTTTTATTCAGCGTCTCATCAAAAATGAAAACATTTTTGAAAACTACAAGTCTCATGCGTTTTAGTGGTGAAAAAATAATATAAAAAATCGTTCGGGAAATGAGTTTACTCCCTGGGTACTTTCTTTGTATACTTTTGACTATACGGGCCAAGCCGGGATTTACGGGAAATCGCGGGTTTTCGTTTGCCGGCGATTAAACTTCTTTTATTCAGCGTCTCATCAAAAATGAAAACATTTTTAAAAACTACAAGTCTCATGCGTTTTAGTGGTGAAAAAATAATTTAAAAAATCCTTCGGGAAATGAGTTTACTCCCTGGGTACTCTCTTTGTATACTTTTGACTATACCGGCCAAGCCGGGATTTACGGGAAATCGCGGGTTTTCGTTTGCCGGCGATTAAACTTCTTTTATTCAGCGTCTCATCAAAAATGAAAACACTTTTGAAAACTACAAGTCTCATGCGTTTTAGTGGTGAAAAAAAAATTTAAAAAATCGTTCTGGAAATGACTTTACTCACAGGGTACTTTCTTTGTATACATTCGACTATACGGGCCAAGACCGGGATTTACGGGAAATCGCGGGTTTTCGTTTTCCGGCGATTAAACCTATTTCATTAAGCGTCTCATCAAAAATGAAAACATTTTTGAAAACTACAAGTCTCATGCGTTTTAGTGGTGAAAAAAAATTTAAAAAATCGTTCGGGAAATGAGTTTACTCCCTGGGTACTTTCTTTGTATACATTCGACTATACGGGCCAAGCCCCGGATTTACGGGAAAACGCGGGATTTCGTTTGCCGGCGATTAAACCTCTTTCATTAAGCGTCTCATCAAAAATGAAAACATTTTTGACAACTACAAGTCTCATGCGTTTTAGTGGTGAAAAAATAATTTAAAAAATCGTTCGGGAAATGAGTTTACTCCCTGGGTACTTTCTTTGTATACTTTTGACTATACGGGCCGAGTCCGGGATTTACGGGAAATCGCGGATTTTCGTTTGCCGGCGATTAAAATTCTTTTATTCAGCGTCTCATCAAAAATGAAAACATTTTTAAAAACTACAAGTCTCATGGGCTTTAGTGGTGAAAAAATAATTTAAAAAATCGTTCTGGAAATGGGTTTACTCACACGGTACTTTCTTTGTATACATTCGACTATACGTGCCAAGCCCGGGATTTACGGGAAATCGCGGGTTTTCGTTTGCCGGCGATTAAACTTCTTTTATTCAGCGTCTCATCAAAAATGAAAACATTTTTGAAAACTACAAGTCTCATGCGTTTTAGTGGTGAAAATATAATTTAAAAAATCGTTCGGGAAATGAGTTTACTCCCTGGGTACTTTCTTTGTATACTTTTGACTATACGGGCCAAGCCGGGATTTACGGGAAATCGCGGGTTTTCGTTTGCCGGCGATTAAACTTCTTTTATTCAGCGTCTCATCAAAAATGAAAACATTTTTAAAACCTACAAGTCTTATGCGTTTTAGTGGTGAAAAAATAATTTAAAAAATCGTTCTGGTAAATGAGTTTACTCACATGGTACTTTCTTTGTATACATTCGACTATACGGGCCAAGCCCGGGATTTACGGGAAATCGCGGGTTTTCGTTTGCCGGCGATTAAACCTCTTTCATTAAGCGTCTCATCAAAAATGAAAACATTTTTAAAAAGTACAAGTCTCATGCGTTTTAGTGGTGAAAAAAAAATTTAAAAAATCGTTCGGGAAATGAGTTTACTCCCTGGGTACTTTCTTTGTATACATTCGACTATACGGGCCAAGCCCCGGATTTACGGGAAAACGCTGGATTTCGTTTGCCGGCGATTAAACCTCTTTCATTAAGCGTCTCATCAAAAATGAAAACATTTTTGACAACTACAAGTCTCATGCGTTTTAGTGGTGAAAAAATAATTTAAAAAATCGTTCGGGAAATGAGTTTACTCCCTGGGTACTTTCTTTGTATACTTTTGACTATACGGGCCAAGCCGGGATTTACGGGAAATCGCGGGTTTTCGTCTGCCGGCGATTAAACTTCTTTTATTCAGCGTCTCATCAAAAATGAAAACATTTTTAAAAACTACAAGTCTCATGCGTTTTAGTGGTGAAAAAATAATTTAAAAATCCTTCGGGAAATGAGTTTACTCCCTGGGTACTTCCTTTGTATACTTTTGACTATACCGGCCAAGCCGGGATTTACGGGAAATCGCGGGTTTTCGTTTGCCGGCGATTAAACTTCTTTTATTCAGCGTCTCATCAAAAATGAAAACATTTTTGAAAACTACAAGTCTCATGCGTTTTAGTGGTGAAAAAAAAAAATTAAAAAATCGTTCGGGAAATGAGTTTACTCCCTGGGTACTTTCTTTGTATACTTTTGACTATACGGGCCAAGCCGGGATTTACGGGAAATCGCGGGTTTACGTTTTCCGGCGATTAAACCTCTTTCATTAAGCGTCTCATCAAAAATGAAAACATTTTTGAAAATTACAAGTCTCATGCGTTTTAGTGGTGAAAAAAAAAATTGAAAAATCGTTCGGGAAATGAGTTCACTCCCTGGGTACTTTCTTTGTATACATTCAACTATACGGGCCAAGCCCCGGATTTACGGGAAAACGCCGGATTTCGTTTGCCGGCGATTAAACCTCTTTCATTAAGCGTCTGATCAAAAATGAAAACATTTTTGACAACTACAAGTCTCATGCGTTTTAGTGGTCAAAAAATAATTTAAAAAATCGTTCGGGAAATGAGTTTACTCCCTGGGTACTTTCTTTGTATACTTTTGACTATACGGGCCAAGCCGGGATTTACGGGAAATCGCGGGTTTTCGTTTGCCGGCGATTAAACTTCTTCTATTCAGCGTCTCATCAAAAATGAAAACATTTTTGAAAACTACAAGTCTCATGCGTTTTAGTGGTGAAAAAAAAATTTAAAAAATCGTTCGGGAAATGAGTTTACTCCCTGGGTACTTTCTTTGTATACATTCGACTATACGTGCCAAGCCCGGGATTTACGGGAAATCGCGGGTTTTCGTTTTCCGGCGATTAAACTTCTTTTATTCAGCGTCTCATCAGAAATGAAAACATTTTTGAAAACTACAAGTCTCATGCGTTTTAGTGGTAAAAAAATAATATAAAAAATCGTTCGGGAAATGAGTTTACTCCCTGGGTACTTTCTTTGTATACTTTTGACTATACGGGCCAAGCCGGGATTTACGGGAAATCGCGGGTTTTCGTTTGCCGGCGATTAAACTTCTTTTATTCAGCGTCTCATCAAAAATGAAAACATTTTTAAAAACTACAAGTCTCATGGGCTTTAGTGGTGAAAAAATAATTTAAAAAATCGTTCTGGAAATGGGTTTACTCACAGGGTACTTTCTTTGTATACATTCGACTATACGTGCCAAGCCCGGGATTTACGGGAAATCGCGGGTTTTCGTTTGCCGGCGATTAAACTTCTTTTATTCAGCGTCTCATCAAAAATGAAAACATTTTTGAAAACTACAAGTCTCATGCGTTTTAGTGGTGAAAATATAATTTAAAAAATCGTTCGGGAAATGAGTTTACTCCCTGGGTACTTTCTTTGTATACTTTTGACTATACGGGCCAAGCCGGGATATACGGGAAATCGCGGGTTTTCGTTTGCCGGCGATTAAACTTCTTTTATTCAGCGTCTCATCAAAAATGAAAACATTTTTAAAACCTACAAGTCTTATGCGTTTTAGTGGTGAAAAAATAATTTAAAAAATCGTTCTGGTAAATGAGTTTACTCACATGGTACTTTCTTTGTATACATTCGACTATACGGGCCAAGCCGGGATTTACGGGAAATCGCGGGTTTTCGTTTGCCGGCGATTAAACTTCTTTTATTCAGCGTCTCATCAAAAATGAAAACATTTTTAAAAACTACAAGTCTCATGCGTTTTAGTGGTGAAAAAATAATTTAAAAATCCTTCGGGAAATGAGTTTACTCCCTGGGTACTTCCTTTGTATACTTTTGACTATACCGGCCAAGCCGGGATTTACGGGAAATCGCGGGTTTTCGTTTGCCGGCGATTAAACTTCTTTTATTCAGCGTCTCATCAAAAATGAAAACATTTTTGAAAACTACAAGTCTCATGCGTTTTAGTGGTAAAAAAAAAAAATTAAAAAATCGTTCAGGAAATGAGTTTACTCCCTGGGTACTTTCTTTGTATACTTTTGACTATACGGGCCAAGCCGGGATTTACGGGAAATCGCGGGTTTTCGTTTTCCAGCGATTAAACCTCTTTCATTAAGCGTCTCATCAAAAATGAAAACATTTTTGAAAATTACAAGTCTCATGCGTTTTAGTGGTGAAAAAAAAATTGAAAAATCCTTCGGGAAATGAGTTTACTCCCTGGGTACGTCCTTTGTATACTTTTGACTATACCGGCCAAGCCGGGATTTACGGGAAATCGCGGGTTTTCGTTTGCCGGCGATTAAACTTCTTTTATTCAGCGTCTCATCAAAAATGAAAACATTTTTGAAAACTACAAGTCTCATGCGTTTTAGTGGTAAAAAAAAAAAATTAAAAAATCGTTCAGGAAATGAGTTTACTCCCTGGGTACTTTCTTTGTATACTTTTGACTATACGGGCCAAGCCGGGATTTACGGGAAATCGCGGGTTTTCGTTTTCCGGCGATTAAACCTCTTTCATTAAGCGTCTCATCAAAAATGAAAACATTTTTGAAAATTACAAGTCTCATGCGTTTTAGTGGTGAAAAAAAAATTGAAAAATCCTTCGGGAAATGAGTTTACTCCCTGGGTACTTCCTTTGTATACTTTTGACTATACCGGCCAAGCCGGGATTTACGGGAAATCGCGGGTTTTCGTTTGCCGGCGATTAAACTTCTTTTATTCAGCGTCTCATCAAAAATGAAAACATTTTTGAAAACTACAAGTCTCATGCGTTTTAGTGGTAAAAAAAAATAATTAAAAAATCGTTCAGGAAATGAGTTTACTCCCTGGGTACTTTCTTTGTATACTTTTGACTATACGGGCCAAGCCGGGATTTACGGGAAATCGCGGGTTTTCGTTTTCCGGCGATTAAACCTCTTTCATTAAGCGTCTCATCAAAAATGAAAACATTTTTGAAAATTACAAGTCTCATGCGTTTTAGTGGTGAAAAAAAAATTGAAAAATCGTTCGGGAAATGAGTTCACTCCCTGGGTACTTTCTTTGTATACATTCAACTATACGGGCCAAGCCCCGGATTTACGGGAAAACGCCGGATTTCGTTTGCCGGCGATTAAACCTCTTTCATTAAGCGTCTGATCAAAAATGAAAACATTTTTGACAACTACAAGTCTCATGCGTTTTAGTGGTCAAAAAATAATTTAAAAAATCGTTCGGGAAATGAGTTTACTCCCTGGGTACTTTCTTTGTATACTTTTGACTATACGGGCCAAGCCGGGATTTACGGGAAATCGCGGGTTTTCGTTTGCCGGCGATTAAACTTCTTCTATTCAGCGTCTCATCAAAAATGAAAACATTTTTGAAAACTACAAGTCTCATGCGTTTTAGTGGTGAAAAAAAAATTTAAAAAATCGTTCGGGAAATGAGTTTACTCCCTGGGTACTTTCTTTGTATACATTCGACTATACGTGCCAAGCCCGGGATTTACGGGAAATCGCGGGTTTTCGTTTTCCGGTGATTAAACTTCTTTTATTCAGCGTCTCATCAAAAATGAAAACATTTTTTAAAACTACAAGTCTCATGCGTTTTAGTGGTAAAAAAATAATATAAAAAATCGTTCGGGAAATGAGTTTACTCCCTGGGTACTTTCTTTGTATACTTTTGACTATACGGGCCAAGCCGGGATTTACGGGAAATCGCGGGTTTTCGTTTGCCGGCGATTAAACTTCTTTTATTCAGCGTCTCATCAAAAATGAAAACATTTTTAAAACCTACAAGTCTTATGCGTTTTAGTGGTGAAAAAATAATTTAAAAAATCGTTCTGGAAATGAGTTTACTCACAGGGTACTTTCTTTGTATACATTCGACTATACGGGCCAAGCCCGGGATTTACGGGAAATCGCGGGTTTTCGTTTTCCGGCGATTAAACCTCTTTCATTAAGCGTCTCATCAAAAATGAAAACATTTTTGAAAACTACAAGTCTCATGCGTTTTAGTGGTAAAAAAATAATATAAAAAATCGTTCGGGAAATGAGTTTACTCCCTGGGTACTTTCTTTGTATACTTTTGACTATACGGGCCAAGCCGGGATTTACGGGAAATCGCGGGTTTTCGTTTGCCGGCGATTAAACTTCTTTTATTCAGCGTCTCATCAAAAATGAAAACATTTTTAAAACCTACAAGTCTTATGCGTTTTAGTGGTGAAAAAATAATTTAAAAAATCGTTCTGGAAATGAGTTTACTCACAGGGTACTTTCTTTGTATACATTCGACTATACGGGCCAAGCCCGGGATTTACGGGAAATCGCGGGTTTTCGTTTTCCGGCGATTAAACCTCTTTCATTAAGCGTCTCATCAAAAATGAAAACATTTTTGAAAACTACAAGTCATATGCGTTTTAGTGGTGAAAAAAAATTTAAAAAATCGTTCGGGAAATGAGTTTACTCCCTGGGTACTTTCTTTGTATACATTCGACTATACGGGCCAAGCCCCGGATTTACGGGAAAACGCCGGATTTCGTTTGCCGGCGATTAAACCTCTTTCATTAAGCGTCTCATCAAAAATGAAAACATTTTTGAAAACTACAAGTCTTATGCGTTTTAGTGGTGAAAAAATAATTTAAAAAATCGTTCGGGAAATGAGTTTACTCCCTGGGTACTTTCTTTGTATACTTTTGACTATACGGGCCAAGCCGGGATTTACGGGAAATCGCGGGTTTTCGTTTGCCGGCGATTAAACCTCTTTCATTAAGCGTCTCATCAAAAATGAAAACATTTTTGACAACTACAAGTCTCATGCGTTTTAGTGGTGAAAAAATAATTTAAAAAATCGTTCGGGAAATGAGTTTACTCCCTGGGTACTTTCTTTGTATACTTTTGACTATACGGGCCAAGCCGGGATTTACGGGAAATCGCGGGTTTTCGTTTGCCGGCGATTAAATTCTTTTATTTAGCTTCTCATCAAAAATGAAAACATTTTTAAAAACTACAAGTCTCATGGGCCTTAGTGGTGAAAAAATAATTTACAAAATCGTTCTGGAAATGGGTTTACTCACAGGGTACTTTCTTTGTATACATTCGACTATACGTGCCAAGCCCGGGATTTACGGGAAATCGCGGGTTTTCGTTTGCCGGCGATTAAACTTCTTTTATTCAGCGTCTCATCAAAAATGAAAACATTTTTGAAAACTACAAGTCTCATGCGTTTTAGTGGTGAAAATATAATTTAAAAAATCGTTCGGGAAATGAGTTTACTCCCTGGGTACTTTCTTTGTATACTTTTGACTATACGGGCCAAGCCGGGATTTACGGGAAATCGCAGGTTTTTGTTTGCCGGCGATTAAACTTCTTTTATTTAGCGTCTCATCAAAAATGAAAACATTTTTAAAACCTACAAGTCTTATGCGTTTTAGTGGTGAAAAAATAATTTAAAAAATCGTTCTGGAAATGAGTTTACTCACAGGGTACTTTCTTTGTTTACATTCGATTATACGGGCCAAGCCCCGGATTTACGGGAAAACGCCGGATTTCGTTTGCCGGCGATTAAACCTCTTTCATTAAGCGTCTCATCAAAAATGAAAACATTTTTGACAACTACAAGTCTCATGCGTTTTAGTGGTGAAAAAATAATTTAAAAAATCGTTCGGGAAATGAGTTTACTCCCTGGGTACTTTCTTTGTATACTTTTGACTATACGGGCCAAGCCGGGATTTACGGGAAATCGCGGGTTTTCGTTTGCCGGCGATTAAACTTCTTTTATTCAGCGTCTCATCAAAAATGAAAACATTTTTAAAAACTACAAGTCTCATGGGCTTTAGTGGTGAAAAAATAATTTAAAAAATCGTTCTGGAAATGGGTTTACTCCCTGGGTACTTTCTTTGTATACATTCGACTATACGTGCCAAGCCCGGGATTTACGGGAAATCGCGGGTTTTCGTTTGCCGGCGATTAAACTTCTTTTATTCAGCGTCTCATCAAAAATGAAAACATTTTTAAAACCTACAAGTCTTATGCGTTTTAGTGGTGAAAAAATAATTTAAAAAATCGTTCTGGAAATGAGTTTACTCACAGGGTACTTTCTTTGTATACATTCGACTATACGGGCCAAGCCCGGGATTTACGGGAAATCGCGGGTTTTCGTTTTCCGGCGATTAAACATCTTTCATTACGCGTCTCATCAAAAATGAAAACATTTTTGAAAACTACAAGTCTCATGCGTTTTAGTGGTGAAAAAAAAATTTAAAAAATCGTTCGGGAAATCAGTTTACTCCCTGGGTACTTTCTTTGTATACTTTTGACTATGGGGGCCAAGCCCGGAATTTACGGGAAATCGCGGGTTTTCGTTTGCCGGCGATTAAACTTCTTTTATTCAGCGTCTAATCAAAAATGAAAACATTTTTAAAAACTACAAGTCTTATGCGTTTTAGTGGTGAAAAAATAATTTAAAAAATCGTTCTGGAAATGAGTTTACTCCCTGGGTACTTTCTTTGTATACTTTTGACTATACGGGCCGAGTCCGGGATTTAGGGAAATCGCAGGTTTTCGTTTGCCGGCGATTAAACTGCTTTTATTCAGCGTCTCATCAAAAATGAAAACATTTTTGAAAACTACAAGTCTCATGCGTTTTAGTGGTGAAAAAATAATTTAAAAAATCGTTCGGGAAATGAGTTTACTTCCTGGGTTTTTTCTTTGTATACTTTTGACTATACGGGCCAAGCCGGGAATAACGGGAAATCGCGGGTTTTCGTTTGCCGGCGATTAAACTTCTTTTATTCAGCGTCTCATCAAAAATGAAAACATTTTTAAAACCTACAAGTCTTATGCGTTTTAGTGGTAAAAAAATAATTTAAAAAATCGTTCTGGAAATGAGTTTACTCACAGGGTACTTTCTTTGTATACATTCGACTATACGGGCCAAGCCCGGGATTTACGGGAAATCGCGGGTTTTCGTTTTCCGGCGATTAAACCTCTTTCATTAAGCGTCTCATCAAAAATGAAAACATTTTTGACAACTACAAATCTCATGCGTTTTAGTGGTGAAAAAATAATTTAAAAAATCGTTTGGGAAATGAGTTTACTCCCTGGGTACTTTCTTTGTATACATTCGACTATACGGGCCAAGCCCCAGATTTACCGGAAAACGCGGGATTTCGTTTGCCGGCGATTAAACCTCTTTCATTAAGCGTCTCATCAAAAATGAAAACATTTTTGACAACTACAAGTCTCATGCGTTTTAGTGGTGAAAAAATAATTTAAAAAATCGTTCGGGAAATGAGTTTACTCCCTGGGAACTTTCTTTGTATACTTTTGACTATACGGGCCAAGCCGGGATTTACGGGAAATCGCGGGTTTTCGTTTGCCGGCGATTAAACTTCTTCTATTCAGCGTCTCATCAAAAATGAAAACATTTTTGAAAACTACAAGTCTCATGCGTTTTAGTGGTGAAAAAAAAATTTAATAAATCGTTCGGGAAATGAGTTTACTCCCTGGGTACTTTCTTTGTATACTTTTGACTATACGGGCCAAGCCGGGATTTACGGGAAATCGCGGGTTTTCGTTTGCCGGCGATTAAACTTCTTTTATTCAGCGTCTCATCAAAAATGAAAACATTTTTAAAACCTACAAGTCTTATGCGTTTTAGTGGTGAAAAAATAATTTAAAAAATCGTTCTGGAAATGAGTTTACTCACAGGGTACTTTCTTTGTATACATTCGACTATACGGGCCAAGCCCGGGATTTACGGGAAATCGCGGGTTTTTGTTTTCCGGCGATTAAACCTCTTTCATTAAGCGTCTCATCAAAAATGAAAACATTTTTGAAAACTACAAGTCATATGCGTTTTAGTGGTGAAAAAAAATTTAAAAAATCGTTCGGGAAATGAGTTTACTCCCTGGGTACTTTCTTTGTATACATTCGACTATACGGGCCAAGCCCCGGATTTACGGGAAAACGCCGGATTTCGTTTGCCGGCGATTAAACCTCTTTCATTAAGCGTCTCATCAAAAATGAAAACATTTTTGAAAACTACAAGTCTTATGCGTTTTAGTGGTGAAAAAATAATTTAAAAAATCGTTCGGGAAATGAGTTTACTCCCTGGGTACTTTCTTTGTATACTTTTGACTATACGGGCCAAGCCGGGATTTACGGGAAATCGCGGGTTTTCGTTTGCCGGCGATTAAACCTCTTTCATTAAGCGTCTCATCAAAAATGAAAACATTTTTGACAACTACAAGTCTCATGCGTTTTAGTGGTGAAAAAATAATTTAAAAAATCGTTCGGGAAATGAGTTTACTCCCTGGGTACTTTCTTTGTATACTTTTGACTATACGGGCCAAGCCGGGATTTACGGGAAATCGCGGGTTTTCGTTTGCCGGCGATTAAATTCTTTTATTTAGCTTCTCATCAAAAATGAAAACATTTTTAAAAACTACAAGTCTCATGGGCCTTAGTGGTGAAAAAATAATTTACAAAATCGTTCTGGAAATGGGTTTACTCACAGGGTACTTTCTTTGTATACATTCGACTATACGTGCCAAGCCCGGGATTTACGGGAAATCGCGGGTTTTCGTTTGCCGGCGATTAAACTTCTTTTATTCAGCGTCTCATCAAAAATGAAAACATTTTTGAAAACTACAAGTCTCATGCGTTTTAGTGGTGAAAATATAATTTAAAAAATCGTTCGGGAAATGAGTTTACTCCCTGGGTACTTTCTTTGTATACTTTTGACTATACGGGCCAAGCCGGGATTTACGGGAAATCGCAGGTTTTTGTTTGCCGGCGATTAAACTTCTTTTATTTAGCGTCTCATCAAAAATGAAAACATTTTTAAAACCTACAAGTCTTATGCGTTTTAGTGGTGAAAAAATAATTTAAAAAATCGTTCTGGAAATGAGTTTACTCACAGGGTACTTTCTTTGTTTACATTCGATTATACCGGCCAAGCCCCGGATTTACGGGAAAACGCCGGATTTCGTTTGCCGGCGATTAAACCTCTTTCATTAAGCGTCTCATCAAAAATGAAAACATTTTTGACAACTACAAGTCTCATGCGTTTTAGTGGTGAAAAAATAATTTAAAAAATCGTTCGGGAAATGAGTTTACTCCCTGGGTACTTTCTTTGTATACTTTTGACTATACGGGCCAAGCCGGGATTTACGGGAAATCGCGGGTTTTCGTTTGCCGGCGATTAAACTTCTTTTATTCAGCGTCTCATCAAAAATGAAAACATTTTTAAAAACTACAAGTCTCATGGGCTTTAGTGGTGAAAAAATAATTTAAAAAATCGTTCTGGAAATGGGTTTACTCCCTGGGTACTTTCTTTGTATACATTCGACTATACGTGCCAAGCCCGGGATTTACGGGAAATCGCGGGTTTTCGTTTGCCGGCGATTAAACTTCTTTTATTCAGCGTCTCATCAAAAATGAAAACATTTTTAAAACCTACAAGTCTTATGCGTTTTAGTGGTGAAAAAATAATTTAAAAAATCGTTCTGGAAATGAGTTTACTCACAGGGTACTTTCTTTGTATACATTCGACTATACGGGCCAAGCCCGGGATTTACGGGAAATCGCGGGTTTTCGTTTTCCGGCGATTAAACATCTTTCATTAAGCGTCTCATCAAAAATGAAAACATTTTTGAAAACTACAAGTCTCATGCGTTTTAGTGGTGAAAAAAAAATTTAAAAAATCGTTCGGGAAATGAGTTTACTCCCTGGGTACTTTCTTTGTATACTTTTGACTATGGGGGCCAAGCCCGGAATTTACGGGAAATCGCGGGTTTTCGTTTGCCGGCGATTAAACTTCTTTTATTCAGCGTCTAATCAAAAATGAAAACATTTTTAAAAACTACAAGTCTTATGCGTTTTAGTGGTGAAAAAATAATTTAAAAAATCGTTCTGGAAATGAGTTTACTCCCTGGGTACTTTCTTTGTATACTTTTGACTATACGGGCCGAGTCCGGGATTTAGGGAAATCGCAGGTTTTCGTTTGCCGGCGATTAAACTGCTTTTATTCAGCGTCTCATCAAAAATGAAAACATTTTTGAAAACTACAAGTCTCATGCGTTTTAGTGGTGAAAAAATAATTTAAAAAATCGTTCGGGAAATGAGTTTACTTCCTGGGTTTTTTCTTTGTATACTTTTGACTATACGGGCCAAGCCGGGAATAACGGGAAATCGCGGGTTTTCGTTTGCCGGCGATTAAACTTCTTTTATTCAGCGTCTCATCAAAAATGAAAACATTTTTAAAACCTACAAGTCTTATGCGTTTTAGTGGTAAAAAAATAATTTAAAAAATCGTTCTGGAAATGAGTTTACTCACAGGGTACTTTCTTTGTATACATTCGACTATACGGGCCAAGCCCGGGATTTACGGGAAATCGCGGGTTTTCGTTTTCCGGCGATTAAACCTCTTTCATTAAGCGTCTCATCAAAAATGAAAACATTTTTGACAACTACAAGTCTCATGCGTTTTAGTGGTGAAAAAATAATTTAAAAAATCGTTTGGGAAATGAGTTTACTCCCTGGGTACTTTCTTTGTATACATTCGACTATACGGGCCAAGCCCCAGATTTACCGGAAAACGCGGGATTTCGTTTGCCGGCGATTAAACCTCTTTCATTAAGCGTCTCATCAAAAATGAAAACATTTTTGACAACTACAAGTCTCATGCGTTTTAGTGGTGAAAAAATAATTTAAAAAATCGTTCGGGAAATGAGTTTACTCCCTGGGAACTTTCTTTGTATACTTTTGACTATACGGGCCAAGCCGGGATTTACGGGAAATCGCGGGTTTTCGTTTGCCGGCGATTAAACTTCTTTTATTCAGCGTCTCATCAAAAATGAAAACATTTTTAAAAACTACAAGTCTCATGCGTTTTAATGGTGAAAAAATAATTTAAAAATCCTTCGGGAAATGAGTTTACTCCCTGGGTACTTCCTTTGTATACTTTTGACTATACCGGCCAAGCCGGGATTTACGGGAAATCGCGGGTTTTCGTTTGCCGGCGATTAAACTTCTTCTATTCAGCGTCTCATCAAAAATGAAAACATTTTTGAAAACTACAAGTCTCATGCGTTTTAGTGGTGAAAAAAAAATTTAATAAATCGTTCGGGAAATGAGTTTACTCCCTGGGTACTTTCTTTGTATACATTCGACTATATGTGCCAAGCCCGGGATTTACGGGAAATCGCGGGTTTTCGTTTTCCGGCGATTAAACTTCTTTTATTCAGCGTCTCATCAAAAATGAAAACATTTTTGAAAACTACAAGTCTCATGCGTTTTAGTGGTGAAAAAATAATATAAAAAATCGTTCGGGAAATGAGTTTACTCCCTGGGTACTTTCTTTGTATACTTTTGACTATACGGGCCAAGCCGGGATTTACGGGAAATCGCGGCTTTTCGTTTTCCGGCGATTAAACTTCTTTTATTCAGCGTCTCATCAAAAATGAAAACATTTTTGAAAACTACAAGTCTCATGCGTTTTAGTGGTGAAAAAATAATATAAAAAATCGTTCGGGAAATGAGTTTACTCCCTGGGTACTTTCTTTGTATACTTTTGACTATACGGGCCAAGCCGGGATTTACGGGAAATCGCGGGTTTTCGTTTGCCGGCGATTAAACTTCTTTTATTCAGCGTCTCATCGAAAATGAAAACATTTTTGAAAACTACAAGTCTCATGCGTTTTAGTGGTGAAAATATAATTTAAAAAATCGTTCGGGAAATGAGTTTACTCCCTGGGTACTTTCTTTGTATACTTTTGACTATACGGGCCAAGCCGGGATTTACGGGAAATCGCGGGTTTTCGTTTGCCGGCGATTAAACTTCTTTTATTTAGCGTCTCATCAAAAATGAAAAAATTTTTAAACCTACAAGTCTTATGCGTTTTAGTGGTGAAAAAATAATTTAAAAAATCGTTCTGGAAATGAGTTTACTCACAGGGTACTTTCTTTGTTTACATTCGATTATACGGGCCAAGCCCCGGATTTACGGGAAAACGCCGGATTTCGTTTGCCGGCGATTAAACCTCTTTCATTAAGCGTCTCATCAAAAATGAAAACATTTTTGACAACTACAAGTCTCATGCGTTTTAGTGGTGAAAAAATAATTTAAAAAATCGTTCGGGAAATGAGTTTACTCCCTGGGTACTTTCTTTGTATACTTTTGACTATACGGGCCAAGCCGGGATTTACGGGAAATCGCGGTTTTTCGTTTGCCGGCGATTAAACTTCTTTTATTCAGCGTCTCATCAAAAATGAAAACATTTTTAAAAACTACAAGTCTCATGGGCTTTAGTGGTGAAAAAATAATTTAAAAAATCGTTCTGGAAATGGGTTTACTCACAGGGTACTTTCTTTGTATACATTCGACTATACGTGCCAAGCCCGGGATTTACGGGAAATCGCGGGTTTTCGTTTGCCGGCGATTAAACTTCTTTTATTCAGCGTCTCATCAAAAATGAAAACATTTTTAAAAACTACAAGTCTCATGGGCTTTAGTGGTGAAAAAATAATTTAAAAAATCGTTCTGGAAATGAGTTTACTCCCTGGGTACTTTCTTTGTATACTTTTGACTATGGGGGCCAAGCCCGGAATTTACGGGAAATCGCGGGTTTTCGTTTGCCGGCGATTAAACTTCTTTTATTCAGCGTCTAATCAAAAATGAAAACATTTTTAAAAACTACAAGTCTTATGCGTTTTAGTGGTGAAAAAATAATTTAAAAAATCGTTCTGGAAATGAGTTTACTCCCTGGGTACTTTCTTTGTATACTTTTGACTATACGGGCCGAGTCTGGGATTTAGGGAAATCGCAGGTTTTCGTTTGCCGGCGATTAAACTGCTTTTATTCAGCGTCTCATCAAAAATGAAAACATTTTTGAACACTACAAGTCTCATGCGTTTTAGTGGTGAAAAAATAATTTAAAAAATCGTTCGGGAAATGAGTTTACTTCCTGGGTTTTTTCTTTGTATACTTTTGACTATACGGGCAAAGCCGGGAATAACGGGAAATCGCTGGTTTTCGTTTGCCGGCGATTAAACTTCTTTTATTCAGCGTCTCATCAAAAATGAAAACATTTTTAAAACCTACAAGTCTTATGCGTTTTAGTGGTAAAAAAATAATTTAAAAAATCGTTCTGGAAATGAGTTTACTCACAGGGTACTTCCTTTGTATACTTTTGACTATACCGGCCAAGCCGGGATTTACGGGAAATCGCGGGTTTTCGTTTGCCGGCGATTAAACTTCTTCTATTCAGCGTCTCATCAAAAATGAAAAAAATTTTGAAAACTACAAGTCTCATGCGTTTTAGTGGTGAAAAAAAAATTTAAAAAATCGTTCGGGAAATGAGTTTACTCCCTGGGTACTTTCTTTGTATACATTCGACTATACGTGCCAAGCCCGGGATTTACGGGAAATCGCGGGTTTTCGTTTTCCGGCGATTAAACTTCTTTTATTCAGCGTCTCATCAAAAATGAAAACATTTTTGAAAACTACAAGTCTCATGCGTTTTAGTGGTGAAAAAATAATATAAAAAATCGTTCGGGAAATGAGTTTACTCCCTGGGTACTTTCTTTGTATACTTTTGACTATACGGGCCAAGCCGGGATTTACGGGAAATCGCGGGTTTTCGTTTGCCGGCGATTAAACTTCTTTTATTCAGCGTCTCATCAAAAATGAAAACATTTTTAAAACCTACAAGTCTTATGCGTTTTAGTGGTGAAAAAATAATTTAAAAAATCGTTCTGGAAATGAGTTTACTCACAGGGTACTTTCTTGTATACATTCGACTATACGGGCCAAGCCCGGGATTTACGGGAAATCGCGGGTTTTCGTTTTCCGGCGATTAAACCTCTTTCATTAAGCGTCTCATCAAAAATGAAAACATTTTTGAAAACTACAATTCATATGCGTTTTAGTGGTAAAAAAAAAATTTAAAAAATCGTTCGGGAAATGAGTTTACTCCCTGGGTACTTTCTTTGTATACATTCGACTATACGGGCCAAGCCCCGGATTTACGGGAAAACGCCGGATTTCGTTTGCCAGCGTTTAAACCTCTTTCATTAAGCGTCTCATCAAAAATGAAAACATTTTTGACAACTACAAGTCTCATGCGTTTTAGTGGTGAAAAAATAATTTAAAAAATCGTTCGGGAAATGAGTTTACTCCCTGGGTACTTTCTTTGTATACTTTTGACTATACGGGCCAAGCCGGGATTTACGGGAAATCGCGGGTTTTCGTTTGCCGGCGATTAAACCTCTTTCATTAAGCGTCTCATCAAAAATGAAAACATTTTTGACAACTACAAGTCTCATGCGTTTTAGTGGTGAAAAAATAATTTAAAAAATCGTTCGGGAAATGAGTTTACTCCCTGGGTACTTTCTTTGTATACTTTTGACTATACGGGCCAAGCCGGGATTTACGGGAAATCGCGGGTTTTCGTTTGCCGGCGATTAAATTCTTTTATTTAGCGTCTCATCAAAAATGAAAACAATTTTAAAAACTACAAGTCTCATGGGCCTTAGTGGTGAAAAAATAATTTACAAAATCGTTCTGGAAATGGGTTTACTCACAGGGTACTTTCTTTGTATACATTCGACTATACGTGCCAAGCCCGGGATTTACGGGAAATCGCGGGTTTTCGTTTGCCGGCGATTAAACTTCTTTTATTCAGCGTCTCATCAAAAATGAAAACATTTTTGAAAACTACAAGTGTCATGCGTTTTAGTGGTGAAAATATAATTTAAAAAATCGTTCGGGAAATGAGTTTACTCCCTTGGTACTTTCTTTGTATACTTTTGACTATACGGGCCAAGCCGGGATTTACGGGAAATCGCGGGTTTTCGTTTGCCGGCGATTAAACTTCTTTTATTTAGCGTCTCATCAAAAATGAAAACATTTTTAAAACCTACAAGTCTTATGCGTTTTAGTGGTGAAAAAATAATTTAAAAAATCGTTCTGGAAATGAGTTTACTCACAGGGTACTTTCTTTGTTTACATTCGATTATACGGGCCAAGCCCCGGATTTACGGGAAAACGCCGGATTTCGTTTGCCGGCCATTAAACCTCTTTCATTAAGCGTCTCATCAAAAATGAAAACATTTTTGACAACTACAAGTCTCATGCGTTTTAGTGGTGAAAAAATAATTTAAAAAATCGTTCGGGAAATGAGTTTACTCCCTGGGTACTTTCTTTGTATACTTTTGACTATACGGGCCAAGCCGGGATTTACGGGAAATCGCGGGTTTTCGTTTGCCGGCGATTAAACTTCTTTTATTCAGCGTCTCATCAAAAATGAAAACATTTTTAAAAACTACAAGTCTCATGGGCTTTAGTGGTGAAAAAATAATTTAAAAAATTGTTCTGGAAATGGGTTTACTCACAGGGTACTTTCTTTGTATACATTAGACTATACGTGCCAAGCCCGGGATTTACGGGAAATCGCGGGTTTTCGTTTGCCGGCGATTAAACTTCTTTTATTCAGCGTCTCATCAAAAATGAAAACATTTTTAAAAACTACAAGTCTCATGCGTTTTAGTGGTGAAAATATAATTTAAAAAATCGTTCGGGAAATGAGTTTACTCCCTGGGTACTTTCTTTGTATACTTTTGACTATACGGGCCAAGCCGGGATTTACGGGAAATCGCGGGTTTTCGTTTGCCGGCGATTAAACTTCTTTTATTCAGCGTCTCATCAAAAATGAAAACATTTTTAAAACCTACAAGTCTTATGCGTTTTAGTGGTGAAAAAATAATTTAAAAAATCGTTCTGGAAATGAGTTTACTCACAGGGTACTTTCTTTGTATACATTCGACTATACGGGCCAAGCCCGGGATTTACGGGAAATCGCGGGTTTTCGTTTTCCGGCGATTAAACATCTTTCATTAAGCGTCTCATCAAAAATGAAAACATTTTTGAAAACTACAAGTCTCATGCGTTTTAGTGGTGAAAAAAAAATTTAAAAAATCGTTCGGGAAATGAGTTTACTCCCTGGGTACTTTCTTTGTATACTTTTGACTATGGGGGCCAAGCCCGGAATTTACGGGAAATCGCGGGTTTTCGTTTGCCGGCGATTAAACTTCTTTTATTCAGCGTCTAATCAAAAATGAAAACATTTTTAAAAACTACAAGTCTTATGCGTTTTAGTGGTGAAAAAATAATTTAAAAAATCGTTCTGGAAATGAGTTTACTCCCTGGGTACTTTCTTTGTATACTTTTGACTATACGGGCCGAGTCCGGGATTTAGGGAAATCGCAGGTTTTCGTTTGCCGGCGATTAAACTGCTTTTATTCAGCGTCTCATCAAAAATGAAAACATTTTTGAAAACTACAAGTCTCATGCGTTTTAGTGGTGAAAAAATAATTTAAAAAATCGTTCGGGAAATGAGTTTACTTCCTGGGTTTTTTCTTTGTATACTTTTGACTATACGGGCCAAGCCGGGAATAACGGGAAATCGCGGGTTTTCGTTTGCCGGCGATAAAACTTCTTTTATTCAGCGTCTCATCAAAAATGAAAACATTTTTAAAACCTACAAGTCTTATGCGTTTTAGTGGTGAAAAAATAATTTAAAAAATCGTTCTGGAAATGAGTTTACTCACAGGGTACATTCTTTGTATACATTCGACTACACGGGCCAAGCCCGGGATTTACGGGAAATCGCGGGTTTTCGTTTTCCGGCGATTAAACCTCTTTCATTAAGCGTCTCATCAAAAATGAAAACATTTTTGACAACTACAAGTCTCATGTGTTTTAGTGGTGAAAAAATAATTTAAAAAATCGTTTGGGAAATGAGTTTACTCCCTGGGTACTTTCTTTGTATACATTCGACTATACGGGCCAAGCCCCGGATTTACGGGAAAACGCCGGATTTCGTTTGCCGGCGATTAAACCTCTTTCATTAAGCGTCTCATCAAAAATGAAAACATTTTTGACAACTACAAGTCTCATGCGTTTTAGTGGTGAAAAAATAATTTAAAAAATCGTTCGGGAAATGAGTTTACTCCCTGGGTACTTTCTTTGTATACTTTTGACTATACGGGCCAAGCCGGGATTTACGGGAAATCGCGGGTTTTCGTTTGCCGGCGATTAAACTTCTTTTATTCAGCGTCTCATCAAAAATGAAAACATTTTTAAAAACTACAAGTCTCATGCGTTTTAGTGGTGAAAAAATAATTTAAAAATCCTTCGGGAAATGAGTTTACTCCCTGGGTACTTCCTTTGTATACTTTTGACTATACCGGCCAAGCCGGGATTTACGGGAAATCGCGGGTTTTCGTTTGCCGGCGATTAAACTTCTTTTATTCAGCGTCTCATCAAAAATGAAAACATTTTTGAAAACTACAAGTCTCATGCGTTTTAGTGGTGAAAAAAAAAAATTAAAAAATCGTTCGGGAAATGAGTTTACTCCCTGGGTACTTTCTTTGTATACTTTTGACTATACGGGCCAAGCCGGGATTTACGGGAAATCGCCGGTTTTCGTTTTCCGGCGATTAAACCTCTTTCATTAAGCGTCTCATCAAAAATGAAAACATTTTTGAAAATTACAAGTCTCATGCGTTTTAGTGGTGAAAAAAAAAATTAAAAAATCGTTCGGGAAATGAGTTTACTCCCTGGGTACTTTCTTTGTATACATTCGACTATACGGGCCAAGCCCCGGATTTACGGGAAAACGCCGGATTTCGTTTGCCGGCGATTAAACCTCTTGCATTAAGCGTCTCATCAAAAATGAAAACATTTTTGACAACTACAAGTCTCATGCGTTTTAGTGGTCAAAAAATAATTTAAAAAATCGTTCGGGAAATGAGTTTACTCCCTGGGTACTTTCTTTGTATACTTTTGACTATACGGGCCAAGCCGGGATTTACGGGAAATCGCGGGTTTTCGTTTGCCGGCGATTAAACTTCTTCTATTCAGCGTCTCATCAAAAATGAAAACATTTTTGAAAACTACAAGTCTCATGCGTTTTAGTGGTGAAAAAAAAATTTAAAAAATCGTTCGTGAAATGAGTTTACTCCCTGGGTACTTTCTTTGTAAACATTCGACTATACGTGCCAAGCCCGGGATTTACGGGAAATCGCGGGTTTTCGTTTTCCGGCGATTAAACTTCTTTTATTCAGCGTCTCATCAAAAATGAAAACATTTTTGAAAACTACAAGTCTCATGCGTTTTAGTGGTGAAAAAATAATATAAAAAATCGTTCGGGAAATGAGTTTACTCCCTGGGTACTTTCTTTGTATACTTTTGACTATACGGGCCAAGCCGGGATTTACGGGAAATCGCGGGTTTTCGTTTGCCGGCGATTAAACTTCTTTTATTCAGCGTCTCATCAAAAATGAAAACATTTTTAAAACCTACAAGTCTTATGCGTTTTAGTGGTGAAAAAATAATTTAAAAAATCGTTCTGGAAATGAGTTTACTCACAGGGTACTTTCTTTGTATACATTCGACTATACGGGCCAAGCCCGGGATTTACGGGAAATCGCGGGTTTTCGTTTTCCGGCGATTAAACCTCTTTCATTAAGCGTCTCATCAAAAATGAAAACATTTTTGAAAACTACAAGTCTCATGGGCTTTAGTGGTGAAAAAATAATTTAAAAAATTGTTCTGGAAATGGGTTTACTCACAGGGTACTTTCTTTGTATACATTAGACTATACGTGCCAAGCCCGGGATTTACGGGAAATCGCGGGTTTTCGTTTGCCGGCGATTAAACTTCTTTTATTCAGCGTCTCATCAAAAATGAAAACATTTTTAAAAACTACAAGTCTCATGCGTTTTAGTGGTGAAAATATAATTTAAAAAATCGTTCGGGAAATGAGTTTACTCCCTGGGTACTTTCTTTGTATACTTTTGACTATACGGGCCAAGCCGGGATTTACGGGAAATCGCGGGTTTTCGTTTGCCGGCGATTAAACTTCTTTTATTCAGCGTCTCATCAAAAATGAAAACATTTTTAAAACCTACAAGTCTTATGCGTTTTAGTGGTGAAAAAAAAATTTAAAAAATCGTTCGTGAAATGAGTTTACTCCCTGGGTACTTTCTTTGTATACATTCGACTATACGTGCCAAGCCCGGGATTTACGGGAAATCGCGGGTTTTCGTTTTCCGGCGATTAAACTTCTTTTATTCAGCGTCTCATCAAAAATGAAAACATTTTTGAAAACTACAAGTCTCATGCGTTTTAGTGGTGAAAAAATAATATAAAAAATCGTTCGGGAAATGAGTTTACTCCCTGGGTACTTTCTTTGTATACTTTTGACTATACGGGCCAAGCCGGGATTTACGGGAAATCGCGGGTTTTCGTTTGCCGGCGATTAAACTTCTTTTATTCAGCGTCTCATCAAAAATGAAAACATTTTTAAAACCTACAAGTCTTATGCGTTTTAGTGGTGAAAAAATAATTTAAAAAATCGTTCTGGAAATGAGTTTACTCACAGGGTACTTTCTTTGTATACATTCGACTATACGGGCCAAGCCCGGGATTTACGGGAAATCGCGGGTTTTCGTTTTCCGGCGATTAAACCTCTTTCATTAAGCGTCTCATCAAAAATGAAAACATTTTTGAAAACTACAAGTCTTATGCGTTTTAGTGGTGAAAAAATAATTTAAAAAATCGTTCTGGAAATGAGTTTACTCACAGGGCACTTTCTTTGTATACATTCGACTATACGGGCCAAGCCCGGGATTTACGGGAAATCGCGGGTTTTCGTTTTCCGGCGATTAAACCTCTTTCATTAAGCGTCTCATCAAAAATGAAAACATTTTTGAAAACTACAAGTCATATGCGTTTTAGTGGTGAAAAAAAAATTTAAAAAATCGTTCGGGAAATGAGTTTACTCCCTGGGTACTTTCTTTGTATACATTCGACTATACGGGCCAAGCCGGGATTTACGGGAAATCGCGGGTTTTCGTTTTCCGGCGATTAAATTCTTTTATTTAGCGTCTCATCAAAAATGAAAACATTTTTAAAAACTACAAGTCTCATGGGCTTTAGTGGTGAAAAAATAATTTACAAAATCGTTCTGGAAATGGGTTTACTCACAGGGTACTTTCTTTGTATACATTCGACTATACGTGCCAAGCCCGGGATTTACGGGAAATCGCGGGTTTTCGTTTGCCGGCGATTAAACTTCTTTTATTCAGCGTCTCATCAAAAATGAAAACATTTTTGAAAACTACAAGTCTCATGCGTTTTAGTGGTGAAAATATAATTTAAAAAATCGTTCGGGAAATGAGTTTACTCCCTGGGTACTTTCTTTGTATACTTTTGACTATACGGGCCAAGCCGGGATTTACGGGAAATCGCGGGTTTTTGTTTGCCGGCGATTAAACTTCTTTTATTTAGCGTCTCATCAAAAATGAAAACATTTTTAAAACCTACAAGTCTTATGCGTTTTAGTGGTGAAAAAATAATTTAAAAAATCGTTCTGGAAATGAGTTTACTCACAGGGTACTTTCTTTGTTTACATTCGATTATACGGGCCAAGCCCCGGATTTACGGGAAAACGCCGGATTTCGTTTGCCGGCGATTAAACCTCTTTCATTAAGCGTCTCATCAAAAATGAAAACATTTTTGACAACTACAAGTCTCATGCGTTTTAGTGGTGAAAAAATAATTTTAAAAATCGTTCGGGAAATGAGTTTACTCCCTGGGTACTTTCTTTGTATACTTTTGACTATACGGGCCAAGCCGGGATTTACAGGAAATCGCGGGTTTTCGTTTGCCGGCGATTAAACTTCTTTTATTCAGCGTCTCATCAAAAATGAAAACATTTTTAAAAACTACAAGTCTCATGGGCTTTAGTGGTGAAAAAATAATTTAAAAAATCGTTCTGGAAATGGGTTTACTCACAGGGTACTTTCTTTGTATACATTCGACTATACGTGCCAAGCCCGGGATTTACGGGAAATCGCGGGTTTTCGTTTGCCGGCGATTAAACTTCTTTTATTCAGCGTCTCATCAAAAATGAAAACATTTTTAAAAACTACAAGTCTCATGCGTTTTAGTGGTGAAAATATAATTTAAAAAATCGTTCGGGAAATGAGTTTACTCCCTGGGTACTTTCTTTGTATACTTTTGACTATACGGGCCAAGCCGGGATTTACGGGAAATCGCGGGTTTTCGTTTGCCGGCGATTAAACTTCTTTTATTTAGCGTCTCATCAAAAATGAAAACATTTTTAAAACCTACAAGTCTTATGCGTTTTAGTGGTGAAAAAATAATTTAAAAAATCGTTCTGGAAATGAGTTTACTCACAGGGTACTTTCTTTGTTTACATTCGATTATACGGGCCAAGCCCCGGATTTACGGGAAAACGCCGGATTTCGTTTGCCGGCGATTAAACCTCTTTCATTAAGCGTCTCATCAAAAATGAAAACATTTTTGACAACTACAAGTCTCATGCGTTTTAGTGGTGAAAAAATAATTTAAAAAATCGTTCGGGAAATGAGTTTACTCCCTGGGTACTTTCTTTGTATACTTTTGACTATACGGGCCAAGCCGGGATTTACAGGAAATCGCGGGTTTTCGTTTGCCGGCGATTAAACTTCTTTTATTCAGCGTCTCATCAAAAATGAAAACATTTTTAAAAACTACAAGTCTCATGGGCTTTAGTGGTGAAAAAATAATTTAAAAAATCGTTCTGGAAATGGGTTTACTCACAGGGTACTTTCTTTGTATACATTCGACTATACGTGCCAAGCCCGGGATTTACGGGAAATCGCGGGTTTTCGTTTGCCGGCGATTAAACTTCTTTTATTCAGCGTCTCATCAAAAATGAAAACATTTTTAAAAACTACAAGTCTCATGCGTTTTAGTGGTGAAAATATAATTTAAAAAATCGTTCGGGAAATGAGTTTACTCCCTGGGTACTTTCTTTGTATACTTTTGACTATACGGGCCAAGCCGGGATTTACGGGAAATCGCGGGTTTTCGTTTGCCGGCGATTAAACTTCTTTTATTCAGCGTCTCATCAAAAATGAAAACATTTCTAAAACCTACAAGTCTTATGCGTTTTAGTGGTGAAAAAATAATTTAAAAAATCGTTCTGGAAATGAGTTTACTCACAGGGTACTTTCTTTGTATACATTCGACTATACGGGCCAAGCCCGGGATTTACGGGAAATCGCGGGTTTTCGTTTTCCGGCGATTAAACATCTTTCATTAAGCGTCTCATCAAAAATGAAAACATTTTTGAAAACTACAAGTCTCATGCGTTTTAGTGGTGAAAAAAAAATTTAAAAAATCGTTCGGGAAATGAGTTTACTCCCTGGGTACTTTCTTTGTATACTTTTGACTATGGGGGCCAAGCCCGGAATTTACGGGAAATCGCGGGTTTTTGTTTGCCGGCGATTAAACTTCTTTTATTCAGCGTCTAATCAAAAATAAAAACATTTTTAAAAACTACAAGTCTTATGCGTTTTAGTGGTGAAAAAATAATTTAAAAAATCGTTCTGGAAATGAGTTTACTCCCTGGGTACTTTCTTTGTATACTTTTGACTATACGGGCCGAGTCCGGGATTTAGGGAAATCGCAGGTTTTCGTTTGCCGGCGATTAAACTGCTTTTATTCAGCGTCTCATCAAAAATGAAAACATTTTTGAAAACTACTAGTCTCATGCGTTTTAGTGGTGAAAAAATAATTTAAAAAATCGTTCGGGAAATGAGTTTACTTCCTGGGTTTTTTCTTTGTATACTTTTGACTATACGGGCCAAGCCGGGATTTACGGGAAATCGCGGGTTTTCGTTTGCCGGCGATTAAACTTCTTTTATTCAGCGTCTCATCAAAAATGAAAACATTTTTAAAACCTACAAGTCTTATGCGTTTTAGTGGTAAAAAAATAATTTAAAAAATCGTTCTGGAAATGAGTTTACTCACAGGGTACTTTCTTTGTATACATTCGACTATACCGGCCAAGCCCGGGGTTTACGGGAAATCGCGGGTTTTCGTTTGCCGGCGATTACACCACTTTCATTAAGCGTCTCATCAAAAATGAAAACATTTTTGAAAACTACAAGTCTCATGCGTTTTAGTGGTGAAAAATTAATTTAAAAAATCGATCTGGAAATGAGTTTACTCACAGGGTACTTTCTTTGTATACATTCGACTATACGTGCCAAGCCCGGGATTTACGGGAAATCGCGGGTTTTCGTTTGCCGGCGATTAAACTTCTTTTATTCAGCGTCTCATCAAAAATGAAAACATTTTTAAAAACTACAAGTCTCATGCGTTTTAGTGGTGAAAATATAATTTAAAAAATCGTTCGGGAAATGAGTTTACTCCCTGGGTACTTTCTTTGTATACTTTTGACTATACGGGCCAAGCCGGGATTTACGGGAAATCGCGGGTTTTCGTTTGCCGGCGATTAAACTTCTTTTATTCAGCGTCTCATCAAAAATGAAAACATTTCTAAAACCTACAAGTCTTATGCGTTTTAGTGGTGAAAAAATAATTTAAAAAATCGTTCTGGAAATGAGTTTACTCACAGGGTACTTTCTTTGTATACATTCGACTATACGGGCCAAGCCCGGGATTTACGGGAAATCGCGGGTTTTCGTTTGCCGGCGATTAAACTACTTTTATTCAACGTCTCATCAAAAATGAAAACATTTTTGAAAACTACAAGTCTCATGCGTTTTAGTGGTGAAAATATAATTTAAAAAATCGTTCGGGAAATGAGTTTACTCCCTGGGTACTTTCTTTGTATACTTTTGACTATACGGGCCAAGCCGGGATTTACGGGAAATCGCGGGTTTTCGTTTGCCGGCGATTAAACTTCTTTTATTCAGCGTCTCATCAAAAATGAAAACATTTTTAAAACCTACAAGTCTTATGCGTTTTAGTGGTGAAAAAATAATTTAAAAAATCGTTCTGGAAATGAGTTTACTCCCTGGGTACTTTCTTTGTATACATTCGACTATGCGGGCCAAGCCCCGGATTTACGGGAAAACGCCGGATTTCGTTTGCCGGCGATTAAACCTCTTTCATTAAGCGTCTCATCAAAAATGAAAACATTCTTGACAACTACAAGTCTCATGCGTTTTAGTGGTGAAAAAATAATTTAAAAAATCGTTCGGGAAATGAGTTTACTCCCTGGGTACTTTCTTTGTATTCTTTTGACTATACGGGCCTAGTCCGGGATTTACGGGAAATCGCGGATTTTCGTTTGCCGGCGATTAAACTGCTTTTATTCAGCGACTCATCAAAAATGAAAACATTTTTGAAAACTACAAGCCTCAGCGTTTTAGTGGTGAAAAAATAATTTAAAAAATCGTTCGGGAAATGAGTTTACTCCCTGGGTACTTTCTTTGTATGCTTTTGATTATACGGGCCAAGCCCCGGATTTACGGGAAAACGCGGGATTTCGTTTGCCGGCGATTAAACCTCTTTCATTAAGCGTCTCATCAAAAATGAAAACATTTTTGAAAACTTCAAGTCTCATGCGTTTTAGTGGTGAAAAAATAATTTAAAAAATCGTTCGCGAAATGAGTTTACTCCCTGGGTACTTTCTTTGTATACTTTTGACTATACGGGCCAAGCCGGGATTTACGGGAAATCGCGGGTTTTCGTTTGCCGGCGATTAAACTTCTTTTATTCAGCGTCTCATCAAAAATGAAAACATTTTTAAAAACTACAAGTCTCATGGGCTTTAGTGGTGAAAAAATAATTTAAAAAATCGTTCTGGAAATGGGTTTACTCACAGGGTACTTTCTTTGTATACATTCGACTATACGTGCCAAGCCCGGGATTTACGGGAAATCGCGGGTTTTCGTTTGACGGCGATTAAACTTCTTTTATTCAGCGTCTCATCAAAAATGAAAACATTTTTAAAAACTACAAGTCTCATGCGTTTTAGTGGTGAAAATATAATTTAAAAAATCGTTCGGGAAATGAGTTTACTCCCTGGGTACTTTCTTTGTATACTTTTGACTATACGGGCCAAGCCCGGGATTTACGGGAAATCGCGGGTTTTCGTTTTCCGGCGATTAAACATCTTTCATTAAGCGTCTCATCAAAAATGAAAACATTTTTGAAAACTACAAGTCTCATGCGTTTTAGTGGTGAAAAAAAAATTTAAAAAATCGTTCGGGAAATGAGTTTACTCCCTGGGTACTTTCTTTGTATACTTTTGACTATGGGGCCAAGCCCGGAATTTACGGGAAATCGCGGATTTTCGTTTGCCGGCGATTAAACTTCTTTTATTCAGCGTCTCATCAAAAATGAAAACATTTTTAAAACCTACAAGTCTTATGCGTTTTAGTGGTGAAAAAATAATTTAAAAAATCGTTCTGGAAATGAGTTTAGTCCCTGGGTACTTTCTTTGTATACATTCGACTATGCGGGCCAAGCCCCGGATTTACGGGAAAACGCCGGATTTCGTTTGCCGGCGATTAAACCTCTTTCATTAAGCGTCTCATCAAAAATGAAAACATTTTTGACAACTACAAGTCTCATGCGTTTTAGTGGTGAAAAAATAATTTAAAAAATCGTTCGGGAAATGAGTTTACTCCCTGGGTACTTTCTTTGTATTCTTTTGACTATACGGGCCAAGTCCGGGATTTACGGGAAATCGCGGATTTTCGTTTGCCGGCGATTAAACTGCTTTTATTCAGCGTCTCATCAAAAATGAAAACATTTTTGAAAACTACAAGCCTCAGCGTTTTAGTGGTGAAAAAATAATTTAAAAAATCGTTCGGGAAATGAGTTTACTCCCTGGGTACTTTCTTTGTATGCTTTTGATTATACGGGCCAAGCCCCGGATTTACGGGAAAACGCGGGATTTCGTTTGCCGGCGATTAAACCTCTTTCATTAAGCGTCTCATCAAAAATGAAAACATTTTTGAAAACTTCAAGTCTCATGCGTTTTAGTGGTAAAAAAATAATTTAAAAAATCGTTCGCGAAATGAGTTTACTCCCTGGGTACTTTCTTTGTATACTTTTGACTATACGGGCCAAGCCGGGATTTACGGGAAATCGCGGGTTTTCGTTTGTCATCGATTAAACTTCTTTTATTAAGGGTCTCATCAAAAATGAAAACATTTTTGAAAACTACAAGTCTCATGCGTTTTAGTGGTGAAAAAATAATTTAAAAAATCGATCTGTAAATAAGTTTACTCCCTGGGTACTTTCTTTGTATACTTTTGACTATACGGGCCGAGTCCGGGATTTAGGGAAATCGCAGGTTTTCGTTTGCCGGCGATTAAACTGCTTTTATTCAGCGTCTCATCAAAAATGAAAACATATTTGAAAACTACAAGTCTCATGCGTTTTAGTGGTGAAAAAATAATTTAAAAAATCGTTCGTGAAATGAGTTTACTCCCTGGGTACTTTCTTTGTATACTTTTGACTATACGGGCCAAGCCGGGATTTACGGGAAATCGCGGGTTTTCGTTTGCCGGCGATTAAACTTCTTTTATTCAGCGTCTCATCAAAGATGAAAACATTTTTAAAAACTACAAGTCTCATGGGTTTTAGTGGTGAAAAAATAATTTAAAAAATCGTTCTGGAAATGGGTTTACTCACTGGGTACTTTCTTTGTATACATTCGGCTATACGTGCCAAGCCCGGGATTTACGGGAAATCGCGGGTTTTCGTTTGCCGGCGATTAAACTTCTTTTATTCAGCGTCTCATCAAAAATGAAAACATTTTTGAAAACTACAAGTCTCATGCGTTTTAGTGGTGAAAATATAATTTAAAAAATCGTTCGGGAAATGAGTTTACTCCCTGGGTACTTTCTTTGTATACTTTTGACTATACGGGCCAAGCCGGGATTTACGGGAAATCGCGGGTTTTCGTTTGCCGGCGATTAAACTTCTTTTATTCAGCGTCTCATCAAAAATGAAAACATTTTTAAAACCTACAAGTCTTATGCGTTTTAGTGGTGAAAAAATAATTTAAAAAATCGTTCTGGAAATGAGTTTACTCCCTGGGTACTTTCTTTGTATACTTTTGACTATACGGCCGAGTCCGGGATTTAGGGAAATCGCAGTTTTTCGTTTGCCGGCGATTAAACTGCTTTTATTCAGCGTCTCATCAAAAATGAAAACATTTTTAAAAACTACAAGTCTTATGCGTTTTAGTGGTGAAAAAATAATTTAAAAAATCGTTCTGGAAATGAGTTTACTCACAGGGTACTTTCTTTGTATACATTCGACTATGCGGGCCGAGCCCCGGATTTACGGGAAAACGCCGGATTTCGTTTGCCGGCGATTAAACCTCTTTCATTAAGCGTCTCATCGAAAATGAAAACATTTTTGACAACTACAAGTCTCATGCGTTTTAGTGGTGAAAAAATAATTTAAAAAATCGTTCAGAAATTGAGTTTACTCCCTGGGTACTTTCTTTGTATTCTTTTGACTATACGGGCCGAGTCCGGGATTTACGGGAAATCGCGGATTTTCGTTTGCCGGCGATTAAACTTCTTTTATTCAGCGTCTCATCAAAAATGAAAACATTTTTAAAAACTACAAGTCTCATGGGCTTTAGTGGTGAAAAAATAATTTATAAAATCGTTCTGGAAATGGGTTTACTCACAGGGTACTTTCTTTGTATACATTCGACTATACGTGCCAAGCCCGGGATTTACGGGAAATCGCGGGTTTTCGTTTGCCGGCGATTAAACTTCTTTTATTCAGCGTCTCATCAAAAATGAAAACATTTTTGAAAACTACAAGTCTCATGCGTTTTAGTGGTGAAAATAGAATTTAAAAAATCGTTCGGGAAATGAGTTTACTCCCTGGGTACTTTCTTTGTATACTTTTGACTATACGGGCCAAGCCGGGATTTACGGGAAATCGCGGGTTTTCGTTTGCCGGCGATTAAACTTCTTTTATTCAGCGTCTCATCAAAAATGAAAACATTTTTAAAACCTACAAGTCTTATGCGTTTTAGTGGTGAAAAAATAATTTAAAAAATCGTTCTGGAAATGAGTTTACTCACAGGGTACTTGCTTTGTATACATTCGACTATACGGACCAAGCCCGGGATTTACAGGAAATCGTGGGTTTTCGTTTTCCGGCGATGAAACCTCTTTGATTAAGCGTCTCATCAAAAATGAAAACATTTTTGAAAACTACAAGTCTCATGCGTTTTAGTGGTGAAAAAAAAATTTAAAAAATTGTTCGGGAAATGAGTTTACTCCCTGGGTACTTTCTTTGTATACATTCAACTATGCGGGCCAAGCCCCGGATTTACGGGAAAACGCCGGATTTCGTTTGCCGGCGATTAAACCTCTTTCATTAAGCGTCTCATCAAAAATGAAAACATTTTTGACAACTACAAGTCTTATGCGTTTTAGTGGTGAAAAAATAATTTAAAAAATCGTTCTGGAAATGAGTTTACTCCCTGGGTACTTTCTTTGTATACATTCGACTATGCGGGCCAAGCCCCGGATTTACGGGAAAACGCCGGATTTCGTTTGCCGGCGATTAAACCTCTTTCATTATGCGTCTCATCAAAAATGAAAACATTTTTGACAACTACAAGTCTCATGGGTTTTAGTGGTGAAAAAATAAATTAAAAATCGTTCGGGAAATGAGTTTACTCCCTGGGTACTTTCTTTGTATTCTTTTGACTATACGGGCCTAGTCCGGGATTTACGGGAAATCGCGGATTTTCGTTTGCCGGCGATTAAACTGCTTTTATTCAGCGTCTCATCAAAAATGAAAACATTTTTGAAAACTACAAGCCTCAGCGTTTTAGTGGTGAAAAAATAATTTAAAAAATCGTTCGGGAAATGAGTTTACTCCCTGGGTACGTTCTTTGTATGCTTTTGATTATACGGGCCAAGCCCCGGATTTACGGGAAAACGCGGGATTTCGTTTGCCGGCGATTAAACCTCTTTCATTAAGCGTCTCATCAAAAATGAAAACATTTTTGAAAACTTCAAGTCTCATGCGTTTTAGTGGTGAAAAAATAATTTAAAAAATCGTTCGCGAAATGAGTTTACTCCCTGGGTACTTTCTTTGTATACTTTTGACTATACGGGCCAAGCCGGGATTTACGGGAAATCGCGGGTTTTCGTTTGCCATCGATTAAACTTCTTTTATTAAGGGTCTCATCAAAAATGAAAACATTTTTGAAAACTACAAGTCTCATGCGTTTTAGTGGTGAAAAAATAATTTAAAAAATCGATCTGGAAATAAGTTTACTCCCTGGGTACTTTCTTTGTATACTTTTGACTATACGGGCCGAGTCCGGGATTTAGGGAAATCGCAGGTTTTCGTTTGCCGGCGATTAAACTGCTTTTATTCAGCGTCTCATCAAAAATGAAAACATATTTGAAAACTACAAGTCTCATGCGTTTTAGTGGTGAAAAAATAATTTAAAAAATCGTTCGCGAAATGAGTTTACTCCCTGGGTACTTTCTTTGTATACTTTTGACTATACGGGCCAAGCCGGGATTTACGGGAAATCGCGGGTTTTCGTTTGCCGGCGATTAAACTTCTTTTATTCAGCGTCTCATCAAAGATGAAAACATTTTTAAAAACTACAAGTCTCATGGGCTTTAGTGGTGAAAAAATAATTTAAAAAATCGTTCTGGAAATGGGTTTACTCACTGGGTACTTTCTTTGTATACATTCGGCTATACGTTCCAAGCCCGGGATTTACGGGAAATCGCGGGTTTTCGTTTGCCGGCGATTAAACTTCTTTTATTCAGCGTCTCATCAAAAATGAAAACATTTTTGAAAACTACAAGTCTCATGCGTTTTAGTGGTGAAAATATAATTTAAAAAATCGTTCGGGAAATGAGTTTACTCCCTGGGTACTTTCTTTGTATACTTTTGACTATACGGGCCAAGCCGGGATTTACGGGAAATCGCGGGTTTTCGTTTGCCGGCGATTAAACTTCTTTTATTCAGCGTCTCATCAAAAATGAAAACATTTTTAAAACCTACAAGTCTTATGCGTTTTAGTGGTGAAAAAATAATTTAAAAAATCGTTCTGGAAATGAGTTTACTCACAGGGTACTTTCTTTGTATACATTCGACTATACGGACCAAGCCCGGGATTTACAGAATATCGCGGGTTTTCGTTTTCCGGCGATTAAACCTCTTTGATTAAGCGTCTCATCAAAAATGAAAACATTTTTGAAAACTACAAGTCTCATGCGTTTTAGTGGTGAAAAAAAAATTTAAAAAATTGTTCGGGAAATGAGTTTACTCCCTGGGTACTTTCTTTGTATACATTCGACTATGCGGGCCGAGCCCCGGATTTACGGGAAAACGCCGGATTTCGTTTGCCGGCGATTAAACCTCTTTCATTAAGCGTCTCATCGAAAATGAAAACATTTTTGACAACTACACGTCTCATGCGTTTTAGCGGTGAAAAAATAATTTAAAAAATCGTTCGGAAATTGAGTTTACTCCCTGGGTACTTTCTTTGTATTCTTTTGACTATACGGGCCGAGTCCGGGATTTACGGGAAATCGCGGATTTTCGTTTGCCGGCGATTAAACTGCTTTTATTCAGCGTCTCATCAAAAATGAAAACATTTTTGAAAACTACAAGTCTCAGCGTTTTAGTGGTGAAAAAATAATTTAAAAAATCGTTCGGGAAATGGGTTTACTCCCTGGGTACTTTCTTTGTATGCTTTTGACTATACGGGCCAAGCCCCGGATTTACGGGAAAACGCGGGTTTTCGTTTGCCGGCGATTAAACTTCTTTTATTCAGCGTCTCATCAAAAATGAAAACATTTTTAAAAATACAAGTCTCATGGGCTTTAGTGGTGAAAAAATAATTTAAAAAATCGTTCTGGAAATGGCTTTACTCACAGGGTACTTTCTTTGTATACATTCGACTATACGTGCCAAGCCCGGGATTTACGGGAAATCGCGGGTTTTCGTTTGCCGGCGATTAAACTTCTTTTATTCAGCGTCTCATCAAAAATGAAAACATTTTTGAAAACTACAAGTCTCATGCGTTTTAGTGGTGAAAATATAATTTAAAAAATCGTTCGGGAAATGAGTTTACTCCCTGGGTACTTTCTTTGTATACTTTTGACTATACGGGCCAAGCTGGGATTTACGGGAAATCGCGGGTTTTCGTTTGCCGGCGATTAAACTTCTTTTATTCAGCGTCTCATCAAAAATGAAAACATTTTTAAAACCTACAAGTCTTATGCGTTTTAGTGGTGAAAAAATAATTTAAAAAATCGTTCTGGAAATGAGTTTACTCACAGGGTACTTTCTTTGTATACATTCGACTATACGGACCAAGCCCGGGATTTACAGGAAATCGTGGGTTTTCGTTTTCCGGCGATGAAACCTCTTTGATTAAGCGTCTCATCAAAAATGAAAACATTTTTGAAAACTACAAGTCTCATGCGTTTTAGTGGTGAAAAAAAAATTTAAAAAATTGTTCGGGAAATGAGTTTACTCCCTGGGTACTTTCTTTGTATACATTCGACTATGCGGGCCAAGCCCCGGATTTACGGGAAAACGCCGGATTTCGTTTGCCGGCGATTAAACCTCTTTCATTAAGCGTCTCATCAAAAATGAAAACATTTTTGACAACTACAAGTCTTATGCGTTTTAGTGGTGAAAAAATAATTTAAAAAATCGTTCTGGAAATGAGTTTACTCCCTGGGTACTTTCTTTGTATACATTCGACTATGCGGGCCAAGCCCCGGATTTACGGGAAAACGCCGGATTTCGTTTGCCGGCGATTAAACCTCTTTCATTATGCGTCTCATCAAAAATGAAAACATTTTTGACAACTACAAGTCTCATGCGTTTTAGTGGTGAAAAAATAAATTAAAAATCGTTCGGGAAATGAGTTTACTCCCTGGGTACTTTCTTTGTATTCTTTTGACTATACGGGCCTAGTCCGGGATTTACGGGAAATCGCGGATTTTCGTTTGCCGGCGATTAAACTGCTTTTATTCAGCGTCTCATCAAAAATGAAAACATTTTTGAAAACTACAAGCCTCAGCGTTTTAGTGGTGAAAAAATAATTTAAAAAATCGTTCGGGAAATGAGTTTACTCCCTGGGTACTTTCTTTGTATGCTTTTGATTATACGGGCCAAGCCCCGGATTTACGGGAAAACGCGGGATTTCGTTTGCCGGCGATTAAACCTCTTTTATTAAGCGTCTCATCAAAAATGAAAACATTTTTGAAAACTTGAAGTCTCATGCGTTTTAGTGGTGAAAAAATAATTTAAAAAATCGTTCGCGAAATGAGTTTACTCCCTGGGTACTTTCTTTGTATACTTTTGACTATACGGGCCAAGCCGGGATTTACGGGAAATCGCGGGTTTTCGTTTGCCATCGATTAAACTTCTTTTATTAAGGGTCTCATCAAAAATGAAAACATTTTTGAAAACTACAAGTCTCATGCGTTTTAGTGGTGAAAAAATAATTTAAAAAATCGATCTGGAAATAAGTTTACTCCCTGGGTACTTTCTTTGTATACTTTTGACTATACGGGCCGAGTCCGGGATTTAGGGAAATCGCAGGTTTTCGTTTGCCGGCGATTAAACTGCTTTTATTCAGCGTCTCATCAAAAATGAAAACATATTTGAAAACTACAAGTCTCATGCGTTTTAGTGGTGAAAAAATAATTTAAAAAATCGTTCGCGAAATGAGTTTACTCCCTGGGTACTTTCTTTGTATACTTTTGACTATACGGGCCAAGCCGGGATTTACGGGAAATCGCGGGTTTTCGTTTGCCGGCGATTAAACTTCTTTTATTCAGCGTCTCATCAAAGATGAAAACATTTTTAAAAACTACAAGTCTCATGGGCTTTAGTGGTGAAAAAATAATTTAAAAAATCGTGCTGGAAATGGGTTTACTCACTGGGTACTTTCTTTGTATACATTCGGCTATACGTTCCAAACCCGGTATTTACGGGAAATCGCGGGTTTTCGTTTGCCGGCGATTAAACTTCTTTTATTCAGCGTCTCATCAAAAATGAAAACATTTTTGAAAACTACAAGTCTCATGCGTTTTAGTGGTGAAAATATAATTTAAAAAATCGTTCGGGAAATGAGTTTACTCCCTGGGTACTTTCTTTGTATACTTTTGACTATACGGGCCAAGCCGGGATTTACGGGAAATCGCGGGTTTTCGTTTGCCGGCGATTAAACTTCTTTTATTCAGCGTCTCATCAAAAATGAAAACATTTTTAAAACCTACAAGTCTTATGCGTTTTAGTGGTGAAAAAATAATTTAAAAAATCGTTCTGGAAATGAGTTTACTCACAGGGTACTTTCTTTGTATACATTCGACTATACGGACCAAGCCCGGGATTTACAGAATATCGCGGGTTTTCGTTTTCCGGCGATTAAACCTCTTTGATTAAGCGTCTCATCAAAAATGAAAACATTTTTGAAAACTACAAGTCTCATGCGTTTTAGTGGTGAAAAAAAAATTTAAAAAATTGTTCGGGAAGTGAGTTTACTCCCTGGGTACTTTCTTTGTATACATTCGACTATGCGGGCCGAGCCCCGGATTTACGGGAAAACGCCGGATTTCGTTTGCCGGCGATTAAACCTCTTTCATTAAGCGTCTCATCGAAAATGAAAACATTTTTGACAACTACAAGTCTCATGCGTTTTAGCGGTGAAAAAATAATTTAAAAAATCGTTCGGAAATTGAGTTTACTCCCTGGGTACTTTCTTTGTATTCTTTTGACTATACGGGCCGAGTCCGGGATTTACGGGAAATCGCGGATTTTCGTTTGCCGGCGATTAAACTGCTTTTATTCAGCGTCTCATCAAAAATGAAAACATTTTTGAAAACTACAAGTCTCAGCGTTTTAGTGGTGAAAAAATAATTTAAAAAATCGTTCGGGAAATGAGTTTACTCCCTGGGTACTTTCTTTGTATGCTTTTGACTATACGGGCCAAGCCCCGGATTTACGGGAAAACGCGGGATTTCGTTTGCCGGCGATTAAACCTCTTTCATTAAGCGTCTCATCAAAAATGAAAACATTTTTGAAAACTTCAAGTCTCATGCGTTTTAGTGGTGAAAGAATAATTTAAAAAATCGTTCGCGAAATGAGTTTACTCCCTGGGTACTTTCTTTGTATACTTTTGACTATACGGGCCAAGCCGGGATTTACGGGAAATCGCGGGTTTTCGTTTGCCGGCGATTAAACTTCTGTTATTCAGCGTCTCATCAAAAATGAAAACATTTTTAAAAACTACAAGTCTCATGGGCTTTAGTGGTGAAAAAATAATTTAAACAATCGTTCTGGAAATGGGTTTACTCACAGGGTACTTTCTTTGTATACATTCGACTATACGTGCCAAGCCCGGGATTTACGGGAAATCGCGGGTTTTCGTTTGCCGGCGATTAAACTTCTTTTATTCAGCGTCTCATCAAAAATGAAAACATTTTTGAAAACTACAAGTCTCATGCGTTTTAGTGGTGAAAATATAATTTAAAAAAATCGTTCGGGAAATGAGTTTACTCCCTGGGTAGTTTCTTTCGGCCCGTATAGTCAAAAGAATACAAAGAAAGTACCCAGGGAGTAAACTCAATTTCCGAACGATTTTTTAAATTATTTTTTCACCGCTAAAACGCATGAGACTTGTAGTTGTCAAAAATGTTTTCATTTTCGATGAGACGCTTAATGAAAGAGGTTTAATCGCCGGCAAACGAAATCCGGCGTTTTCCCGTAAATCCGGGGCTCGGCCCGCATAGTCGAATGTATACAAAGAAAGTACCCAGGGAGTAAACTCACTTCCCGAACAATTTTTTAATTTTTTTTTTCACCACTAAAACGCATGAGACTTGTAGTTTTCAAAAATGTTTTCATTTTTGATGAGACGCTTAATCAAAGAGGTTTAATCGCCGGAAAACGAAAACCCGCGATATTCTGTAAATCCCGGGCTTGGTCCGTATAGTCGAATGTATACAAAGAAAGTACCCTGTGAGTAAACTCATTTCCAGAACGATTTTTTAAATTATTTTTTCACCACTAAAACGCATAAGACTTGTAGGTTTTAAAAATGTTTTCATTTTTGATGAGACGCTGAATAAAAGAAGTTTAATCGCCGGCAAACGAAAACCCGCGATTTCCCGTAAATCCCGGCTTGGCCCGTATAGTCAAAAGTATACAAAGAAAGTACCCAGGGAGTAAACTCATTTCCCGAACGATTTTTTAAATTATATTTTCACCACTAAAACGCATGAGACTTGTAGTTTTCAAAAATGTTTTCATTTTTGATGAGACGCTGAATAAAAGAAGTTTAATCGCCGGCAAACGAAAACCCGCGATTTCCCGTAAATCCCGGGCTTGGAACGTATAGCCGAATGTATACAAAGAAAGTACCCAGTGAGTAAACCCATTTCCAGCACGATTTTTTAAATTATTTTTTCACCACTAAAGCCCATGAGACTTGTAGTTTTTAAAAATGTTTTCATCTTTGATGAGACGCTGAATAAAAGAAGTTTAATCGCCGGCAAACGAAAACCCGCGATTTCCCGTAAATCCCGGCTTGGCCCGTATAGTCAAAAGTATACAAAGAAAGTACCCAGGGAGTAAACTCATTTCGCGAACGATTTTTTAAATTATTTTTTCACCACTAAAACGCATGAGACTTGTAGTTTTCAAATATGTTTTCATTTTTGATGAGACGCTGAATAAAAGCAGTTTAATCGCCGGCAAACGAAAACCTGCGATTTCCCTAAATCCCGGACTCGGCCCGTATAGTCAAAAGTATACAAAGAAAGTACCCAGGGAGTAAACTTATTTCCAGATCGATTTTTTAAATTATTTTTTCACCACTAAAACGCATGAGACTTGTAGTTTTCAAAAATGTTTTCATTTTTGATGAGACCCTTAATAAAAGAAGTTTAATCGATGGCAAACGAAAACCCGCGATTTCCCGTAAATCCCGGCTTGGCCCGTATAGTCAAAAGTATACAAAGAAAGTACCCAGGGAGTAAACTCATTTCGCGAACGATTTTTTAAATTATTTTTTCACCACTAAAACGCATGAGACTTGAAGTTTTCAAAAATGTTTTCATTTTTGATGAGACGCTTAATGAAAGAGGTTTAATCGCCGGCAAACGAAATCCCGCGTTTTCCCGTAAATCCGGGGCTTGGCCCGTATAATCAAAAGCATACAAAGAAAGTACCCAGGGAGTAAGCTCATTTCCCGAACGATTTTTTAAATTATTTTTTCACCACTAAAACGCTGAGGCTTGTAGTTTTCAAAAATGTTTTCATTTTTGATGAGACGCTGAATAAAAGCAGTTTAATCGCCGGCAAACGAAAATCCGCGATTTCCCGTAAATCCCGGACTAGGCCCGTATAGTCAAAAGAATACAAAGAAAGTACCCAGGGAGTAAACTCATTTCCCGAACGATTTTTAATTTATTTTTTCACCACTAAAACGCATGAGACTTGTAGTTGTCAAAAATGTTTTCATTTTTGATGAGACGCATAATGAAAGAGGTTTAATCGCCGGCAAACGAAATCCGGCGTTTTCCCGTAAATCCGGGGCTTGGCCCGCATAGTCGAATGTATACAAAGAAAGTACCCAGGGAGTAAACTCATTTCCAGAACGATTTTTTAAATTATTTTTTCACCACTAAAACGCATAAGACTTGTAGGTTTTAAAAATGTTTTCATTTTTGATGAGACGCTGAATAAAAGAAGTTTAATCGCCGGCAAACGAAAACCCGCGATTTCCCGTAAATCCCAGCTTGGCCCGTATAGTCAAAAGTATACAAAGAAAGTACCCAGGGAGTAAACTCATTTCCCGAACGATTTTTTAAATTATATTTTCACCACTAAAACGCATGAGACTTGTAGTTTTCAAAAATGTTTTCATTTTTGATGAGACGCTGAATAAAAGAAGTTTAATCGCCGGCAAACGAAAACCCGCGATTTCCCGTAAATCCCGGGCTTGGCACGTATAGTCGAATGTATACAAAGAAAGTACCCTGTGAGTAAACCCATTTCCAGAACGATTTTTTAAATTATTTTTTCACCACTAAAGCCCATGAGACTTGTAGTTTTTAAAAATGTTTTCATTTTTGATGAGACGCTGAATAAAAGAAGTTTAATCGCCGGCAAACGAAAACCCGCGTTTTCCCGTAAATCCGGGGCTTGGCCCGTATAGTCAAAAGCATACAAAGAAAGTACCCAGGGAGTAAACTCATTTCCCGAACGATTTTTTAAATTATTTTTTCACCACTAAAACGCTGAGACTTGTAGTTTTCAAAAATGTTTTCATTTTTGATGAGACGCTGAATAAAAGCAGTTTAATCGCCGGCAAACGAAAATCCGCGATTTCCCGTAAATCCCGGACTCGGCCCGTATAGTCAAAAGAATACAAAGAAAGTACCCAGGGAGTAAACTCAATTTCCGAACGATTTTTTAAATTATTTTTTCACCGCTAAAACGCATGAGACTTGTAGTTGTCAAAAATGTTTTCATTTTCGATGAGACGCTTAATGAAAGAGGTTTAATCGCCGGCAAACGAAATCCGGCGTTTTCCCGTAAATCCGGGGCTCGGCCCGCATAGTCGAATGTATACAAAGAAAGTACCCAGGGAGTAAACTCATTTCCCGAACAATTTTTTAAATTTTTTTTTCACCACTAAAACGCATGAGACTTGTAGTTTTCAAAAATGTTTTCATTTTTGATGAGACGCTTAATCAAAGAGGTTTAATCGCCGGAAAACGAAAACCCGCGATATTCTGTAAATCCCGGGCTTGGTCCGTATAGTCGAATGTATACAAAGAAAGTACCCTGTGAGTAAACTCATTTCCAGAACGATTTTTTAAATTATTTTTTCACCACTAAAACGCATAAGACTTGTAGGTTTTAAAAATGTTTTCATTTTTGATGAGACGCTGAATAAAAGAAGTTTAATCGCCGGCAAACGAAAACCCGCGATTTCCCGTAAATCCCGGCTTGGCCCGTATAGTCAAAAGTATACAAAGAAAGTACCCAGGGAGTAAACTCATTTCCCGAACGATTTTTTAAATTATATTTTCACCACTAAAACGCATGAGACTTGTAGTTTTCAAAAATGTTTTCATTTTTGATGAGACGCTGAATAAAAGAAGTTTAATCGCCGGCAAACGAAAACCCGCGATTTCCCGTAAATCCCGGGCTTGGAACGTATAGCCGAATGTATACAAAGAAAGTACCCAGTGAGTAAACCCATTTCCAGAACGATTTTTTAAATTATTTTTTCACCACTAAAGCCCATGAGACTTGTAGTTTTTAAAAATGTTTTCATCTTTGATGAGACGCTGAATAAAAGAAGTTTAATCGCCGGCAAACGAAAACCCGCGATTTCCCGTAAATCCCGGCTTGGCCCGTATAGTCAAAAGTATACAAAGAAAGTACCCAGGGAGTAAACTCATTTCGCGAACGATTTTTTAAATTATTTTTTCACCACTAAAACGCATGAGACTTGTAGTTTTCAAATATGTTTTCATTTTTGATGAGACGCTGAATAAAAGCAGTTTAATCGCCGGCAAACGAAAACCTGCGATTTCCCTAAATCCCGGACTCGGCCCGTATAGTCAAAAGTATACAAAGAAAGTACCCAGGGAGTAAACTTATTTCCAGATCGATTTTTTAAATTATTTTTTCACCACTAAAACGCATGAGACTTGTAGTTTTCAAAAATGTTTTCATTTTTGATGAGACCCTTAATAAAAGAAGTTTAATCGATGGCAAACGAAAACCCGCGATTTCCCGTAAATCCCGGCTTGGCCCGTATAGTCAAAAGTATACAAAGAAAGTACCCAGGGAGTAAACTCATTTCGCGAACGATTTTTTAAATTATTTTTTCACCACTAAAACGCATGAGACTTGAAGTTTTCAAAAATGTTTTCATTTTTGATGAGACGCTTAATGAAAGAGGTTTAATCGCCGGCAAACGAAATCCCGCGTTTTCCCGTAAATCCGGGGCTTGGCCCGTATAATCAAAAGCATACAAAGAAAGTACCCAGGGAGTAAACTCATTTCCCGAACGATTTTTTAAATTATTTTTTCACCACTAAAACGCTGAGGCTTGTAGTTTTCAAAAATGTTTTCATTTTTAATGAGACGCTGAATAAAAGCAGTTTAATCGCCGGCAAACGAAAATCCGCGATTTCCCGTAAATCCCGGACTAGGCCCGTATAGTCAAAAGAATACAAAGAAAGTACCCAGGGAGTAAACTCATTTCCCGAACGATTTTTAATTTATTTTTTCACCACTAAAACCCATGAGACTTGTAGTTGTCAAAAATGTTTTCATTTTTGATGAGACGCATAATGAAAGAGGTTTAATCGCCGGCAAACGAAATCCGGCGTTTTCCCGTAAATCCGGGGCTTGGCCCGCATAGTCGAATGTATACAAAGAAAGTACCCAGGGAGTAAACTCATTTCCAGAACGATTTTTTAAATTATTTTTTCACCACTAAAACGCATAAGACTTGTAGTTGTCAAAAATGTTTTCATTTTTGATGAGACGCTTAATGAAAGAGGTTTAATCGCCGGCAAACGAAATCCGGCGTTTTCCCGTAAATCCGGGGCTTGGCCCGCATAGTCGAATGTATACAAAGAAAGTACCCAGGGAGTAAACTCATTTCCCGAACAATTTTTTAAATTTTTTTTTCACCACTAAAACGCATGAGACTTGTAGTTTTCAAAAATGTTTTCATTTTTGATGAGACGCTTAATCAAAGAGGTTTCATCGCCGGAAAACGAAAACCCACGATTTCCTGTAAATCCCGGGCTTGGTCCGTATAGTCGAATGTATACAAAGCAAGTACCCTGTGAGTAAACTCATTTCCAGAACGATTTTTTAAATTATTTTTTCACCACTAAAACGCATAAGACTTGTAGGTTTTAAAAATGTTTTCATTTTTGATGAGACGCTGAATAAAAGAAGTTTAATCGCCGGCAAACGAAAACCCGCGATTTCCCGTAAATCCCGGCTTGGCCCGTATAGTCAAAAGTATACAAAGAAAGTACCCAGGGAGTAAACTCATTTCCCGAACGATTTTTTAAATTATATTTTCACCACTAAAACGCATGAGACTTGTAGTTTTCAAAAATGTTTTCATTTTTGATGAGACGCTGAATAAAAGAAGTTTAATCGCCGGCAAACGAAAACCCGCGATTTCCCGTAAATCCCGGGCTTGGCACGTATAGTCGAATGTATACAAAGAAAGTACCCTGTGAGTAAACCCATTTCCAGAACGATTTTTTAAATTATTTTTTCACCACTAAAGCCCATGAGACTTGTAGTTTTTAAAAATGTTTTCATTTTTGATGAGACGCTGAATAAAAGAAGTTTAATCGCCGGCAAACGAAAATCCGCGATTTCCCGTAAATCCCGGACTCGGCCCGTATAGTCAAAAGAATACAAAGAAAGTACCCAGGGAGTAAACTCAATTTCTGAACGATTTTTTAAATTATTTTTTCACCACTAAAACGCATGAGACTTGTAGTTGTCAAAAATGTTTTCATTTTCGATGAGACGCTTAATGAAAGAGGTTTAATCGCCGGCAAACGAAATCCGGCGTTTTCCCGTAAATCCGGGGCTCGGCCCGCATAGTCGAATGTATACAAAGAAAGTACCCTGTGAGTAAACTCATTTCCAGAACGATTTTTTAAATTATTTTTTCACCACTAAAACGCATAAGACTTGTAGTTTTTAAAAATGTTTTCATTTTTGATGAGACGCTGAATAAAAGCAGTTTAATCGCCGGCAAACGAAAAACTGCGATTTCCCTAAATCCCGGACTCGGCCGTATAGTCAAAAGTATACAAAGAAAGTACCCAGGGAGTAAACTCATTTCCAGAACGATTTTTTAAATTATTTTTTCACCACTAAAACGCATAAGACTTGTAGGTTTTAAAAATGTTTTCATTTTTGATGAGACGCTGAATAAAAGAAGTTTAATCGCCGGCAAACGAAAACCCGCGATTTCCCGTAAATCCCGGCTTGGCCCGTATAGTCAAAAGTATACAAAGAAAGTACCCAGGGAGTAAACTCATTTCCCGAACGATTTTTTAAATTATATTTTCACCACTAAAACGCATGAGACTTGTAGTTTTCAAAAATGTTTTCATTTTTGATGAGACGCTGAATAAAAGAAGTTTAATCGCCGGCAAACGAAAACCCGCGATTTCCCGTAAATCCCGGGCTTGGCACGTATAGCCGAATGTATACAAAGAAAGTACCCAGTGAGTAAACCCATTTCCAGAACGATTTTTTAAATTATTTTTTCACCACTAAAGCCCATGAGACTTGTAGTTTTTAAAAATGTTTTCATCTTTGATGAGACGCTGAATAAAAGAAGTTTAATCGCCGGCAAACGAAAACCCGCGATTTCCCGTAAATCCCGGCTTGGCCCGTATAGTCAAAAGTATACAAAGAAAGTACCCAGGGAGTAAACTCATTTCACGAACGATTTTTTAAATTATTTTTTCACCACTAAAACGCATGAGACTTGTAGTTTTCAAATATGTTTTCATTTTTGATGAGACGCTGAATAAAAGCAGTTTAATCGCCGGCAAACGAAAACCTGCGATTTCCCTAAATCCCGGACTCGGCCCGTATAGTCAAAAGTATACAAAGAAAGTACCCAGGGAGTAAACTTATTTACAGATCGATTTTTTAAATTATTTTTTCACCACTAAAACGCATGAGACTTGTAGTTTTCAAAAATGTTTTCATTTTTGATGAGACCCTTAATAAAAGAAGTTTAATCGATGGCAAACGAAAACCCGCGATTTCCCGTAAATCCCGGCTTGGCCCGTATAGTCAAAAGTATACAAAGAAAGTACCCAGGGAGTAAACTCATTTCGCGAACGATTTTTTAAATTATTTTTTTACCACTAAAACGCATGAGACTTGAAGTTTTCAAAAATGTTTTCATTTTTGATGAGACGCTTAATGAAAGAGGTTTAATCGCCGGCAAACGAAATCCCGCGTTTTCCCGTAAATCCGGGGCTTGGCCCGTATAATCAAAAGCATACAAAGAAAGTACCCAGGGAGTAAACTCATTTCCCGAACGATTTTTTAAATTATTTTTTCACCACTAAAACGCTGAGGCTTGTAGTTTTTAAAAATGTTTTCATTTTTGATGAGACGCTGAATAAAAGCAGTTTAATCGCCGGCAAACGAAAATCCGCGATTTCCCGTAAATCCCGGACTAGGCCCGTATAGTCAAAAGAATACAAAGAAAGTACCCAGGGAGTAAACTCATTTCCCGAACGATTTTTTAAATTATTTTTTCACCACTAAAACGCATGAGACTTGTAGTTGTCAAAAATGTTTTCATTTTTGATGAGACGCTTAATGAAAGAGGTTTAATCGCCGGCAAACGAAATCCGGCGTTTTCCCGTAAATCCGGGGCTTGGCCCGCATAGTCGAATGTATACAAAGAAAGTACCCAGGGACTAAACTCATTTCCAGAACGATTTTTTAAATTATTTTTTCACCACTAAAACGCATAAGACTTGTAGGTTTTAAAAATGTTTTCATTTTTGATGAGACGCTGAATAAAAGAAGTTTAATCGCCGGCAAACGAAAACCCGCAATTTCCCGTAAATTCCGGGCTTGGCCCCCATAGTCAAAAGTATACAAAGAAAGTACCCAGGGAGTAAACTCATTTCCCGAACGATTTTTTAAATTTTTTTTTCACCACTAAAACGCATGAGACTTGTAGTTTTCAAAAATGTTTTCATTTTTGATGAGACGTTTAATGAAAGATGTTTAATCGCCTGAAAACGAAAACCCGCGATTTCCCGTAAATCCCGGGCTTGGCCCGTATAGTCAAAAGTATACAAAGAAAGTACCCAGGGAGTAAACTCATTTCCCGAACGATTTTTTAAATTATATTTTCACCACTAAAACGCATGAGACTTGTAGTTTTTAAAAATGTTTTCATTTTTGATGAGACGCTGAATAAAAGAAGTTTAATCGCCGTCAAACGAAAACCCGCGATTTCCCGTAAATCCCGGGCTTGGCACGTATAGTCGAATGTATACAAAGAAAGTACCCTGTGAGTAAACCCATTTCCAGAACGATTTTTTAAATTATTTTTTCACCACTAAAGCCCATGAGACTTGTAGTTTTTAAAAATGTTTTCATTTTTGATGAGACGCTGAATAAAAGAAGTTTAATCGCCGGCAAACGAAAACCCGCGATTTCCCGTAAATCCCGGCTTGGCCCGTATAGTCAAAAGTATACAAAGAAAGTACCCAGGGAGTAAACTCATTTCGCGAACGATTTTTTAAATTATTTTTTCACCACTAAAACGCATGAGACTTGAAGTTTTCAAAAATGTTTTCATTTTTGATGAGACGCTTAATGAAAGAGGTTTAATCGCCGGCAAACGAAATCCCGCGTTTTCCCGTAAATCCGGGGCTTGGCCCGTATAATCAAAAGCATACAAAGAAAGTACCCAGGGAGTAAACTCATTTCCCGAACGATTTTTTAAATTATTTTTTCACCACTAAAACGCTGAGGCTTGTAGTTTTCAAAAATGTTTTCATTTTTGATGAGACGCTGAATAAAAGCAGTTTAATCGCCGGCAAACGAAAATCCGCGATTTCCCGTAAATCCCGGACTAGGCCCGTATAGTCAAAAGAATACAAAGAAAGTACCCAGGGAGTAAACTCATTTCCCGAACGATTTTTTAAATTATTTTTTCACCACTAAAACGCATGAGACTTGTAGTTGTCAAGAATGTTTTCATTTTTGATGAGACGCTTAATGAAAGAGGTTTAATCGCCGGCAAACGAAATCCGGCGTTTTCCCGTAAATCCGGGGCTTGGCCCGCATAGTCGAATGTATACAAAGAAAGTACCCAGGGAGTAAACTCATTTCCAGAACGATTTTTTAAATTATTTTTTCACCACTAAAACGCATAAGACTTGTAGGTTTTAAAAATGTTTTCATTTTTGATGAGACGCTGAATAAAAGAAGTTTAATCGCCGGCAAACGAAAACCCGCGATTTCCCGTAAATCCCGGCTTGGCCCGTATAGTCAAAAGTATACAAAGAAAGTACCCAGGGAGTAAACTCATTTCCCGAACGATTTTTTAAATTATATTTTCACCACTAAAACGCATGAGACTTGTAGTTTTCAAAAATGTTTTCATTTTTGATGAGACGTTGAATAAAAGTAGTTTAATCGCCGGCAAACGAAAACCCGCGATTTCCCGTAAATCCCGGGCTTGGCCCGTATAGTCGAATGTATACAAAGAAAGTACCCTGTGAGTAAACTCATTTCCAGAACGATTTTTTAAATTATTTTTTCACCACTAAAACGCATAAGACTTGTAGGTTTTAGAAATGTTTTCATTTTTGATGAGACGCTGAATAAAAGAAGTTTAATCGCCGGCAAACGAAAACCCGCGATTTCCCGTAAATCCCGGCTTGGCCCGTATAGTCAAAAGTATACAAAGAAAGTACCCAGGGAGTAAACTCATTTCCCGAACGATTTTTTAAATTATATTTTCACCACTAAAACGCATGAGACTTGTAGTTTTTAAAAATGTTTTCATTTTTGATGAGACGCTGAATAAAAGAAGTTTAATCGCCGGCAAACGAAAACCCGCGATTTCCCGTAAATCCCGGGCTTGGCACGTATAGTCGAATGTTTACAAAGAAAGTACCCTGTGAGTAAACTCATTTCCAGATCGATTTTTTAAATTAATTTTTCACCACTAAAACGCATGAGACTTGTAGTTTTCAAAAATGTTTTCATTTTTGATGAGACGCTTAATAAAAGAAGTTTAATCGCCGGCAAACGAAAACCCGCGATTTCCCGTAAATCCCGGCTTGGCCCGTATAGTCAAAAGTATACAAAGAAAGTACCCAGGGAGTAAACTTATTTCCCGAACGATTTTTTAAATTATTTTTTCACCACTAAAAAGCATGAGACTTGTAGTTTTCAAAAATGTTTTCATTTTTGATGAGACGCTGAATAAAAGCAGTTTAATCGCCGGCAAACGAAAATCCGCGATTTCCCGTAAATCCCGGACTCGGCCCGTATAGTCAAAAGTATACAAAGAAAGTACCCAGGGAGTAAACTCATTTCCCAAACGATTTTTTAAATTATTTCTTCACCACTAAAACGCATGAGACTTGTAGTTGTCAAAAATGTTTTCATTTTTGATAAGACGCTTAATGAAAGAGGTTTAATCGCCGGAAAACGAAAACCCGCGATTTCCCGTAAATCCCGGGCTTGGCCCGTATAGTCGAATGTATACAAAGAAAGTACCCTGTGAGTAAACTCATTTCCAGAACGATTTTTTAAATTATTTTTTTACCACTAAAACGCATAAGACTTGTAGGTTTTAAAAATGTTTTCATTTTTGATGAGACGCTGAATAAAAGAAGTTTAATCGCCGGCAAACGAAAACCCGCGATTTCCCGTAAATCCCGGCTTGGCCCGTATAGTCAAAAGTATACAAAGAAAAAACCCAGGAAGTAAACTCATTTCCCGAACGATTTTTTAAATTATTTTTTCACCACTAAAACGCATGAGACTTGTAGTTTTCAAAAATGTTTTCATTTTTGATGAGACGCTGAATAAAAGCAGTTTAATCGCCGGCAAACGAAAACCTGCGATTTCCCTAAATCCCGGACTCGGCCCGTATAGTCAAAAGTATACAAAGAAAGTACCCAGGGAGTAAACTCATTTCCAGAACGATTTTTTAAATTATTTTTTCACCACTAAAACGCATAAGACTTGTAGTTTTTAAAAATGTTTTTATTTTTGATTAGACGCTGAATAAAAGAAGTTTAATCGCCGGCAAACGAAAACCCGCGATTTCCCGTAAATTCCGGGCTTGGCCCCCATAGTCAAAAGTATACAAAGAAAGTACCCAGGGAGTAAACTCATTTCCCGAACGATTTTTTAAATTTTTTTTTCACCACTAAAACGCATGAGACTTGTAGTTTTCAAAAATGTTTTCATTTTTGATGAGACGCTTAATGAAAGATGTTTAATCGCCGGAAAACGAAAACCCGCGATTTCCCGTAAATCCCGGGCTTGGCCCGTATAGTCGAATGTATACAAAGAAAGTACCCTGTGAGTAAACTCATTTCCAGAACGATTTTTTAAATTATTTTTTCACCACTAAAACGCATAAGACTTGTAGGTTTTAGAAATGTTTTCATTTTTGATGAGACGCTGAATAAAAGAAGTTTAATCGCCGGCAAACGAAAACCCGCGATTTCCCGTAAATCCCGGCTTGGCCCGTATAGTCAAAAGTATACAAAGAAAGTACCCAGGGAGTAAACTCATTTCCCGAACGATTTTTTAAATTATATTTTCACCACTAAAACGCATGAGACTTGTAGTTTTTAAAAATGTTTTCATTTTTGATGAGACGCTGAATAAAAGAAGTTTAATCGCCGGCAAACGAAAACCCGCGATTTCCCGTAAATCCCGGGCTTGGCACGTATAGTCGAATGTATACAAAGAAAGTACCCTGTGAGTAAACCCATTTCCAGAACGATTTTTTAAATTATTTTTTCACCACTAAAGCCCATGAGACTTGTAGTTTTTAAAAATGTTTTCATTTTTGATGAGACGCTGAATAAAAGAAGTTTAATCGCCGGCAAACGAAAACCCGCGATTTCCTGTAAATCCCGGCTTGGCCCGTATAGTCAAAAGTATACAAAGAAAGTACCCAGGGAGTAAACTCATTTCCCGAACGATTTTTTAAATTATTTTTTCACCACTAAAACGCATGAGACTTGTAGTTGTCAAAAATGTTTTCATTTTTGATGAGACGCTTAATGAAAGAGGTTTAATCGCCGGCAAACGAAATCCGGCGTTTTCCCGTAAATCCGGGGCTTGGCCCGTATAATCGAATGTAAACAAAGAAAGTACCCTGTGAGTAAACTCATTTCCAGAACGATTTTTTAAATTATTTTTTCACCACTAAAACGCATAAGACTTGTAGGTTTTAAAAATGTTTTCATTTTTGATGAGACGCTAAATAAAAGAAGTTTAATCGCCGGCAAACGAAAACCCGCGATTTCCCGTAAATCCCGGCTTGGCCCGTATAGTCAAAAGTATACAAAGAAAGTACCCAGGGAGTAAACTCATTTCCCGAACGATTTTTTAAATTATATTTTCACCACTAAAACGCATGAGACTTGTAGTTTTCAAAAATGTTTTCATTTTTGATGAGACGCTGAATAAAAGAAGTTTAATCGCCGGCAAACGAAAACCCGCGATTTCCCGTAAATCCCGGGCTTGGCACGTATAGTCGAATGTATACAAAGAAAGTACCCTGTGAGTAAACCCATTTCCAGAACGATTTTGTAAATTATTTTTTCACCACTAAAGCCCATGAGACTTGTAGTTTTTAAAAATGTTTTCATTTTTGATGAGACGCTAAATAAAAGAATTTAATCGCCGGAAAACGAAAACCCGCGATTTCCCGTAAATCCCGGCTTGGCCCGTATAGTCGAATGTATACAAAGAAAGTACCCAGGGAGTAAACTCATTTCCCGAACGATTTTTTAAATTTTTTTTTCACCACTAAAACGCATATGACTTGTAGTTTTCAAAAATGTTTTCATTTTTGATGAGACGCTTAATGAAAGAGGTTTAATCGCCGGAAAACGAAAACCCGCGATTTCCCGTAAATCCCGGGCTTGGCCCGTATAGTCGAATGTATACAAAGAAAGTGCCCTGTGAGTAAACTCATTTCCAGAACGATTTTTTAAATTATTTTTTCACCACTAAAACGCATAAGACTTGTAGTTTTCAAAAATGTTTTCATTTTTGATGAGACGCTTAATGAAAGAGGTTTAATCGCCGGAAAACGAAAACCCGCGATTTCCCGTAAATCCCGGGCTTGGCCCGTATAGTCGAATGTATACAAAGAAAGTACCCTGTGAGTAAACTCATTTCCAGAACGATTTTTTAAATTATTTTTTCACCACTAAAACGCATAAGACTTGTAGGTTTTAAAAATGTTTTCATTTTTGATGAGACGCTGAATAAAAGAAGTTTAATCGCCGGCAAACGAAAACCCGCGATTTCCCGTAAATCCCGGCTTGGCCCGTATAGTCAAAAGTATACAAAGAAAGTACCCAGGGAGTAAACTCATTTCCCGAACGATTTTTTATATTATTTTTTCACCACTAAAACGCATGAGACTTGTAGTTTTCAAAAATGTTTTCATTTTTGATGAGACGCTGAATAAAAGAAGTTTAATCGCCGGAAAACGAAAACCCGCGATTTCCCGTGAATCCCGGGCTTGGCACGTATAGTCGAATGTATACAAAGAAAGTACCCAGGGAGTAAACTCATTTCCCGAACGATTTTTTAAATTTTTTTTTCACCACTAAAACGCATATGACTTGTAGTTTTCAAAAATGTTTTCATTTTTGATGAGACGCTTAATGAAAGAGGTTTAATCGCCGGAAAACGAAAACCCGCGATTTCCCGTAAATCCCGGGCTTGGCCCGTATAGTCGAATGTATACAAAGAAAGTGCCCTGTGAGTAAACTCATTTCCAGAACGATTTTTTAAATTATTTTTTTACCACTAAAACGCATAAGACTTGTAGTTTTCAAAAATGTTTTCATTTTTGATGAGACGCTTAATGAAAGAGGTTTAATCGCCGGAAAACGAAAACCCGCGATTTCCCGTAAATCCCGGGCTTGGCCCGTATAGTCGAATGTATACAAAGAAAGTACCCTGTGAGTAAACTCATTTCCAGAACGATTTTTTAAATTATTTTTTCACCACTAAAACGCATAAGACTTGTAGGTTTTAAAAATGTTTTCATTTTTGATGAGACGCTGAATAAAAGAAGTTTAATCCCCGGCAAACGAAAACCCGCGATTTCCCGTAAATCCCGGCTTGGCCCGTATAGTCAAAAGTATACAAAGAAAGTACCCAGGGAGTAAACTCATTTCCCGAACGATTTTTTATATTATTTTTTCACCACTAAAACGCATGAGACTTGTAGTTTTCAAAAATGTTTTCATTTTTGATGAGACGCTGAATAAAAGAAGTTTAATCGCCGGAAAACGAAAACCCGCGATTTCCCGTAAATCCCGGGCTTGGCACGTATAGTCGAATGTATACAAAGAAAGTACCCAGGGAGTAAACTCATTTCCCGAACGATTTTTTAAATTTTTTTTTCACCACTAAAACGCATGAGACTTGTAGTTTTCAAAAATGTTTTCATTTTTGATGAGACGCTGAATAGAAGAAGTTTAATCGCCGGCAAACGAAAACCCGCGATTTCCCGTAAATCCGGGCTTGGCCCGTATAGTCAAAAGTATACAAAGAAAGTACCCAGGGAGTAAACTCATTTCCCGAACGATTTTTTAAATTATTTTTTGACCACTAAAACGCATGAGACTTGTAGTTGTCAAAAATGTTTTCATTTTTGATGAGACGCTTAATGAAAGAGGTTTAATCGCCGGCAAACGAAATCCGGCGTTTTCCCGTAAATCCGGGGCTTGGCCCGTATAGTCGAATGTATACAAAGAAAGTACCCAGGGAGTAAACTCATTTCCCGAACGATTTTTTAATTTTTTTTTTCACCACTAAAACGCATGAGACTTGTAATTTTCAAAAATGTTTTCATTTTTGATGAGACGCTTAATGAAAGAGGTTTAATCGCCGGAAAACGAAAACCGGCGATTTCCCGTAAATCCCGGCTTGGCCCGTATAGTCAAAAGTATACAAAGAAAGTACCCAGGGAGTAAACTCATTTCCCGAACGATTTTTTAATTTTTTTTTTTCACCACTAAAACGCATGAGACTTGTAGTTTTCAAAAATGTTTTCATTTTTGATGAGACGCTGAATAAAAGAAGTTTAATCGCCGGCAAACGAAAACCCGCGATTTCCCGTAAATCCCGGCTTGGCCGGTATAGTCAAAAGTATACAAAGGAAGTACCCAGGGAGTAAACTCATTTCCCGAAGGATTTTTAAATTATTTTTTCACCACTAAAACGCATGAGACTTGTAGTTTTTAAAAATGTTTTCATTTTTGATGAGACGCTGAATAAAAGAAGTTTAATCGCCGGCAAACGAAAACCCGCGATTTCCCGTAAATCCCGGCTTGGCCCGTATAGTCAAAAGTATACAAAGAAAGTACCCAGGGAGTAAACTCATTTCCCGAACGATTTTTTAAATTATTTTTTCACCACTAAAACGCATGAGACTTGTAGTTGTCAAAAATGTTTTCATTTTTGATGAGACGCTTAATGAAAGAGGTTTAATCGCCGGCAAACGAAATCCGGCGTTTTCCCGTAAATCCGGGGCTTGGCCCGTATAGTCGAATGTATACAAAGAAAGTACCCAGGGAGTAAACTCATTTCCCAAACGATTTTTTAAATTATTTTTTCACCACTAAAACACATGAGACTTGTAGTTGTCAAAAATGTTTTCATTTTTGATGAGACGCTTAATGAAAGAGGTTTAATCGCCGGAAAACGAAAACCCGCGATTTCCCGTAAATCCCGGGCTTGGCCCGTGTAGTCGAATGTATACAAAGAATGTACCCTGTGAGTAAACTCATTTCCAGAACGATTTTTTAAATTATTTTTTTACCACTAAAACGCATAAGACTTGTAGGTTTTAAAAATGTTTTCATTTTTGATGAGACGCTGAATAAAAGAAGTTTTATCGCCGGCAAACGAAAACCCGCGATTTCCCGTTATTCCCGGCTTGGCCCGTATAGTCAAAAGTATACAAAGAAAAAACCCAGGAAGTAAACTCATTTCCCGAACGATTTTTTAAATTATTTTTTCACCACTAAAACGCATGAGACTTGTAGTTTTCAAAAATGTTTTCATTTTTGATGAGACGCTGAATAAAAGCAGTTTAATCGCCGGCAAACGAAAACCTGCGATTTCCCTAAATCCCGGACTCGGCCCGTATAGTCAAAAGTATACAAAGAAAGTACCCAGGGAGTAAACTCATTTCCAGAACGATTTTTTAAATTATTTTTTCACCACTAAAACGCATAAGACTTGTAGTTTTTAAAAATGTTTTCATTTTTGATTAGACGCTGAATAAAAGAAGTTTAATCGCCGGCAAACGAAAACCCGCGATTTCCCGTAAATTCCGGGCTTGGCCCCCATAGTCAAAAGTATACAAAGAAAGTACCCAGGGAGTAAACTCATTTCCCGAACGATTTTTTAAATTTTTTTTTCACCACTAAAACGCATGAGACTTGTAGTTTTCAAAAATGTTTTCATTTTTGATGAGACGCTTAATGAAAGATGTTTAATCGCCGGAAAACGAAAACCCGCGATTTCCCGTAAATCCCGGGCTTGGCCCGTATAGTCGAATGTATACAAAGAAAGTACCCTGTGAGTAAACTCATTTCCAGAACGATTTTTTAAATTATTTTTTCACCACTAAAACGCATAAGACTTGTAGGTTTTAAAAATGTTTTCATTTTTGATGAGACGCTGAATAAAAGAAGTTTAATCGCCGGCAAACGAAAACCCGCGATTTCCCGTAAATCCCGGCTTGGCCCGTATAGTCAAAAGTATACAAAGAAAGTACCCAGGGAGTAAACTCATTTCCCGAACGATTTTTTAAATTATATTTTCACCACTAAAACGCATGAGACTTGTAGTTTTTAAAAATGTTTTCATTTTTGATGAGACGCTGAATAAAAGAAGTTTAATCGCCGGCAAACGAAAACCCGCGATTTCCCGTAAATCCCGGGCTTGGCACGTATAGTCTAATGTATACAAAGAAAGTACCCTGTGAGTAAACCCATTTCCAGAACAATTTTTTAAATTATTTTTTCACCACTAAAGCCCATGAGACTTGTAGTTTTTAAAAATGTTTTCATTTTTGATGAGACGCTGAATAAAAGAAGTTTAATCGCCGGCAAACGAAAACCCGCGATTTCCCGTAAATCCCGGCTTGGCCCGTATAGTCAAAAGTATACAAAGAAAGTACCCAGGGAGTAAACTCATTTCCCGAACGATTTTTTAAATTATTTTTTCACCACTAAAACGCATGAGACTTGTAGTTGTCAAAAATGTTTTCATTTTTGATGAGACGCTTAATGAAAGAGGTTTAATCGCCGGCAAACGAAATCCGGCGTTTCACGTAAATCCGGGGCTTGGCCCGTATAATCGAATGTAAACAAAGAAAGTACCCTGTGAGTAAACTCATTTCCAGAACGATTTTTTAAATTATTTTTTCACCACTAAAACGCATAAGACTTGTAGGTTTTAAAAATGTTTTCATTTTTGATGAGACGCTAAATAAAAGAAGTTTAATCGCCGGCAAACGAAAACCCGCGATTTCCCGTAAATCCCGGCTTGGCCCGTATAGTCAAAAGTATACAAAGAAAGTACCAAGGGAGTAAACTCATTTCCCGAACGATTTTTTAAATTATATTTTCACCACTAAAACGCATGAGACTTGTAGTTTTCAAAAATGTTTTCATTTTTGATGAGACGCTGAATAAAAGAAGTTTAATCGCCGGCAAACGAAAACCCGCGATTTCCCGTAAATCCCGGGCTTGGCACGTATAGTCGAATGTATACAAAGAAAGTACCCTGTGAGTAAACCCATTTCCAGAACGATTTTGTAAATTATTTTTTCACCACTAAGGCCCATGAGACTTGTAGTTTTTAAAATTGTTTTCATTTTTGATGAGACGCTAAATAAAAGAATTTAATCGCCGGCAAACGAAAACCCGCGATTTCCCGTAAATCCCGGCTTGGCCCGTATAGTCAAAAGTATACAAAGAAAGTACCCAGGGAGTAAACTCATTTCCCGAACGATTTTTTAAATTATTTTTTCACCACTAAAACGCATGAGACTTGTAGTTGTCAAAAATGTTTTCATTTTTGATGAGACGCTTAATGAAAGAGGTTTAATCGCCGGCAAACGAAAACCCGCGATTTCCCGTAAATCCCGGCTTGGCCCGTATAGTCAAAAGTATACAAAGAAAGTACCCAGGGAGTAAACTCATTTCCCGAACGATTTTTTAAATTATTTTTTCACCACTAAAACGCATGAGACTTGTAGTTGTCAAAAATGTTTTCATTTTTGATGAGACGCTTAATGAAAGAAGTTTAAACGCCGGCAAACGAAATCCGGCGTTTTCCCGTAAATCCGGGGCTTGGCCCGTATAGTCGAATGTATACAAAGAAAGTACCCAGGGAGTAAACTCATTTCCCGAACGATTTTTTAAATTTTTTTTTCACCACTAAAACGCATATGAATTGTAGTTTTCAAAAATGTTTTCATTTTTGATGAGACGCTTAATGAAAGAGGTTTAATCGCCGGAAAACGAAAACCCGCGATTTCCCGTAAATCCCGGGCTTGGCCCGTATAGTCGAATGTATACAAAGAAAGTACCCTGTGAGTAAACTCATTTCCAGAACGATTTTTTAAATTATTTTTTCACCACTAAAACGCATAAGACTTGTAGGTTTTAAAAATGTTTTCATTTTTGATGAGACGCTGAATAAAAGAAGTTTAATCGCCGGCAAACGAAAACCCGCGATTTCCCGTAAATCCCGGCTTGGCCCGTATAGTCAAAAGTATACAAAGAAAGTACCCAGGGAGTAAACTCATTTCCCGAACGATTTTTTATATTATTTTTTCACCACTAAAACGCATGAGACTTGTAGTTTTCAAAAATGTTTTCATTTTTGATGAGACGCTGAATAAAAGAAGTTTAATCGCCGGAAAACGAAAACCCGCGATTTCCCGTAAATCCCGGGCTTGGCACGTATAGTCGAATGTATACAAAGAAAGTACCCAGGGAGTAAACTCATTTCTCGAACGATTTTTTAAATTTTTTTTTCACCACTAAAACGCATGAGACTTGTAGTTTTCAAAAATGTTTTCATTTTTGATGAGACGCTGAATAGAAGAAGTTTAATCGCCGGCAAACGAAAACCCGCGATTTCCCGTAAATCCCGGCTTGGCCGGTATAGTCAAAAGTATACAAAGGAAGTACCCAGGGAATAAACTCATTTCCCGAAGGATTTTTAAATTATTTTTTCACCATTAAAACGCATGAGACTTGTAGTTTTTAAAAATGTTTTCATTTTTGATGAGACGCTGAATAAAAGAAGATTAATCGCCGGCAAACGAAAACCCGCGATTTCCCGTAAATCCCGGCTTGGCCCGTATAGTCAAAAGTATACAAAGAAAGTTCCCAGGGAGTAAACTCATTTCCCGAACGATTTTTTAAATTATTTTTTCACCACTAAAACGCATGAGACTTGTAGTTGTCAAAAATGTTTTCATTTTTGATGAGACGCTTAATGAAAGAGGTTTAATCGCCGGCAAACGAAATCCGGCGTTTTCCCGTAAATCCGGGGCTTGGCCCGTATAGTCGAATGTATACAAAGAAAGTACCCAGGGAGTAAACTCATTTCCCAAACGATTTTTTAAATTATTTTTTCACCACTAAAACGCATGAGACTTGTAGTTGTCAAAAATGTTTTCATTTTTGATGAGACGCTTAATGAAAGAGGTTTAATCGCCGGAAAACGAAAACCCGCGATTTCCCGTAAATCCCGGGCTTGGCCCGTATAGTCGAATGTATACAAAGAAAGTACCCTGTGAGTAAACTCATTTCCAGAACGATTTTTTAAATTATTTTTTTACCACTAAAACGCATAAGACTTATAGGTTTTAAAAATGTTTTCATTTTTGATGAGACGCTGAATAAAAGAAGTTTAATCGCCGGCAAACGAAAACCCGCGATTTCCCGTTATTCCCGGCTTTGCCCGTATAGTCAAAAGTATACAAAGAAAAAACCCAGGAAGTAAACTCATTTCCCGAACGATTTTTTAAATTATTTTTTCACCACTAAAACGCATGAGACTTGTAGTTTTCAAAAATGTTTTCATTTTTGATGAGACGCTGAATAAAAGCAGTTTAATCGCCGGCAAACGAAAACCTGCGATTTCCCTAAATCCCAGACTCGGCCCGTATAGTCAAAAGTATACAAAGAAAGTACCCAGGGAGTAAACTCATTTCCAGAACGATTTTTTAAATTATTTTTTCACCACTAAAACGCATAAGACTTGTAGTTTTTAAAAATGTTTTCATTTTTGATTAGACGCTGAATAAAAGAAGTTTAATCGCCGGCAAACGAAAACCCGCGATTTCCCGTAAATTCCGGGCTTGGCCCCCATAGTCAAAAGTATACAAAGAAAGTACCCAGGGAGTAAACTCATTTCCAGAACGATTTTTTAAATTATTTTTTCACCACTAAAGCCCATGAGACTTGTAGTTTTTAAAAATGTTTTCATTTTTGATGAGACGCTGAATAAAAGAAGTTTAATCGCCGGCAAACGAAAACCCGCGATTTCCCGTAAATCCCGGGCTTGGCACGTATAGTCGAATGTATACAAAGAAAGTACCCTGTGAGTAAACCTATTTCCAGAACGATTTTTTAAATTATTTTTTCACCACTAAAGCCCATGAGACTTGTAGTTTTTAAAAATGTTTTCATTTTTGATGAGACGCTGAATAAAAGAAGTTTAATCGCCGGCAAACGAAAACCCGCGATTTCCCGTAAATCCCGGCTTGGCCCGTATAGTCAAAAGTATACAAAGAAAGTACCCAGGGAGTAAACTCATTTCCCGAACGATTTTTTAAATTATTTTTTCACCACTAAAACGCATGAGACTTGTAGTTGTCAAAAATGTTTTCATTTTTGATGAGACGCTTAATGAAAGAGGTTTAATCGCCGGCAAACGAAATCCGGCGTTTTCCCGTAAATCCGGGGCTTGGCCCGTATAATCGAATGTAAACAAAGAAAGTACCCTGTGAGTAAACTCATTTCCAGAACGATTTTTTAAATTATTTTTTCACCACTAAAACGCATAAGACTTGTAGGTTTAAAAATTTTTTCATTTTTGATGAGACGCTAAATAAAAGAAGTTTAATCGCCGGCAAACGAAAACCCGCGATTTCCCGTAAATCCCGGCTTGGCCCGTATAGTCAAAAGTATACAAAGAAAGTACCCAGGGAGTAAACTCATTTCCCGAACGATTTTTTAAATTATATTTTCACCACTAAAACGCATGAGACTTGTAGTTTTCAAAAATGTTTTCATTTTCGATGAGACGCTGAATAAAAGAAGTTTAATCGCCGGCAAACGAAAACCCGCGATTTCCCGTAAATCCCGGCTTGGCCCGTATAGTCAAAAGTATACAAAGAAAGTACCCAGGGAGTAAACTCATTTCCCGAACGATTTTTTAAATTATTTTTTCACCACTAAAACGCATGAGACTTGTAGTTTTCAAAAATGTTTTCATTTTTGATGAGACGCTGAATAAAAGAAGTTTAATCGCCGGAAAACGAAAAGCCGCGATTTCCCGTAAATCCCGGCTTGGCCCGTATAGTCAAAAGTATACAAAGAAAGTACCCAGGGAGTAAACTCATTTCCCGAACGATTTTTTATATTATTTTTTCACCACTAAAACGCATGAGACTTGTAGTTTTCAAAAATGTTTTCATTTTTGATGAGACGCTGAATAAAAGAAGTTTAATCGCCGGAAAATGAAAACCCGCGATTTCCCGTAAATCCCGGGCTTGGCACATATAGTCGAATGTATACAAAGAAAGTACCCAGGGAGTAAACTCATTTCCCGAACGATTTATTAAATTTTTTTTTCACCACTAAAACGCATGAGACTTGTAGTTTTCAAAAATGTTTTCATTTTTGATGAGACGCTGAATAGAAGAAGTTTAATCGCCGGCAAACGAAAACCCGCGATTTCCCGTAAATCCCGGCTTGGCCGGTATAGTCAAAAGTATACAAAGGAAGTACCCAGGGAGTAAACTCATTTCCCGAAGGATTTTTAAATTATTTTTTCACCATTAAAACGCATGAGACTTGTAGTTTTTAAAAATGTTTTCATTTTTGATGAGACGCTGAATAAAAGAAGTTTAATCGCCGGCAAACGAAAACCCGCGATTTCCCGTAAATCCCGGCTTGGCCCGTATAGTCAAAAGTATACAAAGAAAGTTCCCAGGGAGTAAACTCATTTCCCGAACGATTTTTTAAATTATTTTTTCACCACTAAAACGCATGAGACTTGTAGTTGTCAAAAATGTTTTCATTTTTGATGAGACGCTTAATGAAAGAGGTTTAATCGCCGGCAAACGAAATCCCGCGTTTTCCGGTAAATCTGGGGCTTGGCCCGTATAGTCGAATGTATACAAAGAAAGTACCCAGGGAGTAAACTCATTTCCCAAACGATTTTTTAAATTATTTTTTCACCACTAAAACGCATGAGACTTGTAGTTGTCAAAAATGTTTTCATTTTTGATGAGACGCTTAATGAAAGAGGTTTAATCGCCGGAAAACGAAAACCCGCGATTTCCCGTAAATCCCGGGCTTGGCCCGTATAGTCGAATGTATACAAAGAAAGTACCCTGTGAGTAAACTCATTTCCAGAACGATTTTTTAAATTATTTTTTTACCACTAAAACGCATAAGACTTGTAGGTTTTAAAAATGTTTTCATTTTTGATGAGACGCTGAATAAAAGAAGTTTAATCGCCGGCAAACGAAAACCCGCGATTTCCCGTTATTCCCGGCTTGGCCCGTATAGTCAAAAGTATAAAAAGAAAAAACCCAGGGAGTAAACTCATTTCCCGAAGGATTTTTAAATTATTTTTTCACCATTAAAACGCATGAGACTTGTAGTTTTTAAAAATGTTTTCATTTTTGATGAGACGCTGAATAAAAGAAGTTTAATCGCCGGCAAACGAAAACCCGCGATTTCCCGTAAATCCCGGCTTGGCCCGTATAGTCAAAAGTATACAAAGAAAGTTCCCAGGGAGTAAACTCATTTCCCGAACGATTTTTTAAATTATTTTTTCACCACTAAAACGCATGAGACTTGTAGTTGTCAAAAATGTTTTCATTTTTGATGAGACGCTTAATGAAAGAGGTTTAATCGCCGGCAAACGAAATCCCGCGTTTTCCGGTAAATCTGGGGCTTGGCCCGTATAGTCGAATGTATACAAAGAAAGTACCCAGGGAGTAAACTCATTTCCCAAACGATTTTTTAAATTATTTTTTCACCACTAAAACGCATGAGACTTGTAGTTGTCAAAAATGTTTTCATTTTTGATGAGACGCTTAATGAAAGAGGTTTAATCGCCGGAAAACGAAAACCCGCGATTTCCCGTAAATCCCGGGCTTGGCCCGTATAGTCGAATGTATACAAAGAAAGTACCCTGTGAGTAAACTCATTTCCAGAACGATTTTTTAAATTATTTTTTTACCACTAAAACGCATAAGACTTGTAGGTTTTAAAAATGTTTTCATTTTTGATGAGACGCTGAATAAAAGAAGTTTAATCGCCGGCAAACGAAAACCCGCGATTTCCCGTTATTCCCGGCTTGGCCCGTATAGTCAAAAGTATAAAAAGAAAAAACCCAGGAAGTAAACTCATTTCCCGAACGTTTTTTTAAATTATTTTTTCACCACTAAAACGCTTGAGACTTGTAGTTTTCAAAAATGTTTTCATTTTTGATGAGACGCTGAATAAAAGCAGTTTAATCGCCGGCAAACGAAAACCTGCGATTTCCCTAAATCCCGGACTCGGCCCGTATAGTCAAAAGTATACAAAGAAAGTACCCAGGGAGTAAACTCATTTCCAGAACGATTTTTTAAATTATTTTTTCACCACTAAAACGCATAAGACTTGTAGTTTTTAAAAATGTTTTCATTTTTGATTAGACGCTGAATAAAAGAAGTTTAATCGCCGGCAAACGAAAACCCGCGATTTCCCGTAAATTCCGGGCTTGGCCCCCATAGTCAAAAGTATACAAAGAAAGTACCCAGGGAGTAAACTCATTTCCCGAACGATTTTTTAAATTTTTTTTTCACCACTAAAACGCATGAGACTTGTAGTTTTCAAAAATGTTTTCATTTTTGATGAGACGCTTAATGAAAGATGTTTAATCGCCGGAAAACGAAAACCCGCGATTTCCCGTAAATCCCGGGCTTGGCCCGTATAGTCGAATGTATACAAAGAAAGTACCCTGTGAGTAAACTCATTTCCAGAACGATTTTTTAAATTATTTTTTCACCACTAAAACGCATAAGACTTGTAGGTTTTAAAAATGTTTTCATTTTTGATGAGACGCTGAATAAAAGAAGTTTAATCGCCGGCAAACGAAAACCCGCGATTTCCCGTAAATCCCGGGCTTGGCACGTATAGTCGAATGTATACAAAGAAAGTACCCTGTGAGTAAACCCATTTCCAGAACGATTTTTTAAATTATTTTTTCACCACTAAAGCCCATGAGACTTGTAGTTTTTAAAAATGTTTTCATTTTTGATGAGACGCTGAATAAAAGAAGTTTAATCGCCGGCAAACGAAAACCCGCGATTTCCCGTAAATCCCGGCTTGGCCCGTATAGTCAAAAGTATACAAAGAAAGTACCCAGGGAGTAAACTCATTTCCCGAACGATTTTTTAAATTATTTTTTCACCACTAAAACGCATGAGACTTGTAGTTGTCAAAAATGTTTTCATTTTTGATGAGACGCTTAATGAAAGAGGTTTAATCGCCGGCAAACGAAATCCGGCGTTTTCCCGTAAATCCGGGGCTTGGCCCGTATAATCGAATGTAAACAAAGAAAGTACCCTGTGAGTAAACTCATTTCCAGAACGATTTTTAAATTATTTTTTCACCACTAAAACGCATAAGACTTGTAGGTTTTAAAAATGTTTTCATTTTTGATGAGACGCTAAATAAAAGAAGTTTAATCGCCGGCAAACGAAAACCTGCGATTTCCCGTAAATCCCGGCTTGGCCCGTATAGTCAAAAGTATACAAAGAAAGTAACCAGGGAGTAAACTCATTTCCCGAACGATTTTTTAAATTATATTTTCACCACTAAAACGCATGAGACTTGTAGTTTTCAAAAATGTTTTCATTTTTGATGAGACGCTGAATAAAAGAAGTTTAATCGCCGGCAAACGAAAACCCGCGATTTCCCGTAAATCCCGGGCTTGTCACGTATAGTCGAATGTATACAAAGAAAGTACCCTGTGAGTAAACCCATTTCCAGAACGATTTTGTAAATTATTTTTTCACCACTAAGGCCCATGAGACTTGTAGTTTTTAAAAATGTTTTCATTTTTGATGAGAAGCTAAATAAAAGAATTTAATCGCCGGCAAACGAAAACCCGCGATTTCCCGTAAATCCCGGCTTGGCCCGTATAGTCAAAAGTATACAAAGAAAGTACCCAGGGAGTAAACTCATTTCCCGAACGATTTTTTAAATTATTTTTTCACCACTAAAACGCATGAGACTTGTAGTTGTCAAAAATGTTTTCATTTTTGATGAGACGCTTAATGAAAGAGGTTTAATCGCCGGCAAACGAAAACCCGCGATTTCCCGTAAATCCCGGCTTGGCCCGTATAGTCAAAAGTATACAAAGAAAGTACCCAGGGAGTAAACTCATTTCCCGAACGATTTTTTAAATTATTTTTTCACCACTAAAACGCATAAGACTTGTAGTTTTCAAAAATGTTTTCATTTTTGATGAGACGCTTAATGAAAGAGGTTTAATCGCCGGCAAACGAAATCCGGCGTTTTCCCGTAAATCCGGGGCTTGGCCCGTATAGTCGAATGTATACAAAGAAAGTACCCAGGGAGTAAACTCATTTCCCGAACGATTTTTTAAATTTTTTTTCACCACTAAAACGCATATGACTTGTAGTTTTCAAAAATGTTTTCATTTTTGATGAGACGCTTAATGAAAGAGGTTTAATCGCCGGAAAACGAAAACCCGCGATTTCCCGTAAATCCCGGGCTTGGCCCGTATAGTCGAATGTATACAAAGAAAGTACCCTGTGAGTAAACTCATTTCCAGAACGATTTTTTAAATTATTTTTTCACCACTAAAACGCATAAGACTTGTAGGTTTTAAAAATGTTTTCATTTTTGATGAGACGCTGAATAAAAGAAGTTTAATCGCCGGCAAACGAAAACCCGCGATTTCCCGTAAATCCCGGCTTGGCCCGTATAGTCAAAAGTATACAAAGAAAGTACCCAGGGAGTAAACTCATTTCCCGAACGATTTTTTATATTATTTTTTTACCACTAAAACGCATGAGACTTGTAGTTTTAAAAAATGTTTTCATTTTTGATGAGACGCTGAATAAAAGAAGTTTAATCACCGGAAAACGAAAACCCGCGATTTCCCGTAAATCCCGGGCTTGGCACGTATAATCGAATGTATACAAAGAAAGTACCCAGGGAGTAAACTCATTTCCCGAACGATTTTTTAATTTTTTTTTCACCACTAAAACGCATGAGACTTGTAGTTTTCAAAAATGTTTTCATTTTTGATGAGACGCTGAATAGAAGAAGTTTAATCGCCGGCAAACGAAAACCCGCGATTTCCCGTAAATCCCGGCTTGGCCCGTATAGTCAAAAGTATACAAAGAAAGTACCCAGGGAGTAAACTCATTTCCCGAACGATTTTTTAAATTATTTTTTGACCACTAAAACGCATGAGACTTGTAGTTGTCAAAAATGTTTTCATTTTTGATCAGACGCTTAATGAAAGAGGTTTAATCGCCGGCAAACGAAATCCGGCGTTTTCCCGTAAATCCGGGGCTTGGCCCGTATAGTTGAATGTATACAAAGAAAGTACCCAGGGAGTGAACTCATTTCCCGAACGATTTTTCAATTTTTTTTGTTCACCACTAAAACGCATGAGACTTGTAATTTTCAAAAATGTTTTCATTTTTGATGAGACGCTTAATGAAAGAGGTTTAATCGCCGGAAAACGAAAACCCGCGATTTCCCGTAAATCCCGGCTTGGCCCGTATAGTCAAAAGTATACAAAGAAAGTACCCAGGGAGTAAACTCATTTCCTGAACGATTTTTTAATTTTTTTTTTTCACCACTAAAACGCATGAGACTTGTAGTTTTCAAAAATGTTTTCATTTTTGATGAGACGCTGAATAAAAGAAGTTTAATCGCCGGCAAACGAAAACCCGCGATTTCCCGTAAATCCCGGCTTGGCCGGTATAGTCAAAAGTATACAAAGGAAGTACCCAGGGAGTAAACTCATTTCCCGAAGGATTTTTAAATTATTTTTTCACCACTAAAACGCATGAGACTTGTAGTTTTTAAAAATGTTTTCATTTTTGATGAGACGCTGAATAAAAGAAGTTTAATCGCCGGCAAACGAAAACCCGCGATTTCCCGTAAATCCCGGCTTGGCCCGTATAGTCAAAAGTATACAAAGAAAGTACCCAGGGAGTAAACTCATTTCCCGAACGATTTTTTAAATTATTTTTTCACCACTAAAACGCATGAGACTTGTAGTTGTCAAAAATGTTTTCATTTTTGATGAGACGCTTAATGAAAGAGGTTTAATCGCCGGCAAACGAAATCCGGCGTTTTCCCGTAATACCGGGGCTTGGCCCGTATAGTCGAATGTATACAAAGAAAGTACCCAGGGAGTAAACTCATTTCCCGAACGATTTTTTAAATTTTTTTTTCACCACTAAAACGCATGAGACTTGTACTTTTCAAAAATGTTTTCATTTTTGATGAGACGCTTAATGAAAGAGATTTAATCGCCGGCAAACGAAAACCCGCGATTTCCCGTAAATCCCGGGCTTGGCCCGTATAGTCGAATGTATACAAAGAAAGTACCATGTGAGTAAACTCATTTACCAGAACAATTTTTTAAATTATTTTTTCACCACTAAAACGCATAAGACTTGTAGGTTTTAAAAATGTTTTCATTTTTGATGAGACGCTGAATAAAAGAAGTTTAATCGCCGGCAAACGAAAACCCGCGATTTCCCGTATATCCCGGCTTGGCCCGTATAGTCAAAAGTATACAAAGAAAGTACCCAGGGAGTAAACTCATTTCCCGAACGATTTTTTAAATTATATTTTCACCACTAAAACGCATGAGACTTGTAGTTTTCAAAAATGTTTTCATTTTTGATGAGACGCTGAATAAAAGAAGTTTAATCGCCGGCAAACGAAAACCCGCGATTTCCCGTAAATCCCGGGCTTGGCACGTATAGTCGAATGTATACAAAGAAAGTACCCTGTGAGTAAACCCATTTCCAGAACGATTTTTTAAATTATTTTTTCACCACTAAAGCCCATGAGACTTGTAGTTTTTAAAAATGTTTTCATTTTTGATGAGACGCTGAATAAAAGAAGTTTAATCGCCGGCAAACGAAAACCCGCGATTTCCCGTAAATCCCGGCTTGGCCCGTATAGTCAAAAGTATACAAAGAAAGTACCCAGGGAGTAAACTCATTTCCCGAACGATTTTTTATATTATTTTTTTACCACTAAAACGCATGAGACTTGTAGTTTTCAAAAATGTTTTCATTTTTGATGAGACGCTGAATAAAAGAAGTTTAATCGCCGGAAAACGAAAACCCGCGATTTCCCGTAAATCCCGGGCTTGGCACGTATAGTCGAATGTATACAAAGAAAGTACCCAGGGAGTAAACTCATTTCCCGAACGATTTTTTAAATTTTTTTTTCACCACTAAAACGCATGAGACTTGTAGTTTTCAAAAATGTTTTCATTTTTGATGAGACGCTGAATAGAAGAAGTTTAATCGCCGGCAAACGAAAACCCGCGATTTCCCGTAAATCCCGGCTTGGCCCGTATAGTCAAAAGTATACAAAGAAAGTACCCAGGGAGTAAACTCATTTCCCGAACGATTTTTTAAATTATTTTTTGACCACTAAAACGCATGAGACTTGTAGTTGTCAAAATTGTTTTCATTTTTGATCAGACGCTTAATGAAAGAGGTTTAATCGCCGGCAAACGAAATCCGGCGTTTTCCCGTAAATCCGGGGCTTGGCCCGTATAGTTGAATGTATACAAAGAAAGTACCCAGGGAGTGAACTCATTTCCCGAACGATTTTTCAATTTTTTTTTTCACCACTAAAACGCATGAGACTTGTAATTTTCAAAAATGTTTTCATTTTTGATGAGACGCTTAATGAAAGAGGTTTAATCGCCGGAAAACGAAAACCCGCGATTTCCCGTAAATCCCGGCTTGGCCCGTATAGTCAAAAGTATACAAAGAAAGTACCCAGGGAGTAAACTCATTTCCCGAACGATTTTTTAATTTTTTTTTTCACCACTAAAACGCATGAGACTTGTAGTTTTCAAAAATGTTTTCATTTTTGATGAGACGCTGAATAAAAGAAGTTTAATCGCCGGCAAACGAAAACCCGCGATTTCCCGTAAATCCCGGCTTGGCCGGTATAGTCAAAAGTATACAAAGGAAGTACCCAGGGAGTAAACTCATTTCCCGAAGGATTTTTAAATTATTTTTTCACCACTAAAACGCATGAGACTTGTAGTTTTTAAAAATGTTTTCATTTTTGATGAGACGCTGAATAAAAGAAGTTTAATCGCCGGCAAACGAAAACCCGCGATTTCCCGTAAATCCCGGCTTGGCCCGTATAGTCAAAAGTATACAAAGAAAGTACCCAGGGAGTAAACTCATTTCCCTAACGATTTTTTAAATTATTTTTTCACCACTAAAACGCATGAGACTTGTAGTTGTCAAAAATGTTTTCATTTTTGATGAGACGCTTAATGAAAGAGGTTTAATCGCCGGCAAACGAAATCCAGCGTTTTCCCGTAAATCCGGGGCTTGGCCCGTATAGTCGAATGTATACAAAGAAAGTACCCAGGGAGTAAACTCATTTCCCGAACGATTTTTTAAATTTTTTTTTCACCACTAAAACGCATGAGACTTGTACTTTTTAAAAATGTTTTCATTTTTGATGAGACGCTTAATGAAAGAGGTTTAATCGCCGGCAAACGAAAACCCGCGATTTCCCGTAAATCCCGGGCTTGGCCCGTATAGTCGAATGTATACAAAGAAAGTACCATGTGAGTAAACTCATTTACCAGAACGATTTTTTAAATTATTTTTTCACCACTAAAACGCATAAGACTTGTAGGTTTTAAAAATGTTTTCATTTTTGATGAGACGCTGAATAAAAGAAGTTTAATCGCCGGCAAACGAAAACCCGCGATTTCCCGTAAATCCCGGCTTGGCCCGTATAGTCAAAAGTATACAAAGAAAGTACCCAGGGAGTAAACTCATTTCCCGAACGATTTTTTAAATTATTTTTTCACCACTAAAACGCATGAGACTTGTAGTTTTCAAAAATGTTTTCATTTTTGATGAGACGCTGAATAAAAGCAGTTTAATCGCCGGCAAACGAAAATCCGCGATTTCCCGTAAATCCCGGACTCGGCCCGTATAGTCAAAAGTATACAAAGAAAGTACCCAGGGAGTTAACTCATTTCCCGAACGATTTTTTAATTTATTTTTTCACCACTATAACGCATGAGACTTGTAGTTTTCAAAAATGTTTTCATTTTTGATGAGACGCTTAAAGAAAGAGGTTTAATCGCCGGCAAACGAAATCCGGCGTTTTCCCGTAAATCCGGGGCTTGGCCCGTATAGTCGAATGTATACAAAGAAAGTACCCAGGGAGTAAACTCATTTCCCGAACGATTTTTAAATTTTTTTTTCACCACTAAAACGCATGAGACTTGTAGTTTTCAAAAATGTTTTCATTTTTCATAAGACGCTTAATGAAAGAGGTTCAATCGCCGGAAAACGAAAACCCGCGATTTCCCGTAAATCCCGGGCTTGGCCGTATAGTCGAATGTATACAAAGAAAGTACCCTGTGAGTAAACTCATTTCCAGAACGATGTTTTAAATTATTTTTTCACCACTAAAACGCATAAGACTTGTAGTTTTCAAAAATGTTTTCATTTTTGATGAGACGCTGAATAAAAGCAGTTTAATCGCCGGCAAACGAAAATCCGCGATTTCCCGTAAATCCCGGACTCGGCCCGTATAGTCAAAAGTATACAAAGAAAGTACCCAGGGAGTTAACTCATTTCCCGAACGATTTTTTAATTTATTTTTTCACCACTATAACGCATGAGACTTGTAGTTTTCAAAAATGTTTTCATTTTTGATGAGACGCTTAAAAAAAGAGGTTTAATCGCCGGCAAACGAAATCCGGCGTTTTCCCGTAAATTCGGGGCTTGGCCCGTATAGTCGAATGTATACAAAGAAAGTACCCAGGGAGTAAACTCATTTCCCGAACGATTTTTAAATTTTTTTTTCACCACTAAAACGCATGAGACTTGTAGTTTTCAAAAATGTTTTCATTTTTCATAAGACGCTTAATGAAAGAGGTTCAATCGCCGGAAAACGAAAACCCGCGATTTCCCGTAAATCCCGGCTTGGCCCGTATAGTCAAAAGTATACAAAGAAAGTACCCAGGGAGTAAACTCATTTCCCGAACGATTTTTTAAATCATATTTTCACCACTAAAACGCATAAGACTTGTAGGTTTTAAAAATGTTTTCATTTTTGATGAGACGCTGAATAAAAGAAGTTTAATCGCCGGCAAACGAAAACCCGCGATTTCCCGTAAATCCCGGGCTTGGCACGTATAGTCGAATGTATACAAAGAAAGTACCCTGTGAGTAAACCCATTTCCAGAACAATTTTTTAAATTATTTTTTCACCACTAAAGCCCATGAGACTTGTAGTTTTTAAAAATGTTTTTATTTTTGATGAGACACTGAATAAAAGCAGTTTAATCGCCGGCAAACGAAAACCTGCGATTTCCCTAAATCCCGGACTCGGCCCGTATAGTCAAAAGTATACAAAGAAAGTACCCAGGGAGTAAACTCATTTCCAGATCGATTTTTTAAATTATTTTGTCACCACTAAGACGCATGAGACTTGAAGTTTTCAAAAATGTTTTCATTTTTGATGAGACGCTGAATAAAAGAAGTTTAATCGCCGCAAATGAAAACCCGCGATTTCCCGTAAATCCCGGCTTGGCCCGTAAAGAAAGTACTCAGGGAGTAAACTCATTTCCCGAACGATTTTTTAAATTATTCTTTCACCACTAAAACGCATGAGACTTGTAGTTTTCAAAAATGTTTTCATTTTTGATGAGACGCTGAATAAAAACAGTTTAATCGCCCGCAAACGAAAATCCGCGATTTCCCGTAAATCCCGGACTCGGCCTGTATAGTCAAAAGTATACAAAGAAAGTACCCAGGGAGTAAACTCATTTCCCGAACGATTTTTAAATTATTTTTTCACCACTAAAACGCATGAGACTTGTAGTTGTCAAAACTGTTTTCATTTTTGATGAGACGCTTCATGAAAGGGGTTTAATCGCCGGCAAACGAAATCCGGCGTTTTCCCGTAAATCCGGGGCTTGGCCTGTATAGTCGAATGTATACAAAGAAAGTACCCAGGGAGTAAACTCATTTCCCGAACGATTTTTTAAATTTTTTTTTCACCACTAAAACGCATGAGACTTGTAGTTTTCAAAAATGTTTTCATTTTTGATGAGACGCTGAATAAAAGCAGTTTAGTCGCCCGCAAACGAAAATCCGCGATTTCCCGTAAATCCCGGACTCGGCCTGTATAGTCAAAAGTATACAAAGAAAGTACCCAGGGAGTAAACTCATTTCCCGAACAATTTTTTAAATTATTTTTTTACCACTAAAACGCATGAGACTTGTAGTTGTCAAAACTGTTTTCATTTTTGATGAGACGCTTAATGAAAGGGTTTTAATCGCCGGCAAACGAAATCCGGCGTTTTCCCGTAAATCCGGGGCTTGGCACGTATAGCCGAATGTATACAAAGAAAGTACCCAGGGAGTAAACTCATTTCCCGAACGATTTTTTAAATTTTTTTTTCACCACTAAAACGCATGAGACTTGTAGTTTTCAAAAATGTTTTCATTTTTGATGAGACGCTGAATAAAAGAAGTTTAATTGCCGGCAAACGAAAACCCGCGATTTCCCGTAAATCCCGGCTTGGCCGTTATAGTCAAAAGTATACAAAGAAAGTACCCAGGGAGTAAACTCATTTCCGGAAGGATTTTTTAAATTATTTTTTTACCACTAAAACGCATGAGACTTGTAGTTGTCAAAAATGTTTTCATTTTTGATGAGACGCTTAATGAAAGAGGTTTAATCGCCGGGAAACGAAATCCGGCGTTTTCCCGTAAATCCGGGGCTTGGCCCGTATAGTCGAATGTATACAAAGGAAGTACCCAGGGAGTAAACTCATTTCCCGAACGATTTCTTAAATTTTTTTTTCACAACTAAAACGCATGAGACTTGTAGTTGTCAAAAATGTTTTCATTTTTGATGAGACGCTTAATGAAAGAGGTTTAATCGCCGGCAAACGAAATCCGGCGTTTTCCCGTAAATCCGGGGCTTGGCCCGTATAGTCGAATGTATACAAAGAAAGTACCCAGGGAGTAAACTCATTTCCCGAACGATTTCCTAAATTTTTTTTTCACAACTAAAACGCATGAGACTTGTAGTTTTCAAAAATGTTTTCATTTTTGATGAGACGCTTAATGAAAGAGGTTTAATCGCCGGAAAACGAAAACCCGCGATTTCCCGTAAATTCCGGGCTTGGCCCGTATAGTCGAATGTATACAAAGAAAGTACCCTGTGAGTAAACTCATTTCCAGAACGATTTTTTAAATTATTTTTTCACCACTAAAACGCATAAGACTTGTAGGTTTTAAAAATGTTTTTATTTTTGATGAGACGCTGAATAAAAGAAGTTTAATCGCCGGCAAACGAAAACCCGCGATTTCCCGTAAATCCCGGCTTGGCCCGTATAGTCGAATGTATACAAAGAAAGTACCCTGTGAGTAAACTCATTTCCAGAACGATTTTTTAAATTATTTTTTCACCACTAAAACGCATAAGACTTGTAGGTTTTAAAAATGTTTTTATTTTTGATGAGACGCTGAATAAAAGAAGTTTAATCGCCGACAAACGAAAACCCGCGATTTCCCGTAAATCCCGGCTTGGCCCGTATAGTCAAAAGTATACAAAGAAAGTACCCAGGGAGTAAACTCATTTCCCGAACGATTTTTTAAATTATTTTTTCACCACTAAAACGCATGAGACTTGTAGTTGTCAAAAATGTTTTCATTTTTGATGAGACGCTTAATGAAAGAGGTTTAATCGCCGGCAAACGAAATCCGGCGTTTTCCCGTAAATCTGGGGCTTGGCCCGTATAGTCAAATGTATACAAAGAAAGTACCCAGGGAGTAAACTCATTTCCCGAACGATTTTTAAATTTTTTTTTCACCACTAAAACGCATGAGACTTGTAGTTTTCAAAAATGTTTTCATTTTTCATAAGACGCTTGATGAAAGAGGTTCAATCGCCGGAAAACGAAAACCCGCGATTTCCCGTAAATCCCGGGCTTGGCCCGTATAGTCGAATGTATACAAAGAAAGTACCCTGTGAGTAAACTCATTTCCAGAACGATGTTTTAAATTATTTTTTCACCACTAAAACGCATAAGACTTGTAGGTTTTAAAAATGTTTTCATTTTTGATGAGACGCTGAATAAAAGAAGTTTAATCGCCGGCAAATGAAAACCCGCGATTTCCCGTAAATCCCGGCTTGGCCCGTATAGTCAAAAGAATACAAAGAAAGTACCCAGGGAGCAAACTCATTTCCCGAACGATTTTTTAAATCATATTTTCACCACTAAAACTCATGAGACTTGTAGTTTTCAAAAATGTTTTCATTTTTGATGAGACGCTGAATAAAAGAAGTTTAATCGCCGGCAAACGAAAACCCGCGATTTCCCGTAAATCCCGGGCTTGGCACGTATAGTCGAATGTATACAAAGAAAGTACCCTGTGAGTAAACCCATTTCCAGAAAAATTTTTTAAATTATTTTTTCACCACTAAAGCCCATGAGACTTGTAGTTTTTAAAAATGTTTTTATTTTTGATGAGACACTGAATAAAAGCAGTTTAATCGCCGGCAAACGAAAACCTGCGATTTCCCTAAATCCCGGACTCGGCCCGTATAGTCAAAAGTATACAAAGAAAGTACCCAGGGAGTAAACTCATTTCCAGATCGATTTTTTAAATTATTTTGTCACCACTAAGACGCATGAGACTTGAAGTTTTCAAAAATGTTTTCATTTTTGATGAGACGCTGAATAAAAGAAGTTTAATCGCCGCAAATGAAAACCCGCGATTTCCCGTAAATCCCGGCTTGGCCCGTAAAGAAAGTACTCAAGGAGTAAACTCATTTCCCGAACGATTTTTTAAATTATTCTTTCACCACTAAAACGCATGAGACTTGTAGTTTTCAAAAATGTTTTCATTTTTGATGAGACGCTGAATAAAAACAGTTTAATCGCCCGCAAACGAAAATCCGCGATTTCCCGTAAATCCCGGACTCGGCCTGTATAGTCAAAAGTATACAAAGAAAGTACCCAGGGAGTAAACTCATTTCCCGAACGATTTTTAAATTATTTTTTCACCACTAAAACGCATGAGACTTGTAGTTGTCAAAACTGTTTTCATTTTTGATGAGACGCTTCATGAAAGGGGTTTAATCGCCGGCAAACGAAATCCGGCGTTTTCCCGTAAATCCGGGGCTTGGCCTGTATAGTCGAATGTATACAAAGAAAGTACCCAGGGAGTAAACTCATTTCCCGAACGATTTCCTAAATTTTTTTTTCACAACTAAAACGCATGAGACTTGTAGTTTTCAAAAATGTTTTCATTTTTGATGAGACGCTTAATGAAAGAGGTTTAATCGCCGGAAAACGAAAACCCGCGATTTCCCGTAAATTCCGGGCTTGGCCCGTATAGTCGAATGTATACAAAGAAAGTACCCTGTGAGTAAACTCATTTCCAGAACGATTTTTTAAATTATTTTTTCACCACTAAAACGCATAAGACTTGTAGGTTTTAAAAATGTTTTTATTTTTGATGAGACGCTGAATAAAAGAAGTTTAATCGCCGGCAAACGAAAACCCGCGATTTCCCGTAAATCCCGGCTTGGCCCGTATAGTCAAAAGTATACAAAGAAAGTACCCAGGGAGTAAACTCATTTCCCGAACGATTTTTTAAATTATTTTTTCACCACTAAAACGCATGAGACTTGTAGTTGTCAAAAATGTTTTCATTTTTGATGAGACGCTTAATGAAAGAGGTTTAATCGCCGGCAAACGAAATCCGGCGTTTTCCCGTAAATCTGGGGCTTGGCCCGTATAGTCAAATGTATACAAAGAAAGTACCCAGGGAGTAAACTCATTTCCCGAACGATTTTTAAATTTTTTTTTCACCACTAAAACGCATGAGACTTGTAGTTTTCAAAAATGTTTTCATTTTTCATAAGACGCTTGATGAAAGAGGTTCAATCGCCGGAAAACGAAAACCCGCGATTTCCCGTAAATCCCGGGCTTGGCCCGTATAGTCGAATGTATACAAAGAAAGTACCCTGTGAGTAAACTCATTTCCAGAACGATGTTTTAAATTATTTTTTCACCACTAAAACGCATAAGACTTGTAGGTTTTAAAAATGTTTTCATTTTTGATGAGACGCTGAATAAAAGAAGTTTAATCGCCGGCAAATGAAAACCCGCGATTTCCCGTAAATCCCGGCTTGGCCCGTATAGTCAAAAGAATACAAAGAAAGTACCCAGGGAGCAAACTCATTTCCCGAACGATTTTTTAAATCATATTTTCACCACTAAAACGCATGAGACTTGTAGTTTTCAAAAATGTTTTCATTTTTGATGAGACGCTGAATAAAAGAAGTTTAATCGCCGGCAAACGAAAACCCGCGATTTCCCGTAAATCCCGGGCTTGGCACGTATAGTCGAATGTATACAAAGAAAGTACCCTGTGAGTAAACCCATTTCCAGAACAATTTTTTAAATTATTTTTTCACCACTAAAGCCCATGAGACTTGTAGTTTTTAAAAATGTTTTTATTTTTGATGAGACACTGAATAAAAGCAGTTTAATCGCCGGCAAACGAAAACCTGCGATTTCCCTAGATCCCGGACTCGGCCCGTATAGTCAAAAGTATACAAAGAAAGTACCCAGGGAGTAAACTCATTTCCAGATCGATTTTTTAAATTATTTTGTCACCACTAAGACGCATGAGACTTGAAGTTTTCAAAAATGTTTTCATTTTTGATGAGACGCTGAATAAAAGAAGTTTAATCGCCGCAAATGAAAACCCGCGATTTCCCGTAAATCCCGGCTTGGCCCGTAAAGAAAGTACTCAAGGAGTAAACTCATTTCCCGAACGATTTTTTAAATTATTCTTTCACCACTAAAACGCATGAGACTTGTAGTTTTCAAAAATGTTTTCATTTTTGATGAGACGCTGAATAAAAACAGTTTAATCGCCCGCAAACGAAAATCCGCGATTTCCCGTAAATCCCGGACTCGGCCTGTATAGTCAAAAGTATACAAAGAAAGTACCCAGGGAGTAAACTCATTTCCCGAACGATTTTTAAATTATTTTTTCACCACTAAAACGCATGAGACTTGTAGTTGTCAAAACTGTTTTCATTTTTGATGAGACGCTTCATGAAAGGGGTTTAATCGCCGGCAAACGAAATCCGGCGTTTTCCCGTAAATCCGGGACTTGGCCTGTATAGTCGAATGTATACAAAGAAAGTACCCAGGGAGTAAACTCATTTCCCGAACGATTTTTTAAATTTTTTTTTCACCACTAAAACGCATGAGACTTGTAGTTTTCAAAAATGTTTTCATTTTTGATGAGACGCTGAATAAAAGCAGTTTAGTCGCCCGCAAACGAAAATCCGCGATTTCCCGTAAATCCCGGACTCGGCCTGTATAGTCAAAAGTATACAAAGAAAGTACCCAGGGAGTAAACTCATTTCCCGAACAATTTTTTAAATTATTTTTTCACCACTAAAACGCATGAGACTTGTAGTTGTCAAAACTGTTTTCATTTTTGATGAGACGCTTAATGAAAGGGGTTTAATCGCCGGCAAACGAAATCCGGCGTTTTCCCGTAAATCCGGGGCTTGGCACGTATAGCCGAATGTATACAAAGAAAGTACCCAGGGAGTAAACTCATTTCCCGAACGATTTTTTAAATTTTTTTTTCACCACTAAAACGCATGAGACTTGTAGTTTTCAAAAATGTTTTCATTTTTGATGAGACGCTGAATAAAAGAAGTTTAATTGCCGGCAAACGAAAACCCGCGATTTCCCGTAAATCCCGGCTTGGCCGTTATAGTCAAAAGTATACAAAGAAAGTACCCAGGGAGTAAACTCATTTCCGGAAGGATTTTTTAAATTATTTTTTTACCACTAAAACGCATGAGACTTGTAGTTGTCAAAAATGTTTTCATTTTTGATGAGACGCTTAATGAAAGAGGTTTAATCGCCGGCAAACGAAATCCGGCGTTTTCCCGTAAATCCGGGGCTTGGCCCGTATAGTCGAATGTATACAAAGGAAGTACCCAGGGAGTAAACTCATTTCCCGAACGATTTCTTAAATTTTTTTTTCACAACTAAAACGCATGAGACTTGTAGTTTTCAAAAATGTTTTCATTTTTGATGAGACGCTTAATGAAAGAGGTTTAATCGCCGGAAAACGAAAACCCGCGATTTCCCGTAAATTCCGGGCTTGGCCCGTATAGTCGAATGTATACAAAGAAAGTACCCTGTGAGTAAACTCATTTCCAGAACGATTTTTTAAATTATTTTTTCACCACTAAAACGCATAAGACTTGTAGGTTTTAAAAATGTTTTTATTTTTGATGAGACGCTGAATAAAAGAAGTTTAATCGCCGGCAAACGAAAACCCGCGATTTCCCGTAAATCCCGGCTTGGCCCGTATAGTCGAATGTATACAAAGAAAGTACCCTGTGAGTAAACTCATTTCCAGAACGATTTTTTAAATTATTTTTTTACCACTAAAACGCATAAGACTTGTAGGTTTTAAAAATGTTTTTATTTTTGATGAGACGCTGAATAAAAGAAGTTTAATCGCCGACAAACGAAAACCCGCGATTTCCCGTAAATCCCGGCTTGGCCCGTATAGTCAAAAGTATACAAAGAAAGTACCCAGGGAGTAAACTCATTTCCCGAACGATTTTTTAAATTATTTTTTCACCACTAAAACGCATGAGACTTGTAGTTGTCAAAAATGTTTTCATTTTTGATGAGACGCTTAATGAAAGAGGTTTAATCGCCGGCAAACGAAATCCGGCGTTTTCCCGTAAATCCGGGGCTTGGCCCGTATAGTCAAATGTATACAAAGAAAGTACCCAGGGAGTAAACTCATTTCCCGAACGATTTCTTAAATTTTTTTTTCACAACTAAAACGCATGAGACTTGTAGTTTTCAAAAATGTTTTCATTTTTGATGAGACGCTTAATGAAAGAGGTTTAATCGCCGGAAAACGAAAACCCGCGATTTCCCGTAAATTCCGGGCTTGGCCCGTATAGTCGAATGTATACAAAGAAAGTACCCTGTGAGTAAACTCATTTCCAGAAAGATTTTTTAAATTATTTTTTCACCACTAAAACGCATAAGACTTGTAGTTTTCAAAAATGTTTTCATTTTTGATGAGACGCTGAATAAAAGAAGTTTAATCGCCGGTAAACGAAAACCCGCGATTTCCCGTAAATCCCGGGCTTGGCACGTATAGTCGAAAGTATACAAAGAAAGTACCCTGTGAGTAAACCCATTTCGCGAGCGTTTTTTTAAATTATTTTTTCACCACTAAAACGCATAAGACTTGTAGTTGTCAAAAATGTTTTCATTTTTGATGAGACGCTTAATGAAAGAGGTTTAATCGCCGGCAAACGAAATCCGGCGTTTTCCCGTAAATCCGGGGCTTGGCTTGTATAGTCGAATGTATACAAAGAAAGTACACAGGGAGTAAACTCATTTCCCGAACGATTTTTTAAATTTTTTTTTCACCACTAAAACGCATGAGACTTGTAGTTTTCAAAAATGTTTTCATTTTTGATGGGACGCTTAATGAAAGAGGTTTAATCGTCGGAAAACGAAAACCCGCGATTTCCCGTAAATCCCGGGCTTGGCCCGTATAGTCGAATGTATACAAAGAAAGTACCCTGTGAGTAAACTCATTACCAGAACGATTTTTTAAATTATTTTTTCACCACTAAAAAGCATAAGACTTGTAGGTTTTAAAAATGTTTTCATTTTTGATGAGACGCTGAATAAAAGAAGTTTAATCGCCGGCAAACGAAAACCCGCGATTTCCCGTAAATCCCGGCTTGGCCCGTATAGTCAAAAGTATACAAAGAAAGTACCCAGGGAGTAAACTCATTTCCCGAACGATTTTTTAAAATATTTTTTCACCACTAAAACGCAAGAGACTTGTAGTATTCAAAAATATTTTCATTTTTGATGAGACGCTGAATAAAAGAAGTTTAATCGCCGGCATACGAAAACCCGCGATTTCCCGTAAATCCCGGGCTTGGCACGTATAGTCGAATGTATACAAAGAAAGTACCCTGTGAGTAAACCCATTTCCAGAACGATTTTTTAAATTATTTTTTCACCACTAAAGCCCATAAGACTTGTAGTTTTTAAAAATGTTTTCATTTTTGATGAGACGCTGAAGAAAAGAAGTTTAATCGCCGGCAAACGAAATCCGGCGTTTTCCCGTAAATCCCCGCTTGGCCCGTATAGTCAAAAGTATACAAAGAAAGTACCCAGGGAGTAAACTCATTTCCCGAACGATTTTTTAAATTATTTTTTCACCACTAAAACGCATGAGACTTGTAGTTTTCAAAAATGTTTTCATTTTTGATGAGACGCTGAATAAAAGCAGTTTAATCGCCGGCAAACGAAAATCCGCGATTTCCCGTAAATCCTGGACTCGGCCCGTATAGTCGAAAGTATACAAAGAAAGTACCCTGTGAGTAAACTCATTTCCAGAACGATTTTTTAAATTATTTTTTCACCAATAAAACGCATAAGACTTGTAGGTTTTAAAAATGTTTTCATTTTTGATGAGACGCTGAATAAAAGAAGTTTAATCGCCGGCAAACGAAAACCCGCGATTTCCCGTAAATCCCGGCTTGGCCCGTATAGTCAAAAGTATACAAAGAAAGTACCCAGGGAGTAAACTCATTTCCCGAACGATTTTTTAAAATATTTTTTCACCACTAAAACGCAAGAGACTTGTAGTATTCAAAAATATTTTCATTTTTGATGAGACGCTGAATAAAAGAAGTTTAATCGCCGGCATACGAAAACCCGCGATTTCCCGTAAATCCCGGGCTTGGCACGTATAGTCGAATGTATACAAAGAAAGTACCCTGTGAGTAAACCCATTTCCAGAACGATTTTTTAAATTATTTTTTCACCACTAAAGCCCATAAGACTTGTAGTTTTTAAAAATGTTTTCATTTTTGATGAGACGCTGAAGAAAAGAAGTTTAATCGCCGGCAAACGAAAACCCTCGATTTCCCGTAAATCCCGGCTTGTCCCGTATAGTCAAAAGTATACAAAGAAAGTACCCAGGGAGTAAACTCATTTCGCGAACGATTTTTTAAATTATTTTTTCACCACTAAAACGCATGAGGCTTGTAGTTTTCAAAAATGTTTTCATTTTTGATGAGACGCTGAATAAAAGCAGTTTAATCGCCGGCAAACGAAAACCTGCGATTTCCCTAAATCCCGGACTCGGCCCGTATAGTTAAAAGTATACAAAGAAAGTACCCAGGGAGTAAACTCATTTCCAGATCGATTTTTTAAATTATTTTTTCACCACTAAAACGCATAAGACTTGTAGTTTTTAAAAATGTTTTCATTTTTGATGAGACGCTGAATAAAAGAAGTTTAATCGCCGGCAAACGAAAACCCGCGATTTCCCGTAAATCCCGGGCTTGGCCCGTATAGTCAAAAGTATACAAAGAAAGTACCCAGGGAGTAAACTCATTTCCCGAACGATTTTTTATATTATTTCTTTACCACTAAACGCATGAGACTTGTAGTTTTCAAAAATATTTTCATATTTGATGGGACGCTAAATAAAAGAAGTTTAATCGCCGGCGAACAAAAATCCGCGATTTCCCGTAAATCCCGGGCTTGGCCCGTATAGTCAAAAGTATACAAAGAAAGTACCCAGGGAGTAAACTCATTTCCCAAACGATTTTTTAAATTACTTTTTCACCACTAAAACGCATGAGACTTGTAGTTTTTAAAAATGTTTTCATTTTTGATAAGACGCTGAATAAAAGAAGTTTAATCGCCGGCAAACGAAAACCCGCGATTTCCCGTAAATCCCGGCTTGACCCGTATAGTCAAAAGTATACAAAAAAAGTACCCAGGGAGTAAACTCATTTCCCGAACGGTTTTTTATATTATTTTTTTACCACTAAACGCATGAGACTTGTAGTTTTCAAAAATGTTTTCATTTTTGATGAGACCCTTAATAAAAGAAGTTTAATCGATGGCAAACGAAAACCCGCGATTTCCCGTAAATCCCGGCTTGGCCCGTATAGTCAAAAGTATACAAAGAAAGTACCCAGGGAGTAAACTCATTTCCCGAACGATTTTTTAAAATATTTTTTCACCACTAAAACGCAAGAGACTTGTAGTATTCAAAAATATTTTCATTTTTGATGAGACGCTGAATAAAAGAAGTTTAATCGCCGGCATACGAAAACCCGCGATTTCCCGTAAATCCCGGGCTTGGCACGTATAGTCGAATGTATACAAAGAAAGTACCCTGTGAGTAAACCCATTTCCAGAACGATTTTTTAAATTATTTTTTCACCACTAAAGCCCATAAGACTTGTAGTTTTTAAAAATGTTTTCATTTTTGATGAGACGCTGAAGAAAAGAAGTTTAATCGCCGGCAAACGAAATCCGGCGTTTTCCCGTAAATCCCCGCTTGGCCCGTATAGTCAAAAGTATACAAAGAAAGTACCCAGGGAGTAAACTCATTTCCCGAACGATTTTTTAAATTATTTTTTCACCACTAAAACGCATGAGACTTGTAGTTTTCAAAAATGTTTTCATTTTTGATGAGAAGCTGAATAAAAGCAGTTTAATCGCCGGCAAACGAAAATCCGCGATTTCCCGTAAATCCTGGACTCGGCCCGTATAGTCGAAAGTATACAAAGAAAGTACCCTGTGAGTAAACTCATTTCCAGAACGATTTTTTAAATTATTTTTTCACCAATAAAACGCATAAGACTTGTAGGTTTTAAAAATGTTTTCATTTTTGATGAGACGCTGAATAAAAGAAGTTTAATCGCCGGCAAACGAAAACCCGCGATTTCCCGTAAATCCCGGCTTGGCCCGTATAGTCAAAAGTATACAAAGAAAGTACCCAGGGAGTAAACTCATTTCCCGAACGATTTTTTAAAATATTTTTTCACCACTAAAACGCAAGAGACTTGTAGTATTCAAAAATATTTTCATTTTTGATGAGACGCTGAATAAAAGAAGTTTAATCGCCGGCATACGAAAACCCGCGATTTCCCGTAAATCCCGGGCTTGGCACGTATAGTCGAATGTATACAAAGAAAGTACCCTGTGAGTAAACCCATTTCCAGAACGATTTTTTAAATTATTTTTTCACCACTAAAGCCCATAAGACTTGTAGTTTTTAAAAATGTTTTCATTTTTGATGAGACGCTGAAGAAAAGAAGTTTAATCGCCGGCAAACGAAAACCCTCGATTTCCCGTAAATCCCGGCTTGTCCCGTATAGTCAAAAGTATACAAAGAAAGTACCCAGGGAGTAAACTCATTTCGCGAACGATTTTTTAAATTATTTTTTCACCACTAAAACGCATGAGGCTTGTAGTTTTCAAAAATGTTTTCATTTTTGATGAGACGCTGAATAAAAGCAGTTTAATCGCCGGCAAACGAAAACCTGCGATTTCCCTAAATCCCGGACTCGGCCCGTATAGTTAAAAGTATACAAAGAAAGTACCCAGGGAGTAAACTCATTTCCAGATCGATTTTTTAAATTATTTTTTCACCACTAAAACGCATAAGACTTGTAGTTTTTAAAAATGTTTTCATTTTTGATGAGACGCTGAATAAAAGAAGTTTAATCGCCGGCAAACGAAAACCCGCGATTTCCCGTAAATCCCGGGCTTGGCCCGTATAGTCAAAAGTATACAAAGAAAGTACCCAGGGAGTAAACTCATTTCCCGAACGATTTTTTATATTATTTCTTTACCACTAAACGCATGAGACTTGTAGTTTTCAAAAATATTTTCATATTTGATGGGACGCTAAATAAAAGAAGTTTAATCGCCGGCGAACAAAAATCCGCGATTTCCCGTAAATCCCGGGCTTGGCCCGTATAGTCAAAAGTATACAAAGAAAGTACCCAGGGAGTAAACTCATTTCCCAAACGATTTTTTAAATTACTTTTTCACCACTAAAACGCATGAGACTTGTAGTTTTTAGAAATGTTTTCATTTTTGATAAGACGCTGAATAAAAGAAGTTTAATCGCCGGCAAACGAAAACCCGCGATTTCCCGTAAATCCCGGCTTGACCCGTATAGTCAAAAGTATACAAAAAAAGTACCCAGGGAGTAAACTCATTTCCCGAACGGTTTTTTATATTATTTTTTTACCACTAAACGCATGAGACTTGTAATTTTCAAAAATATTTTCATATTTGATGGGACGCTGAATAAAAGAAGTTTAATCGCCGGCAAACGAAAATCCGCGATTTGCCGTAAATCCCGGACTCGGCCCGTATAGTCAAAAGTATACAAAGAAAGTACCCAGGGAGTAAACTCATTTCCCGAACGATTTTTTAAATTATTTTTTCACCACTAAAACGCATGAGACTTGTAGTTTTCAAAAATGTTTTCATTTTTGATGAGACGCTGAATAAAAGAAGTTTAATCGCCGGCAAACGAAAACCCGCGATTTCCCGTAAATCCCAGGCTTGGCCCGTATTGTCAAAAGTATACAAAGAAAGTACCCAGGAAGTAAACTCATTTCCCGAACAATTTTTTAAATTACTTTTTCACCACTAAAACGCATGAGACTTGTAGTTTTTAAAAATGTTTTCATTTTTGATGAGACGCTGAATAAAAGAAGTTTAATCGCCGGCAAACGAAAACCCGCGATTTCCCGTAAATCCCGGGCTTGGCCCGTATAGTCAAAAGTATACAAAAAAAGTACCCAGGGAGTAAACTCATTTCCCGAACGGTTTTTTATATTATTTTTTTACCACTAAACGCATGAGACTTGTAGTTTTCAAAAATATTTTCATATTTGATGGGACGCTGAATAAAAGAAGTTTATTCGCCGGCAAACGAAAATCCGCGATTTGCCGTAAATCCCGGACTCGGCCCGTATAGTCAAAAGTATACAAAGAAAGTACCCAGGGAGTAAACTCATTTCCCGAACGATTTTTTAAATTATTTTTTCACCACTAAAACGCATGAGACTTGTAGTTTTCAAAAATGTTTTCATTTTTGATGAGACGCTGAATAAAAGAAGTTTAATCGCCGGCAAACGAAAACCCGCGATTTCCCGTAAATCCCAGGCTGGGCCCGTACTGTCAAAAGTATACAAAGAAAGTACCCAGGAAGTAAACTCACTTCCCGAACGATTTTATAAATTACTTTTTCACCACTAAAACGCATGAGACTTGTAGTTTTTAAAAATGTTTTCATTTTTGATGAGACGCTGAATAAAAGAAGTTTAATCGCCGGCAAACGAAAACCCGCGATTTCCCGTAAATCCCGGCTTGGCCCGTATAGTCAAAAGTATACAAAGAAAGTACCCAGGGAGTAAACTCATTTCCCGAACGATTTTTTAAATTATTTTTTCACCACTAAAACGCATGAGACTTGTAGTTTTCAAAAATGTTTTCATTTTTGATGAGACGCTGAATAAAGGCAGTTTAATCGCCGGCAAACGAAAACCTGCGATTTCCCTAAATCCCGGATTCGGTCCGTATAGTCAAAAGTATACAAAGAAAGTACCCAGGGAGTAAACGCATTTCCAGAACGATTTTTTAAATTATTATATCACCACTAAAACGCATAAGACTTGTAGTTTTTAAAAATGTTTTCATTTTAGATGAGACGCTGAATAAAAGCAGTTTAATCGCCGGCAAACGAAAACCCGCGATTTCCCGTAAATCCCGGGCTTGGCCCGTATAGTCAAAAGTTTACAAAGAAAGTACCCAGGGAGTAAACTCATTTCCCGAACGATTTTTTATATTATTTTTTTACCACTAAACGCATGAGACTTGTAGTTTTCAAAAATATTTTCATATTTGATGGGACGCTGAATAAAAGAAGTTTAATCGCCAGCAAACGAAAATCCGCAATTTCCCGTAAATCCCGGACTCGGCCCGTATACTCAAAAGTGTACAAAGAAAGTACCCAGGGAGTAAACTCATTTCCCGAACGATTTTTTAAATTACATTTTCACCACTAAAACGCATGAGACTTGTAGTTTTTAAAAATGTTTTCATTTTTGATGAGACGCTGAATAAAAGAAGTTTAATCGCCGGCAAACGAAAACCTGCGATTTCCCGTAAATCCTGGACTCGGCCCGTATAGTCAAAAGTATACAAAGAAAGTACCCAGGGAGTAAATTCATTTCCAGAACGATTTTTTAAATTATTTTTTCACCACTAAAACGCATAAGACTTGTAGTTTTTAAAAATGTTTTCATTTTTGATGAGACGCTGAATACAAGAAGTTTAATCGCCGGCAAACGAAAACCTGCGTTTTCCCGTAAATCCTGGACTCGGCCCGTATAGTCAAAAGTGTACAAAGAAAGTACCCAGGGAGTAAACTCATTTCCCAAACGATTTTTTAAATTATTATTTCACCACTAAAGCCCATGAGACTTGTAGTTTTTAAAAATGTTTTCATTTTTGATGAGACGCTGAATAAAAGCAGTTTAATCGCCCGCAAACGAAATCCCGCGATTTCCCGTAAATCCTGGACTCGGCCCGTATAGTCAAAAGTATACAAAGAAAGTACCCAGGGAGTAAATTCATTTCCCAAACGATTTTTTAAATTATTATTTCACCACTAAAACGCATGAGACTTGTAGTTTTCAAGAATGTTTTCATTTTTGATGAGACGCTGAATAAAAGCAGTTTAATCGGCGGCAAACGAAAACCCGCGATTTCCCGTAAATCCCGGGCTTGGCACGTATAGTCGAATGTATACAAAGAAAGTACCCAGGGAGTAAACTCATTTCCAGAACGATTTTTTAAATTATTTTTTCACCACTAAAACGCATAAGACTTGTAGTTTTTAAAAATGTTTTCATTTTTGATGAGACGCCGAATAAAAGAAGTTTAATCGCCCGCAAACGAAATCCCGCGATTTCCCGTAAATCCCGGCTTGGCCCGTATAGTCAAAAGTATACAAAGAAAGTACCCAAGGAGTAAACTCATTTCCCGAACGATTTTTTAAATTATTTTTTCACCACTAAAACGCATGAGACTTGTAGTTTTCAAGAATGTTTTCATTTTTGATGAGACGCTGAATAAAAGCAGTTTAATCGCCGGCAAACGAAAACCCGCGATTTCCCGTAAATCCCAGGCTTGGCACGTATAGTCGAATGTATACAAAGAAAGTACCCTGTGAGTAAACTCATTTCCAGAACGATTTTTTAAATTATTTTTTCACCACTAAAACGCATAAGACTTGTAGTTTTTAAAAATGTTTTCATTTTTGATGAGACGCTGAAGAAAAGAAGTTTAATCGCCGGCAAACGAAAACCCTCGATTTCCCGTAAATCCCGGCTTGTCCCGTATAGTCAAAAGTATACAAAGAAAGTACCCAGGGAGTAAACTCATTTCGCGAACGATTTTTTAAATTATTTTTTCACCACTAAAACGCATGAGACTTGTAGTTTTCAAAAATGTTTTCATTTTTGATGAGACGCTGAATAAAAGCAGTTTAATCGCCGGCAAACGAACACCTGCGATTTCCCTAAATCCCGGACTCGGCCCGTATAGTCAAAAGTATACAAAGAAAGTACCCAGGAAGTAAACTCATTTCCCGAACGTTTTTTTAAATTATTTTTTCACCACTAAAACGCATGAGACTTGTAGTTTTCAAAAATGTTTTCATATTTGATGGGACGCTGAATAAAAGAAGTTTAATCGCCGGCAAACGAAAATCCGCGATTTGCCGTAAATCCCGGACTCGGCCCGAATAGTCAAAAGTATACAAAGAAAGTACCCAGGAAGTAAACTCATTTCCCGAACGTTTTTTTAAATTATTTTTTCACCACTAAAACGCATGAGACTTGTAGTTTTCAAAAATGTTTTCATTTTTGATGAGACGCTGAATAAAAGCAGTTTAATCGCCGGCAAACGAAAACCTGCGATTTCCCTAAATCCCGGACTCGGCCCGTATAGTTAAAAGTATACAAAGAAAGTACCCAGGGAGTAAACTCATTTCCAGATCGATTTTTTAAATTATTTTTTCACCACTAAAACGCATAAGACTTGTAGTTTTTAAAAATGTTTTCATATTTGATGGGACGCTGAATAAAAGAAGTTTAATCGCCGGCAAACGAAAATCCGCGATTTGCCGTAAATCCCGGACTCGGCCCGAATAGTCAAAAGTATACAAAGAAAGTACCCAGGAAGTAAACTCATTTCCCGAACGTTTTTTTAAATTATTTTTTCACCACTAAAACGCATGAGACTTGTAGTTTTCAAAAATGTTTTCATTTTTGATGAGACGCTGAATAAAAGAAGTTTAATCGCCGGCAAACGAAAACCCGCGATTTCCCGTAAATCCCAGGCTTGGCCCGTATTGTCAAAAGTATACAAAGAAAGTACCCAGGAAGTAAACTCATTTCCCGAACGATTTTTTAAATTACTTTTTCACCACTAAAACGCATGAGACTTGTAGTTTTTAAAAATGTTTTCATTTTTGATGAGACGCTGAATAAAAGAAGTTTAATCGCCGGCAAACGAAAACCCGCGATTTCCCGTAAATCCCGGGCTTGGCCCGTATAGTCAAAAGTATACAAAAAAAGTACCCAGGGAGTAAACTCATTTCCTGAACGGTTTTTTATATTATTTTTTTACCACTAAACGCATGAGACTTGTAGTTTTCAAAAATATTTTCATATTTGATGGGACGCTGAATAAAAGAAGTTTATTCGCCGGCAAACGAAAATCCGCGATTTGCCGTAAATCCCGGACTCGGCCCGTATAGTCAAAAGTATACAAAGAAAGTACCCAGGGAGTAAACTCATTTCCCGAACGATTTTTTAAATTATTTTTTCACCACTAAAACGCATGAGACTTGTAGTTTTCAAAAATGTTTTCATTTTTGATGAGACGCTGAATAAAAGAAGTTTAATCGCCGGCAAACGAAAACCCGCGATTTCCCGTAAATCCCAGGCTTGGCCCGTATTGTCAAAAGTATACAAAGAAAGTACCCAGGAAGTAAACTCACTTCCCGAACGATTTTTTAAATTACTTTTTCACCACTAAAACGCATGAGACTTGTAGTTTTTAAAAATGTTTTCATTTTTGATGAGACGCTGAATAAAAGAAGTTTAATCGCCGGCAAACGAAAACCCGCGATTTCCCGTAAATCCCGGCTTGGCCCGTATAGTCAAAAGTATACAAAGAAAGTACCCAGGGAGTAAACTCATTTCCCGAACGATGTTTTAAATTATTTTTTCACCACTAAAACGCATGAGACTTGTAGTTTTCAAAAATGTTTTCATTTTTGATGAGACGCTGAATAAAGGCAGTTTAATCGCCGGCAAACGAAAACCTGCGATTTCCCTAAATCCCGGATTCGGCCCGTATAGTCAAAAGTATACAAAGAAAGTACCCAGGGAGTAAACGCATTTCCAGAACGATTTTTTAAATTATTATTTCACCACTAAAACGCATAAGACTTGTAGTTTTTCAAAATGTTTTCATTTTTGATGAGACGCTGAATAAAAGCAGTTTAATCGCCGGCAAACGAAAACCCGCGATTTCCCGTAAATCCCGGGCTTGGCCCGTATAGTCAAAAGTTTACAAAGAAAGTACCCAGGGAGTAAACTCATTTCCCGAACGATTTTTTATATTACTTTTTTACCACTAAACGCATGAGACTTGTAGTTTTCAAAAATATTTTCATATTTGATGGGACGCTGAATAAAAGAAGTTTAATCGCCAGCAAACGAAAATCCGCAATTTCCCGTAAATCCCGGACTCGGCCCGAATAGTCAAAAGTATACAAAGAAAGTACCCAGGAAGTAAACTCATTTCCCGAACGTTTTTTTAAATTATTTTTTCACCACTAAAGCGCATGAGACTTGTAGTTTTCAAAAATGTTTTCATTTTTGATGAGACGCTGAATAAAAGAAGTTTAATCGCCGGCAAACGAAAACCCGCGATTTCCCGTAAATCCCAGGCTTGGCCCGTATTGTCAAAAGTATACAAAGAAAGTACCCAGGAAGTAAACTCATTTCCCGAACGATTTTTTAAATTACTTTTTCACCACTAAAACGCATGAGACTTGTAGTTTTTAAAAATGTTTTCAATTTTGATGAGACGCTGAATAAAAGAAGTTTAATCGCCGGCAAACGAAAACCCGCGATTTCCCGTAAATCCCGGGCTTGGCCCGTATAGTCAAAAGTATACAAAAAAAGTACCCAGGGAGTAAACTCATTTCCTGAACGGTTTTTTATATTATTTTTTTACCACTAAACGCATGAGACTTGTAATTTTCAAAAATATTTTCATATTTGATGGGACGCTGAATAAAAGAAGTTTAATCGCCGGCAAACGAAAATCCGCGATTTGCCGTAAATCCCGGACTCGGCCCGTATAGTCAAAAGTATACAAAGAAAGTACCCAGGGAGTAAACTCATTTCCCGAACGATTTTTTAAATTATTTTTTCACCACTAAAACGCATGAGACTTGTAGTTTTCAAAAATGTTTTCATTTTTGATGAGACGCTGAATAAAAGAAGTTTAATCGCCGGCAAACGAAAACCCGCGATTTCCCGTAAATCCCAGGCTTGGCCCGTATTGTCAAAAGTATACAAAGAAAGTACCCAGGAAGTAAACTCATTTCCCGAACGATTTTTTGAATTACTTTTTCACCACTAAAACGCATGAGACTTGTAGTTTTTAAAAATGTTTTCATTTTTGATGAGACGCTGAATAAAAGAAGTTTAATCGCCGGCAAACGAAAACCCGCGATTTCCCGTAAATCCCGGGCTTGGCCGTATAGTCAAAAGTATACAAAAAAAGTACCCAGGGAGTAAACTCATTTCCTGAACGGTTTTTTATATTATTTTTTTACCACTAAACGCATGAGACTTGTAGTTTTCAAAAATATTTTCATATTTGATGGGACGCTGAATAAAAGAAGTTTATTCGCCGGCAAACGAAAATCCGCGATTTGCCGTAAATCCCGGACTCGGCCCGTATAGTCAAAAGTATACAAAGAAAGTACCCAGGGAGTAAACTCATTTCCCGAACGATTTTTTAAATTATTTTTTCACCACTAAAACGCATGAGACTTGTAGTTTTCAAAAATGTTTTCATTTTTGATGAGACGCTGAATAAAAGAAGTTTAATCGCCGGCAAACGAAAACCCGCGATTTCCCGTAAATCCCAGGCTTGGCCCGTATTGTCAAAAGTATACAAAGAAAGTACCCAGGAAGTAAACTCACTTCCCGAACGATTTTTTAAATTACTTTTTCACCACTAAAACGCATGAGACTTGTAGTTTTTAAAAATGTTTTCATTTTTGATGAGACGCTGAATAAAAGAAGTTTAATCGCCGGCAAACGAAAACCCGCGATTTCCCGTAAATCCCGGCTTGGCCCGTATAGTCAAAAGTATACAAAGAAAGTACCCAGGGAGTAAACTCATTTCCCGAACGATTTTTTAAATTATTTTTTCACCACTAAAACGCATGAGACTTGTAGTTTTCAAAAATGTTTTCATTTTTGATGAGACGCTGAATAAAGGCAGTTTAATCGCCAGCAAACGAAAACCTGCGATTTCCCTAAATCCCGGATTCGGCCCGTATAGTCAAAAGTATACAAAGAAAGTACCCAGGGAGTACACGCATTTCCAGAACGATTTTTTAAATTATTATTTCACCACTAAAACGCATAAGACTTGTAGTTTTTAAAAATGTTTTCATTTTTGATGAGACGCTGAATAAAAGCAGTTTAATCGCCGGCAAACGAAAACCCGCGATTTCCCGTAAATCCCGGGCTTGGCCCGTATAGTCAAAAGTTTACAAAGAAAGTACCCAGGGAGTAAACTCATTTCCCGAACGATTTTTTATATTATTTTTTTACCACTAAACGCATGAGACTTGTAGTTTTCAAAAATATTTTCATATTTGATGGGACGCTGAATAAAAGAAGTTTAATCGCCAGCAAACGAAAATCCGCAATTTCCCGTAAATCCCGGACTCGGCCCGTATACTCAAAAGTGTACAAAGAAAGTACCCAGGGAGTACATTCATTTCCCGAACGATTTTTTAAATTACATTTTCACCACTAAAACGCATGAGACTTGTAGTTTTTAAAAATGTTTTCATTTTTGATGAGACGCTGAATAAAAGAAGTTTAATCGCCGGCAAACGAAAACCTGCGATTTCCCGTAAATCCTGGACTCGGCCCGTATAGTCAAAAGTATACAAAGAAAGTACCCAGGGAGTAAATTCATTTCCAGAACGATTTTTTAAATTATTTTTTCACCACTAAAACGCATAAGACTTGTAGTTTTTAAAAATGTTTTCATTTTTGATGAGACGCTGAATAAAAGAAGTTTAATCGCCGGCAAACGAAAACCCGCGATTTCCCGTAAATCCCGGGCTTGGCCGTATAGTCAAAAGTATACAAAAAAAGTACCCAGGGAGTAAACTCATTTCCTGAACGGTTTTTTATATTATTTTTTTACCACTAAACGCATGAGACTTGTAGTTTTCAAAAATATTTTCATATTTGATGGGACGCTGAATAAAAGAAGTTTATTCGCCGGCAAACGAAAATCCGCGATTTGCCGTAAATCCCGGACTCGGCCCGTATAGTCAAAAGTATACAAAGAAAGTACCCAGGGAGTAAACTCATTTCCCGAACGATTTTTTAAATTATTTTTTCACCACTAAAACGCATGAGACTTGTAGTTTTCAAAAATGTTTTCATTTTTGATGAGACGCTGAATAAAAGAAGTTTAATCGCCGGCAAACGAAAACCCGCGATTTCCCGTAAATCCCAGGCTTGGCCCGTATTGTCAAAAGTATACAAAGAAAGTACCCAGGAAGTAAACTCACTTCCCGAACGATTTTTTAAATTACTTTTTCACCACTAAAACGCATGAGACTTGTAGTTTTTAAAAATGTTTTCATTTTTGATGAGACGCTGAATAAAAGAAGTTTAATCGCCGGCAAACGAAAACCCGCGATTTCCCGTAAATCCCGGCTTGGCCCGTATAGTCAAAAGTATACAAAGAAAGTACCCAGGGAGTAAACTCATTTCCCGAACGATTTTTTAAATTATTTTTTCACCACTAAAACGCATGAGACTTGTAGTTTTCAAAAATGTTTTCATTTTTGATGAGACGCTGAATAAAGGCAGTTTAATCGCCAGCAAACGAAAACCTGCGATTTCCCTAAATCCCGGATTCGGCCCGTATAGTCAAAAGTATACAAAGAAAGTACCCAGGGAGTACACGCATTTCCAGAACGATTTTTTAAATTATTATTTCACCACTAAAACGCATAAGACTTGTAGTTTTTAAAAATGTTTTCATTTTTGATGAGACGCTGAATAAAAGCAGTTTAATCGCCGGCAAACGAAAACCCGCGATTTCCCGTAAATCCCGGGCTTGGCCCGTATAGTCAAAAGTTTACAAAGAAAGTACCCAGGGAGTAAACTCATTTCCCGAACGATTTTTTATATTATTTTTTTACCACTAAACGCATGAGACTTGTAGTTTTCAAAAATATTTTCATATTTGATGGGACGCTGAATAAAAGAAGTTTAATCGCCAGCAAACGAAAATCCGCAATTTCCCGTAAATCCCGGACTCGGCCCGTATACTCAAAAGTGTACAAAGAAAGTACCCAGGGAGTACATTCATTTCCCGAACGATTTTTTAAATTACATTTTCACCACTAAAACGCATGAGACTTGTAGTTTTTAAAAATGTTTTCATTTTTGATGAGACGCTGAATAAAAGAAGTTTAATCGCCGGCAAACGAAAACCTGCGATTTCCCGTAAATCCTGGACTCGGCCCGTATAGTCAAAAGTATACAAAGAAAGTACCCAGGGAGTAAATTCATTTCCAGAACGATTTTTTAAATTATTTTTTCACCACTAAAACGCATAAGACTTGTAGTTTTTAAAAATGTTTTCATTTTTGATGAGACGCTGAATACAAGAAGTTTAATCGCCGGCAAACGAAAACCTGCGTTTTCCCGTAAATCCTGGACTCGGCCCGTATAGTCAAAAGTGTACAAAGAAAGTACCCAGGGAGTAAACTCATTTCCCAAACGATTTTTTAAATTATTATTTCACCACTAAAGCCCATGAGACTTGTAGTTTTTAAAAATGTTTTCATTTTTGATGAGACGCTGAATAAAAGAAGTTTAATCGCCGGCAAACGAAAACCTGCGATTTCCCGTAAATCCTGGACTCGGCCCGTATAGTCAAAAGCATTGAAAGAAAGTACCCAGGGAGTAAACTCATTTCCCAAACGATTTTTTAAATTATTATTTCACCACTAAAACGCATGAGACTTGTAGTTTTCAAGAATGTTTTCATTTTTGATGAGACGCTGAATAAAAGCAGTTTAATCGGCGGCAAACGAAAACCCGCGATTTTCCGTAAATCCCGGGCTTGGCACGTATAGTCGAATGTATACAAAGAAAGTACCCTGTGAGTAAACTCATTTCCAGAACGATTTTTTAAATTATTTTTTCACCACTAAAACGCATAAGACTTGTAGTTTTTAAAAATGTTTTCATTTTTGATGAGACGCCGAATAAAAGAAGTTTAATCGCCCGCAAACGAAATCCCGCGATTTCCCGTAAATCCCGGCTTGGCCCGTATAGTCAAAAGTATACAAAGAAAGTACCCAAGGAGTAAACTCATTTCCCGAACGATTTTTTAAATTATTTTTTCACCACTAAAACGCATGAGACTTGTAGTTTTCAAGAATGTTTTCATTTTTGATGAGACGCTGAATAAAAGCAGTTTAATCGCCGGCAAACGAAAACCCGCGATTTCCCGTAAATCCCAGGCTTGGCACGTATAGTCGAATGTATACAAAGAAAGTACCCTGTGAGTAAACTCATTTCCAGAACGATTTTTCAAATTATTTTTTCACCACTAAAACGCATAAGACTTGTAGTTTTTAAAAATGTTTTCATTTTTGATGAGACGCCGAATAAAAGAAGTTTAATCGCCGGCAAACAAAATCCGGCGATTTCCCGTAAATCCCGGCTTGGCCCGTATAGTCAAAAGTATACAAAGAAAGTACCCAGGGAGTAAACTCATTTCCCGAACGATTTTTTAAATTATTTTTTCACCACTAAAACGCATAAGACTTGTAGTTTTTAAAAATGTTTTCATTTTTGATGAGACGCCGAATAAAAGAAGTTTAATCGCCGGCAAACGAAAACCCGCGATTTCTCGTAAATCCCGGGCTTGGCCCGTATAGTCAAAAGTATACAAAGAAAGTACCCAGGGAGTAAACTCATTTCCCGAACGATTTTTTAAATTATTTTTCACCACTAAAACGCATGAGACTTGTAGTTTTTAAAAATGTTTTCATTTTTGATGAGACGCTGAATAAAAGAAATTTAATCGCCGGCAAACGGAAATCCGCGATTTCCCGTAAATCCCGGACTCAGCCCGTATAGTTAAAAGTATACAAGGAAAGTACCCAGTGAGTAAACTCATTTCCCGAACGAATTTTTAAATTATTTTTTCACCACTAAAACGTATGAGACTTGTAGTTTTCAAAAATGTTTTCATTTTTGATGAGACGCTGAATAAAAGAAGTTTAATCGCCGGCAAAAGAAAACCTGTGATTTCCCTTAAATCTCGGACTCGGCCCGTATAGTCAAAAGTATACAAAGAAAGTACCCAGGGAGTAAACTCATTTCCAGAACGATTTTTTAAATTATTTTTTCACCACTAAAACGCATAAGACTTGTAATTTTCAAAAATATTTTCATATTTGATGGGACGCTGAATAAAAGAAGTTTAATCGCCGGCAAACGAAAATCCGCGATTTGCCGTAAATCCCGGACTCGGCCCGTATAGTCAAAAGTATACAAAGAAAGTACCCAGGGAGTAAACTCATTTCCCGAACGATTTTTTAAATTATTTTTTCACCACTAAAACGCATGAGACTTGTAGTTTTCAAAAATGTTTTCATTTTTGATGAGACGCTGAATAAAAGAAGTTTAATCGCCGGCAAACGAAAACCCGCGATTTCCCGTAAATCCCAGGCTTGGCCCGTATTGTCAAAAGTATACAAAGAAAGTACCCAGGAAGTAAACTCATTTCCCGAACGATTTTTTAAATTACTTTTTCACCACTAAAACGCATGAGACTTGTAGTTTTTAAAAATGTTTTCATTTTTGATGAGACGCTGAATAAAAGAAGTTTAATCGCCGGCAAACGAAAACCCGCGATTTCCCGTAAATCCCGGGCTTGGCCGTATAGTCAAAAGTATACAAAAAAAGTACCCAGGGAGTAAACTCATTTCCTGAACGGTTTTTTATATTATTTTTTTACCACTAAACGCATGAGACTTGTAGTTTTCAAAAATATTTTCATATTTGATGGGACGCTGAATAAAAGAAGTTTATTCGCCGGCAAACGAAAATCCGCGATTTGCCGTAAATCCCGGACTCGGCCCGTATAGTCAAAAGTATACAAAGAAAGTACCCAGGGAGTAAACTCATTTCCCGAACGATTTTTTAAATTATTTTTTCACCACTAAAACGCATGAGACTTGTAGTTTTCAAAAATGTTTTCATTTTTGATGAGACGCTGAATAAAAGAAGTTTAATCGCCGGCAAACGAAAACCCGCGATTTCCCGTAAATCCCAGGCTTGGCCCGTATTGTCAAAAGTATACAAAGAAAGTACCCAGGAAGTAAACTCACTTCCCGAACGATTTTTTAAATTACTTTTTCACCACTAAAACGCATGAGACTTGTAGTTTTTAAAAATGTTTTCATTTTTGATGAGACGCTGAATAAAAGAAGTTTAATCGCCGGCAAACGAAAACCCGCGATTTCCCGTAAATCCCGGCTTGGCCCGTATAGTCAAAAGTATACAAAGAAAGTACCCAGGGAGTAAACTCATTTCCCGAACGATTTTTTAAATTATTTTTTCACCACTAAAACGCATGAGACTTGTAGTTTTCAAAAATGTTTTCATTTTTGATGAGACGCTGAATAAAGGCAGTTTAATCGCCAGCAAACGAAAACCTGCGATTTCCCTAAATCCCGGATTCGGCCCGTATAGTCAAAAGTATACAAAGAAAGTACCCAGGGAGTACACGCATTTCCAGAACGATTTTTTAAATTATTATTTCACCACTAAAACGCATAAGACTTGTAGTTTTTAAAAATGTTTTCATTTTTGATGAGACGCTGAATAAAAGCAGTTTAATCGCCGGCAAACGAAAACCCGCGATTTCCCGTAAATCCCGGGCTTGGCCCGTATAGTCAAAAGTTTACAAAGAAAGTACCCAGGGAGTAAACTCATTTCCCGAACGATTTTTTATATTATTTTTTTACCACTAAACGCATGAGACTTGTAGTTTTCAAAAATATTTTCATATTTGATGGGACGCTGAATAAAAGAAGTTTAATCGCCAGCAAACGAAAATCCGCAATTTCCCGTAAATCCCGGACTCGGCCCGTATACTCAAAAGTGTACAAAGAAAGTACCCAGGGAGTAAACTCATTTCCCGAACGATTTTTTAAATTACATTTTCACCACTAAAACGCATGAGACTTGTAGTTTTTAAAAATGTTTTCATTTTTGATGAGACGCTGAATAAAAGAAGTTTAATCGCCGGCAAACGAAAACCTGCGATTTCCCGTAAATCCTGGACTCGGCCCGTATAGTCAAAAGTATACAAAGAAAGTACCCAGGGAGTAAATTCATTTCCAGAACGATTTTTTAAATTATTTTTTCACCACTAAAACGCATAAGACTTGTAGTTTTTAAAAATGTTTTCATTTTTGATGAGACGCTGAATACAAGAAGTTTAATCGCCGGCAAACGAAAACCTGCGTTTTCCCGTAAATCCTGGACTCGGCCCGTATAGTCAAAAGTGTACAAAGAAAGTACCCAGGGAGTAAACTCATTTCCCAAACGATTTTTTAAATTATTATTTCACCACTAAAGCCCATGAGACTTGTAGTTTTTAAAAATGTTTTCATTTTTGATGAGACGCTGAATAAAAGAAGTTTAATCGCCGGCAAACGAAAACCTGCGATTTCCCGTAAATCCTGGACTCGGCCCGTATAGTTAAAAGCATTGAAAGAAAGTACCCAGGGAGTAAACTCATTTCCCAAACGATTTTTTAAATTATTTTTTCACCACTAAAACGCATGAGACTTGTAGTTTTCAAGAATGTTTTCATTTTTGATGAGACGCTGAATAAAAGCAGTTTAATCGCCGGCAAACGAAAACCCGCGATTTCCCGTAAATCCCAGGCTTGGCACGTATAGTCGAATGTATACAAAGAAAGTACCCTGTGAGTAAACTCATTTCCAGAACGATTTTTCAAATTATTTTTTCACCACTAAAACGCATAAGACTTGTAGTTTTTAAAAATGTTTTCATTTTTGATGAGACGCCGAATAAAAGAAGTTTAATCGCCGGCAAACAAAATCCGGCGATTTCCCGTAAATCCCGGCTTGGCCCGTATAGTCAAAAGTATACAAAGAAAGTACCCAGGGAGTAAACTCATTTCCCGAACGACTTTTTAAATTATTTTTTCACCACTAAAACGCATAAGACTTGTAGTTTTTAAAAATGTTTTCATTTTTGATGAGACGCCGAATAAAAGAAGTTTAATCGCCGGCAAACGAAAACCCGCGATTTCTCGTAAATCCCGGGCTTGGCCCGTATAGTCAAAAGTATACAAAGAAAGTACCCAGGGAGTAAACTCATTTCCCGAACGATTTTTTAAATTATTTTTCACCACTAAAACGCATGAGACTTGTAGTTTTTAAAAATGTTTTCATTTTTGATGAGACGCTGAATAAAAGAAATTTAATCGCCGGCAAACGGAAACCCGCGATTTCCCGTAAATCCCGGACTCAGCCCGTATAGTTAAAAGTATACAAGGAAAGTACCCAGTGAGTAAACTCATTTCCCGAACGATTTTTTATATTATTTTTTTACCACTAAACGCATGAGACTTGTAGTTTTCAAAAATATTTTCATATTTGATGGGACGCTGAATAAAAGAAGTTTAATCGCCAGCAAACGAAAATCCGCAATTTCCCGTAAATCCCGGACTCGGCCCGTATACTCAAAAGTGTACAAAGAAAGTACCCAGGGAGTAAACTCATTTCCCGAACGATTTTTTAATTACATTTTCACCACTAAAACGCATGAGACTTGTAGTTTTTAAAAATGTTTTCATTTTTGATGAGACGCTGAATAAAAGAAGTTTAATCGCCGGCAAACGAAAACCTGCGATTTCCCGTAAATCCTGGACTCGGCCCGTATAGTCAAAAGTATACAAAGAAAGTACCCAGGGAGTAAATTCATTTCCAGAACGATTTTTTAAATTATTTTTTCACCACTAAAACGCATAAGACTTGTAGTTTTTAAAAATGTTTTCATTTTTGATGAGACGCTGAATACAAGAAGTTTAATCGCCGGCAAACGAAAACCTGCGTTTTCCCGTAAATCCTGGACTCGGCCCGTATAGTCAAAAGTGTACAAAGAAAGTACCCAGGGAGTAAACTCATTTCCCAAACGATTTTTTAAATTATTATTTCACCACTAAAGCCCATGAGACTTGTAGTTTTTAAAAATGTTTTCATTTTTGATGAGACGCTGAATAAAAGAAGTTTAATCGCCGGCAAACGAAAACCTGCGATTTCCCGTAAATCCTGGACTCGGCCCGTATAGTCAAAAGCATTGAAAGAAAGTACCCAGGGAGTAAACTCATTTCCCAAACGATTTTTTAAATTATTATTTCACCACTAAAACGCATGAGACTTGTAGTTTTCAAGAATGTTTTCATTTTTGATGAGACGCTGAATAAAAGCAGTTTAATCGGCGGCAAACGAAAACCCGCGATTTTCCGTAAATCCCGGGCTTGGCACGTATAGTCGAATGTATACAAAGAAAGTACCCTGTGAGTAAACTCATTTCCAGAACGATTTTTTAAATTATTTTTTCACCACTAAAACGCATAAGACTTGTAGTTTTTAAAAATGTTTTCATTTTTGATGAGACGCCGAATAAAAGAAGTTTAATCGCCCGCAAACGAAATCCCGCGATTTCCCGTAAATCCCGGCTTGGCCCGTATAGTCAAAAGTATACAAAGAAAGTACCCAAGGAGTAAACTCATTTCCCGAACGATTTTTTAAATTATTTTTTCACCACTAAAACGCATGAGACTTGTAGTTTTCAAGAATGTTTTCATTTTTGATGAGACGCTGAATAAAAGCAGTTTAATCGCCGGCAAACGAAAACCCGCGATTTCCCGTAAATCCCAGGCTTGGCACGTATAGTCGAATGTATACAAAGAAAGTACCCTGTGAGTAAACTCATTTCCAGAACGATTTTTCAAATTATTTTTTCACCACTAAAACGCATAAGACTTGTAGTTTTTAAAAATGTTTTCATTTTTGATGAGACGCCGAATAAAAGAAGTTTAATCGCCGGCAAACAAAATCCGGCGATTTCCCGTAAATCCCGGCTTGGCCCGTATAGTCAAAAGTATACAAAGAAAGTACCCAGGGAGTAAACTCATTTCCCGAACGATTTTTTAAATTATTTTTTCACCACTAAAACGCATAAGACTTGTAGTTTTTAAAAATGTTTTCATTTTTGATGAGACGCCGAATAAAAGAAGTTTAATCGCCGGCAAACGAAAACCCGCGATTTCTCGTAAATCCCGGGCTTGGCCCGTATAGTCAAAAGTATACAAAGAAAGTACCCAGGGAGTAAACTCATTTCCCGAACGATTTTTTAAATTATTTTTCACCACTAAAACGCATGAGACTTGTAGTTTTTAAAAATGTTTTCATTTTTGATGAGACGCTGAATAAAAGAAATTTAATCGCCGGCAAACGGAAACCCGCGATTTCCCGTAAATCCCGGACTCAGCCCGTATAGTTAAAAGTATACAAGGAAAGTACCCAGTGAGTAAACTCATTTCCCGAACGAATTTTTAAATTATTTTTTCACCACTAAAACGTATGAGACTTGTAGTTTTCAAAAATGTTTTCATTTTTGATGAGACGCTGAATAAAAGAAGTTTAATCGCCGGCAAAAGAAAACCTGTGATTTCCCTTAAATCTCGGACTCGGCCCGTATAGTCAAAAGTATACAAAGAAAGTACCCAGGGAGTAAACTCATTTCCAGAACGATTTTTTAAATTATTTTTTCACCACTAAAACGCATAAGACTTGTAGTTTTTAAAAATGTTTTCATTTTTGATGAGACGCTGAATAAAAGAAGTTTAATCGCCGGCAAACGAAAACCTGCGATTTCCCGTAAATCCTGTCACTAAAACGCATGAGACTTGTAGTTTTCAAAAATGTTTTCATTTTTGATGAGACGCTGAATAAGAGAAGTTTAATCGCTGGCAAACGTAAACCCGCGATTTCCCGTAAATCCCGGGCTTGGCCCGTATAGTCAAAAGTATACAAAGAAAGTACCCAGGGAGTAAACTCATTTCCTGAACGATTTTTTAAATTACTTTTTCACCACTAAAACGCATGAGACTTGTAGTTTTTAAAAATATTTTCATTTTTGATGAGACGCTGAATAAAAGAAGTTTAATCGCCGGCAAACGAAATCCCGCGTTTTCCTGTAAATCCCGGGCTTGGCCCGTATAGTCAAAAGTATACAAAGAAAGTACCCAGGGAGTAAACTCATTTCCCGAACGATTTTTTAAATTTTTTTTTCACCACTAAAACGCATGAGACTTGTAGTTTTCAAAAATGTTTTCATTTTTGATGAGACGCTGAATAAAAGAAGTTTAATCGCCGGCAAACGAAAACCCGCTATTTCCCGTAAATCCCGGCTTGGCCCGTATAGTCAAAAGTATACAAAGAAAGTACCCAGGGAGTAAACTCATTTCCCGAACGATTTTTTAAATTATTTTTTCACCACTAAAACGCATGAGACTTGTAGTTTTCAAAAATGTTTTCATTTTTGATGAGACGCTGAATAAAAGCAGTTTAATCGCCGGCAAACGAAATCCCGCGTTTTCCCGTAAATCCGGGGCTTGGCCCGTATAGTCGAATGTATACAAAGAAAGTACCCAGGGAGTAAACTCATTTCACGAACGATTTTTTAAATTTTTTTTTCACCACTAAAACGCATGAGACTTGTAGTTTTCAAAAGTGTTTTCATTTTTGATGAGACGCTTAATGAAAGAGGTTTAATCGCCGGAAAACGAAAACCCGCGATTTCCCGTAAATCCCGGGCTTGGCCCGTATAGTCGAATGTATACAAAGAAAGTACCCAGGGAGTAAACTCATTTCCCGAACGATTTTTTAAATTACTTTTTCACCACTAAAACGCATGAGACTTGTAGTTTTTAAAAATGTTTTCATTTTTGATGAGACGCTGAATAAAAGAAGTTTAATCGCCGGCAAACGAAATCCCGCGTTTTCCTGTAAATCCCGGGCTTGGCCCGTATAGTCAAAAGTATACAAAGAAAGTACCCAGGGAGTAAACTCATTTCCCGAACGATTTTTTAAATTTTTTTTTCACCACTAAAACGCATGAGACTTGTAGTTTTCAAAAATGTTTTCATTTTTGATGAGACGCTGAATAAAAGAAGTTTAATCGCCGGCAAACGAAAACCCGCTATTTCCCGTAAATCCCGGCTTGGCCCGTATAGTCAAAAGTATACAAAGAAAGTACCCAGGGAGTAAACTCATTTCCCGAACGATTTTTTAAATTATTTTTCCACCACTAAAACGCATGAGACTTGTAGTTTTCAAAAATGTTTTCATTTTTGATGAGACGCTGAATAAAAGAAGTTTAATCGCCGGCAAACGAAAACCCGCGATTTCCCGTAAATCCCGGGCTTGGCCCGTATAGTCAAAAGTATACAAAGAAAGTACCCAGGGAGTAAACTCATTTCCCGAACGATTTTTTAAATTACTTTTTCACCACTAAAACGCATGAGACTTGTAGTTTTTAAAAATGTTTTCATTTTTGATGAGACGCTGAATAAAAGAAGTTTAATCGCCGGCAAACGAAAACCTGCGATTTCCCGTAAATCCTGGACTCGGCCCGTATAGTCAAAAGTATACAAAGAAAGTACCCAGGGAGTAAACTCATTTCCCAAACGATTTTTTAAATTATTATTTCACCACTAAAACGCATGAGACTTGTAGTTTTCAAGAATGTTTTCATTTTTGATGAGACGCTGAATAAAAGAAGTTTAATCGCCGGCAAACGAAATCCCGCGTTTTCCGTTAAATCCCGGGCTTGGCCCGTATAGTCAAAAGTATTCAAAGAAAGTACCCAGGGAGTAAACTCATTTCCCGAACGATTTTTTAAATTTTTTTTTCACCACTAAAACGCATGAGACTTGTAGTTTTCAAAAATGTTTTCATTTTTGATGAGACGCTGAATAAAAGAAGTTTAATCGCCGGCAAACAAAAACCCGCTCTTTCCCGTAAATCCCGGCTTGGCCCGTATAGTCAAAAGTATACAAAGAAAGTACCCAGGGAGTAAACTCATTTCCCGAACGATTTTTTAAATTATTTTTTCACCACTAAAACGCATGAGACTTGTAGTTTTCAAAAATGTTTTCATTTTTGATGAGACGCTAAATAAAAGAAGTTTAATCGCCGGCAAACGAAAACCCGCCATTTCCCGTAAATCCCGTGCTTGGCCCGTATAGTCAAAAGTATACAAAGAAAGTACCCAGGGAGTAAACTCATTTCCCGAACGATTTTTTAAATTACTTTTTCACCCACTAAAACGCATGAGACTTGTAGTTTTTAAAAATGTTTTCATTTTTGATGAGACGCTAAATAAAAGAAGTTTAATCGCCGGCAAACGAAAACCCGCCATTTCCCGTAAATCCCGGGCTTGGCCCGTATAGTCAAAAGTATACAAAGAAAGTACCCAGGGAGTAAACTCATTTCCCAAACGATTTTTTAAATTACTTTTTCACCACTAAAACGCATGAGACTTGTAGTTTTCAAAAATGTTTTCATTTTTGATGAGACGCTGAATAAAAAAAGTTTAATCGCCGGCAAACGAAAACCCGCGATTTCCCGTAAATCCCGGGCTTGGCCCGTATAGTCAAAAGTATACAAAGAAAGTACCCAGGGAGTAAACTCATTTCCCGAACGATTTTTTAAATTACTTTTTCACCACTAAAACGCATGAGACTTGTAGTTTTTCAAAATGTTTTCATTTTTGATGAGACGCTGAATAAAAGAAGTTTAATCGCCGTCAAACGAAAACCCGCGATTTCCCGTAAATCCCGGCTTGGCCCGTATAGTCAAAAGTATACAAAGAAAGTACCCAGGGAGTAAACTCATTTCCCGAACGATTTTTTAAATTACTTTTTCACCACTAAAACGCATGAGACTTGTAGTTTTTAAAAATGTTTTCATTTTTGATGAGACGCTGAATAAAAGAAGTTTAATCGCCGGCAAACGAAAACCTGCGATTTCCCGTAAATCCTGGACTCGGCCCGTATAGTCAAAAGTATACAAAGAAAGTACCCAGGGAGTAAACTCATTTCCAGAACGATTTTTTAAATTATTTTTTCACCACTAAAACGCATTTAAAAATGTTTTCATTTTTGATGAGACGCTGAATAAAAGAAGTTTAATCGCCGGCAAACGAAAACCCGCGGTTTCCCGTAAATCCCGGGCTTGGCACGTATAGTCGAATGTATACAAAGAAAGTACCCTGTGAGTAAACTCATTTCTGGAACGATTTTTTAAATTATTTTTTCACCACTAAAACGCATAAGACTTGTAGTTTTTAAAAATGTTTTCATTTTTGATGAGACGCTGAATAAAAGAAGTTTAATCGCCGGCAAACGAAAACCCGCCATTTCCCGTAAATCCCGGGCTTGGCCCGTATAGTCAAAAGTATACAAAAAAAGTACCCAGGGAGTAAACTCATTTCCCGAACGATTTTTTATATTATTTTTTTACCACTAAACGCATGAGACTTGTAGTTTTTAAAAAGGTTTTCATTTTTGATGAGACGCTAAATAAAAGCAGTTTAATCGCCGGCAAACGAAAACCTGCGATTTCCCTAAATCCCGGACTCGGCCCGTATAGTCAAAAGTATACAAAGAAAGTACCCAGGGAGTAAACTCATTTCCAGAACGATTTTTTAAACTATTTTTTCACCACTAAAACGCATAAGACTTGTAGTTTTTAAAAATGTTTTCATTTTTGATGAGACGCTGAATAAATGAAGTTTAATCGCCGGCAAACGAAAACCCGCGATTTCCCGTAAATCCCGTGCTTGGCCCGTATAGTCAAAAGTTTACAAAGAAAGTACCCAGGGAGTAAACTCATTTCCCGAACGAATTTTTATATTATTTTTTTACCACTAAACGCATGAGACTTGTAGTTTTCAAAAATATTTTCATTTTTGATGGGACGCTGAATAAAAGAAGTTTAATCGCCGGCAAACTAAAATCCGCGATTTCCTGTAAATCCCGGACTCGGTCCGTATAGTCAAAAGTATACAAAGAAAGTACCCAGGGAGTAAACTCATTTCCCGAAGGATTTTTTAAATTACTTTTTCACCACTAAAACGCATGAGACTTGTAGTTTTTAAAAATGTTTTCATTTTTGATGAGACGCTGAATAAAAGAAGTTTAATCGCCGGCAAACGAAAACCTGCGATTTCCCGTAAATCCTGGACTCGGCCCGTATAGTCAAAAGTATACAAAGAAAGTACCCAGGGAGTAAACTCATTTCCAGAACGATTTTTTATATTATTTTTTCACCACTAAAACGCATTTAAAAATGTTTTCATTTTTGATGAGACGCTGAATAAAAGAAGTTTAATCGCCGGCAAACGAAAACCCGCGATTTCCCGTAAATCCCGGGCTTGGCACGTATAGTCGAATGTATACAAAGAAAGTACCCTGTGAGTAAACTCATTTCTGGAACGATTTTTTAAATTATTTTTTCACCACTAAAACGCATAAGACTTGTAGTTTTTAAAAATGTTTTCATTTTTGATGAGACGCTGAATAAAAGAAGTTTAATCGCCGGGAAACGAAAACCCGCGATTTCCCGTAAATTCCGGCTTGGCCCGTATAGTCAAAAGTATACAAAGAAAGTACCAAGGAAGTAAACTCATTTCCCGAACGATTTTTTAAATTATTTTTTCAACACTAAAACGCATGAGACTTGTAGTTTTTAAAAATGTTTTCATTTTTGATGAGACGCTGAATAAAAGCAGTTTAATCGCCGGCAAACGAAAACCTGCGATTTCCCGTAAATCCCGGACTCGGCCCGTATAGTCAAAAGTATACAAAGAAAGTACCCAGGGAGTAAACTTATTTCCCGAACGATTTTTTAAATTATTTTTTCACCACTAAAACGCATGAGACTTGTAGTTTTCAACAATGTTTTCATTTTTGATGAGACGCTGAATAAAAGAAGTTTAATCGCCGGCAAACGAAAACCCGCGATTTCCCGTAAATCCCGGGCTTGGCCCGTATAGTCAAAAGTATGCAAAGAAAGTACCCAGGGAGTAAACTCATTTCCCGAACGATTTTTTAAATTACTTTTTCACTACTAAAACGCATGAGACTTGTAGTTTTTAAAAATGTTTTCATTTTTGATGAGACGCTAAATAAAAGAAGTTTAATCGCCGGCAAACGAAAACCCGCGATTTCCCGTAAATCCCGGGCTTGGCCCGTATAGTCAAAAGTATACAAAGAAAGTACCCAGGGAGTAAACTCATTTCCCGAACGATTTTTTAAATTACTTTTTCACCACTAAAACGCATGGGACTTGTAGTTTTCAAAAATGTTTTCATTTTTGATGAGACGCTGAATAAAAAAAGTTTAATCGCCGGCAAACGAAAACCCGCGATTTCCCGTAAATCCCGGGCTTGGCCCGTATAGTCAAAAGTATACAAAGAAAGTACCCAGGGAGTAAACTCATTTCCCGAACGATTTTTTAAATTACTTTTTCACCACTAAAACGCATGAGACTTGTAGTTTTTAAAAATGTTTTCATTTTTGATGAGACGCTGAATAAAAGAAGTTTAATCGCCGGCAAACGAAAACCGGCGATTTCCCGTAAATCCCGGCTTGGCCCGTATAGTCAAAAGTATACAAAGAAAGTACCCAGGGAGTAAATTCATTTCCCGAACGATTTTTCAAATTATTTTTTCACCACTAAAACGCATGAGACTTGTAGTTTTCAAAAATGTTTTCATTTTTGATGAGACGCTGAATAAAAGAAGTTTAATCGCCGGCAAACGAAAACCCGCGATTTCCTGTAAATCCCGGGCTTGGCCCGTATAGTCAAAAGTATACAAAGAAAGTACCCAGGAAGTAAACTCATTTCCCGAACGATTTTTTAAATTACTTTTTCACCACTAAAACGCATGAGACTTGTAGTTTTTAAAAATGTTTTCATTTTTGATGAGACGCTGAATAAAAGAAGTTTAATCGCCGGCAAACGAAAACCTGCGATTTTCCGTAAATCCTGGACTCGGCCCGTATAGTCAAAAGTATACAAAGAAAGTACCCAGGGAGTAAACTCATTTCCCAAACGATTTTTTAAATTATTATTTCACCACTAAAACGCATGAGACTTGTAGTTTTCAAGAATGTTTTCATTTTTGATGAGACGCTGAATAAAAGAAGTTTAATCGCCGGCAAACGAAATCCCGCGTTTTCCGGTAAATCCCGGGCTTGGCCCGTATAGTCAAAAGTATACAAAGAAAGTACCCAGGGAGTAAACTCATTTCCCGAACGATTTTTTAAATTTTTTTTTCACCACTAAAACGCATGAGACTTGTAGTTTTCAAAAATGTTTTCATTTTTGATGAGACGCTGAATAAAAGAAGTTTAATCGCCGGCAAACGAAAACCCGCTATTTCCCGTAAATCCCGGCTTGGCCCGTATAGTCAAAAGTATACAAAGAAAGTACCCAGGGAGTAAACTCATTTCCCGAACGATTTTTTAAATTACTTTTTCACCCACTAAAACGCATGAGACTTGTAGTTTTTAAAAATGTTTTCATTTTTGATGAGACGCTGAATAAAAGCAGTTTAATCGCCGGCAAACGAAAACCCGCCATTTCCCGTAAATCCCGGGCTTGGCGCGTATAGTCAAAAGTATACAAAGAAAGTACCCAGGGAGTAAACTCATTTCTGGAACGATTTTTTAAATTATTTTTTCACCACTAAAACGCATAAGACTTGTAGTTTTTAAAAATGTTTTCATTTTTGATGAGACGCTGAATAAAAGAAGTTTAATCGCCGGGAAACGAAAACCCGCGATTTCCCGTAAATTCCGGCTTGGCCCGTATAGTCAAAAGTATACAAAGAAAGTACCAAGGAAGTAAACTCATTTCCCGAACGATTTTTTAAATTATTTTTTCACCACTAAAACGCATGAGACTTGTAGTTTTTAAAAATGTTTTCATTTTTGATGAGACGCTGAATAAAAGCAGTTTAATCGCCGGCAAACGAAAACCTGCGATTTCCCGTAAATCCCGGACTCGGCCCGTATAGTCAAAAGTATACAAAGAAAGTACCCAGGGAGTAAACTTATTTCCCGAACGATTTTTTAAATTATTTTTTCACCACTAAAACGCATGAGACTTGTAGTTTTCAACAATGTTTTCATTTTTGATGAGACGCTGAATAAAAGAAGTTTAATCGCCGGCAAACGAAAACCCGCGATTTCCCGTAAATCCCGGGCTTGGCCCGTATAGTCAAAAGTATGCAAAGAAAGTACCCAGGGAGTAAACTCATTTCCCGAACGATTTTTTAAATTACTTTTTCACTACTAAAACGCATGAGACTTGTAGTTTTTAAAAATGTTTTCATTTTTGATGAGACGCTAAATAAAAGAAGTTTAATCGCCGGCAAACGAAAACCCGCGATTTCCCGTAAATCCCGGGCTTGGCCCGTATAGTCAAAAGTATACAAAGAAAGTACCCAGGGAGTAAACTCATTTCCCGAACGATTTTTTAAATTACTTTTTCACCACTAAAACGCATGGGACTTGTAGTTTTCAAAAATGTTTTCATTTTTGATGAGACGCTGAATAAAAAAAGTTTAATCGCCGGCAAACGAAAACCCGCGATTTCCCGTAAATCCCGGGCTTGGCCCGTATAGTCAAAAGTATACAAAGAAAGTACCCAGGGAGTAAACTCATTTCCCGAACGATTTTTTAAATTACTTTTTCACCACTAAAACGCATGAGACTTGTAGTTTTTAAAAATGTTTTCATTTTTGATGAGACGCTGAATAAAAGAAGTTTAATCGCCGGCAAACGAAAACCGGCGATTTCCCGTAAATCCCGGCTTGGCCCGTATAGTCAAAAGTATACAAAGAAAGTACCCAGGGAGTAAATTCATTTCCCGAACGATTTTTCAAATTATTTTTTCACCACTAAAACGCATGAGACTTGTAGTTTTCAAAAATGTTTTCATTTTTGATGAGACGCTGAATAAAAGAAGTTTAATCGCCGGCAAACGAAAACCCGCGATTTCCTGTAAATCCCGGGCTTGGCCCGTATAGTCAAAAGTATACAAAGAAAGTACCCAGGAAGTAAACTCATTTCCCGAGCGATTTTTTAAATTACTTTTTCACCACTAAAACGCATGAGACTTGTAGTTTTTAAAAATGTTTTCATTTTTGATGAGACGCTGAATAAAAGCAGTTTAATCGCCGGCAAACGAAAACCTGCGATTTCCCGTAAATCCCGGACTCGGCCCGTATAGTCAAAAGTATACAAAGAAAGTACCCAGGGAGTAAACCTAATTCCCGAACGATTTTTTAAATTATTTTTTCACCACTAAAACGCATGAGACTTGTAGTTTTCAACAATGTTTTCATTTTTGATGAGACGCTGAATAAAAGAAGTTTAATCGCCGGCAAACGAAAACCCGCGATTTCCCGTAAATCCCGGGCTTGGCCCGTATAGTCAAAAGTATGCAAAGAAAGTACCCAGGGAGTAAACTCATTTCCCGAACGATTTTTTAAATTACTTTTTCACTACTAAAACGCATGAGACTTGTAGTTTTTAAAAATGTTTTCATTTTTGATGAGACGCTAAATAAAAGAAGTTTAATCGCCGGCAAACGAAAACCCGCGATTTCCCGTAAATCCCGGGCTTGGCCCGTATAGTCAAAAGTATACAAAGAAAGTACCCAGGGAGTAAACTCATTTCCCGCACGATTTTTTAAATTACTTTTTCACCACTAAAACGCATGGGACTTGTAGTTTTCAAAAATGTTTTCATTTTTGATGAGACGCTGAATAAAAAAAGTTTATTCGCCGGCAAACGAAAACCCGCGATTTTCCGTAAATCCCGGGCTTGGCCCGTATAGTCAAAAGTATACAAAGAAAGTACCCAGGGAGTAAACTCATTTCCCGAACGATTTTTTAAATTACTTTTTCACCACTAAAACGCATGAGACTTGTAGTTTTTAAAAATGTTTTCATTTTTGATGAGACGCTGAATAAAAGAAGTTTAATCGCCGGCAAACGAAAACCCGCGATTTCCCGTAAATCCCGGCTTGGCCTGTATAGTCAAAAGTATACAAAGAAAGTACCCAGGGAGTAAACTCATTTCCCGAACGATTTTTCAAATTATTTTTTCACCACTAAAACGCATGAGACTTGTAGTTTTCAAAAATGTTTTCATTTTTGATGAGACGCTGAATAAAAGAAGTTTAATCGCCGGCAAACGAAAACCCGCGATTTCCTGTAAATCCCGGGCTTGGCCCGTATAGTCAAAAGTATACAAAGAAAGTACCCAGGAAGTAAACTCATTTCCCGAACGATTTTTTAAATTACTTTTTCACCACTAAAACGCATGAGACTTGTAGTTTTTAAAAATGTTTTCATTTTTGATGAGACGCTGAATAAAAGAAGTTTAATCGCCGGCAAACGAAAACCTGCGATTTTCCGTAAATCCTGGACTCGGCCCGTATAGTCAAAAGTATACAAAGAAAGTACCCAGGGAGTAAACTCATTTCCCAAACGATTTTTTAAATTATTATTTCACCACTAAAACGCATGAGACTTGTAGTTTTCAAGAATGTTTTCATTTTTGATGAGACGCTGAATAAAAGAAGTTTAATCGCCGGCAAACGAAATCCCGCGTTTTCCGGTAAATCCCGGGCTTGGCCCGTATAGTCAAAAGTATACAAAGAAAGTACCCAGGGAGTAAACTCATTTCCCGAACGATTTTTTAAATTTTTTTTTCACCACTAAAACGCATGAGACTTGTAGTTTTCAAAAATCTGTTCATTTTTGATGAGACGCTGAATAAAAGAAGTTTAATCGCCGGCAAACGAAAACCCGCTATTTCCCGTAAATCCCGGCTTGGCCCGTATAGTCAAAAGTATATAAAGAAAGTACCCAGGGAGTAAACTCATTTCCCGAACGATTTTTTAAATTATTTTTTCACCACTAAAACGCATGAGACTTGTAGTTTTCAAAAATGTTTTCATTTTTGATGAAACGCTGAATAAAAGAAGTTTAATCGCCGGCAAACGAAAACCCGCGATTTCCCGTAAATCCCGGGCTTGGCCCGTATAGTCAAAAGTGTACAAAGAAAGTACCCAGGGAGTAAACTCATTTCCCGAACGATTTTTTAAATTACTTTTTCACCCACTAAAACGCATGAGACTTGTAGTTTTTAAAAATGTTTTCATTTTTGATGAGACGCTGAATAAAAGCAGTTTAATCGCCGGCAAACGAAAACCCGCCATTTCCCGTAAATCCCGGGCTTGGCCCGTATAGTCAAAAGTATACAAAGCAAGTACCCAGGGAGTAAACTTATTTCCCAAACGATTTTTTAAATTATTTTTTCACCACTAAAACGCATGAGACTTGTAGTTTTCAACAATGTTTTCATTTTTGATGAGACGCTAAATAAAAGAAGTTTAATCGCCAACAAACGAAAACCCGCGATTTCCCGTAAATCCCGGGCTTGGCCCGTATAGTCAAAAGTATACAAAGAAAGTACCCAGGGAGTAAACTCATTTCCCGAACGATTTTTTAAATTACTTTTTCACCACTAAAACGCATGAGACTTGTAGTTTTCAAAAATGTTTTCATTTTTGATGAGACGCTGAATAAAAGAAGTTTAATCGCCGGGAAACGAAAATCCGCGATTTCCCGTAAATCCCGGGCTTGGCCCGTATAGTCAAAAGTATACAAAGAAAGTACCCAGGGAGTAAACTCATTTCCCGAACGATTTTTTAAATTACTTTTTCACCACTAAAACGCATGAGACTTGTAGTTTTTAAAAATGTTTTCATTTTTGATGAGACGCTGAATAAAAGAAGTTTAATCGCCGGCAAACGAAATCCCGCGTTTTCCTGTAAATCCCGGGCTTGGCCCGTATAGTCAAAAGTATACAAAGAAAGTACCCAGGGAGTAAACTCATTTCCCGAACGATTTTTTAATTTTTTTTTTCACCACTAAAACGCATGAGACTTGTAGTTTTTAAAAATGTTTTCATTTTTGATGAGACGCTGAATAAAAGAAGTTTAATCGCCGGCAAACGAATACCCGCTATTTCCCGTAAATCCCGGCTTGGCCAGTATAGTCAAAAGTATACAAAGAAAGTACCCAGGGAGTAAACTCATTTCCCGAACGATTTTTTAAATTATTTTTTCACCACTAAAACGCATGAGACTTGTAGTTTTCAAAAATGTTTTCATTTTTGATGAGACGCTGAATAAAAGAAGTTTAATCGCCGGCAAACGAAAACCGGCGATTTCCCGTAAATCCCGGGCTTGGCCCGTATAGTCAAAAGTATACAAAGAAAGTACCCAGGGAGTAAACTATTTTCCCGAACGATTTTTTAAATTACTTTTTCACCACTAAAACGCATGAGACTTGTAGTTTTTAAAAATGTTTTCATTTTTGATGAGACGCTGAATAAAAGAAGTTTAATCGCCGGCAAACGAAAACCTGCGATTTCCCGTAAATCCTGGACTCGGCCCGTATAGTCAAAAGTATACAAAGAAAGTACCCAGGGAGTAAACTCATTTCCCGAACGATTTTTTAAATTACTTTTTCACCCACTAAAACACATGAGACTTGTAGTTTTTAAAAATGTTTTCATTTTTGATGAGACGCTGAATAAAAGCAGTTTAATCGCCGGCAAACGAAAACCCGCCATTTCCCGTAAATCCCGGGCTTGGCCCGTATAGTCAAAAGTATACAAAGAAAGTACCCAGGGAGTAAACTTATTTCCCAAACGATTTTTTAAATTATTTTTTCACCACTAAAACGCATGAGACTTGTAGTTTTCAACAATGTTTTCATTTTTGATGAGACGCTCAATAAAAGAAGTTTAATCGCCGGCAAACGAAAACCCGCGATTTCCCGTAAATCCCGGGCTTGGCCCGTATAGTCAAAAGTATGCAAAGAAAGTACCCAGGGAGTAAACTCATTTCCCGAACGATTTTTTAAATTACTTTTTCACTACTAAAACGCATGAGACTTGTAGTTTTTAAAAATGTTTTAATTTTTGATGAGACGCTAAATAAAAGAAGTTTAATCGCCAACAAACGAAAACCCGCGATTTCCCGTAAATCCCGGGCTTGGCCCGTATAGTCAAAAGTATACAAAGAAAGTACCCAGGGAGTAAACTCATTTCCCGAACGATTTTTTAAATTACTTTTTCACCACTAAAACGCATGAGACTTGTAGTTTTCAAAAATGTTTTCATTTTTGATGAGACGCTGAATAAAAGAAGTTTAATCGCCGGGAAACGAAAATCCGCGATTTCCCGTAAATCCCAGGCTTGGCCCGTATAGTCAAAAGTATACAAAGAAAGTACCCAGGGAGTAAACTCACTTCCCGAACGATTTTTTAAATTACTTTTTCACCACTAAAACGCATGAGACTTGTAGTTTTTAAAAATGTTTTCATTTTTGATGAGACGCTGAATAAAAGAAGTTTAATCGCCGGCAAACGAATACCCGCTATTTCCCGTAAATCCCGGCTTGGCCCGTATAGTCAAAAGTATACAAAGAAAGTACCCAGGGAGTAAACTCATTTCCCGAACGATTTTTTAAATTATTTTTTCACCACTAAAACGCATGAGACTTGTAGTTTTCAAAAATGTTTTCATTTTTGATGAGACGCTGAATAAAAGAAGTTTAATCGCCGGCAAACGAAAACCGGCGATTTCCCGTAAATCCCGGGCTTGGCCCGTATAGTCAAAAGTATACAAAGAAAGTACCCAGGGAGTAAACTATTTTCCCGAACGATTTTTTAAATTACTTTTTCACCACTAAAACGAATGAGACTTGTAGTTTTTAAAAATGTTTTCATTTTTGATGAGACGCTGAATAAAAGAAGTTTAATCGCCGGCAAACGAAAACCCGCGATTTCCCGTAAATCCCGGGCTTGGCCCGTATAGTCAAAAGTATGCAAAGAAAGTACCCAGGGAGTAAACTCATTTCCCAAACGAGTTTTTAAATTATTATTTCACCACTAAAACGCATGAGACTTGTAGTTTTCAAGAATGTTTTCATTTTTGATGAGACGCTGAATAAAAGAAGTTTAATCGCCGGCAAACGAAAACTCGCGATTTCCCGTAAATCCCGGGCTTGGCCCGTATAGTCAAAAGTATACAAAGAAAGTACCCAGGGAGTAAACTAATTTCCCGAACGATTTTTTAAATTACTTTTTCACCCACTAAAACGCATGAGACTTGTAGTTTTTAAAAATGTTTTCATTTTTGATGAGATGCTGAATAAAAGCAGTTTAATCGCCGGCAAACGAAAACCCGCCATTTTCCGTAAATCCCGGGCTTGGCCCGTATAGTCAAAAGTATACAAAGAAAGTACCCAGGGAGTAAACTTATTTCCCAAACGATTTTTTAAATTATTTTTTCACCACTAAAACGCATGAGACTTGTAGTTTTCAACAATGTTTTCATTTTTGATGAGACGCTGAATAAAAGAAGTTTAATCGCCGGCAAACGAAAACCCGCGATTTCACGTAAATCCCGGGCTTGGCCGTATAGTCAAAAGTATGCAAAGAAAGTACCCAGGGAGTAAACTCATTTCCCGAACGATTTTTTAAATTACTTTTTCACTACTAAAACGCATGAGACTTGTAGTTTTTAAAAATGTTTTCATTTTTGATGAGACGCTAAATAAAAGAAGTTTAATCGCCAACAAACGAAAACCCGCGATTTCCCGTAAATCCCAGGCTTGGCCCGTATAGTCAAAAGTATACAAAGACAGTACCCAGGGAGTAAACTCATTTCCCGAACGATTTTTTAAATTACTTTTTCACCACTAAAACGCATGAGACTTGTAGTTTTTAAAAATGTTTTCATTTTTCATGAGACGCTGAATAAAAGAAGTTTAATCGCCGGCAAACGAAATCCCGCGTTTTCCTGTAAATCCCGGGCTTGGCCCGTATAGTCAAAAGTATACAAAGAAAGTACCCAGGGAGTAAACTCATTTCCCGAACGATTTTTTAAATTTTTTTTTCACCACTAAAACGCATGAGACTTGTAGTTTTCAAAAATGTTTTCATTTTTGATGAGACGCTGAATAAAAGAAGTTTAATCGCCGGCAAACGAAAACCCGCTATTTCCCGTAAATCCCGGCTTGGCCCGTATAGTCAAAAGTATACAAAGAAAGTACCCAGGGAGTGAACTCATTTCCCGAACGATTTTTTAAATTATTTTTTCACCACTAAAACGCATGAGACTTGTAGTTTTCAAAAATGTTTTCATTTTTGATGAGACGCTGAATAAAAGAAGTTTAATCGCCGGCAAACGAAAACCCGCGATTTCCCGTAAATCCCGGGCTTGGCCCGTATAGTCAAAAGTATACAAAGAAAGTACCCAGGGAGTAAACTATTTTCCCGAACGATTTTTTAAATTACTTTTTCACCACTAAAACGCATGAGACTTGTAGTTTTTAAAAATGTTTTCATTTTTGATGAGACGCTGAATAAAAGAAGTTTAATCGCCGGCAAACGAAAACCTGCGATTTCCCGTAAATCCTGGACTCGGCCCGTATAGTCAAAAGTATACAAAGAATGTACCCAGGGAGTAAACTCATTTCCCAAACGATTTTTTAAATTATTATTTCACCACTAAAACGCATGAGACTTGTAGTTTTCAAGAATGTTTTCATTTTTGATGAGACGCTGAATAAAAGAAGTTTAATCGCCGGCAAACGAAATCCCGCGTTTTCCTGTAAATCCCGGGCTTGGCCAGTATAGTCAAAAGTATACAAAGAAAGTACCCAGGGAGTAAACTCATTTCCCAAACGATTTTTTAAATTATTATTTCACCACTAAAACGCACGAGACTTGTAGTTTTCAAGAATGTTTTCATTTTTGATGAGACGCTGAATAAAAAAAGTTTAATCGCCGGCAAACGAAATCCCGCGTTTTCCTGTAAATCCCGGGCTTGGCCCGTATAGTCAAAAGTATACAAAGAAAGTACCCAGGGAGTAAACGCATTTCCCGAACGATTTTTTAAATTTTTTTTTCACCACTAAAACGCATGAGACTTGTAGTTTTCAAAAATGTTTTTCATTTTTGATGAGACGCTGAATAAAAGAAGTTTAATCGCCGGCAAACGAAAACTCGCTATTTCCCGTAAATCCCGGCTTGGCCCGTATAGTCAAAAGTATACAAAGAAAGTACCCAGGGAGTAAACTCATGTCCCGAACGATTTTTTAAATTACTTTTTCACCCACTAAAACGCATGAGACTTGTAGTTTTTAAAAATGTTTTCATTTTTGATGAGACGCTGAATAAAAGAAGTTTAATCGCCGGCAAACGAAAACCTGCGATTTCCCGTAAATCCTGGACTCGGCCCGTATAGTCAAAAGTATACAAAGAAAGTACCCAGGGAGTAAACTCATTTCCCAAACGATTTTTTAAATTATTATTTCACCACTAAAACGCATGAGACTTGTAGTTTTCAAGAGTGTTTTCATTTTTGATGAGACGCTGAATAAAAGCAGTTTAATCGCCGGCAAACGAAAACCTGCGATTTCCCTAAATCCCGGACTCGGCCCGTATAGTCAAAAGTATACAAAGAAAGTACCCAGGGAGTAAACTCATTTCCCGAACGATTTTTTATATTATTTTTTTACCACTAAACACATGAGACTTGTTGTTTTCAAAAATATTTTTATATTTGATGGGACGCTGAATAAAAGAAGTTTAATCGCCGGCGAACAAAAATCTGCGATTTCCCGTTAATCCCGGACTCGGCCCGTATAATCAAAAGTATACAAAAAAGTACCCAGGGAGTAAACTCATTTCCTGAACGATTTTCTAAATTTTTTTTTCACCACTAAAACGCATGAGACTTGTATTTTTCAAAAATGTTTTCATTTTTGATGAGACGCTGAATAAAAGCAGTTTAATCGCCGGCAAACGAAAACCTGCGATTTACCGTAAATCCTGGACTCGGCCCGTATAGTCAAAAGTATACAAAGAAAGTACACAGGGAGTAAACTCATTTTCCAAACGATTTTTTAAATTATTATTTCACCACTAAAACACATGAGACTTGTAGTTTTCAAGAATGTTTTCATTTTTGATGAGACGCTTTATAAAAGCAGTTTAATCGCTGGCAAACGAAAACCCGCGATTTCCCGTAAATCCCGGGCTTGGCACGTATAGTCGAATGTATACAAAGAAAGTACCCTTTGAGTAAACTCATTTCCAGAACGATTTTTTAAATTATTTTTTCACCACTAAAACGCATAAGACTTGTAGTTTTTAGAAATGTTTTCATTTTTTATGAGACGCTGAATAAAAGAAGTTTATTCGCCGGCAAACGAAAACCCGCGATTTCCCGTAAATCCTGGCTTGGCCCGTATAGTCAAAAGTATACAAAGAAAGTACCCAGGGAGTAAACTCATTTCCCGAACGATTTTTTAAATTATTTTTTCACCACTAAAACGCATGAGACTTGTAGTTTTCAAAAATGTTTTCATTTTTGATGAGACGCTGAATAAAAGCAGTTTAATCGCCGGCAAACGAAAAGCCGCGATTTCCCGTAAATCCCGGGCTTGGCACGTATAGTCAAAAGTATACAAAGAAAGTACCCAGGGAGTAAACTCATTTCCTGAACGATTTTTTAAATTATTTTTTCACCACTAAAACGCATAAGACTTGTAGTTTTTAAAAATGTTTTCATTTTTGATGAGACGCTGAATAAAAGAAGTTTAATCGCCGGCAAACGAAAACCTGCGATTTCCCGTAAATCCCGGCTTGGCCCGTATAGTCAAAAGTATACAAAGAAAGTACCCAGGGAGTAAAGTCATTTCCTGAACGATTTTTTAAATTATTTTTTCACCACTAAAACGCATGAGACTTGTAGTTTTCAAAAATGTTTTCATTTTTGATGAGACGCTGAATAAAAGAAGTTTAATCGCCGGCAAACGAATTCCCGCGTTTTCCTGTAAATCCCGGGCTTGGCCCGTATAGTCAAAAGTATACAAAGAAAGTACCCAGGGAGTAAACGCATTTCCCGAACGATTTTTTAAATTTTTTTTTCACCACTAAAACGCATGAGACTTGTAGTTTTCAAAAATGTTTTCATTTTTGATGAGACGCTGAATAAAAGAAGTTTAATCGCCGGCAAACGAAAACCCGCTATTTCCCGTAAATCCCGGCTTGGCCCGTATAGTCAAAAGTATACAAAGAAAGTACCCAGGGAGTAAACTCATTTCCCGAACGATTTTTAAATTACTATTTCACCCACTAAAACGCATGAGACTTGTAGTTTTTAAAAATGTTTTCATTTTTGATGAGACGCTGAATAAAAGAAGTTTAATCGCCGGCAAACGAAAACCTGCGATTTCCCGTAAATTCTGGACTCGGCCCGTATTGTCAAAAGTATACAAAGAAAGTACCCAGGGAGTAAACGCATTTCCCGAACGATTTTTTAAAATTTTTTTTCACCACTAAAACGCATGAGACTTGTAGTTTTCAAAAATGTTTTCATTTTTGATGAGACGCTGAATAAAAGAAGTTTAATCGCCGGCAAACGAAACCCCGCTATTTCCCGTAAATCCCGGCTTGGCCCGTATAGTCAAAAGTATACAAAGAAAGTACCCAGGGAGTAAACTCATTTCCCGAACGATTTTTTAAATTACTTTTTCACCCACTAAAACGCATGAGACTTGTAGTTTTTAAAAATGTTTTCATTTTTGATGAGACGCTGAATAAAAGAAGTTTAATCGCCGGCAAACGAAAACCTGCGATTTCCCGTAAATCCTGGACTCGGCCCGTATAGTCAAAAGTATACAAAGAAAGTACCCAGGGAGTAAACTCATTTCCCAAACGATTTTTTAAATTATTATTTCACCACTAAAACGCATGAGACTTGTAGTTTTCAAGAATGTTTTCATTTTTGATGAGACGCTGAATAAAAGCAGTTTAATCGCCGGCAAACGAAAACCTGTGATTTCCCTAAATCCCGGACTCGGCCCGTATAGTCAAAAGTATACAAAGAAAGTACCCAGGGAGTAAACTCATTTCCCGAACGATTTTTTATATTATTTTTTTACCACTAAACACATGAGACTTGTAGTTTTCAAAAATATTTTTATATTTGATGGGACGCTGAATAAAAGAAGTTTAATCGCCGGCAAACAAAAATCTGCGATTTCCCGTAAATCCCGGACTCGGCCCGTATAGTCAAAAGTATACAAAAAAGTACCCAGGGAGTAAACTCATTTCCGGAACGATTTTTTAAATTACTTTTTCACCACTAAAACGCATGAGACTTGTAGTTTTCAAAAATGTTTTCATTTTTGATGAGACGCTGAATAAAAGCAGTTTAATCGCCGGCAAAGGAAAAGCCGCGATTTCCCGTAAATCCCGGGCTTGGCACGTATAGTCAAAAGTATACAAAGAAAGTACCCAGGGAGTAAACTCATTTCCTGAACGATTTTTTAAATTATTTTTTCACCACTAAAACGCATAAGACTTGTAGTTTTTAAAAATGTTTTCATTTTTGATGAGACGCTGAATAAAAGAAGTTTATTCGCCGGCAAACGAAAACCCGCGATTTCCCGTAAATCCCGGCTTGGCCCGTATAGTCAAAAGTATACAAAGAAAGTACCCAGGGAGTAAACTCATTTCCTGAACGATTTTTTAAATTATTTTTTCACCACTAAAACGCATGAGACTTGTAGTTTTCAAAAATGTTTTCATTTTTGATGAGACGCTGAATAAAAGAAGTTTAATCGCCGGCAAACGAAAACCTGCGATTTCCCGTAAATCCTGGACTCGGCCCGTATAGTCAAAAGTATACAAAGAAAGTACCCAGGGAGTAAAGTCATTTCCCAAACGATTTTTTAAATTATTATTTCACCACTAAAACGCATGAGACTTGTAGTTTTCAAGAATGTTTTCATTTTTGATGAGACGCTGAATAAAAGCAGTTTAATCGCCGGCAAACGAAAACCTGTGATTTCCCTAAATCCCGGACTCGGCCCGTATAGTCAAAAGTATACAAAGAAAGTACCCAGGGAGTAAACTCATTTCCCGAACGATTTTTTATATTATTTTTTTACCACTAAACACATGAGACTTGTAGTTTTCAAAAATATTTTTATATTTGATGGGACGCTGAATAAAAGAAGTTTAATCGCCGGCAAACAAAAATCTGCGATTTCCCGTAAATCCCGGACTCGGCCCGTATAGTCAAAAGTATACGAAGAAAGTACCCAGGGAGTAAACTCATTTCCGGAACGATTTTTTAAATTACTTTTTCACCACTAAAACGCATGAGACTTGTAGTTTTCAAAAATGTTTTCATTTTTGATGAGACGCTGAATAAAAGCAGTTTAATCGCCGGCAAACGAAAAGCCGCGATTTCCCGTAAATCCCGGGCTTGGCACGTATAGTCAAAAGTATACAAAGAAAGTACCCAGGGAGTAAACTCATTTCCTGAACGATTTTTTAAATTATTTTTTCACCACTAAAACGCATAAGACTTGTAGTTTTTAAAAATGTTTTCATTTTTGATGAGACGCTGAATAAAAGAAGTTTATTCGCCGGCAAACGAAAACCCGCGATTTCCCGTAAATCCCGGCTTGGCCCGTATAGTCAAAAGTATACAAAGAAAGTACCCAGGGAGTAAACTCATTTCCTGAACGATTTTTTAAATTATTTTTTCACCACTAAAACGCATGAGACTTGTAGTTTTCAAAAATGTTTTCATTTTTGATGAGACGCTGAATAAAAGAAGTTTAATCGCCGGCAAACGAAAACCTGCGATTTCCCGTAAATCCTGGACTCGGCCCTTATAGTCAAAAGTATACAAAGAAAGTACCCAGGGAGTAAAGTCATTTCCCAAACGATTTTTTAAATTATTATTTCACCACTAAAACGCATGAGACTTGTAGTTTTCAAGAATGTTTTCATTTTTGATGAGACGCTGAATAAAAGAAGTTTAATCGCCGGCAAACGAAATCCCGCGTTTTCCTGTAAATCCCGGGCTTGGCCCGTATAGTCAAAAGTATACAAAGAAAGTACCCAGGGAGTAAACGCATTTCCCGAACGATTTTTTAAATTTTTTTTTCACCACTAAAACGCATGAGACTCGTAGTTTTCAAAAATGTTTTCATTTTTGATGAGACGCTGAATAAAAGAAGTTTAATCGCCGGCAAACGAAAACCCGCTATTTCCCGTAAATCCCGGCTTGGCCCGTATAGTCAAAAGTATACAAAGAAAGTACTCAGGGAGTAAACACATTTCCCGAACGATTTTTTAAATTACTTTTTCACCCACTAAAACGCATGAGACTTGTAGTTTTTAAAAATGTTTTCATTTTTGATGAGACGCTGAATAAAAGAAGTTTAATCGCCGGCAAACGAAAACCTGCGATTTCCCGTAAATCCTGGACTCGGCCCGTATAGTCAAAAGTATACAAAGAAAGTACCCAGGGAGTAAACGCATTTCCCGAACGATTTTTTAAATTTTTTTTTCACCACTAAAACGCATGAGACTTGTAGTTTTTAAAAATGTTTTCATTTTTGATGAGACGCTGAATAAAAGAAGTTTAATCGCCGGCAAACGAAAACCCGCTATTTCCCGTAAATCCCGGCTTGGCCCGTATAGTCAAAAGTATACAAAGAAAGTACCCAGGGAGTAAACTCATTTCCCGAACGATTTTTTAAATTACTTTTTCACCCACTAAAACGCATGAGACTTGTAGTTTTTAAAAATGTTTTCATTTTTGATGAGACGCTGAATAAAAGAAGTTTAATCGCCGGCAAACGAAAACCTGCGATTTCCCGTAAATCCTGGACTCGGCCCGTATAGTCAAAAGTATACAAAGAAAGTACCCAGGGAGTAAACTCATTTCCCAAAGGATTTTTTAAATTACTTTTTCACCCACTAAAACGCATGAGACTTGTAGTTTTTAAAAATGTTTTCATTTTTGATGAGACGCTGAATAAAAGAAGTTTAATCGCCGGCAAACGAAATCCCGCGTTTTCCTGTAAATCCCGGGCTTGGCCCGTATAGTCAAAAGTATACAAAGAAAGTACCCAGGGAGTAAACGCATTTTCCGAACGATTTTTTAAATTTTTTTTTCACCACTAAAACGCATGAGACTTGTAGTTTTCAAAAATGTTTTCATTTTTGATGAGACGCTGAATAAAAGAAGTTTAATCGCCGGCAAACGAAAACCCGCTATTTCCCGTAAATCCCGGCTTGGCCCGTATAGTCAAAAGTATACAAAGAAAGTACCCAGGGAGTAAACTCATTTCCCGAACGATTTTTTAAATTACTTTTTCACCCACTAAAACGCATGAGACTTGTAGTTTTTAAAAATGTTTTCATTTTTGATGAGACGCTGAATAAAAGAAGTTTAATCGCCGGCAAACGAAAACCTGCGATTTCCCGTAAATCCTGGACTCGGCCCGTATAGTCAAAAGTATACAAAGAAAGTACCCAGGGAGTAAACGCATTTCCCGAACGATTTTTTAAATTTTTTTTTCACCACTAAAACGCATGAGACTTGTAGTTTTTAAAAATGTTTTCATTTTTGATGAGACGCTGAATAAAAGAAGTTTAATCGCCGGCAAACGAAAACCCGCTATTTCCCGTAAATCCCGGCTTGGCCCGTATAGTCAAAAGTATACAAAGAAAGTACCCAGGGAGTAAACTCATTTCCCGAACGATTTTTTAAATTACTTTTTCACCCACTAAAACGCATGAGACTTGTAGTTTTTAAAAATGTTTTCATTTTTGATGAGACGCTGAATAAAAGAAGTTTAATCGCCGGCAAACGAAAACCTGCGATTTCCCGTAAATCCTGGACTCGGCCCGTATAGTCAAAAGTATACAAAGAAAGTACCCAGGGAGTAAACTCATTTCCCAAACGATTTTTTAAATTACTTTTTCACCCACTAAAACGCATGAGACTTGTAGTTTTCAAGAATGTTTTCATTTTTGATGAGACGCTGAATAAAAGAAGTTTAATCGCCGGCAAACGAAATCCCGCGTTTTCCTGTAAATCTAGGGCTTGGCCCGTATAGTCAAAAGTATACAAAGAAAGTACCCAGGGAGTAAACGCATTTCCCGAACGATTTTTTAAATTTTTTTTTCACCACTAAAACGCATGAGACTTGTAGTTTTCAAAAATGTTTTCATTTTTGATGAGACGCTGAATAAAAGAAGTTTAATCGCCGGCAAACGAAAACCCGCTATTTCCCGTAAATCCCGGCTTGGCCCGTATAGTCAAAAGTATACAAAGAAAGTACCCAGGGAGTAAACTCATTTCCCGAACGATTTTTTAAATTACTTTTTCACCCACTAAAACGCATGAGACTTGTAGTTTTTAAAAATGTTTTCATTTTTGATGAGACGCTGAATAAAAGAAGTTTAATCGCCGGAAAACGAAAACCTGCGATTTCCCGTAAATCCTGGACTCGGCCCGTATAGTCAAAAGTATACAAAGAAAGTACCCAGGGAGTAAACGCATTTCCCGAACGATTTTTTAAATTTTTTTTTCACCACTAAAACGCATGAGACTTGTAGTTTTCAAAAATGTTTTCATTTTTGATGAGACGCTGAATAAAAGAAGTTTAATCGCCGGCAAACGAAAACCCGCTATTTCCCGTAAATCCCGGCTTGGCCCGTATAGTCAAAAGTATACAAAGAAAGTACCCAGGGAGTAAACTCATTTCCCGAACGATTTTTTAAATTACTTTTTCACCCACTAAAACGCATGAGACTTGTAGTTTTTCAAAATGTTTTCATTTTTGATGAGACGCTGAATAAAAGAAGTTTAATCGCCGGCAAACGAAAACCTGCGATTTCCCGTAAATCCTGGACTCGGCCCGTATAGTCAAAAGTATACAAAGAAAGTACCCAGGGAGTAAACTCATTTCCCAAACGATTTTTTAAATTATTATTTCACCACTAAAACGCATGAGACTTGTAGTTTTCAAGAATGTTTTCATTTTTGATGAGACGCTGAATAAAAGCAGTTTAATCGCCGGCAAACGAAAACCTGTGATTTCCCGTAAATCCCGGCTTGGCCCGTATAGTCAAAATTATACAAAAGAGTTCCCAGGGAGTAAACTCATTTCCTGAACGATTTTCTAAATTATTTTTTCACCACTAAAACGCATGAGACTTGTATTTTTCAAAAATGTTTTCATTTTTGATGAGACGCTGAATAAAAGCAGTTTAATCGCCGGCAAACGAAAACACGCGATTTCCCGTAAATCCCAGGCTTGGCACGTATAGTCGAATGTATACAAAGAAAGTACCCTGTGAGTAAACTCATTTCCAGAACGATTTTTTAAATTATTTTTTCACCACTAAAACGCATAAGACTTGTAGTTTTTAAAAATGTTTTCATTTTTGATGAGACGCTGAATAAAAGAAGTTTATTCGCCGGCAAACGAAAACCCGCGATTTCCCGTAAATCCTGGCTTGGCCCGTATAGTCAAAAGTATACAAAGAAAGTACCCAGGGAGTAAACTCATTTCCCGAACGATTTTTTAAATTATTTTTTCAACACTAAAACCCATGAGACTTGTAGTTTTCAAAAATGTTTTCATTTTTGATGAGACGCTGAATAAAAGCAGTTTAATCGCCGGCAAACGAAAAGCCGCGATTTCCCGTAAATCCCGGGCTTGGCACGTATAGTCAAAAGTATACAAAGAAAGTACCCAGGGAGTAAACTCATTTCCTGAACGATTTTTAAAATTATTTTTTCACCACTAAAACGCATAAGACTTGTAGTTTTTAAAAATGTTTTCATTTTTGATGAGACGCTGAATAAAAGAAGTTTATTCGCCGGCAAACGAAAACCCGCGATTTCCCGTAAATCCCGGCTTGGCCCGTATAGTCAAAAGTATACAAAGAAAGTACCCAGGGAGTAAACTCATTTCCTGAACGATTTTTTAAATTATTTTTTCACCACTAAAACGCATGAGACTTGTAGTTTTCAAAAATGTTTTCATTTTTGATGAGACGCTGAATAAAAGCAGTTTAATCGCCGGCAAACGAAAACCTGCGATTTCCCTAAATCCCGGACTCGGCCCGTATAGTCAAAAGTATACAAAGAAAGTACCCAGGGAGTAAACTCATTTCCCGAACGATTTTTTATATTATTTTTTTACCACTAAACACATGAGACTTGTAGTTTTCAAAAATATTTTTATATTTGATGGGACGCTGAATAAAAGAAGTTTAATCGCCGGCAAACAAAAATCTGCGATTTCCCGTAAATCCCGGACTCGGCCCGTATAGTCAAAAGTATACAAAGAAAGTACCCAGGGAGTAAACTCATTTTCCAAACGATTTTTTAAATTATTATTTCACCACTAAAACGCATAAGACTTGTAGTTTTTAAAAATGTTTTCATTTTTGATGAGACGCTGAAAAAAAGAAGTTTATTCGCCGGCAAAGGAAAACCCGCGATTTCCCGTAAATCCTGGCTTGGCCCGTATAGTCAAAAGTATACAAAGAAAGTACCCAGGGAGTAAACTCATTTCCCGAACGATTTTTTAAATTATTTTTTCACCACTAAAACGCATGAGACTTGTAGTTTTCAAAAATGTTTTCATTTTTGATGAGACGCTGAATAAAAGCAGTTTAATCGCCGGCAAACGAAAAGCCGCGATTACCCGTAAATCCCGGGCTTGGCACGTATAGTCAAAAGTATACAAAGAAAGTACCCAGGGAGTAAACTCATTTCCTGAACGATTTTTTAAATTATTTTTTCACCACTAAAACGCATAAGACTTGTAGTTTTTAAAAATGTTTTCATTTTTGATGAGACGCTGAATAAAAGAAGTTTATTCGCCGGCAAACGAAAACCCGCGATTTCCCGTAAATCCCGGCTTGGCCCGTATAGTCAAAAGTATACAAAGAAAGTACCCAGGGAGTAAACTCATTTCCTGAACGATTTTTTAAATTATTTTTTCACCACTAAAACGCATGAGCCTTGTAGTTTTCAAAAATGTTTTCATTTTTGATGAGACGCTGAATAAAAGCAGTTTAATCGCCGGCAAACGAAAACCTGCGATTTCCCTAAATCCCGGACTCGGCCCGTATAGTCAAAAGTATACAAAGAAAGTACCCAGGGAGTAAACTCATTTCCAGAACGATTTTTTAAATTATTTTTTCACCACTAAAACGCATAAGACTTGTAGTTTTTAAAAATGTTTTCATTTTTGATGAGACGCTGAATAAAAGAAGTTTAATCGCCGGCAAACGAAAACCCGCGATTTCCCGTAAATCCCGGGCTTGGCCCGTATAGTCAAAAGTATACAAAAAAGTACCCAGGGAGTAAACTCATTTCCCGAACGATTTTTTATATTATTTTTTTACCACTAAACGCATGAGACTTGTAGTTTTCAAAAATATTTTCATATTTGATGGGACGCTGAATAAAAGAATTTTAATCGCCGGCAAACGAAAATCTGCGATTTCCCGTAAATCCCGGACTCGGCCCGTATAGTCAAAAGTATACAAAGAAGGTACCCAGGGAGTAAACTCATTTCCCGAACGATTTTTTAAATTATTTTTTCACCACTAAGACGCATGAGACTTGTAGTTTTCAAAAATGTTTTCATTTTTGATGAGACGCTGAATAAAAGAAGTTTAATCGCCGGCAAACGAAAACCCGCGATTTCCCGTAAATCCTGGCTTGGCCCGTATAGTCAAAAGTATACAAAGAAAGTACCCAGGGAGTAAACTCATTTCCCGAACGATTTTTTAAATTATTTTTTCACCACTAAAACGCATGAGACTTGTAGTTTTCAAAAATGTTTTCATTTTTGATGAGACGCTGAATAAAAGCAGTTTAATCGCCGGCAAACGAAAAGCCGCGATTTCCCGTAAATCCCGGGCTTGGCACGTATATTCAAAAGTATACAAAGAAAGTACCCAGGGAGTAAACTCATTTCCTGAACGATTTTTTAAATTATTTTTTCACCACTAAAACGCATAAGACTTGTAGTTTTTAAAAATGTTTTCATTTTTGATGAGACGCTGAATAAAAGAAGTTTATTCGCCGGCAAACGAAAACCCGCGATTTCCCGTAAATCCCGGCTTGGCCCGTATAGTCAAAAGTATACAAAGAAAGTACCCAGGGAGTAAACTCATTTCCTGAACGATTTTTTAAATTATTTTTTCACCACTAAACGCATGAGACTTGTAGTTTTCAAAAATATTTTCATATTTGATGGGACGCTGAATAAAAGAATTTTAATCGCCGGCAAACGAAAATCTGCGATTTCCCGTAAATCCCGGACTCGGCCCGTATAGTCAAAAGTATACAAAGAAGGTACCCAGGGAGTAAACTCATTTCCCGAACGATTTTTTAAATTATTTTTTCACCACTAAGACGCATGAGACTTGTAGTTTTCAAAAATGTTTTCATTTTTGATGAGACGCTGAATAAAAGAAGTTTAATCGCCGGCAAACGAAAACCCGCGATTTCCCGTAAATCCTGGCTTGGCCCGTATAGTCAAAAGTATACAAAGAAAGTACCCAGGGAGTAAACTCATTTCCCGAACGATTTTTTAAATTATTTTTTCACCACTAAAACGCATGAGACTTGTAGTTTTCAAAAATGTTTTCATTTTTGATGAGACGCTGAATAAAAGCAGTTTAATCGCCGGCAAACGAAAAGCCGCGATTTCCCGTAAATCCCGGGCTTGGCACGTATATTCAAAAGTATACAAAGAAAGTACCCAGGGAGTAAACTCATTTCCTGAACGATTTTTTAAATTATTTTTTCACCACTAAAACGCATAAGACTTGTAGTTTTTAAAAATGTTTTCATTTTTGATGAGACGCTGAATAAAAGAAGTTTATTCGCCGGCAAACGAAAACCCGCGATTTCCCGTAAATCCCGGCTTGGCCCGTATAGTCAAAAGTATACAAAGAAAGTACCCAGGGAGTAAACTCATTTCCTGAACGATTTTTTAAATTATTTTTTCACCACTAAAACGCATGAGCCTTGTAGTTTGCAAAAATGTTTTCATTTTTGATGAGACGCTGAATAAAAGCAGTTTAATCGCCGGCAAACGAAAACCTGCGATTTCCCTAAATCCCGAACTCGGCCCGTATAGTCAAAAGTATACAAAGAAAGTACCCAGGGAGTAAACTCATTTCCAGAACGATTTTTTAAATTATTTTTTCACCACTAAAACGCATAAGACTTGTAGTTTTTAAAAATGTTTTCATTTTTGATGAGGCGCTGAATAAAAGAAGTTTAATCGCCGGCAAACGAAAACCCGCGATTTCCCGTAAATCCCGGGCTTGGCCCGTATAGTCAAAAGTATACAAAAAAGTACCCAGGGAGTAAACTCATTTCCCGAACGATTTTTTATATTATTTTTTTACCACTAAACGCATGAGACTTGTAGTTTTCAAAAATATTTTCATATTTGATGGGACGCTGAATAAAAGAATTTTAATCGCCGGCAAACGAAAATCTGCGATTTCCCGTAAATCCCGGACTCGGCCCGTATAGTCAAAAGTATACAAAGAAGGTACCCAGGGAGTAAACTCATTTCCCGAACGATTTTTTAAATTATTTTTTCACCACTAAGACGCATGAGACTTGTAGTTTTCAAAAATGTTTTCATTTTTGATGAGACGCTGAATAAAAGAAGTTTAATCGCCGGCAAACGAAAACCCGCGATTTCCCGTAAATCCCGTGCTTAGCGCGTATAGTCAAAAGTATACAAAGAAAGTACCCAGGGAGTAAACTCATTTTCCGAACGATTTTTTAAATTACTTTTTCACCACTAAAACGCATGAGACTTGTAGTTTTCAAGAATGTTTTCATTTTTGATGAGACACTGAATAAAAGCAGTTTAATCGCCGGCAAACGAAAACCCGCGATTTCCCGTAAATCCCGGGCTTGGCACGTATAGTCGAATGTATATAAAGAAAGTACCCTGTGAGTAAACTCATTTGCAGAACGATTTTTTAAATTATTTTTTCACCACTAAAACGCATAAGACTTTTAGTTTTTAAAAATGTTTTCATTTTTGATGAGACGCTGAATAAAAGAAGTTTAATCGCCGGCAAACGAAAACCCGCGATTTCCCGTAAATCCCGGGCTTGGCCCGTATAGTCAAAAGTATACAAAAAAGTACCCAGGGAGTAAACTCATTTCCCGAACGATTTTTTATATTATTTTTTTACCACTAAACGCATGAGACTTGTAGTTTTCAAAAATATTTTCATATTTGATGGGACGCTGAATAAAAGAAGTTTAATCGCCGGCAAACGAAAATCTGCGATTTCCCGTAAATCCCGGACTCGGCCCGTATAGTCAAAAGTATACAAAGAAGGTACCCAGGGAGTAAACTCATTTCCCGAACGATTTTTTAAATTATTTTTTCACCACTAAAACGCATGAGACTTGTAGTTTTCAAAAATGTTTTCATTTTTGATGAGACGCTGCATAAAAGAAGTTTAATCGCCGGCAAACGAAAACCCGCGATTTCCCGTAAATCCCGGGGTTAGCGCGTATAGTCAAAAGTATACAAAGAAAGTACCCAGGGAGTAAACTCATTTCCTGAACGATTTTTTAAATTACTTTTTCACCACTAAAACGCATGAGACTTGTAGTTTTCAAGAATGTTTTCATTTTTGATGAGACGCTGAATAAAAGCAGTTTAATCGCCGGCAAACGAAAACCCGCGATTTCCCGTTAATCCCGGGCTTGGCACGTATAGTCGAATGTATACAAAGAAAGTACCCTGTGAGTAAACTCATTTGCAGAACGATTTTTTAAATTATTTTTTACCACTAAAACGCATAAGACTTGTAGTTTTTAAAAATGTTTTCATTTTTGATGAGACGCTGAATAAAAGAAGTTTAATCGCCGGCAAACGAAAACCCGCGATTTCCCGTAAATCCCGGGCTTGGCCCGTATAGTCAAAAGTATACAAAAAAGTACCCAGGGAGTAAACTCATTTCCCGAACGATTTTTTATATTATTTTTTTACCACTAAATGCATGAGACTTGTACTTTTCAAAAACATTTTCATATTTGATGGGACGCTGAATAAAAGAAGTTTAACCGCCGGCAAACGAAAATCTGCGATTTCCCGTAAATCCCGGACTCGGCCCGTATAGTCAAAAGTATACAAAGAAGGTACCCAGGGAGTAAACTCATTTCCCGAACGATTTTTTAAATTACTTTTTCACCACTAAAACGCATGAGACTTGTAGTTTTCAAAAATATTTTCATTTTTGATGAGACGCTGCATAAAAGAAGTTTAATCGCCGGCAAACGAAAACCCGCGATTTCCCGTAAATCCCGGGCTGAGCGCGTATAGTCAAAAGTATACAAAGAAAGTACCCAGGGAGTAAACTCATTTCCCGAACGATTTTTTAAATTACTTTTTCACCACTAAAACGCATGAGACTTGTAGTTTTCAAGAATGTTTTCATTTTTGATGAGACGCTGAATAAAAGCAGTTTAATCGCCGGCAAACTAAAACCCGCGATTTCCCGTAAATCCCGGGCTTGGCACGTATAGTCGAATATATACAAAGAAAGTACCCTGTGAGTAAACTCATTTGCAGAACGATTTTTTAAATTATTTTTTCACCACTAAAACGCATAAGACTTGTAGTTTTTAAAAATGTTTTCATTTTTGATGAGACGCTGAATAAAAGAAGTTTAATCGCCGGCAAACGAAAACCCGCGATTTCCCGTAAATCCCGGGCTTGGCCCGTATAGTCAAAAGTATACAAAAAAGTACCCAGGGAGTAAACTCATTTCCCGAACGATTTTTTATATTATTTTTTTACCACTAAACGCATGAGACTTGTAGTTTTCAAAAATATTTTCATATTTGATGGGACGCTGAATAAAAGAAGTTTAATCGCCGGCAAACGAAAATCTGCGATTTCCCGTAAATCCCGGACTCGGCCCGTATAGTCAAAAGTATACAAAGAAGGTACCCAGGGAGTAAAATCATTTCCCGAACGATTTTTTAAATTATTTTTTCACCACTAAATTGCATGAGACTTGTAGTTTTCAAAAAAGTTTTCATTTTTGATGAGACGCTGCATAAAAGAAGTTTAATCGCCGGCAAACGAAAACCCGCGATTTCCCGTAAATCCCGGGCTTAGCGCGTATAGTCAAAAGTATACAAAGAAAGTACCCAGGGAGTAAACTCATTTCCTGAACGATTTTTTAAATTACTTTTTCACCACTAAAACGCATGAGACTTGTAGTTTTCAAGAATGTTTTCATTTTTGATGAGACGCTGAATAAAAGCAGTTTAATCGCCGGCAAACGAAAACCCGCGATTTCCCGTAAATCCCGGGCTTGGCACGTATAGTCGAATGTATACAAAGAAAGTACCCTGTGAGTAAACTCATTTGCCGAACGATTTTTTAAATTATTTTTTCACCACTAAAACGCATAAGACTTGTAGTTTTTAAAAATGTTTTCATTTTTGATGAGACGCTGAATAAAAGAAGTTTAATCGCCGGCAAACGAAAACCCGCGATTTCCCGTAAATCCCGGGCTTGGCCCGTATAGTCAAAAGTATACAAAAAAGTACCCAGGGAGTAAACTCATTTCCCGAACGATTTTTTATATTATTTTTTTACCACTAAATGCATGAGACTTGTACTTTTCAAAAACATTTTCATATTTGATGGGACGCTGAATAAAAGAAGTTTAACCGCCGGTAAACGAAAATCTGCGATTTCCCGTAAATCCCGGACTCGGCCCGTATAGTCAAAAGTATACAAAGAAAGTACCCAGGGAGTAAACTCATTTCCCGAACGATTTTTTAAATTACTTTTTCACCACTAAAACGCATGAGACTTGTAGTTTTCAAGAATGTTTTCATTTTTGATGAGACGCTGAATAAAAGCAGTTTAATCGCCGGCAAACGAAAACCCGCGATTTCCCGTAAATCCCGGGCTTGGCACGTATAGTCGAATGTATACAAAGAAAGTACCCTGTGAGTAAACTCATTTGCCGAACGATTTTTTAAATTATTTTTTCACCACTAAAACGCATAAGACTTGTAGTTTTTAAAAATGTTTTCATTTTTGATGAGACGCTGAATAAAAGAAGTTTAATCGCCGGCAAACGAAAACCCGCGATTTCCCGTAAATCCCGGGCTTGGCCCGTATAGTCAAAAGTATACAAAAAAGTACCCAGGGAGTAAACTCATTTCCCGAACGATTTTTTATATTATTTTTTTACCACTAAATGCATGAGACTTGTACTTTTCAAAAACATTTTCATATTTGATGGGACGCTGAATAAAAGAAGTTTAACCGCCGGTAAACGAAAATCTGCGATTTCCCGTAAATCCCGGACTCGGCCCGTATAGTCAAAAGTATACAAAGAAAGTACCCAGGGAGTAAACTCATTTCCCGAACGATTTTTTAAATTATTTTTTCACCACTAAAACGCATGAGACTTGTAGTTTTCAAAAATATTTTCATTTTTGATGAGACGCTGCATAAAAGAAGTTTAATCGCCGGCAAACGAAAACCCGCGATTTCCAGTAAATCCCGGGCTTAGCGCGTATAGTCAAAAGTATACAAAAAAAGTACCCAGGGAGTAAACTCATTTCCCGAACGATTTTTTAAATTACTTTTTCACCACTAAAACGCATGAGACTTGTAGTTTTCAAGAATGTTTTCATTTTTGATGAGACGCTGAATAAAAACAGTTTAATCGCCGGCAAACGAAAACCCGCGATTTCCCGTAAATCCCGGGCTTGGCACGTATAGTCGAATGTATACAAAGAAAGTACCCTGTGAGTAAACTCATTTGTAGAACGATTTTTTAAATTATTTTTTCACCAATAAAACGCATAAGACTTGTAGTTCTTAAAAATGTTTTCATTTTTGATGAGACGCTGAATAAAAGAAGTTTAATCGCCGGCAAACGAAAACCCGCGATTTCCCGTAAATCTCGGCTTGGCCCGTATAGTCAGAAGTATACAAAGAAAGTACCCAGGGAGTAAACTCATTTCCTGAACGATTTTTTAAATTACTTTTTCACCACTAAAACGCATGAGACTTGTAGTTATCAAGAATGTTTTCATTTTTGATGAGACGCTGAATAAAAGCAGTTTAATCGCCGGCAAACGGAAACCCGCCATTTCCCGTAAACCCTGGACTCGGCCCGTATAATCAAAAGTATACAAAGAAAGTACCCAGGGAGTAAACTCATTTCCCGAACGATTTTTTAAATTACTTTTTCACCACTAAAACGCATGAGACTTGTAGTTTTCAAAAATGTTTTCATTTTTGATGAGAGGCTGAATAAAAGACGTTTAATCGCCGGCAAACGAAAACCTGCCATTTCCCGTAAACCCCGGATTCGGCCCGTATAGTCAAAAGTATACAAAGAAAGTACCCAGGGAGTAAACTCATTTCCTAAACGATTTTTTAAATTATTATTTCACCACTAAAACGCATGAGACTTGTAGTTTTCAAGAATGTTTTCATTTTTGATGAGACGCTGAATAAAAGCAGTTTAATCGCCGGCAAACGAAAACCTGCGATTTTCCCGTAAATCCCGGACTCGGCCCGTATAGTCAAAAGTATACAAAGAAAGTACCCAGGGAGTAAACTCATTTCCTGAACGATTTTTTAAATTACTTTTTCACCACTAAAACGCATGAGACTTGTAGTTATCAAGAATGTTTTCATTTTTGATGAGACGCTGAATAAAAGCAGTTTAATCGCCGGCAAACGGAAACCCGCGATTTCCCGTAAATCCCGGGCTTGGCACGTATAGTCGAATGTATACAAAGAAAGTACCCTGTGAGTAAACTCATTTGCAGAACGATTTTTTAAATTATTTTTTCACCACTAAAACGCATAAGACTTGTAGTTTTTAAAAATGTTTTCATTTTTGATGAGACGCTGAATAAAAGAAGTTTAATCGCCGCCAAACGAAAACCCGCGATTTCCCGTAAATCCCGGGCTAGGCCCGTATAGTCAAAAGTATACAAAAAGGTACCCAGGGAGTAAACTCATTTCCCGAACGATTTTTTAAATTATTTTTTCACCACTAAAACGCATGAGACTTGTAGTTTTCAAAAATGTTTTCATTTTTGATGAGAGGCTGAATAAAAGACGTTTAATCGCCGGCAAACGAAAACCTGCCATTTCCCGTAAACCCCGGATTCGGCCGGTATAGTCAAAAGTATACAAAGAAAGTACCCAGGGAGTAAACTCATTTCCTAAACGATTTTTTAAATTATTATTTCACCACTAAAACGCATGAGACTTGTAGTTTTCAAGAATGTTTTCATTTTTGATGAGACGCTGAATAAAAGCAGTTTAATCGCCGGCAAACGAAAACCTGCGATTTTCCCGTAAATCCCGGACTCGGCCCGTATAGTCAAAAGTATACAAAGAAAGTACCCAGGGAGTAAACTCATTTCCTGAACGATTTTTTAAATTACTTTTTCACCACTAAAACGCATGAGACTTGTAGTTATCAAGAATGTTTTCATTTTTGATGAGACGCTGAATAAAAGCAGTTTAATCGCCGGCAAACGGAAACCCGCGATTTCCCGTAAATCCCGGGCTTGGCACGTATAGTCGAATGTATACAAAGAAAGTACCCTGTGAGTAAACTCATTTGCAGAACGATTTTTTAAATTATTTTTTCACCACTAAAACGCATAAGACTTGTAGTTTTTAAAAATGTTTTCATTTTTGATGAGACGCTGAATAAAAGAAGTTTAATCGCCGCCAAACGAAAACCCGCGATTTCCCGTAAATCCCGGGCTAGGCCCGTATAGTCAAAAGTATACAAAAAGGTACCCAGGGAGTAAACTCATTTCCCGAACGATTTTTTAAATTATTTTTTCACCACTAAAACGCATGAGACTTGTAGTTTTCAAAAATATTTTCATTTTTGATGAGACGCTGCATAAAAGAAGTTTAATCGCCGGCAAACGAAAACCCGCGATTTCCCGTAAATCCCGGGCTTAGCGCGTATAGTCAAAAGTATACAAAGAAAGTACCCAGGGAGTAAAACTCATTTCCCGAACGATTTTTTAAATTACTTTTTCACCACTAAAACGCATGAGACTTGTAGTTTTCAAGAATGTTTTCATTTTTGATGAGACGCTGAATAAAAACAGTTTAATCGCCGGCAAACGAAAACCCGCGATTTCCCGTAAATCCCGGGCTTGGCACGTATAGTCGAATGTATACAAAGAAAGTACCCTGTGAGTAAACTCATTTGTAGAACGATTTTTTAAATTATTTTTTCACCACTAAAACGCATGAGACTTGTAGCTTTCAAGAATGTTTTCATTTTTGATGAGACGCTGAATAAAAGCGGTTTAATCGCCGGCAAACGAAAACCCGCGATTTCCCGTAAATCCCGCCCGTGGCACGTATAGTCGAATGTATACAAAGAAAGTACCCTGTGAGTAAACACATTTCCAGAACGATTTTTTAAATTATTTTTTCACCACTAAAACGCATAAGACTTGTAGTTTTTAAAAATGTTTTCATTTTTGATGAGACGCTGAATAAAGGCAGTTTAATCGCCGGCAAACGAAAAACTGCGATTTCCCTAAATCCCAGACTCGGCCCGTATAGTCAAAAGTATACAAAGAAAGTACCCAGGGAGTAAACTCATTTCCAGAACGATTTTTTAAATTATTTTTTCACCACTAAAACGCATAAGACTTGTAGTTTTTAAAAATGTTTTCATTTTTGATGAGACGCTGACAAAAGGAAGTTTAATCGCCGGCAAACGAAAACCCGCGATTTCTCGTAAATCCCGGGCTTGGCCCGTATAGTCAAAAGTATACAAAGAAAGTACCCAGGGAGTAAACTCATTTCCCGAACGATTTTTTATATTATTTTTTCACCACTAAACGCATGAGACTTGTAGTTTTCAAAAATATTTTCATATTTGATGGGACGCTGAATAAAAGAAGTTTAATCGCCGGCAAACGAAAATCCGCGATTTCCCGTAAATCCCGGACTCGGCCCGTATAGTCAAAAGTATACAAGGAAAGTACCCAGGGAGTAAACTCATTTCCCGAACGATTTTTTAAATTATTTTTTCACCACTAAAACGCATGAGACTTGTAGTTTTCAAAAATGTTTTCATTTTTAATGAGACGCTGAATAAAAGAAGTTTAATCGCCGGCAAACGAAAACCTGCGATTTCCCGTAAATCCTGGACTCGGCCCGTATAGTCAAAAGTATACAAAGAAAGTACCCAGGGAGTAAACTCATTTCCCAAACGATTTTTTAAATTATTATTTCACCACAAAAACGCATGAGACTTGTAGTTTTCAAGAATGTTTTCATTTTTGATGAGACGCTGAATAAAAGCAGTTTAATCGCCGGCAAACGAAAACCCGCGATTTCCCGTAAATCCCGGGCTTGGCACGTATAGTCGAATGTATACAAAGAAAGTACCCTGTGAGTAAACTCATTTCCAGAACGATTTTTTAAATTATTTTTTCACCACTAAAACGCATAAGACTTGTAGTTTTCAAAAATGTTTTCATTTTTGATGAGACGCTGAATAAAAGAAGTTTAATCGCCGGCAAACGAAAACCCACGATTTCCCGTAAATCCCGGGCTCGGCCCGTATAGTCAAAAGTATACAAAGAAAGTACCCATGGAGTAAACTCATTTCCCGAACGATTTTTTAAATTTTTTTTTCACCACTAAAACGCATGAGACTTGTAGTTTTCAAAAATGTTTTCATTTTTGATGAGACGCTGAATAAAAGAAGTTTAATCGCCGGCAAACGAAAACCTGCGATTTCCCGTAAATCCTGGACTCGGCCCGTATAGTCAAAAGTATACAAAGAAAGTACCCAGGGAGTAAAGTCATTTCCCAAAAGATTTTTTAAATTATTATTTCACCACTAAAACGCATGAGACTTGTAGCTTTCAAGAATGTTTTCATTTTTGATGAGACGCTGAATAAAAGCGGTTTAATCGCCGGCAAACGAAAACCCGCAATTTCCCGTAAATCCCGGCCGTGGCACGTATAGTCGAATGTATACAAAGAAAGTACCCTGTGAGTAAACACATTTCCAGAACGATTTTTTAAATTATTTTTTCACCACTAAAACGCATAAGACTTGTAGTTTTTAAAAATGTTTTCATTTTTGATGAGACGCTGAATAAAGGAAGTTTAATCGCCGGCAAACGAAAATCCGCGATTTCCCGTAAATCCCGGGCTTGGCACGTATAGTCGAATGTATACAAAGAAAGTACCCTGTGAGTAAACTCATTTGTAGAACGATTTTTTAAATTATTTTTTCACCAATAAAACGCATAAGACTTGTAGTTCTTAAAAATGTTTTCATTTTTGATGAGACGCTGAATAAAAGAAGTTTAATCGCCGGCAAACGAAAACCCGCGATTTCCCGTAAATCTCGGCTTGGCCCGTATAGTCAGAAGTATACAAAGAAAGTACCCAGGGAGTAAACTCATTTCCTGAACGATTTTTTAAATTACTTTTTCACCACTAAAACGCATGAGACTTGTAGTTATCAAGAATGTTTTCATTTTTGATGAGACGCTGAATAAAAGCAGTTTAATCGCCGGCAAACGGAAACCCGCCATTTCCCGTAAACCCTGGACTCGGCCCGTATAATCAAAAGTATACAAAGAAAGTACCCAGGGAGTAAACTCATTTCCCGAACGATTTTTTAAATTACTTTTTCACCACTAAAACGCATGAGACTTGTAGTTTTCAAAAATGTTTTCATTTTTGATGAGAGGCTGAATAAAAGACGTTTAATCGCCGGCAAACGAAAACCCGCCATTTCCCGTAAACCCCGGATTCGGCCCGTATAGTCAAAAGTATACAAAGAAAGTACCCAGGGAGTAAACTCATTTCCTAAACGATTTTTTAAATTATTATTTCACCACTAAAACGCATGAGACTTGTAGTTTTCAAGAATGTTTTCATTTTTGATGAGACGCTGAATAAAAGCAGTTTAATCGCCGGCAAACGAAAACCTGCGATTTTCCCGTAAATCCCGGACTCGGCCCGTATAGTCAAAAGTATACAAAGAAAGTACCCAGGGAGTAAACTCATTTCCTGAACGATTTTTTAAATTACTTTTTCACCACTAAAACGCATGAGACTTGTAGTTATCAAGAATGTTTTCATTTTTGATGAGACGCTGAATAAAAGCAGTTTAATCGCCGGCAAACGGAAACCCGCGATTTCCCGTAAATCCCGGGCTTGGCACGTATAGTCGAATGTATACAAAGAAAGTACCCTGTGAGTAAACTCATTTGCAGAACGATTTTTTAAATTATTTTTTCACCACTAAAACGCATAAGACTTGTAGTTTTTAAAAATGTTTTCATTTTTGATGAGACGCTGAATAAAAGAAGTTTAATCGCCGCCAAACGAAAACCCGCGATTTCCCGTAAATCCCGGGCTAGGCCCGTATAGTCAAAAGTATACAAAAAGGTACCCAGGGAGTAAACTCATTTCCCGAACGATTTTTTAAATTATTTTTTCACCACTAAAACGCATGAGACTTGTAGTTTTCAAAAATATTTTCATTTTTGATGAGACGCTGCATAAAAGAAGTTTAATCGCCGGCAAACGAAAACCCGCGATTTCCCGTAAATCCCGGGCTTAGCGCGTATAGTCAAAAGTATACAAAGAAAGTACCCAGGGAGTAAAACTCATTTCCCGAACGATTTTTTAAATTACTTTTTCACCACTAAAACGCATGAGACTTGTAGTTTTCAAGAATGTTTTCATTTTTGATGAGACGCTGAATAAAAACAGTTTAATCGCCGGCAAACGAAAACCCGCGATTTCCCGTAAATCCCGGGCTTGGCACGTATAGTCGAATGTATACAAAGAAAGTACCCTGTGAGTAAACTCATTTGTAGAACGATTTTTTAAATTATTTTTTCACCAATAAAACGCATAAGACTTGTAGTTTTTTAAAATGTTTTCATTTTTGATGAGACGCTGAATAAAAGAAGTTTAATCGCCGGCAAACAAAAACCCGCGATTTCCCGTAAATCCCGGCTTGGCCCGTATAGTCAAAAGTATACAAAGAAAGTACCCAGGGAGTAAACTCATTTCCCGAACGATTTATTAAATTATTTTTTCACCACTAAAACGCATGAGACTTGTAGTTTTCAAAAATGTTTTCATTTTTGATGAGACGCTGAATAAAAGCAGTTTAATCGCCGGCAAACGAAAACCTGCGATTTCCCTAAATCCCGGACTCGGCCCGTATAGTCAAAAGTATACAAAGAAAGTACCCAGGGAGTAAACTCATTTCCTGAACGATTTTTTAAATTACTTTTTCACCACTAAAACGCATGAGACTTGTAGTTTTCAAGAATGTTTTCATTTTTGATGAGACGCTGAATAAAAGCAGTTTAATCGCCGGCAAACGGAAACCCGCGATTTCCCGTAAATCCCGGGCTTGGCACGTATAGTCGAATGTATACAAAGAAAGTACCCTGTGAGTAAACTCATTTGCAGAAAGATTTTTTAAATTATTTTTTCACCACTAAAACGCATAAGACTTGTAGTTTTTAAAAATGTTTTCATTTTTGATGAGACGCTGAATAAAAGAAGTTTAATCGCCGGCAAACGAAAACCCGCGATTTCCCGTAAATCCCGGGCTTGGCCCGTATAGTCAAAAGTATACAAAAAAGTACCCAGGGAGTAAACTCATTTCCCGAACGATTTTTTAAATTATTTTTTCACCACTAAAACGCATGAGACTTGTAGTTTTCAAAAATATTTTTATTTTTGATGAGACGCTGCATAAAAGAAGTTTAATCGCCGGCAAACGAAAACCCGCGATTTCCCGTAAATCCAGGGCTTAGCGCGTATAGTCAAAAGAATACAAAGAAAGTACCCAGGGAGTAAACTCAATTCCCGAACGATTTTTTAAATTACTTTTTCACCACTAAAACGCATGAGACTTGTAGTTTTCAAGAATGTTTTCATTTTTGATGAGACGCTGAATAAAAGCAGTTTAATCGCCGGCAAACGAAAACCCGCGATTTCCCGTAAATCCCGGGCTTGGCACGTATAGTCGAATGTATACAAAGAAAGTACCCTGTGAGTAAACTCATTTGTAGAACGATTTTTTAAATTATTTTTTCACCACTAAAACGCATAAGACTTGTAGTTTTTAAAAATGTTTTCATTTTTGATGAGACGCTGAATAAAAGAAGTTTAATCGCCGGCAAACGAAAACCCGCGATTTCCCGTAAATGCCGGCTTGGCCCGTATAGTCAAAAGTATACAAAGAAAGTACCCAGGGAGTAAACTCATTTCCCGAACGATTTTTTAAATTATTTTTTCACCACTAAAACGCATGAGACTTGTAGTTTTCAAAAATGTTTTTATTTTTGATGAGACGCTGAATAAAAGCAGTTTAATCGCCGGCAAACGAAAACCTGCGATTTCCCTAAATCCCGGACTCGGCCCGTATAGTCAAAAGTATACAAAGAAAGTACCCAGGGAGTAAACTCATTTCCCGAACGATTTTTTAAATTATTTTTTCACCACTCAAACGCATGAGACTTGTAGTTTTCAAAAATGTTTTCATTTTTGATGAGACGCTGAATAAAAGCAGTTTAATCGCCGGCAAACGAAAACCTGCGATTTCCCTAAATCCCGGACTCGGCCCGTATAGTCGAATGTATACAAAGAAAGTACCCTGTGGGTAAACTCATTTCCAGAACGATTTTTTAAATTATTTTTTCACCACTAAAACGCATAAGACTTGTAGTTTTTAAAAATGTTTTCATTTTTAATGAGACGCTGAATAAAAGAAGTTTAATCGCCGGCAAACGAAAACCCGCGATTTCCCGTAAATCTCGGCTTGGCCCGTATAGTCAAAAGTATACAAAGAAAGTACCCAGGGAGTAAACTCATTTCCCGAACGATTTTTTAAATTATTTTTTCATTACTAAAACGCATGAGACTTGTAGTTTTCAAAAATGTTTTCATTTTTGATGAGACGCTGAATAAAAGCAGTTTAATCACCGGCAAACGAAAACCTGCGATTTCCCTAAATCCCGGACTCGGCCCGTATAGTCAAAAGTATACAAAGAAAGTACCCACGGAGTAAACTCATTTCCAGAACGATTTTTTAAATCATTTTTTCACCACTAAAACGCATAAGACTTGTAGTTTTTAAAAATGTTTTAATTTTTGATGAGACGCTGAATAAAAGAAGTTTAATCGCCGGCAAACGAAAACCCGCGATTCCCGTAAATCCCAGGCTTGGCCCGTATAGTCAAAAGTATACAAAGAAAGTACCCAGGGAGTAAACTCATTTCCCGAACGATTTTTTAAATTATTTTTTTACCACTAAACGCATGAGACTTGTAGTTTTCAAAAATATTTTCATATTTGATGGTACGCTGAAAAAAAGAAGTTTAATCGCCGGCAAACGAAAATCCGCTATTTCCCGTAAATCCCTGACTCGGGCCGTATAGTCAAAAGTATACAAAGAAAGTACCCAGAGAGTAAACTCATTTCCCGAACGATTTTTAAAATTATTTTTTCACCACTAAAACGCATCAGACTTGTAGTTTTCAAAAATGTTTTCATTTTTGATGAGACGCTGAATAAAAGCAGTTTAATCGCCGGCAAACGAAAACCTGCGATTTCCCTAAATCCCGGACTCGGCCCGTATAGTCGAATGTATACAAAGAAAGTACCCTGTGGGTAAACTCATTTCCAGAACGATTTTTTAAATTATTTTTTCACCACTAAAACGCATAAGACTTGTAGTTTTCAAAAATGTTTTCATTTTTGATGAGACGCTGAATAAAAGCAGTTTAATCACCGGCAAACGAAAACCTGCGATTTCCCTAAATCCCGGACTCGGCCCGTATAGTCAAAAGTATACAAAGAAAGTACCCACGGAGTAAACTCATTTCCAGAACGATTTTTTAAATCATTTTTTCACCACTAAAACGCATAAGACTTGTAGTTTTTAAAAATGTTTTAATTTTTGATGAGACGCTGAATAAAAGAAGTTTAATCGCCGGCAAACGAAAACCCGCGATTCCCGTAAATCCCAGGCTTGGCCCGTATAGTCAAAAGTATACAAAGAAAGTACCCAGGGAGTAAACTCATTTCCCGAACGATTTTTTAAATTATTTTTTTACCACTAAACGCATGAGACTTGTAGTTTTCAAAAATATTTTCATATTTGATGGGACGCTGAAAAAAAGAAGTTTAATCGCCGGCAAACGAAAATCCGCTATTTCCCGTAAATCCCTGACTCGGGCCGTATAGTCAAAAGTATACAAAGAAAGTACCCAGAGAGTAAACTCATTTCCCGAACGATTTTTAAAATTATTTTTTCACCACTAAAACGCATCAGACTTGTAGTTTTCAAAAATGTTTTCATTTTTGATGAGACGCTGAATATAAGAAGTTTAATCGCCGGCAAACGAAAACCCGCGATTTCCCGTAAATCCCGGACTTGGCACGTATAGTCGAATGTATACAAAGAAAGTACCCTGTGAGTAAACTCATTTCCAGTAGGATTTTTTAATTTATTTTTTCACCACTAAAGCCCATGAGACTTGTAGTTTTTAAAAATGTTTTCATTTTTGATGAGACGCTGAATAAAAGAAGTTTAATCGCCGGCAAACGAAAACCCGCGATTTCCCGTAAATCCCGGCCTTGGCCCGTATAGTCAAAAGTATACAAAGAAAGTACCCAGGGAGTAAACTCATTTCCCGAACGATTTTTTATATTATTTGTTTACCACTAAACGCATGAGACTTGTAGTTTTCAAAAATATTTTCATATTTGATGGGACGCTGAATAAAAGAAGTTTAATCGCCGGCAAACGAAAACCCGCGATTTCCTGTAAATCCCGGCCTTGGCCCGTATAGTCAAAAGTATACAAAGAAAGTACCCAGGGAGTAAACTCATTTCCCGAACGATTTTTTATATTATTTGTTTACCACTAAACGCATGAGACTTGTAGTTTTCAAAAATATTTTCATATTTGATGGGACGCTGAATAAAAGAAGTTTAATCGCCGGCAAACGAAAACCCGCGATTTCCCGTAAATTCCGGACTCGGCCCGTATAGTCAAAAGTATACAAAGAAAGTACCCAGGGAGTAAACTCATTTCCCAAACGATTTTTTAAATTACTTTTTCACCACTAAAACGCATGAGACTTGTAGTTTTTAAAAATGTTTTCATTTTTGATGAGACGCTGAATAAAAGAAGTAAAATCGCCAGCAAACGAATACCTGCGATTTCCCGTAAATCCTGGACTCGGCCCGTATAGTCAAAATTATACAAAGAAAGTACCCAGGGAGTAAACTCATTTTCCAAACGATTTTTTAAATTATTATTTCACCACTAAAACGCATGAGACTTGTAGTTTTCAAGATAGTTTTCATTTTTGATGAGACGCTGAATAAAAGCAGTTTAATCGCCGGCAAACGAAAACCCGCGATTTCCCGTAAATCCCGGGCTTGGCACGTATAGTCGAATGTATACAAAGAAAGTACCCTGTGAGTAAACTCATTTCCAGAACGATTTTTTAAATTATTTTTTCACCACTAAAACGCATAAGACTTGTAGTTTTTAAAAATGTTTTCATTTTTGATGAGACGCTGAATAAAAGAAGTTTAATCGCCGGCAAACGAAAACCCGCGATTTCCCGTAAATCCCGTCTTGGCCCGTATAGTCGAATGTATACAAAGAAAGTACCCTGTGAGTAAACTCATTTCCAGAAGGATTTTTTAAATTAGTTTTTCACCACTAAAGCCCATGAGACTTGTAGTTTTTAAAAATGTTTTCATTTTTGATGAGACGCTGAATAAAAGAAGTTTAATCGCCGGCAAACGAAAACCCGCAATTTATCGTAAATTCCGGCTTGGCCCGTATAGTCAAAAGTATACAAAGAAAGTACCCAGGGAGTAACTTCATTTCCCAAACGATTTTTTAAATTACTTTTTCACCACTAAAACGCATGAGACTTGTAGTTTTTAAAAATGTTTTCATTTTTGATGAGACGCTGAATAAAAGAAGTAAAATCGCCGGCAAACGAATACCTGCGATTTCCCGTAAATCCTGCACTCGGCCCGTATAGTCAAAATTATACAAAGAAAGTACCCAGGGAGTAAACTCATTTTCCAAACGATTTTTTAAATTATTATTTCATTACTAAAACGCATGAGACTTGTAGTTTTCAAAAATGTTTTCATTTTTGATGAGACGCTGAATAAAAGCAGTTTAATCACCGGCAAACGAAAACCTGCGATTTCCCTAAATCCCGGACTCGGCCCGTATAGTCAAAAGTATACAAAGAAAGTACCCACGGAGTAAACTCATTTCCAGAACGATTTTTTAAATCATTTTTTCACCACTAAAACGCATAAGACTTGTAGTTTTTAAAAATGTTTTAATTTTTGATGAGACGCTGAATAAAAGAAGTTTAATCGCCGGCAAACGAAAACCCGCGATTCCCGTAAATCCCAGGCTTGGCCCGTATAGTCAAAAGTATACAAAGAAAGTACCCAGGGAGTAAACTCATTTCCCGAACGATTTTTTAAATTATTTTTTTACCACTAAACGCATGAGACTTGTAGTTTTCAAAAATATTTTCATATTTGATGGGACGCTGAAAAAAAGAAGTTTAATCGCCGGCAAACGAAAATCCGCTATTTCCCGTAAATCCCTGACTCGGGCCGTATAGTCAAAAGTATACAAAGAAAGTACCCAGAGAGTAAACTCATTTCCCGAACGATTTTTAAAATTATTTTTTCACCACTAAAACGCATCAGACTTGTAGTTTTAAAAATGTTTTCATTTTTGATGAGACGCTGAATATAAGAAGTTTAATCGCCGGCAAACGAAAACCCGCGATTTCCCGTAAATCCCGGACTTGGCACGTATAGTCGAATGTATACAAAGAAAGTACCCTGTGAGTAAACTCATTTCCAGTAGGATTTTTTAATTTATTTTTTCACCACTAAAGCCCATGAGACTTGTAGTTTTTAAAAATGTTTTCATTTTTGATGAGACGCTGAATAAAAGAAGTTTAATCGCCGGCAAACGAAAACCCGCGATTTCCCGTAAATCCCGGCCTTGGCCCGTATAGTCAAAAGTATACAAAGAAAGTACCCAGGGAGTAAACTCATTTCCCGAACGATTTTTTATATTATTTGTTTACCACTAAACGCATGAGACTTGTAGTTTTCAAAAATATTTTCATATTTGATGGGACGCTGAATAAAAGAAGTTTAATCGCCGGCAAACGAAAACCCGCGATTTCCTGTAAATCCCGGCCTTGGCCCGTATAGTCAAAAGTATACAAAGAAAGTACCCAGGGAGTAAACTCATTTCCCGAACGATTTTTTATATTATTTGTTTACCACTAAACGCATGAGACTTGTAGTTTTCAAAAATATTTTCATATTTGATGGGACGCTGAATAAAAGAAGTTTAATCGCCGGCAAACGAAAACCCGCGATTTCCCGTAAATTCCGGACTCGGCCCGTATAGTCAAAAGTATACAAAGAAAGTACCCAGGGAGTAAACTCATTTCCCAAACGATTTTTTAAATTACTTTTTCACCACTAAAACGCATGAGACTTGTAGTTTTTAAAAATGTTTTCATTTTTGATGAGACGCTGAATAAAAGAAGTAAAATCGCCAGCAAACGAATACCTGCGATTTCCCGTAAATCCTGGACTCGGCCCGTATAGTCAAAATTATACAAAGAAAGTACCCAGGGAGTAAACTCATTTTCCAAACGATTTTTTAAATTATTATTTCACCACTAAAACGCATGAGACTTGTAGTTTTCAAGATAGTTTTCATTTTTGATGAGACGCTGAATAAAAGCAGTTTAATCGCCGGCAAACGAAAACCCGCGATTTCCCGTAAATCCCGGGCTTGGCACGTATAGTCGAATGTATACAAAGAAAGTACCCTGTGAGTAAAGTCATTTCCAGAACGATTTTTTAAATTATTTTTTCACCACTAAAACGCATAAGACTTGTAGTTTTTAAAAATGTTTTCATTTTTGATGAGACGCTGAATAAAAGAAGTTTAATCGCCGGCAAACGAAAACCCGCGATTTCCCGTAAATCCCGTCTTGGCCCGTATAGTCGAATGTATACAAAGAAAGTACCCTGTGAGTAAAGTCATTTCCAGAAGGATTTTTTAAATTAGTTTTTCACCACTAAAGCCCATGAGACTTGTAGTTTTTAAAAATGTTTTCATTTTTGATGAGACGCTGAATAAAAGAAGTTTAATCGCCGGCAAACGAAAACCCGCAATTTATCGTAAATTCCGGCTTGGCCCGTATAGTCAAAAGTATACAAAGAAAGTACCCAGGGAGTAACTTCATTTCCCAAACGATTTTTTAAATTACTTTTTCACCACTAAAACGCATGAGACTTGTAGTTTTTAAAAATGTTTTCATTTTTGATGAGACGCTGAATAAAAGAAGTAAAATCGCCGGCAAACGAATACCTGCGATTTCCCGTAAATCCTGCACTCGGCCCGTATAGTCAAAATTATACAAAGAAAGTACCCAGGGAGTAAACTCATTTTCCAAACGATTTTTTAAATTATTATTTCACCACTAAAACGCATGAGACTTGTAGTTTTCAAGATAGTTTTCATTTTTGATGAGACGCTGAGTAAAAGCAGTTTAATCGCCGGCAAACGAAAACCCGCGATTTCCCGTAAATCCCGGGCTTGGCACGTATAGTCGAATGTATACAAAGAAAGTACCCTGTGAGTAAACTCATTTCCAGAACGATTTTTTAAATTATTTTTTCACCACTAAAGCGCATAAGACTTGTTGTTTTTAAAAATGTTTTCATTTTTGATGAGACGCTGAATAAAAGAAGTTTAATCGCCGGCAAACGAAAACCCGCGATTTCCCGTAAATCCCGTCTTGGCCCGTATAGTTAAATGTATACAAAGAAAGTACCCTGTGAGTAAACTCATTTCCAGAAGGATTTTTTAAATTAGTTTTTCACCACTAAAGCCCATGAGACTTGTAGTTTTTAAAAATGTTTTCATTTTTGATGAGACGCTGAATAAAAGAAGTTTAATCGCCGGCAAACAAAAACCCGCAATTTACCGTAAATTCCGGCTTGGCCCGTATAGTCAAAAGTATACAAAGAAAGTACCCAGGGAGTAAACTCATTTCCCGAACGATTTTTCAAATTATTTTTTCACCACTAAAACGCATGAGACTTGTAGTTTTTAAAAATGTTTTCATTTTTGATGAGACGCTGAATAAAAGCAGTTTAATCGCCGGCAAACGAAAACCTGCGATTTCCCTAAATCCCGGACTCGGCCCGTATAGTCAAAAGTATACAAAGAAAGTACCCAGGTAGTAAACTCATTTCCAGAACGATTTTTTATATTATTTTTTTACCACTAAACGCATGAGACTTGTAGTTTTCAAAAATATTTTCATATTTGATGGGACGCTGAAAAAAAGAAGTTTAATCGCCGGCAAACAAAAATCCGCGATTTCCCGTAAATCCCGGACTCGGCCCGTATAGTCAAAAAGAATACAAAGAAAGTACCCAGAGAGTAAACTCATTTCCCGAACGATTTTTTAAATTATTTTTTCACCACTAAAACGCATGAGACTTGTAGTTTTCAAAAATGTTTTCATTTTTGATGAGACGCTGAATAAAAGCAGTTTAATCGCCGGCAAACGAAAACCTGCGATTTCCCTAAATCCCGGGCTTGGCACGTATAGTCGAATGTATACAAAGAAAGTACCCAGGGAGTAAACTCATTTCCCGAACGATTTTTTATATTATTTTTTTACCAATAAACGCATGAGACTTGTAGTTTTCAAAAATGTTTTCATTTTTGATGAGACGCTTAATGAAAGAGGTTTAATCGCCGGCAAACTAAATCCCGCGTTTTCCCGTAAATCCGGGGCTTGGCCCGTATAGTCGAATGTATTAAAAGAAAGTACCCAGGGAGTAAACTCATTTCCCGAACGATTTTTTAAATTATTATTTCACCACTAAAACGCATGAGACTTGTAGTTTTCAAGATAGTTTTCATTTTTGATGAGACGCTGAATAAAAGCAGTTTAATCGCCGGCAAACGAAAACCCGCGATTTCCCGTAAATCCCGGGCTTGGCACGTATAGTCGAATGTATACAAAGAAAGTACCCTGTGAGTAAACTCATTTCAAGAACGATTTTTTAAATTATTTTTTCACCACTAAAACGCATAAGACTTGTAGTTTTTAAAAATGTTTTCATTTTTGATGAGACGCTGAATAAAAGAAGTTTAATCGCCGGCAAACGAAAACCCGCGATTTCCCGTAAATCCCAGCTTGGCCCGTATAGTCAAAAGTATACAAAGAAAGTACCCAGGGAGTAAACTCATTTCCCAAACGATTTTTTATATTATTTTTTTACCACTAAACGCATGAGACTTGTAGTTTTCAAAAATGTTTTCATTTTTGATGAGACGCTGAATAAAAGCAGTTTAATCGCCGGCAAACGAAAACCTGCGATTTCCCTAAATCCCGGGCTTGGCACGTATAGTCGAATGTATACAAAGAAAGTACCCAGGGAGTAAACTCATTTCCCGAACGATTTTTTATATTATTTTTTTACCAATAAACGCATGAGACTTGTAGTTTTCAAAAATGTTTTCATTTTTGATGAGACGCTTAATGAAAGAGGTTTAATCGCCGGCAAACTAAATCCCGCGTTTTCCCGTAAATCCGGGGCTTGGCCCGTATAGTCGAATGTATTAAAAGAAAGTACCCAGGGAGTAAACTCATTTCCCGAACGATTTTTTAAATTATTATTTCACCACTAAAACGCATGAGACTTGTAGTTTTCAAGATAGTTTTCATTTTTGATGAGACGCTGAATAAAAGCAGTTTAATCGCCGGCAAACGAAAACCCGCGATTTCCCGTAAATCCCGGGCTTGGCACGTATAGTCGAATGTATACAAAGAAAGTACCCTGTGAGTAAACTCATTTCAAGAACGATTTTTTAAATTATTTTTTCACCACTAAAACGCATAAGACTTGTAGTTTTTAAAAATGTTTTCATTTTTGATGAGACGCTGAATAAAAGAAGTTTAATCGCCGGCAAACGAAAACCCGCGATTTCCCGTAAATCCCAGCTTGGCCCGTATAGTCAAAAGTATACAAAGAAAGTACCCAGGGAGTAAACTCATTTCCCAAACGATTTTTTATATTATTTTTTTACCACTAAACGCATGAGACTTGTAGTTTTCAAAAATATTTTCATATTTGATGGGACGCTGAATAAAAGACGTTTAATCGCCGGCAAACGAAAATCCGCGATTTCCCGTAAATCCCGGACTCGGCCCGTATAGTCAAAAGTATACAAAGAAAGTACCCAGGTAGTAAACTCATTTCCAGAACGATTTTTTATATTATTTTTTTACCACTAAACGCATGAGACTTGTAGTTTTCAAAAATATTTTCATATTTGATGGGACGCTGAAAAAAAGAAGTTTAATCGCCGGCAAACAAAAATCCGCGATTTCCCGTAAATCCCGGACTCGGCCCGTATAGTCAAAAAGAATACAAAGAAAGTACCCAGAGAGTAAACTCATTTCCCGAACGATTTTTTAAATTTTTTTTTCACCACTAAAACGCATGAGACTTGTAGTTTTCAAAAATGTTTTCATTTTTGATGAGACGCTGAATAAAAGCAGTTTAATCGCCGGCAAACGAAAACCTGCGATTTCCCTAAATCCCGGGCTTGGCACGTATAGTCGAATGTATACAAAGAAAGTACCCAGGGAGTAAACTCATTTCCCGAACGATTTTTTATATTATTTTTTTACCAATAAACGCATGAGACTTGTAGTTTTCAAAAATGTTTTCATTTTTGATGAGACGCTTAATGAAAGAGGTTTAATCGCCGGCAAACTAAATCCCGCGTTTTCCCGTAAATCCGGGGCTTGGCCCGTATAGTCGAATGTATTAAAAGAAAGTACCCAGGGAGTAAACTCATTTCCCGAACGATTTTTTAAATTATTATTTCACCACTAAAACGCATGAGACTTGTAGTTTTCAAGATAGTTTTCATTTTTGATGAGACGCTGAATAAAAGCAGTTTAATCGCCGGCAAACGAAAACCCGCGATTTCCCGTAAATCCCGGGCTTGGCACGTATAGTCGAATGTATACAAAGAAAGTACCCTCTGAGTAAACTCATTTCAAGAACGATTTTTTAAATTATTTTTTCACCACTAAAACGCATAAGACTTGTAGTTTTTAAAAATGTTTTCATTTTTGATGAGACGCTGAATAAAAGAAGTTTAATCGCCGGCAAACGAAAACCCGCGATTTCCCGTAAATCCCGGCTTGGCCCGTATAGTCAAAAGTATACAAAGAAAGTACCCAGGGAGTAAACTCATTTCCCGAACGATTTTTTATATTATTTTTTTACCACTAAACGCATGAGACTTGTAGTTTTAAAAAATATTTTCATTTTTGATGAGACGCTGAATAAAAGAAGTTTAATCGCCGGCAAACGAAAACCCGCGATTTCCCGTAAATCCCGGGCTTTGCCCGTATAGTCAAAAGTATACAAAGAAAGTACCTAGGAAGGAAACTCATTTCCCGAACGATTTTTTAAATTACTTTTTCACCACTAAAACGCATGAGACTTGTAGCTTTCAAAAATGTTTTCATTTTTGATGAGACGCTGAATAAAAGAAGTTTAATCGCCGGCAAACGAAAACCCGCGATTTCCCGTAAATCCCTGGCTTGGCACGTATAGTCGAATGTATACAAAGAAAGTACCCTGTGAGTAAACTAATTTCCAGAACGATTTTTTAAATTATTTTTTCACCACTAAAACGCATAAGACTTGTAGTTTTTAAAAATGTTTTCTTTTTGATGAGACGCTGAATAAAAGAAGTTTAATCGCCGGCAAAGGAAAACCCGCGATTTCCCATAAATCCCGGCTTGGCCCGCATAGTCAAAAGTATACAAAGAAAGTACCCAGGGAGTAAACTCATTTCCCGAACGATCTTTTAAATTATTTTTTCACCACTAAAACGCATAAGACTTGTAGTTTATAAAAATGTTTTCATTTTTAATGAGACGCTGAATAAAAGAAGTTTAATCGCCAGCAAACGAAAACCCGCGATTTCCCGTAAATCCCGGCTTGGCCCGTATAGTCAAAAGTATACAAAGAAAGTACCCAGGGAGTAAACTCATTTCCCGAACGATTTTTTAAATTATTTTTTCACAACTAAAACGCATAAGACTTGTAGTTTATAAAAATGTTTTTATTTTTGATGAGACGCTGAATAAAAGAAGTTTAATCGCCGGCAAACGAAAACCTGCGATTTCCCTAAATGCCGGACTCGGCCCGTATAGTCAAAAGTATACAAAGAAAGTACCCAGGGAGTAAACTCATTTCCAGAACGATTTTTTAAATTACTTTTTCACCACTAAAACGCATGAGACTTGTAGTTTTTAAAAATGTTTTCATTTTTGATGAGACGCTGAATAAAAGAAGTTTAATCGCCGGCAAACGAAAACCTGCGATTTCCCGTAAATCCCGGCTTGGCCCGTATAGTCAAAAGTATACAAAGAAAGTACCCAGGGAGTAAACTCATTTCCCGAACGATTTTTTAAATTATTTTTTCACAACTAAAACGCATGAGACTTGTAGTTTTCAAAAATGTTTTCATTTTTGATGAGACGCTGAATAAAAGAAGTTTAATCGCCGGCAAACGAAAACCCGCGATTTCCCGTTAATCACGGGCTTGGCACGTATAGTCGAATGTATACAAAGAAAGTACCCTGTGAGTAAACTCATTTCCAGAACGATTTTTTAAATTATTTTTTCACCACTAAAGCCCATGAGACTTGTAGTTTTTAAAAATGTTTCCATTTTTGATGAGACGCTGAATAAAAGAAGTTTAATCGCCGGCAAACGAAAACCCGCGATTTCCCGTAAATCCCGGCTTGGCCCGTATAGTCAAAAGTATACAAAGAAAGTACCCAGGAAGTAAACTCATTTCCCGAACGATTTTTTAAATTATTTTTTCACCACTAAAACGCATGAGACTTATAGTTTTCAAAAATGATTTCATTTTTGATGAGACCCTGAATAAAATCAGTTTAATCGCCGGCAAACGAAAACCTACGATTTCTCTAAATCCCGGACTCGGCCCGTATAGTCAAAAGTATACAAAGAAAGTACCCAGGGAGTAAACTCATTTCCAGAACGATTTTTTAAATTATTTTTTCACCACTAAAACGCATAAGACTTGTAGTTTTTAAAAATGTTTTCATTTTTGCTGAGACGCTGAATAAAAGAAGTTTAATCGCCTGCAAACGAAAACCCGCGATTTCCCGTAAATCCCGGGCTTGGCCCGTATAGTCAAAAGTATACAAAGAAAGTACCCAGGGAGTAAACTCATTTCCAGAACGATTTTTTAAATTATTTTTTCACCACTAAAACGCATAAGACTTGTAGTTTTTGAAAATGTTTTCATTTTTGCTGAGACGCTGACTAAAAGAAGTTTAATCGCCGGCAAACGAAAACCCGCGATTTCCCGTAAATCCCGGGCTTGGCCCGTATAGTCAAAAGTATACAAAGAAAGTACCCAGGGAGTAAACTCATTTCCCGAACAATTTTTTATATTATTTTTTTACCACTAAACGCATGAGACTTGTAGTTTTCAAAACTATTTTCATATTTGATGGGACGCTGAATAAAAGAAGTTTAATAGCCGGCAAACGAAAATCTGCGATTTCCCGTAAATCCCGTATTCGGCCCGTATAGTCAAAAGTATACAAAGAAAGTACCCAGGGAGTAAACTCATGTCCCAAACGATTTTTTAAATTAATGTTTCACCACTAAAACGCATGAGACTTGTAGTTTTAAACAATGTTTTCATTTTTGATGAGACGCTGAATAAAAGATGTTTAATCGCCGGCAAACGAAAACCCGCTATTTCCCGTAAATCCCGGCTTGGCCCGTATAGTCAAAAGTATACAAAGAAAGTACCCAGGGAGTAAACTCATTTCCCGAACGATTTTTTAAATTTTTTTTTCACCACTAAAACGCATGAGACTTGTAGTTTTCAAAAATGTTTTCATTTTTGATGAGACGCTGAATAAAAGAAGTTTAATCGCCGGCAAACGAAAACCCGCGATTTCCCGTAAATCCCGGGCTTGGCCCGTATAGTCAAAAGTATACAAAGAAAGTACCCAGGGAGTAAACTCATTTCCCGAACGATTTTTTAAATTACTTTTTCACCACTAAAACGCATGAGACTTGTAGTTTTCAAAAATGTTTTCATTTTTGATGAGACGCTGAATAAAAGCAGTTTAATTGCTGGCAAACTAAATCCCACGTTTTCGCGTAAATCTGGGGCTTGGCCCGCATAGTCGAATGTATACAAAGAAAGTACCCAGGGAGTAAACTCATTTCCCGAACGATTTTTTATATTATTTTTTTACCACTAAACGCATGAGACTTGTAGTTTTCAAAACTATTTTCATATTTGATGGGACGCTGAATAAAAGAAGTTTAATCGCCGGCAAACGAAAATCTGCGATTTCCCGTAAATCCCGTATTCGGCCCGTATAGTCAAAAGTATACAAAGAAAGTACCCAGGGAGTAAACTCATTTCCCAAACGATTTTTTAAATTAATTTTTCACCACTAAAACGCATGAGACTTGTAGTTTTCAACAATGTTTTCATTTTTGATGAGACGCTGAATAAAAGAAGTTAAATCGCCGGCAAACGAAAACCCGCGATTTCCCGTAAATCCCGGCTTGGCCCGTATAGTCAAAAGTATACAAAGAAAGTACCCAGGGAGTAAACTCATTTCCCGAACGATTTTTTAAATTATTTTTTCACCACTAAAACGCATAAGACTTGTAGTTTTCAAAAATGTTTTCATTTTTGATGAGACGCTGAATAAAAGCAGTTTAATCGCTGGCAAACTAATTCCCGCGATTTACCGTAAATCTGGGGCTTGGCCCGCATAGTCGAATGTATACAAAGAAAGTACCCAGGGAGTAAACCCTTTTCCTGAACGATTTTTTAAATTTTTTTTTCACCACTAAAACGCATGAGACTTGCAGTTTTCAAAAATGTTTTCATTTTTGATGAGACGCTTAATGAAAGAGGTTTAATCGCCGGAAAACGAAAACCCGCGATTTCCCGTAAATCCCGGGCTTGGCCCGTATAGTCGAATGTATACAAAGAATGTACCCTGTGAGTAAACTCATTTCAAGAACGATTTTTTAAATTATTTTTTTACCACTAAAACGCCTAAGTCTTGTAGTTTTTAAAAATGTTTTCATTTTTGATGAGACGCTGAATAAAAGAAGTTTAATCGCCGGCAAACGAAAACCTGCGATTTCCCGTAAATCCTGGACTCGGCCCGTATAGTCAAAAGTATACAAAGAAAGTACCCAGGGAGTAAACTCATTTCCCAAACGATTTTTTAAATTATTATTTCACCACTAAAACGCATGAGACTTGAAGTTTTCAAGAATGTTTTCATTTTTGATGAGACGCTGAATAAAAGCAGTTTAATCGCCGGCAAACGAAAACCCGCGATTTCCCGTAAATCCCGGGCTTGGCCCGTATAGTCAAAAGTATACAAAGAAAGTACCCAGGGAGTAAACTCATTTCCCGAACGATTTTTTAAATTACTTTTTCACCACTAAAACGCATGAGACTTGTAGTTTTTAAAAATGTTTTCATTTTTGATGAGACGCTGAATAAAAGAAGTTTAATCGCCGGCAAACGAAAACCTGCGATTTCCTGTAAATCCTGGACTCGGCCCGTATAGTCAAAAGTATACAAAGAAAGTACCCAGGGAGTAAACTCATTTCCCAAACGATTTTTTAAATTATTATTTCACCACTAAAACGCATGAGACTTGTAGTTTTTAAAAATGTTTTCATTTTTGATGAGACGTTGAATAAAAGGAGTTTAATCGCCGGCAAACGAGAACCTGCGATTTCCCGTAAATGCTGGAGTCGGCCCGTATAGTCAAAAGTATACAAAGAAAGTACCCAGGGAGTAAACTCATTTCCCAAACGATTTTTTAAATTATTATTTCACCACTAAAACGCATGAGACTTGTAGTTTTCAAGAATGTTTTCATTTTTGATGAGACGCTGAATAAAAGCAGTTTAATCGCCGGCAAACGAAAACCCGCGATTTCCCGTAAATCCCGGCTTGGCCCGTATGGTCAAAAGTATACAAAGAAAGTACCCAGGGAGTAAACACATTTCCCGAACGATTTTTTAAATTTTATTTTCACCACTGAAACGCATGAGACTTGCAGTTTTCAAAAATGTTTTCATTTTTGATGAGACGCTGTATAAAAGCAGTTTAATCGCCGGCAAACGAAAACCTGCGATTTCCCTAAATCCCGGACTCGGCCCGTATAGTCAAAAGTATACAAAGAAAGTACCCAGGGAGTAAACTCATTTCCCAAACGATTTTTTAAATTATTATTTCCCCACTAAAACGCATGAGACTTGTAGTTTTCAAGAATGTTTTCATTTTTGATGAGACGCTGAATAAAAGCAGTTTAATCGCCGGCAAACGAAAATCCGCGATTTCCCGTAAATCCCGGGCTTGGCCCGTATAGTCAAAAGTATACAAAGAAAGTACCCAGGGAGTAAACTCATTTCCCGAACGATTTCTTAAATTACTTTTTCACCACTAAAACGCATGAGACTTGTAGTTTTTAAAAATGTTTTCATTTTTGATGAGACGCTGAATAAAAGAAGTTTAATCGCCGGCAAACGAAAACCCACGATTTCCCGTAAATCCCGGCTTGGCCCGTATGGTCAAAAGTATACAAAGAAAGTACCCAGGGAGTAAACTCATTTCCCGAACGATTTTTTAAATTATTTTTTCACCACTAAAACGCATGAGACTTGTAGTTTCCAAGAATGTTTTCATTTTTGATGAGACGCTAAATAAAAGCAGTTTAATCTCCGGCAAACGAAAACCCGCGATTTCCCGTAAATCCCGGGCTTGGCACGTATAGTCGAATGTATTCAAAGAAAGTACCCTGTGAGTAAACTCATTTCCAGAACGATTTTTTAAATTATTTTTTCACCACTAAAACGCATAAGACTTGTAGTTTTTAAAAATGTTTTCATTTTTGATGAGACGCTGAATAAAAGAAGTTTAATCGCCGGCAAACAAAAACCCGCGATTTCCCGTAAATCCCGGCTTGGCCCGTATAGTCAAAAGATAACAAAGAAAGTACCCAGGGAGTAAACTCATTTCCCGAACGATTTTTTAAATTATTTTTTCACCACTAAAACGCATGAGACTTGTGGTTTTTAAAAATGTTTTCATTTTTGATGAGACGCTGAATAAAAGCAGTTTAATCGCCGGCAAACGAAAACCTGCGATTTCCTTAAATCCCCGACTCGGCCCGTATAGTCAAAAGTATACAAAGAAAGTACCCAGGGTGTAAGCTCATTTCCAGAACGATTTTTTAAATTATTTTTTCACCACTAAAACGCATAAGACTTGTAGTTTTTAAAAATGTTTTCAGTTTTCATGAGACGCTGAATAAAAGAAGTTTAATCGCCGGCAAACGAAAACCCGCGATTTCCCGTAAATCCCGGGCTTGGCCCGTATAGTCAAAAGTATACAAAGAAAGTACCCAGGTAGTAAACTCATTTCCCGAACGATTTTTTATATTATTTTTTTACCACTAAACGCATGAGACTTGTAGTTTTCAAAAATATTTTCATATTTGATGGGACGCTGAAAAAAGGAAGTTTAATCGCCGGCAAACGAAAATCCGCGATTTCCCGTAAATCCCGGACTCGGCCCGTATAGTCAAAAGTATACAAAGAAAGTACCCAGAGAGTAAACTCATTTCCCGAACGATTTTTTAAATTATTTTTTCACCACTAAAACGCATAAGACTTGTAGTTTTTAAAAATGTTTTCATTTTTGATGAGACGCTGAATAAAAGAAGTTTAATCGCCGGCAAACGAAAACCCGCGATTTCCCGTAAATCCCGGGCTTGGCCCGTATAGTCAAAAGTATACAAAGAAAGTATACAGGGAGTAAACTCATTTCCCGAACGATTTTTTATATTATTTTTTACCACTAAACGCATGAGACTTGTAGTTTTCAAAAATATTTTCATATTTGATGGGACGCTGAATAAAAGAAGTTATTCGCCGGCAAACGAAAATCTGCGATTTCCCGTAAATCCCAGACTCGGCCCGTATAGTCAAAAGTATACAAAGAAAGTACCCAGGGAGTAAACTCATTTCCCGAACGATTTTTTATACTATTTTTTTACCACTAAAACGCATGAGACTTGTAGTTTTCAAGAATGTTTTCATTTTTGATGAGACGCTAAATAAAAGCAGTTTAATCTCCGGCAAACGAAAACCCGCGATTTCCCGTAAATCCCGGGCTTGGCACGTATAGTCGAATGTATACAAAGAAAGTACCCTGTGAGTAAACTCATTTTCCAAACGATTTTTTAAATTATTTTTTCACCACTAAAACGCATAAGACTTGTAGTTTTTAAAAATGTTTTCATTTTTGATGAGACGCTGAATAAAAGAAGTTTAATCGCCGGCAAACGAAAACCCGCGATTTCCCGTAAATCCCGGCTTGGCCCGTATAGTCAAAAGATAACAAAGAAAGTACCCAGGGAGTAAACTCATTTCCCGAACGATTTTTTAAATTAATTTTTCACCACTAAAACGCATGAGACTTGTGGTTTTTAAAAATGTTTTCATTTTTGATGAGACGCTGAATAAAAGCAGTTTAATCGCCGGCAAACGAAAACCTGCGATTTCCTTAAATCCCGGACTCGGCCCGTATAGTCAAAAGTATACAAAGAAAGTACCCAGGGAGTAAGCTCATTTCCAGAACGATTTTTTAAATTATTTTTTCACCACTAAAACGCATAAGACTTGTAGTTTTTAAAAATGTTTTCAGTTTTCATGAGACGCTGAATAAAAGAAGTTTAATCGCCGTCAAACGAAAACCCGCGATTTCCCGTAAATCCCGGGCTTGGCCCGTATAGTCAAAAGTATACAAAGAAAGTACCCAGGTAGTAAACTCATTTCCCGAACGATTTTTTATATTATTTTTTTACCACTAAACGCATGAGACTTGTAGTTTTCAAAAATATTTTCATATTTGATGGGACGCTGAAAAAAAGAAGTTTAATCGCCGGCAAACGAAAATCCGCGATTTCCCGTAAATCCCGGACTCGGCCCGTATAGTCAAAAGTATACAAAGAAAGTACCCAGAGAGTAAACTCATTTCCCGAACGATTTTTTAAATTATTTTTTCACCACTAAAACGCATGAGACTTGTAGTTTTCAAAAATGTTTTCATTTTTGATGAGACGCTGAATAAAAGAAGTTTAATCGCCGGCAAACGAAAACCCGCGATTTCCCGTAAATCCCGGGCTTGGCACGTATAGTCGAATGTATACAAAGAAAGTACCCTGTGAGTAAACTCATTTTCAGAAGGATTTTTTAAATTATTTTTTCACCACTAAAGCCCATGAGACTTGTAATTTTTAAAAATGTTTTCATTTTTGATGAGACGCTGAATAAAAGAAGTTTAATCGCCGGCAAACGAAAACCCGCGATTTCCCGTAAATCCCGGGCTTGGCACGTACCGTCGAATGTATACAAAGAAAGTACCCTGTGAGTAAACTCATTTCCGGAACGATTTTTTAAATTATTTTTTCACCACTAAAACGCATAAGACTTGTAGTTTTTAAAAATGTTTTCATTTTTGATGAGACGCTGAATAAAAGAAGTTTAATCGCCGGCAAACGAAAACCCGCGATTTCCCGTAAATCCCGGCTTGGCCCGTATGGTCAAAAGTATACAAAGAAAGTACCCAGGGAGTAAACTCATTTCCCGAACGATTTTTTAAATTATTTTTTCACCACTAAAACGCATGAGACTTGCAGTTTTCAAAAATGTTTTCATTTTTGATGAGACGCTGTATAAAAGCAGTTTAATCGCCGGCAAACGAAAACCTGCGATTTCCCCAAATCCCGGACTCGGCCCGTATAGTCAAAAGTATACAAAGAAAGTACCCAGGGAGTAAACTCATTTCCAGAACGATTTTTTAAATTATTTTTTCACCACTAAAACGCATAAGACTTGTAGTTTTTAAAAATGTTTTCATTTTTGGTGAGACGCTAAATAAAAGAAGTTTAATCGCCGGCAAACGAAAACCCGCGATTTCCCGTAAATCCCGGGCTTGGCCCGTATAGTCAAAAGTATACAAAGAAAGTACACAGGGAGTAAACTCATTTCCCGAACGATTTTTTATGTTATTTTTTTACCACTAAAACGCATGAGACTTGTAGTTTTCAAGAATGTTTTCATTTTTGATGAGACGCTGAATAAAAGCAGTTTAATCTCCGGCAAACGAAAACCCGCGATTTCCCGTAAATCCCGGGCTTGGCACGTATAGTCGAATGTATACAAAGAAAGTACCCTGTGAGTAAACTCATTTCCCGAACGATTTTTTAAATTATTTTTTCACCACTAAAACGCATAAGACTTGTAGTTTTTAAAAATGTTTTCATTTTTGATGAGACGCTGAATAAAAGAAGTTTAATCGCCGGCAAACGAAAACCTGCGATTTCCCGTAAATCCCGGCTTGGCCCGTATAGTCAAAAGATAACAAAGAAAGTACCCAGGGAGTAAACTCATTTCCCGAACGATTTTTTAAATTATTTTTTCACCACTAAAACGCATGAGACTTGTAGTTTTTAAAAATGTTTTCATTTTTGATGAGACGCTGATAAAAAGCAGTTTAATCGCCGGCAAACGAAAACCTGCGATTTCCTTAAATCCCGGACTCGGCCCGTACAGTCAAAAGTATACAAAGAAAGTACCCAGGGAGTAAGCTCATTTCCAGAACGATTTTTTAAATTATTTTTTCACCACTAAAACGCATAAGACTTGTAGTTTTTAAAAATGTTTTCAGTTTTGATGAGACGCTGAATAAAAGAAGTTTAATCGCCGGCAAACGAAAACCCGCGATTTCCCGTAAATCCCGGGCTTGGCCCGTATAGTCAAAAGTATACAAAGAAAGTACCCAGGTAGTAAACTCATTTGCCGAACGATTTTTTATATTATTTTTTTACCACTAAACGCATGAGACTTGTAGTTTTCAAAAATATTTTCATATTTGATGGGACGCTGAAAAAAAGAAGTTTAATCGCCGGCAAACGAAAATCCGCGATTTCCCGTAAATCCCGGACTCGGCCCGTATAGTCAAAAGTAAACAAAGAAAGTACCCAGAGAGTAAACTCATTTCCCGAACGATTTTTTAAATTATTTTTTCACCACTAAAACGCATGAGACTTGTAGTTTTCAAAAATGTTTTCATTTTTGATGAGACGCTGAATAAAAGAAGTTTAATCGCCGGCAAACGAAAACCCGCGATTTCCCGTAAATCCCGGGCTTGGCACGTATAGTCGAATGTATACAAAGAAAGTACCCTGTGAGTAAACTCATTTCCAGAAGGATTTTTTAAATTATTTTTTCACCACTAAAGCCCATGAGACTTGTAATTTTTAAAAATGTTTTCATTTTTGATGAGACGCTGAATAAAAGAAGTTTAATCGCCGGCAAACGAAAACCCGCGATTTCCCGTAAATCCCGGCTTGGCCCGTATAGTCAAAAGTATACAAAGAAAGTACCCAGGAAGTAAACTCATTTCCCGAACGATTTTTTAAATTATTTTTTCACCACTAAAACGCATGAGACTTGTAGTTTTCAAAAATGTTTTCATTTTTGATGAGACACTGAATAAAAGCAGTTTAATCGCCGGCAAACGAAAACCTGCGATTTCCCTAAATCCCGGACTCGGCCCGTATAGTCAAAAGTATACAAAGAAAGTACCTAGGGAGTAAATTCATTTCCAGAATGATTTTTTAAATTATTTCTTCACCACTAAAACGCATAAGACTTGTAGTTTTTAAAAATGTTTTCATTTTTAATGAGACGCTGAATAAAAGAAGTTTAATCGCCGGCAAACGAAAGCCCGCGATTTCCCGTAAATCCCGGGCCTGACCCGTATAGTCAAAAGTATACAAAGAAAGTACCCTGTGAGTAAACTCATTTCCAGATGGATTTTTTAAATTATTTTTTCACCACTAAAGCCCATGAGACTTGTAGTTTTCAAAAATGTTTTCATTTTTGATGAGACGCTGAATAAAAGCAGTTTAATTGCCGGCAAACGAAAACCTGCGATTTCCTTAAATCCCGGATTCGGCCCGTATAGTCAAAATTATACAAAGAAAGTACCCAGGGAGTAAGCTCATTTCCAGAACGATTTTTTAAATTATTTTTTCACCACTAAAACGCATAAGACTTGTAGTTTTCAAAAATGTTTTCATTTTTGATGAGACGCTGAATAAAAGCAGTTTAATCGCCGGCAAACGAAAACCCGCGATTTCCAGTAAATCCCGGCTTGGCCCGTATAGTCAAAAGTATACAAAGAAAGTACCCAGGAAGTAAACTCATTTCCCGAACGATTTTTAAAATTATTTTTTCACCACTAAAACGCATGAGACTTGTAGTTTTCAAAAATGTTTTCATTTTTGATGAGACGCTGAATAAAAGCAGTTTAATCGCCGGCAAACGAAAACCCGCGATTTCCCGTAAATCCCGGCTTGGCCCGTATAGTCAAAAGTATACAAAGAAAGTACCCAGGAAGTAAACTCATTTCCCGAACGATTTTTTAAATTATTTTTTCACCACTAAAACGCATGAGACTTGTAGTTTTCAAAAATGTTTTCATTTTTGATGAGACGCTGAATAAAAGCAGTTAAATCGCCGGCAAACGAAAAACTGCGATTTCCCTAAATCCCGGACTCGGCCCGTATAGTCAAAAGTGTACAAAGAAAGTACCCAGGGAGTAAACTCATTTCCAGAATGATTTTTGATATTATTTTTTTACCACTAAAACGCATAAGACTTGTAGTTTTTAAAAATGTTTTCATTTTTAATGAGACGCTGAATAAAAGAAGTTTAATCGTCGGCAAATGAAAGCCCGCGATTTCCCGTAAATCCCGGGCTTGGCCCGTATAGTCAAAAGTATACAAAGAAAGTACCCTGTGAGTAAACTCATTTCCAGAAGGATTTTCTAAATTATTTTTTCACCACTAAAGCCCATGAGACTTGTAGTTTTTAAAAATGTTTTCATTTTTGATGAGACGCTGAATAAAAGAAGTTTAATCGCCGGCAAACGAAAACCCGCAATTTCCCGTAAATCCCGGCTTGGCCCGTATAGTCAAAAGTATACAAAGAAAGTACCCAGGGAGTAAACTCATTTCCCGAACGATTTTTTAAATTATTTTTTCACCACTAAAACGCATGAGACTTGTAGTTTTCAAAAATGTTTTCATTTTTGATGAGACGCTAAATAAAAGCAGTTTAATCGCCGGCAAACGAAAACCTGCGATTTCCCTAAATCCCGGACTCGGCCCTTATAGTCAAAAGTATACAAAGAAAGTACCCAGGGAGTAAACTCATTTCCAGAACGATTTTGTAAATTATTTTTTCACCACTAAAACGCATAAGACTTGTAGTTTTTAAAAATGTTTTCATTTTTAATGAGACGCTGAATAAAAGAAGTTTAATCGCCGGCAAACGAAAGCCCGCGATTTCCCGTAAATCCCGGGCTTGGCCCGTATAGTCAAAAGTATACAAAGAAAGTACCCAGGGAGTAAACTCATTTCCCGAACGATTTTTTATATTATATTTTTACCACTAAACGCATGAGACTTGTAGTTTTCAAAAATATTTTCATATTTGATGGGACGCTGAAAAAAAGAAGTTTAATCGCCGGCAAACGAAAATCCGCGATTTCCTGTAAATCCCGGACCCGGCCCGTATAGTCAAAAGTATACAAAGAAAGTACCCAGAGAGTAAACTCATTTCCCGAACGATTTTTTAAATTATTTTTTCACCACTAAAACGCATGAGACTTGTAGTTTTCAAAAATGTTTTCATTTTTGATGAGACGCTGAATAAAAGGAGTTTAATCGCCGGCAAACGAAAACCCGCGATTTCCCGTGAATCCCGGGCTTGGCACGTATAGTCGAATGTATACAAAGAAAGTACCCTGTGAGTAAACTCATTTCCAGAAGGATTTTTTAAATTATTTTTTCACCACTAAAGCCCATGAAACTTGTAGTTTTTAAAAATGTTTTCATTTTTGATGAGACGCTGAATAAAAGAAGTTTAATCGCCGGCAAACGAAAACCCGCGATTTTCCGTAAATCCCGGGCTTGGCCCATATAGTCAAAAGTATACAAAGAAAGTACCCAGGTAGTAAACTCATTTCCCGAACGATTTTTTATATTATTTTTTTACCACTAAACGCATGAGAATTGTAGTTTTCAAAAATATTTTCATATTTGATGGGACGCTGAAAAAAAGAAGTTTAATCGCCGGCAAACGAAAACCCGCGATTTCCCGTGAATCCCGGGCTTGACACGTATAGTCGAATGTATACAAAGAAAGTACCCTGTGAGTAAACTCATTTCCAGAAGGATTTTTTAAATTATTTTTTCACCACTAAAGCCCATGAAACTTGTAGTTTTTAAAAATGTTTTCATTTTTGATGAGACGCTGAATAAAAGAAGTTTAATCGCCGGCAAACGAAAACCCGCGATTTTCCGTAAATCTCGGGCTTGGCCCATATAGTCAAAAGTATACAAAGAAAGTACCCAGGTAGTAAACTCATTTCCCGAACGATTTTTTATATTATTTTTTTACCACTAAACGCATGAGAATTGTAGTTTTCAAAAATATTTTCATATTTGATGGGACGCTGAAAAAAAGAAGTTTAATCGCCGGCAAACGAAAATCCGCGATCTCCCGTAAGTCCCGGACTCGGCCCGTATAGTCAAAAGTATACAAAGAAAGTACCCAGAAAGTAAACTCATTTCCCGAACGATTTTTTAAATTATTTTAACACCACTAAAACGCATGAGACTTGTAGTTTTCAAAAATGTTTTCATTTTTGATGAGACGCTGAATAAAAGAAGTTCAATCGCCGGCAAACGAAAACCCGCGATTTCCCGTAAATCCCGGGCTTGGCACGTATAGTCGAATGTATACAGAGAAAGTACCCTGTGAGTAAACTCATTTCCAGAAGGATTTTTTAAATTATTTTTTCACCACTAAAGCCCATGAGACTTGTAGTTTTTAAAAATATTTTCATTTTTGATTTGACGCTGAATAAAAGATGTTTAATCGCCGGCAAACGAAAACCCGCGATTTCCCGTAAATCCCGGCTTGGCCCGTATAGTCAAAAGTATACAAAGAAAGTACCCAGGAAGTAAACTCATTTCCCGAACGATTTTTTAAATTATTTTTTCACCACTAAAACGCATGAGACTTGTAGTTTTCAAAAATGTTTTCATTTTTGATGAGACGCTGAATAAAAGCAGTTAAATCGCCGGCAAACGAAAAACTGCGATTTCCCTAAATCCCGGACTCGGCCCGTATAGTCAAAAGTGTACAAAGAAAGTACCCAGGGAGTAAACTCATTTCCAGAATGATTTTTGATATTATTTTTTCACCACTAAAACGCATAAGACTTGTAGTTTTTAAAAATGTTTTCATTTTTAATGAGACGCTGAATAAAGGAAGTTTAATCGCCGGCAAACGAAAGCCCGCGATTTCCCGTAAATCCCGGGCTTGGCCCGTATAGTCAAAAGTATACAAAGAAAGTACCCTGTGAGTAAACTCATTTCCAGAAGGATTTTCTAAATTATTTTTTCACCACTAAAGCCCATGAGACTTGTAGTTTTTAAAAATGTTTTCATTTTTGATGAGACGCTGAATAAAAGAAGTTTAATCGCCGGCAAACGAAAACCCGCGATTTCCCGTAAATCCCGGCTTGGCCCGTATAGTCAAAAGTATACAAAGAAAGTACCCAGGGAGTAAACTCATTTCCCGAACGATTTTTTAAATTATTTTTTCACCACTAAAACGCATGAGACTTGTAGTTTTCAAAAATATTTTCATTTTTGATGAGACGCTAAATAAAAGCAGTTTAATCGCCGGCAAACGAAAACCTGCGATTTCCCTAAATCCCGGACTCGGCCCTTATAGTCAAAAGTATACAAAGAAAGTACCCAGGGAGTAAACTCATTTCCAGAACGATTTTGTAAATTATTTTTTCACCACTAAAACGCATAAGACTTGTAGTTTTTAAAAATGTTTTCATTTTTAATGAGACGCTGAATAAAAGAAGTTTAATCGCCGGCAAACGAAAGCCCGCGATTTCCCGTAAATCCCGGGCTTGACCCGTATAGTCAAAAGTATACAAAGAAAGTACCCAGGTAGTAAACTCATTTCCCGAACGATTTTTTATATTATTTTTTTACCACTAAACGCATGAGACTTGTAGTTTTCAAAAATATTTTCATATTTGATGGGACGCTGAAAAAAAGAAGTTTAATCGCCGGCAAACGAAAATCCGCGATTTCCCGTAAATCCCGGACCCGGCCCGTATAGTCAAAAGTATACAAAGAAAGTACCCAGAGAGTAAACTCATTTCCCGAACGATTTTTTAAATTATTTTTTCACCACTAAAACGCATGAGACTTGTAGTTTTCAAAAATGTTTTCATTTTTGATGAGACGCTGAATAAAAGGAGTTTAATCGCCGGCAAACGAAAACCCGCGATTTCCCGTAAATCCCGGGCTTGGCACGTATAGTCGAATGTATACAAAGAAAGTACCCTGTGAGTAAACTCATTTCCAGAAGGATTTTTTAAATTATTTTTTCACCAACTAAAGCCCATGAAACTTGTAGTTTTTAAAAAAGTTTTCATTTTTGATGAGACGCTGAATAAAAGAAGTTTAATCGCCGGCAAACGAAAACCCGCGATTTCCCGTAAATCCCGGGCTTGGCCCGTATAGTCAAAAGTATACAAAGAAAGTACCCAGGTAGTAAACTCATTTCCCGAACGATTTTTTACATTATTTTTTTACCACTAAACGCATGAGACTTGTAGTTTTCAAAAATATTTTCATATTTGATGGGACGCTGAAAAAAAGAAGTTTAATCGCCGGCAAACGAAAATCCGCGATTTCCCGTTAATCCCGGACTCGGCCCGTATAGTCAAAAGTATACGAAGAAAGTACCCAGAAAGTAAACTCATTTCCCGAACGATTTTTTAAATTATTTTTTCACCACTAAAACGCATGAGACTTGTAGTTTTCAAAAATGTTTTCATTTTTGATGAGACGCTGAATAAAAGAAGTTTAATCGCCGGCAAACGAAAACCCGCGATTTCCCGTAAATCCCGGGCTTGGCACGTATAGTCGAATGTATACAGAGAAAGTACCCTGTGAGTAAACTCATTTCCAGAAGGATTTTTAAATTATTTTTTCACCACAAAAGCCCATGAGACTTGTAGTTTTTAAAAATATTTTCATTTTTGATTTGACGCTGAATAAAAGAAGTTTAATCGCCGGCAAACGAAAGCCCGCGATTTCCCGTAAATCCCGGGCTTGACCCGTATAGTCAAAAGTATACAAAGAAAGTACCCAGGTAGTAAACTCATTTCCCGAACGATTTTTTATATTATTTTTTTACCACTAAACGCATGAGACTTGTAGTTTTCAAAAATATTTTCATATTTGATGGGACGCTGAAAAAAAGAAGTTTAATCGCCGGCAAACGAAAATCCGCGATTTCCAGTAAATCCCGGACCCGGCCCGTATAGTCAAAAGTATACAAAGAAAGTACCCAGAGAGTAAACTCATTTCCCGAACGATTTTTTAAATTATTTTTTCACCACTAAAACGCATGAGACTTGTAGTTTTCAAAAATGTTTTCATTTTTGATGAGACGCTGAATAAAAGGAGTTTAATCGCCGGCAAACGAAAACCCGCGATTTCCCGTAAATCCCGGGCTTGGCACGTATAGTCGAATGTTTACAAAGAAAGTACCCTGTGAGTAAACTCATTTCCAGAAGGATTTTTTAAATTATTTTTTCACCAACTAAAGCCCATGAAACTTGTAGTTTTTAAAAAAGTTTTCATTTTTGATGAGACGCTGAATAAAAGAAGTTTAATCGCCGGCAAACGAAAACCCGCGATTTCCCGTAAATCCCGGGCTTGGCCCGTATAGTCAAAAGTATACAAAGAAAGTACCCAGGTAGTAAACTCATTTCCCGAACGATTTTTTATATTATTTTTTTACCACTAAACGCATGAGACTTGTAGTTTTCAAAAATATTTTCATATTTGATGGGACGCTGAAAAAAAGAAGTTTAATCGCCGGCAAACGAAAATCCGCGATTTCCCGTTAATCCCGGACTCGGCCCGTATAGTCAAAAGTATACGAAGAAAGTACCCAGAAAGTAAACTCATTTCCCGAACGATTTTTTAAATTATTTTTTCACCACTAAAACGCATGAGACTTGTAGTTTTCAAAAATGTTTTCATTTTTGATGAGACGCTGAATAAAAGAAGTTTAATCGCCGGCAAACGAAAACCCGCGATTTCCCGTAAATCCCGGGCTTGGCACGTATAGTCGAATGTATACAGAGAAAGTACCCTGTGAGTAAACTCATTTCCAGAAGGATTTTTAAATTATTTTTTCACCACAAAAGCCCATGAGACTTGTAGTTTTTAAAAATATTTTCATTTTTGATTTGACGCTGAATAAAAGAAGTTTAATCGCCGGCAAACGAAAACCCGCGATTTCCCGTAAATCCCGGCTTGGCCCGTATAGTCAAAAGTATACAAAGAAAGTACCCAGGAAGTAAACTCATTTCCCGAACGACTTTTTAAATTATTTTTTCACCACTAAAACGCATGAGACTTGTAGTTTTCAAAAATGTTTTCATTTTTGATGAGACGCTGAATAAAAGCAGTTTAATCGCCGGCAAACGAAAACCCGCGATTTCCCGTAAATCCCGGCTTGGCCCGTATAGTCAAAAGTATACAAAGAAAGTACCCAGGAAGTAAACTCATTTCCCGAACGATTTTTTAAATTATTTTTTCACCACTAAAACGCATGAGACTTGTATTTTTCAAAAATGTTTTCATTTTTGATAAGACGCTGAATAAAAGCAGTTTAATCGCCGGCAAACGAAGACCTGCAATTTCCCTAAATCCCGGACTCGGCCCGTATAGTCAAAAGTATACAAAGAAAGTACCCAGGGAGTAAACTCATTTCCAGAATGAGTTTTTAAATTATTTTTTCACCACTAAAAGGCATAAGACTTGTAGTTTTTAAAAATGTTTTCATTTTTAATGAGACGCTGAATAAAAGAAGTTTAATCGCCGGCAAACGAAAGCCCGCGATTTCCCGTAAATCCCGGGCTTGGCCCGTATAGTCAAAAGTATACAAAGAAAGTACCCTGTGAGTAAACTCATTTCCAGATGGATTTTTTAAATTTTTTTTTCACCACTAAAACGTATGAGACTTGTAGTTTTCAAAAATGTTTTCATTTTTGATGAGACGCTGAATAAAAGCAGTTTAATCGCCGGCAAACGAAATCCTGCGATTTCCTTAAATCCCGGATTCGGCCCGTATAGTCAAAAGTATACAAAGAAAGTACCCAGGGAGTAAGCTCATTTCCAGAACGATTTTTTAAATTATTTTTTCACCACTAAAACGCATAAGACTTGTAGTTTTTAAAAAAGTTTTCAGTTTTGATGAGACGCTGAATAAAAGAAGTTTAATCGCCGGCAAACGAAAACCCGCGATTTCCCGTAAATCCCGGGCTTGGCCCGTATAGTCAAAAGTATACAAAGAAAGTACCCAGGTAGTAAACTCATTTCCCGAACGATTTTTTATATTATTTTTTTACCACTAAACGCATGAGACTTGTAGTTTTCTAAAATATTTTCATATTTGATGGGACGCTGAAAAAAAGAAGTTTAATCGCCGGCAAACGAAAATCCGCGATTTCCCGTAAATCCCGGACTCGGCCCGTATAGTCAAAAGTATACAAAGAAAGTACCCAGAGAGTAAACTCATTTCCCGAACGATTTTTTAAATTATTTTTTCACCACTAAAACGCATGAGACTTGTAGTTTTCAAAAATGTTTTCATTTTTGATGAGACGCTGAATAAAAGAAGTTTAATCGCCGGCAAACGAAAACCAGCGATTTCCCGTAAATCGCGGGCTTGGCACGTATAGTCGAATGTATACAAAGAAAGTACCCTGTGAGTAAACTCATTTCCAGAAGGATTTTTTAAATTATTTTTTCACCACTAAAGCCCATGAGACTTGTAGTTTTTAAAAATGTTTTCATTTTTGATGAGACGCTGAATAAAAGAACTTTAATCGCCGGCCAACGAAAACCCGCGATTTCCAGTAAATCCCGGCTTGGCCCGTATAGTCAAAAGTATACAAAGAAAGTACCCAGGAAGTAAACTCATTTCCCGAACGATTTTTTAAATTATTTTTTCACCACTACAACGCATGAGACTTATTGTTTTCAAAAATGTTTTCATTTTTGATGAGACGCTGAATAAAAGCAGTTTAATCGCCGGCAAACGAAAACCTGCAATTTCCCTAAATCCCGGACTCGGCCCGTATAGTCAAAAGTATACAAAGAAAGTACCCTGTGAGTAAACTCATTTCCAGATGGATTTTTTAAATTTTTTTTTCACCACTAAAACGTATGAGACTTGTAGTTTTCAAAAATGTTTTCATTTTTGATGAGACGCTGAATAAAAGCAGTTTAATCGCCGGCAAACGAAATCCTGCGATTTCCTTAAATCCCGGATTCGGCCCGTATAGTCAAAAGTATACAAAGAAAGTACCCAGGGAGTAAGCTCATTTCCAGAACGATTTTTTAAATTATTTTTTCACCACTAAAACGCATAAGACTTGTAGTTTTTAAAAAAGGTTTTCAGTTTTGATGAGACGCTGAATAAAAGAAGTTTAATCGCCGGCAAACGAAAACCCGCGATTTCCCGTAAATCCCGGGCTTGGCCCGTATAGTCAAAAGTATACAAAGAAAGTACCCAGGTAGTAAACTCATTTCCCGAACGATTTTTTATATTATTTTTTTACCACTAAACGCATGAGACTTGTAGTTTTCTAAAATATTTTCATATTTGATGGGACGCTGAAAAAAAGAAGTTTAATCGCCGGCAAACGAAAATCCGCGATTTCCCGTAAATCCCGGACTCGGCCCGTATAGTCAAAAGTATACAAAGAAAGTACCCAGAGAGTAAACTCATTTCCCGAACGATTTTTTAAATTATTTTTTCACCACTAAAACGCATGAGACTTGTAGTTTTCAAAAATGTTTTCATTTTTGATGAGACGCTGAATAAAAGAAGTTTAATCGCCGGCAAACGAAAACCAGCGATTTCCCGTAAATCCCGGGCTTGGCACGTATAGTCGAATGTATACAAAGAAAGTACCCTGTGAGTAAACTCATTTCCAGAAGGATTTTTTAAATTATTTTTTCACCACTAAAGCCCATGAGACTTGTAGTTTTTAAAAATGTTTTCATTTTTGATGAGACGCTGAATAAAAGAACTTTAATCGCCGGCCAACGAAAACCCGCGATTTCCAGTAAATCCCGGCTTGGCCCGTATAGTCAAAAGTATACAAAGAAAGTACCCAGGAAGTAAACTCATTTCCCGAACGATTTTTTAAATTATTTTTTCACCACTACAACGCATGAGACTTGTAGTTTTCAAAAATGTTTTCATTTTTGATGAGACGCTGAATAAAAGCAGTTTAATCGCCGGCAAACGAAAACCTGCAATTTCCCTAAATCCCGGACTCGGCCCGTATAGTCAAAAGTATACAAAGAAAGTACCCAGGGAGTAAACTCATTTCCAGAATGAGTTTTTAAATTATTTTTTCACCACTAAAACGCATAAGACTTGTAGTTTTTAAAAATGTTTTCATTTTTAATGAGACGCTGAATAAAAGAAGTTTAATCGCCGGCAAACGAAAGCCCGCGATTTCCCGTAAATCCCGGGCTTGGCCCGTATAGTCAAAAGTATACAAAGAAAGTACCCTGTGAGTAAACTCATTTCCAGATGGATTTTTTAAATTTTTTTTTCACCACTAAAGCCCATGAGACTTGTAGTTTTTAAAAATGTTTTCATTTTTGATGAGACGCTGAATAAAAGCAGTTTAATCGCCGGCAAACGAAATCCTGCGATTTCCTTAAATCCCGGATTCGGCCCGTATAGTCAAAAGTATACAAAGAAAGTACCCAGGGAGTAAGCTCATTTCCAGAACGATTTTTTAAATTATTTTTTCACCACTAAAACGCATAAGACTTGTAGTTTTTAAAAATGTTTTCAGTTTTGATGAGACGCTGAATAAAAGAAGTTTAATCGCCGGCAAACGAAAACCCGCGATTTCCCGTAAATCCCGGGCTTGGCCCGTATAGTCAAAAGTATACAAAGAAAGTACCCAGGTAGTAAACTCATTTCCCGAACGATTTTTTATATTATTTTTTTACCACTAAACGCATGAGACTTGTAGTTTTCTAAAATATTTTCATATTTGATGGGACGCTGAAAAAAAGAAGTTTAATCGCCGGCAAACGAAAATCCGCGATTTCCCGTAAATCCCGGACTCGGCCCGTATAGTCAAAAGTATACAAAGAAAGTACCCAGAGAGTAAACTCATTTCCCGAACGATTTTTTAAATTATTTTTTCACCACTAAAACGCATGAGACTTGTAGTTTTCAAAAATGTTTTCATTTTTGATGAGACGGTGAATAAAAGAAGTTTAATCGCCGGCAAACGAAAACCAGCGATTTCCCGTAAATCCCGGGCTTGGCACGTATAGTCGAATGTATACAAAGAAAGTACCCTGTGAGTAAACTCATTTCCAGAAGGATTTTTTAAATTATTTTTTCACCACTAAAGCCCATGAGACTTGTAGTTTTTAAAAATGTTTTCATTTTTGATGAGACGCTGAATAAAAGAACTTTAATCGCCGGCCAACGAAAACCCGCGATTTCCAGTAAATCCCGGCTCGGCCCGTATAGTCAAAAGTATACAAAGAAAGTACCCAGGAAGTAAACTCATTTCCCGAACGATTTTTTAAATTATTTTTTCACCACTACAACGCATGAGACTTGTAGTTTTCAAAAATGTTTTCATTTTTGATGAGACGCTGAATAAAAGCAGTTTAATCGCCGGCAAACGAAAACCCGCGATTTCCAGTAAATCCCGGCTTGGCCCGTATAGTCAAAAGTATACAAAGAAAGTACCCAGGTAGTAAACTCATTTCCCGAACGATTTTTTATATTATTTTTTTACCACTAAACGCATGAGACTTGTAGTTTTCTAAAATATTTTCATATTTGATGGGACGCTGAAAAAAAGAAGTTTAATCGCCGGCAAACGAAAATCCGCGATTTCCCGTAAATCCCGGACTCGGCCCGTATAGTCAAAAGTATACAAAGAAAGTACCCAGAGAGTAAACTCATTTCCCGAACGATTTTTTAAATTATTTTTTCACCACTAAAACGCATGAGACTTGTAGTTTTCAAAAATGTTTTCATTTTTGATGAGACGGTGAATAAAAGAAGTTTAATCGCCGGCAAACGAAAACCAGCGATTTCCCGTAAATCCCGGGCTTGGCACGTATAGTCGAATGTATACAAAGAAAGTACCCTGTGAGTAAACTCATTTCCAGAAGGATTTTTTAAATTATTTTTTCACCACTAAAGCCCATGAGACTTGTAGTTTTTAAAAATGTTTTCATTTTTGATGAGACGCTGAATAAAAGAACTTTAATCGCCGGCCAACGAAAACCCGCGATTTCCAGTAAATCCCGGCTCGGCCCGTATAGTCAAAAGTATACAAAGAAAGTACCCAGGAAGTAAACTCATTTCCCGAACGATTTTTTAAATTATTTTTTCACCACTACAACGCATGAGACTTGTAGTTTTCAAAAATGTTTTCATTTTTGATGAGACGCTGAATAAAAGCAGTTTAATCGCCGGCAAACGAAAACCCGCGATTTCCAGTAAATCCCGGCTTGGCCCGTATAGTCAAAAGTATACAAAGAAAGTACCCAGGAAGTAAACTCATTTCCCGAACGATTTTTTAAATTATTTTTTCACCACTAAAACGCATGAGACTTGTAGTTTTCAAAAATGTTTTCATTTTTGATGAGACGCTGAATAAAAGCAGTTTAATCGCCGGCAAACGAAAACCCGCGATTTCCCGTAAATCCCGGCTTGGCCCGTATAGTCAAAAGTATACAAAGAAAGTACCCAGGAAGTAAACTGATTTCCCGAACGATTTTTTAAATTATTTTTTCACCACTAAAACGCATGAGACTTGTAGTTTTCCAAAATGTTTTCATTTTTAATGAGACGCTGAATAAAAGAAGTTTAATCGCCGGCAAACGAAAGCCCGCGATTTCCCGTAAATCCCGGGCTTGGCCCGTATAGTCAAAAGTATACAAAGAAAGTACCCTGTGAGTAAACTCATTTCCAGAAGGATTTTTTAAATTATTTTTTCACCACTAAAGCCCATGAGACTTGTAGTTTTTAAAAATGTTTTCATTTTTGATGAGACGCTGAATACAAGAAGTTTAATCGCCGGCAAACGAAAACCCGCGATTTCCCGTAAATCCCGGCTTGGCCCGTATAGTCAAAAGTATACAAAGAAAGTACCCAGGGAGTAAACTCATTTCCCGAACGATTTTTTAAATTATTTTTTCACCACTAAAACGCATGAGACTTGTAGTTTTCAAAAATGTTTTCATTTTTGATGAGACGCTAAATAAAAGCAGTTTAATCGCCGGCAAACGAAAACCTGCGATTTCCCTAAATCCCGGGCTTGGCCCGTATAGTCAAAAGTATACAAAGAAAGTACCCAGGTAGTAAACTCATTTCCCGAACGATTTTTTATATTATTTTTTTACCACTAAACGCATGAGACTTGTAGTTTTCAAAAATATTTTCATATTTGATGGGACGCTGAAAAAAAGAAGTTTAATCGCCGGCAAACGAAAATCCGCGATTTCCCGTAAATCCCGGACCCGGCCCGTATAGTCAAAAGTATACAAAGAAAGTACCCAGAGAGTAAACTCATTTCCCGAACGATTTTTCAAAATTATTTTTTCACCACTAAAACGCATGAGACTTGTAGTTTTCAAAAATGTTTTCATTTTTGATGAGATGCTGAATAAAAGGAGTTTAATCGCCGGCAAACGAAAACCCGCGATTTCCCGTAAATCCCGGGCTTGGCACGTATAGTCAAAAGTATACAAAGAAAGTACCCAGGGAGTAAGCTCATTTCCAGAACGATTTTTTAAATTATTTTTTCACCACTAAAACGCATAAGACTTGTAGTTTTTAAAAATGTTTTCAGTTTTGATGAGACGCTGAATAAAAGAAGTTTAATCGCCGGCAAACGAAAACCCGCGATTTCCCGTAAATCCCGGGCTTGGCCCGTATAGTCAAAAGTATACAAAGAAAGTACCCAGGTAGTAAACTCATTTCCCGAACGATTTTTTATATTATTTTTTTACCACTAAACGCATGAGACTTGTAGTTTTCTAAAATATTTTCATATTTGATGGGACGCTGAAAAAAAGAAGTTTAATCGCCGGCAAACGAAAATCCGCGATTTCCCGTAAATCCCGGACTCGGCCCGTATAGTCAAAAGTATACAAAGAAAGTACCCAGAGAGTAAACTCATTTCCCGAACGATTTTTTAAATTATTTTTTCACCACTCAAACGCATGAGACTTGTAGTTTTCAAAAATGTTTTCATTTTTGATGAGACGCTGAATAAAAGAAGTTTAATCGCCGGCAAACGAAAACCAGCGATTTCCCGTAAATCCCGGGCTTGGCACGTATAGTCGAATGTATACAAAGAAAGTACCCTGTGAGTAAACTCATTTCCAGAAGGATTTTTTAAATTATTTTTTCACCACTAAAGCCCATGAGACTTGTAGTTTTTAAAAATGTTTTCATTTTTGATGAGACGCTGAATAAAAGAACTTTAATCGCCGGCCAACGAAAACCCGCGATTTCCAGTAAATCCCGGCTCGGCCCGTATAGTCAAAAGTATACAAAGAAAGTACCCAGGAAGTAAACTCATTTCCCGAACGATTTTTTAAATTATTTTTTCACCACTACAACGCATGAGACTTGTAGTTTTCAAAAATGTTTTCATTTTTGATGAGACGCTGAATAAAAGCAGTTTAATCGCCGGCAAACGAAAACCCGCGATTTCCCGTAAATCCCGGCTTGGCCCGTATAGTCAAAAGTATACAAAGAAAGTACCCAGGAAGTAAACTCATTTCCCGAACGATTTTTTAAATTATTTTTTCACCACTAAAACGCATGAGACTTGTAGTTTTCCAAAATGTTTTCATTTTTAATGAGACGCTGAATAAAAGAAGTTTAATCGCCGGCAAACGAAAGCCCGCGATTTCCCGTAAATCCCGGGCTTGGCCCGTATAGTCAAAAGTATACAAAGAAAGTACCCTGTGAGTAAACTCATTTCCAGAAGGATTTTTTAAATTATTTTTTCACCACGAAAGCCCATGAGACTTGTAGTTTTTAAAAATGTTTTCATTTTTGATGAGACGCTGAATAAAAGAACTTTAATCGCCGGCCAACGAAAACCCGCGATTTCCAGTAAATCCCGGCTCGGCCCGTATAGTCAAAAGTATACAAAGAAAGTACCCAGGAAGTAAACTCATTTCCCGAACGATTTTTTAAATTATTTTTTCACCACTACAACGCATGAGACTTGTAGTTTTCAAAAATGTTTTCATTTTTGATGAGACGCTGAATAAAAGCAGTTTAATCGCCGGCAAACGAAAACCCGCGATTTCCCGTAAATCCCGGCTTGGCCCGTATAGTCAAAAGTATACAAAGAAAGTACCCAGGAAGTAAACTCATTTCCCGAACGATTTTTTAAATTATTTTTTCACCACTAAAACGCATGAGACTTGTAGTTTTCCAAAATGTTTTCATTTTTAATGAGACGCTGAATAAAAGAAGTTTAATCGCCGGCAAACGAAAGCCCGCGATTTCCCGTAAATCCCGGGCTTGGCCCGTATAGTCAAAAGTATACAAAGAAAGTACCCTGTGAGTAAACTCATTTCCAGAAGGATTTTTTAAATTATTTTTTCACCACTAAAGCCCATGAGACTTGTAGTTTTTAAAAATGTTTTCATTTTTGATGAGACGCTGAATAAAAGAAGTTTAATCGCCGGCAAACGAAAACCCGCGATTTCCCGTAAATCCCGGCTTGGCCCGTATAGTCAAAAGTATACAAAGAAAGTACCCAGGGAGTAAACTCATTTCCCGAACGATTTTTTAAATTATTTTTTCACCACTAAAACGCATGAGACTTGTAGTTTTCAAAAATGTTTTCATTTTTCATGAGACGCTAAATAAAAGCAGTTTAATCGCCGGCAAACGAAAACCTGCGATTTCCCTAAATCCCGGGCTTGGCCCGTATAGTCAAAAGTATACAAAGAAAGTACCCAGGTAGTAAACTCATTTCCCGAACGATTTTTTATATTATTTTTTTACCACTAAACGCATGAGACTTGTAGTTTTCAAAAATATTTTCATATTTGATGGGACGCTGAAAAAAAGAAGTTTAATCGCCGGCAAACGAAAATCCGCGATTTCCCGTAAATCCCGGACCCGGCCCGTATAGTCAAAAGTATACAAAGAAAGTACCCAGAGAGTAAACTCATTTCCCGAACGATTTTTCAAAATTATTTTTTCACCACTAAAACGCATGAGACTTGTAGTTTTCAAAAATGTTTTCATTTTTGATGAGATGCTGAATAAAAGGAGTTTAATCGCCGGCAAACGAAAACCCGCGATTTCCCGTAAATCCCGGGCTTGGCACGTATAGTCAAAAGTATACAAAGAAAGTACCCAGGGAGTAAACTCATTTCCCGAACGACTTTTTAAATTATTTTTTCACCAATAAAACGCATGAGAATTGTAGTTATCAAAAATGTTTTCATTTTTGATGAGACGCTAAATAAAAGCAGTTTAATCGCCGGCAAACGAAAACCTGCTATTTCCCTAAATCCCGGACTCGGCCCTTATAGTCAAAAGTATACAAAGAAAGTACCCAGGGAGTAAACTCATTTCCAGAACGACTTTGTAAATTATTTTTTCACCACTAAAACGCATAAGACTTGTAGTTTTTAAAAATGTTTTCATTTTTAATGAGACGCTGAATAAAAGAAGTTTAATCGCCGGCAAACGAAAGCCCGCGATTTCCCGTAAATCCCGGGCTTGGCCCGTATAGTCAAAAGTATACAAAGAAAGTACGCAGGTAGTAAACTCATTTCCCGAACGATTTTTTATATTATTTTTTTACTACTAAACGCATGAGACTTGTAGTTTTCAAAAATGTTTTCATATTTGATGGGACGCTGAAAAAAAGAAGTTTAATCGCCGGCAAACGAAAATCTGCGATTTCCCGTAAATCCCGGACCCGGCCCGTATAGTCAAAAGTATACAAAGAAAGTACCCAGAGAGTAAACTCATTTCCCGAACGATTTTTCAAAATTATTTTTTCACCACTAAAACGCATGAGACTTGTAGTTTTCAAAAATGTTTTCATTTTTGATGAGATGCTGAATAAAAGGAGTTTAATCGCCGGCAAACGAAAACCCGCGATTTCCCGTAAATCCCGGGCTTGGCACGTATAGTCAAAAGTATACAAAGAAAGTACCCAGGGAGTAAACTCATTTCCCGAACGACTTTTTAAATTATTTTTTCACCACTAAAACGCATGAGAATTGTAGTTATCAAAAATGTTTTCATTTTTGATGAGACGCTAAATAAAAGCAGTTTAATCGCCGGCAAACGAAAACCTGCTATTTCCCTAAATCCCGGACTCGGCCCTTATAGTCAAAAGTATACAAAGAAAGTACCCAGGGAGTAAACTCATTTCCAGAACGATTTTGTAAATTATTTTTTCACCACTAAAACGCATAAGACTTGTAGTTTTTAAAAATGTTTTCATTTTTAATGAGACGCTGAATAAAAGAAGTTTAATCGCCGGCAAACGAAAGCCCGCGATTTCCCGTAAATCCCGGGCTTGGCCCGTATAGTCAAAAGTATACAAAGAAAGTACGCAGGTAGTAAACTCATTTCCCGAACGATTTTTTATATTATTTTTTTACTACTAAACGCATGAGACTTGTAGTTTTCAAAAATGTTTTCATATTTGATGGGACGCTGAAAAAAAGAAGTTTAATCGCCGGCAAACGAAAATCCGCGATTTCCCGTAAATCCCGGACTCGGCCCATATAGTCAAAAGTATACAAAGAAAGTACCCAGAGAGTAAACTCATTTCCCGAACGATTTTTTAAATTATTTTTTCACCACTAAAACGCATGAGACTTGTAGTTTTCAAAAATGTTTTCATTTTTGATGAGACGCTGAATAAAAGAAGTTTAATCGCCGGCAAACGAAAACCCGCGATTTCCCGTAAATCCCGGGCTTGGCACGTATAGTCGAATGTATACAAAGAAAGTACCCTGTGAGTAAACTCATTTCCAGAAGGATTTTTTAAATTATTTTTTCACCACTAAAGCCCATGAGACTTGTAGTTTTTAAAAATGTTTTCATTTTTGAGGAGACGCTGAATAAAAGACGTTTAATCGCCAGCAAACGAAAACCCGCGATTTCCCGTAAATCCCGGCTTGGCCCGTATAGTCAAAAGTATACAAAGAAAGTACCCAGGGAGTAAACTCATTTCCCGAACGATTTTTTAAATTATTTTTTCACCACTAAAACGCATAAGACTTGTAGTTTTCAAAAATGTTTTCATTTTTGATGAGACGCTGAATAAAAGCAGTTTAATCGCCGGCAAACGAAAACCTGCGATTTCCCTAAATCCCGGGCTTGGCCCGTATAATCAAAAGTATACAAAGAAAGTACCGAGGGAGTAAACTCATTTCCCGAACGATTTTTTATATTATTTTTTTACCACTAAAACGCATAAGACTTGTAGTTTTCAAAAACGTTTTCATTTTTGATGAGACGCTTAATGAAAGAGGTTTAATCGCCGGCAAACTAAATCCCGCGTTTTCCCGTAAATCCGGGGCTTGGCCGGTATAGTCGAAGGTATACAAAGAAAGTACCCAGGGAGTAAACTCATTTCCCGAACGATTTTTTAAATTTTTTTTCACCACTAAAACGCATGAGACTTGTAGTTTTCAAAAATGTTTTCATTTTTGATGAGACGCTTAATGAAAGAGGTTTAATCGCCGAAAAACGAAAATCCGCGATTTCCCGTAAATCCCGGGCTTGGCCCGTATAGTCGAATGCATACAAAGAAAGTACCCTGTGAGTAAACTCATTTCCAGAACGATTTTTTAAATTATTTTTTCACCACTAAAACGCATGAGAATTGTAGTTATCAAAAATGTTTTCATTTTTGATGAGACGCTAAATAAAAGCAGTTTAATCGCCGGCAAACGAAAACCTGCTATTTCCCTAAATCCCGGACTCGGCCCTTATAGTCAAAAGTATACAAAGAAAGTACCCAGGGAGTAAACTCATTTCCAGAACGATTTTGTAAATTATTTTTTCACCACTAAAACGCATAAGACTTGTAGTTTTTAAAAATGTTTTCATTTTTAATGAGACGCTGAATAAAAGAAGTTTAATCGCTGGCAAACGAAAGCCCGCGATTTCCCGTAAATCCCGGGCTTGGCCCGTATAGTCAAAAGTATACAAAGAAAGTACGCAGGTAGTAAACTCATTTCCCGAACGATTTTTTATATTATTTTTTTACTACTAAACGCATGAGACTTGTAGTTTTCAAAAATGTTTTCATATTTGATGGGACGCTGAAAAAAAGAAGTTTAATCGCCGGCAAACGAAAATCCGCGATTTCCCGTAAATCCCGGACTCGGCCCATATAGTCAAAAGTATACAAAGAAAGTACCCAGAGAGTAAACTCATTTCCCGAACGATTTTTTAAATTATTTTTTCACCACTAAAACGCATGAGACTTGTAGTTTTCAAAAATGTTTTCATTTTTGATGAGACGCTGAATAAAAGAAGTTTAATCGCCGGCAAACGAAAACCCGCGATTTCCCGTAAATCCCGGGCTTGGCACGTATAGTCGAATGTATACAAAGAAAGTACCCTGTGAGTAAACTCATTTCCAGAAGGATTTTTTAAATTATTTTTTCACCACTAAAGCCCATGAGACTTGTAGTTTTTAAAAATGTTTTCATTTTTGAGGAGACGCTGAATAAAAGAAGTTTAATCGCCAGCAAACGAAAACCCGCGATTTCCCGTAAATCCCGGCTTGGCCCGTATAGTCAAAAGTATACAAAGAAAGTACCCAGGGAGTAAACTCATTTCCCGAACGATTTTTTAAATTATTTTTTCACCACTAAAACGCATAAGACTTCCCTAAATCCCGGGCTTGGCCCGTATAATCAAAAGTATACAAAGAAAGTACCGAGGGAGTAAACTCATTTCCCGAACGATTTTTTATATTATTTTTTTACCACTAAACGCATGAGACTTGTAGTTTCCAAAAATATTTTCATATTTGATGGGACGCTGAATAAAAGAAGTTTAATCGCCGGCAAACGAAAATCCGCAATTTCCCATAAATCCCGGACTCGGCCCGTATAGTCAAAATTATACAAAGAAAGTACCCAGGGAGTAAACTCATTTCCCGAACGATTTTTTAAATTATTTTTTCACCACTAAAACGCATAAGACTTGTAGTTTTCAAAAACGTTTTCATTTTTGATGAGACGCTTAATGAAAGAGGTTTAATCGCCGGCAAACTAAATCCCGCGTTTTCCCGTAAATCCGGGGCTAGGCCGGTATAGTCGAATGTATACAAAGAAAGTACCCAGGGAGTAAACTCATTTCCCGAACGATTTTTTAAATTATTTTTTCACCACTAAAACGCATAAGACTTCCCTAAATCCCGGGCTTGGCCCGTATAATCAAAAGTATACAAAGAAAGTACCGAGGGAGTAAACTCATTTCCCGAACGATTTTTTATATTATTTTTTTACCACTAAACGCATGAGACTTGTAGTTTCCAAAAATATTTTCATATTTGATGGGACGCTGAATAAAAGAAGTTTAATCGCCGGCAAACGAAAATCCGCAATTTCCCATAAATCCCGGACTCGGCCCGTATAGTCAAAATTATACAAAAAAGTACCCAGGGAGTAAACTCATTTCCCGAACGATTTTTTAAATTATTTTTTCACCACTAAAACGCATAAGACTTGTAGTTTTCAAAAACGTTTTCATTTTTGATGAGACGCTTAATGAAAGAGGTTTAATCGCCGGCAAACTAAATCCCGCGTTTTCCCGTAAATCCGGGGCTAGGCCGGTATAGTCGAATGTATACAAAGAAAGTACCCAGGGAGTAAACTCATTTCCCGAACGATTTTTTAAATTTTTTTCACCACTAAAACGCATGAGACTTGTAGTTTTTAAAAATGTTTTCATTTTTGATGAGACGCTGAATAAAAGAAGTTTAATCGCCGGCAAACGAAAATCCGCAATTTCCCATAAATCCCGGACTCGGCCCGTATAGTCAAAATTATACAAAGAAAGTACCCAGGGAGTAAACTCATTTCCCGAACGATTTTTTAAATTATTTTTTCACCACTAAAACGCATAAGACTTGTAGTTTTCAAAAACGTTTTCATTTTTGATGAGACGCTTAATGAAAGAGGTTTATTCGCCGGCAAACTAAATCCCGCGTTTTCCCGTAAATCCGGGGCTTGGCCGGTATAGTCGAATGTATACAAAGAAAGTACCCAGGGAGTAAACTCATTTCCCGAACGATTTTTTAAATTTTTTTTCACCACTAAAACGCATGAGACTTGTAGTTTTTAAAAATGTTTTCATTTTTGATGAGACGCTGAATAAAAGAAGTTTAATCGCCGGCAAACAAAAACCCGCGATTTCCCGTAAATCCTGGCTTGGCCCGTATAGTCAAAAGTATACAAAGAAAGTACCCAGGGAGTAAACTCATTTCCCGAACGATTTTTTATATTATTTTTTTACCACTAAACGCATGAGACTTGTAGTTTTCAAAAATATTTTTATATTTGATGGGACGCTGAATAAAAGAAGTTTAATCGCCGGCAAACGAAAATCCGCGATTTCCCGTAAATCCCGGACTCGGCCCGTATAGTCAAAAGTATACAAAGAAAGTACCCAGGGAGTAAACTCATTTCCCGAACGATTTTTTAAATTATTTTTTACCCACTAAACGCATGAGCCTTGTAGTTTTCAAAAATGTTTTCATTTTTGATGAGACGCTGAATAAAAGAAGTTTAATCGCCGGCAAACGAAAACCCGCGATTTCCCGTAAATCCCGGGCTTGGCACGTATAGTCGAATGTATACAAAGAAAGTACCCTGTGAGTACACTCATTTCCAGACCGATTTTTTGAATTATTTTTTCACCACTAAAACGCATAAGACTTGTAGTTTTTAAAAATGTTTTCATTTTTGATGAGACGCTGAATAAAAGAAGTTGAATCGCCGGCAAACGAAAACCCGCGATTTCCCGTAAATCCCGGGCTTGGCACGTATAGTCGAATGTATACAAAGAATGTACCCTGTGAGTAAACTCATTTCCAGACCGATTTTTTGAATTATTTTTTCACCACTAAAACGCATAAGACTTGTAGTTTTTAAAAATGTTTTCATTTTTGATGAGACGCTGAATAAAAGAAGTTTAATCGCCGGCAAACGAAATCCCGCGATTTCCCGTAAATCCCGGCTTGGCCCGTATAGTCAAAAGTTTACAAAGAAAGTACCCAGGGAGAAAAACTCATTTCCCGAACGATTTTTTAAATTATTTTTTCACCACTAAAACGCATGAGACTTGTAGTTTTCAAAAATGTTTTCATTTTTGATGAGACGCTGAATAAAAGAAGTTTAATCGCCGGCAAACAAAAACCCGCGATTTCCCGTAAATCCCGGGCTTGGCACGTATAGTCGAATGTATACAAAGAAAGTACCCTGTGAGTAAACTCATTTCCAGAAGGATTTTTTAAATTATTTTTTCACCACTAAAGCCCATGAGACTTGTAGTTTTTAAAAATGTTTTCATTTTTGAGGAGACGCTGAATAAAAGAAGTTTAATCGCCAGCAAACGAAAACCCGCGATTTCCCGTAAATCCCGGCGTGGCTCGTATAGTCAAAAGTATACAAAGAAAGTACCCAGGGAGTAAACTCATTTCCCGAACGATTTTTTAAATTATTTTTTCACCACTAAAACGCATAAGACTTGTAGTTTTCAAAAATGTTTTCATTTTTGATGAGACGCTGAATAAAAGCAGTTTAATTGCCGGCAAACGAAAACCTGCGATTTCCCTAAATCCCGGGCTTGGCCCGTATAATCAAAAGTATACAAAGAAAGTACCGAGGGAGTAAACTCATTTCCCGAACGATTTTTTATATTATTTTATTACCACTAAACGCATGAGACTTGTAGTTTTCAAAAATATTTTCATATTTGATGGGACGCTGAATAAAAGAAGTTTAATCGCCGGCAAACGAAAATCCGCAATTTCCCATAAATCCCGGACTCGGCCCGTATAGTCAAAATTATACAAAGAAAGTACCCAGGGAGTAAACTCATTTCCCGAACGATTTTTTAAATTATTTTTTCACCACTAAAACGCATAAGACTTGTAGTTTTCAAAAACGTTTTCATTTTTGATGAGACGCTTAATGAAAGAGGTTTAATCGCCGGCAAACTAAATCCCGCGTTTTCCCGTAAATCCGGGGCTTGGCCGGTATAGTCGAATGTATACATAGAAAGTACCCAGGGAGTAAACTCATTTCCCGAACGATTTTTTAAATTTTTTTTCACCACTAAAACGCATGAGACTTGTAGTTTTCAAAAATGTTTTCATTTTTGATGAGACGCTTAATGAAAGAGGTTTAATCGCCGAAAAACGAAAATCCGCGATTTCCCGTAAATCCCGGGCTTGGCCCGTATAGTCAAAAGTATACAAAGAAAGTACCCAGGGAGTAAACTCATTTCCAGAACGATTTTTTAAATTATTTTTTCACCACTAAAACGCATAAGACTTGTAGTTTTTAAAAATGTTTTCATTTTTGATGAGACGCTGAATAAAAGAAGTTTAATCGCCGGCAAACGAAAACCCGCGATTTCCCGTAAATCCCGGCTTGGCCCGTATAGTCAAAAGTATACAAAGAAAGTACCCAGGGAGTAAACTCATTTCCCGAACGATTTTTTATATTATTTTTTTACCACTAAACGCATGAGACTTGTAGTTTTCAAAAATATTTTTGTATTTGATGGGACGCTGAATAAAAGAAGCTTAATCGCCGGCAAACGAAAATCCGCGATTTCCCGTAAATCCCGGACTCGGCCCGTATAGTCAAAAGTATACAAAGAAAGTACCCAGGGAGTAAACTCATTTCCCGAACGATTTTTTAAATTATTTTTTCACCACTAAACGCATGAGCCTTGTAGTTTTCAAAAATGTTTTCATTTTTGATGAGACGCTGAATAAAAGAAGTTTAATCGCCGGCAAACGAAAACCCGCGATTTCCCGTAAATCCCGGGCTTGGCACGTATAGTCGAATGTATACAAAGAAAGTACCCTGTGAGTAAACTCATTTCCAGACCGATTTTTTGAATTATTTTTTCACCACTAAAACGCATAAGACTTGTAGTTTTTAAAAATGTTTTCATTTTTGATGAGACGCTGAATAAAAGAAGTTTAATCGCCGGCAAACGAAATCCCGCGATTTCCCGTAAATCCCGGCTTGGCCCGTATAGTCAAAAGTTTACAAAGAAAGTAGCCAGGGAGAAAAACTCATTTCCCGAACGATTTTTTAAATTATTTTTTCACCACAAAAACGCATGAGACTTGTAGTTTTCAAAAATGTTTTCATTTTTGATGAGACGCTGAATAAAAGCAGTTTAATTGCCGACAAACGAAAACCTGCGATTTCCCTAAATCCCGGACTTGGCCCGTATAGTCAAAAGTATACAAAGAAAGTACCCAGGGAGTAAACTCATTTCCAGAACGATTTTTTAAATTATTTTTTCACCACTAAAACGCATAAGACTTGTAGTTTTCAAAAATGTTTTCATTTTTGATAAGACGCTGAATAAAAGAAGTTTAATCGCCGGCAAACGAAAACCCGCGATTTCCCGTAAATCCAAGGCTTGGCACGTATAGTCGAATGTATACAAAGAAAGTACCCTGTGAGTAAACTCATTTCCAGAACGATTTTTTGAATTATTTTTTCACCACTAAAACGCATAAGACTTGTAGTTTTTAAAAATGTTTTTATTTTTGATGAGACGCTGAATAAAAGAAGTTTAATCGCCGGCAAACGAAATCCCGCGATTTCCCGTAAATCCCGGCTTGGCCCGTATAGTCAAAAGTTTACAAAGAAAGTACCCAGGGAGTAAACTCATTTCCAGAACGATTTTTTAATTTATTTTTTCACCACTAAAACGCATGAGACTTGTAGTTTTCAAAAATGTTTTCATTTTTGATGAGACGCTGAATAAAAGCAGTTTAATCGCCGGCAAACGAAAACCTGCGATTTCCCTAAATCCCGGACTCGGCCCGTATAGTCAAAAGTATACAAAGAAAGTACCCAGGGAGTAAACTCATTTCCAGAACGATTTTTTAAATTATTTTTTCACCACTCAAACGCATAAGACTTGTAGTTTGTAAAAATGTTTTCATTTTTGATGAGACGCTGAATAAAAGAAGTTTAATCGCCGGCAAACGAAAACCCGCGATTTCCCGTAAATCCTGGGCTTGGCCCGTATAGTCAAAAGTATACAAAGAAAGTACCCAGGGAGTAAACTCATTTCCCGAACGATTTTTTAAATTACTTTTTCACCACTAAAACGCATGAGACTTGTAGTTTTTAAAAATGTTTTCATTTTTGATGAGACGCTGAATAAAAGAAGTTTAATCGCCGGCAAACGAACACCTGCGATTTCCCGTAAATCCTGGACTCGGCCCGTATAGTCAAAAGTTTACAAAGAAAGTACCCAGGGAGTAAACTCTTTTCCCGAACGATTTTTTATATTATTTTTTACCACTAAAGGCATGAGACTTGTAGTTTTCAAAAATATTTTCATATTTGATGGGACGCTGAATAAAAGAAGTTTAATCGCCGGCAAACGAAAATCCGCGATTTCCCGTAAATCCTGGAATCTGCCCGTATAGTCAAAAGTATACAAAGAAAGTACCCAGGGAGTAAACTCATTTCCAGAACGATTTTTTAAATTATTTTTTCACCACTAAAACGCATAAGACTTGTAGTTTGTAAAAATGTTTTCATTTTTGATGAGACTCTGAATAAAAGAAGTTTAATCGCCGGCAAACGAAAACCCGCGATTTCCCGTAAATCCCGGGCTTGGCCCGTATAGTCAAAAGTATACAAAGAAAGTACCCAGGGAGTAAACTCATTTCCCGAACGATTTTTTAAATTACTTTTTCACCACTAAAACGCATGAGACTTGTAGTTTTTAAAAATGTTTTCATTTTTGATGAGACGCTGAATAAAAGAAGTTTAATCGCCGGCAAACGAAAACCTGCGATTTCCCGTAAATCCTGGACTCGGCCCGTATAGTAAAAAGTATAGAAAGAAAGTACCCAGGGAGTAAACTCATTTCCCAAACGATTTTTTAAATTATTATTTCACCATTAAAGCCCATGAGACTTGTAGTTTTTAAAAATGTTTTCATTTTTGATGAGACGCTGAATAAAAGAAGTTTAATCGCCGGCAAACGAAAACCTGCGATTTCCCGTAAATCCTGGACTCGGCCCGTATAGTCAAAAGTATACAAAGAAAGTACCCAGGGAGTAAACTCATTTCCCAAACGATTTTTTAAATTATTATTTCACCACTAAAACGCACGAGACTTGTAGTTTTCAAGAATGTTTTCATTCTTGATGAGACGCTGAATAAAAGCAGTTTAATCGCCGGCAAACAAAAACCCGCGATTTCCCGTAAATCCCGGGCTTGGCACGTATAGTCGAATGTATACAAAGAAAGTACCCTGTGAGTAAACTCATTTCCAGAACGATTTTTTAAATTATTTTTTCACCACTAAAACGCATAAGACTTGTAGTTTGTAAAAATGTTTTCATTTTTGATGAGACGCTGAATAAAAGAAGTTTAATCGCCGGCAAACGAAAACCCGCGATTTCCCGTAAATCCTGGGCTTGGCCCGTATAGTCAAAAGTATACAAAGAAAGTACCCAGGGAGTAAACTCATTTCCCGAACGATTTTTTAAATTACTTTTTCACCACTAAAACGCATGAGACTTGTAGTTTTTAAAAATGTTTTCATTTTTGATGAGACGCTGAATAAAAGAAGTTTAATCGCCGGCAAACGAACACCTGCGATTTCCCGTAAATCCTGGACTCGGCCCGTATAGTCAAAAGTTTACAAAGAAAGTACCCAGGGAGTAAACTCTTTTCCCGAACGATTTTTTATATTATTTTTTTACCACTAAAGGCATGAGACTTGTAGTTTTCAAAAATATTTTCATATTTGATGGGACGCTGAATAAAAGAAGTTTAATCGCCGGCAAACGAAAATCCGCGATTTCCCGTAAATCCTGGAATCTGCCCGTATAGTCAAAAGTATACAAAGAAAGTACCCAGGGAGTAAACTCATTTCCAGAACGATTTTTTAAATTATTTTTTCACCACTAAAACGCATAAGACTTGTAGTTTGTAAAAATGTTTTCATTTTTGATGAGACTCTGAATAAAAGAAGTTTAATCGCCGGCAAACGAAAACCCGCGATTTCCCGTAAATCCCGGGCTTGGCCCGTATAGTCAAAAGTATACAAAGAAAGTACCCAGGGAGTAAACTCATTTCCCGAACGATTTTTTAAATTACTTTTTCACCACTAAAACGCATGAGACTTGTAGTTTTTAAAAATGTTTTCATTTTTGATGAGACGCTGAATAAAAGAAGTTTAATCGCCGGCAAACGAAAACCTGCGATTTCCCGTAAATCCTGGACTCGGCCCGTATAGTCAAAAGTATAGAAAGAAAGTACCCAGGGAGTAAACTCATTTCCCAAACGATTTTTTAAATTATTATTTCACCATTAAAGCCCATGAGACTTGTGGTTTTTAAAAATGTTTTCATTTTTGATGAGACGCTGAATAAAAGAAGTTTAATCGCCGGCAAACGAAAACCTGCGATTTCCCGTAAATCCTGGACTCGGCCCGTATAGTCAAAAGTATACAAAGAAAGTACCCAGGGAGTAAACTCATTTCCCAAACGATTTTTTAAATTATTATTTCACCACTAAAACGCATGAGACTTGTAGTTTTCAAGAATGTTTTCATTCTTGATGAGACGCTGAATAAAAGCAGTTTAATCGCCGGCAAACAAAAACCCGCGATTTCCCGTAAATCCCGGGCTTGGCACGTATAGTCGAATGTATACAAAGAAAGTACCCTGTGAGTAAACTCATTTCCAGAACGATTTTTTAAATTATTTTTTCACCACTAAAACGCATAAGACTTGTAGTTTTTAAAAATGTTTTCATTTTTGATGAGACGCTGAATAAAAGCAGTTTAATCGCCGGCAAACGAAAAACTGCGATTTCCCTAAATCCCGGACTCGGCCGTATAGTCAAAAGTATACAAAGAAAGTACCCAGGGAGTAAACTCATTTCCAGAACGATTTTTTAAATTATTTTTTCACCACTAAAACGCATAAGACTTGTAGTTTTTAAAAATGTTTTCATTTTTGATGAGACGCTGAATAAAAGAAGTTTAATCGCCGGCAAACGAAAACCCGCGATTTCCCGTAAATCCCGGGCTTGGCCCGTATAGTCAAAAGTTTACAAAGAAAGTACCCAGGGAGTAAACTCATTTCCCAAACGATTTTTTATATTGTTTTTTTTACCACTAAACGCATGAGACTTGTAGTTTTCAAAAATATTTTCATATTTGATGGGACGCTGAATAAAAGAAGTTTAATCGCCGGCAAACGAAAATCCGCCATTTCCCGTAAATCCTGGACTCTGCCCGTATAGTCAAAAGTATACAAAGAAAGTACCCAGGGAGTAAACTCATTTCCCGAACGATTTTTTATATTATTTTTTTACCACTAAACGCATGAGACTTGTAGTTTTCAAAAATATTTTTATATTTGATGGGACGCTGAATAAAAGAAGTTTAATCGCCGGCAAACGAAAATCCGCGATTTCCCGTAAATCCCGGACTCGGCCCGTATAGTCAAAAGTATACAAAGAAAGTACCCAGGGAGTAAACTCATTTCCCGAACGATTTTTTAAATTATTTTTTCACCACTAAACGCATGTGCCTTGTAGTTTTCAAAAATGTTTTCATTTTTGATGAGACGCTGAATAAAAGAAGTTTAATCGCCGGCAAACGAAAACCCGCGATTTCCCGTAAATCCCGGGCTTGGCACGTATAGTCGAATGTATACAAAGAAAGTACCCTGTGAGTAAACTCATTTCCAGACCGATTTTTTGAATTATTTTTTCACCACTAAAACGCATAAGACTTGTAGTTTTTAAAAATGTTTTCATTTTTGATGAGACGCTGAATAAAAGAAGTTTAATCGCCGGCAAACGAAATCCCGCGATTTCCCGTAAATCCCGGCATGGCCCGTATAGTTAAAAGTTTACAAAGAAAGTACCCAGGGAGAAAAACTCATTTCCCGAACGATTTTTTAAATTATTTTTTCACCACTAAAACGCATGAGACTTGTAGTTTTCAAAAATGTTTTCATTTTTGATGAGACGCTGAATAAAAGCAGTTTAATTGCCGGCAAACAAAAACCTGCGATTTCCCTAAATCCCGGATTCGGCCCGTATAGTCAAAAGTTTACAAAGAAAGTACCCAGGGAGTAAACTCATTTCCAGAACGATTTTTTAAATTATTTTTTCACCACTAAACGCATGTGCCTTGTAGTTTTCAAAAATGTTTTCATTTTTGATGAGACGCTGAATAAAAGAAGTTTAATCGCCGGCAAACGAAAACCCGCGATTTCCCATAAATCCCGGGCTTGGCACGTATAGTCGAATGTATACAAAGAAAGTACCCTGTGAGTAAACTCATTTCCAGACCGATTTTTTGAATTATTTTTTCACCACTAAAACGCATAAGACTTGTAGTTTTTAAAAATGTTTTCATTTTTGATGAGACGCTGAATAAAAGAAGTTTAATCGCCGGCAAACGAAATCCCGCGATTTCCCGTAAATCCCGGCTTGGCCCGTATAGTCAAAAGTTTACAAAGAAAGTACCCAGGGAGAAAAACTCATTTCCCGAACGATTTTTTAAATTATTTTTTCACCACTAAAACGCATGAGACTTGTAGTTTTCAAAAATGTTTTCATTTTTGATGAGACGCTGAATAAAAGCAGTTTAATTGCCGGCAAACGAAAACCTGCGATTTCCCTAAATCCCGGACTCGGCCCGTATAGTCAAAAGTTTACAAAGAAAGTACCCAGGGAGTAAACTCATTTCCAGAACGATTTTTTAAATTATTTTTTCACCACTAAAACGCATAAGACTTGTAGTTTTTAAAAATGTTTTCATTTTTGATGAGACGCTGAATAAAAGAAGTTTAATCGCCGGCAAACGAAAACCCGCAATTTCCCGTAAATCCCGGGCTTGGCCCGTATAGTCAAAAGTATACAAAGAAAGTACCCAGGGAGTAAACTCATTTCCCGAACGATTTTTTAAATTACTTTTTCACCACTAAAACGCATGAGACTTGTAGTTTTTAAAAATGTTTTCATTTTTGATGAGACGCTGAATAAAAGAAGTTTAATCGCCGGCAAACGAAAACCTGCGATTTCCCGTAAATCCTGGACTCGGCCCGTATAGTCAAAAGTATACAAAGAAAGTACCCAGGGAGTAAAATCACTTCCCAAACGATTTTTTAAATTATTATTTCACCATTAAAGCCCATGAGACTTGTAGTTTTTAAAAATGTTTTCATTTTTGATGAGACGCTGAATAAAAGAAGTTTATTCGCCGGCAAACGAAAACCTGCGATTTCCCGTAAATCCTGGACTCGGCCCGTATAGTCAAAAGTATACAAAGAAAGTACCCAGGGAGTAAACTCATTTCCCAAACGATTTTTTAAATTATTATTTCACCACTAAAACGCATGAGACTTGTAGTTTTCAAGAATGTTTTCATTTTTGATGAGACGCTGAATAAAAGCAGTTTAATCGCCGGCAAACAAAAACCCGCGATTTCCCGTAAATCCCGGGCTTGACACGTATAGTCGAATGTATACAAAGAAAGTACCCACGGAGTAAACTCATTTCCAGAACGATTTTTTAAATTATTTTTTCACCACTAAAACGCATAAGACTTGTAGTTTTTAAAAGTGTTTTTATTTTTGATGAGACGCTGAATAAAAGAAGTTTAATCGCCGGCAAACGAAAACCCGCGATTTCCCGTAAATCCCGGCTTGGCCCGTATAGTCAAAAGTATACAAAGAAAGTACCCAGGGAGTAAACTCATTTCCCGAACGATTTTTTAAATTATTTTTTCCCCACTAAAACGCATGAGACTTGTAGTTTTCAAAAATGTTTTCATTTTTGATGAGACGCTGAATAAAAGTAGTTTACTCGCCGGCAAACGAAAACCTGCGATTTCCCTAAATGCCAGACTCGGCCCGTATAGTCAAAAGTATACAAAGAAAGTACCCAAGGAGTAAACTCATTTCCCGAACGACTTTTTAAATTATTTTTTCACCACTAAAACGCATGAGACTTGTAGTTTTCAAAAATGTTTTCATTTTTGATGAGACGCTGAATAAAAGAAGTTTAATCGCCGGCAAACGAAAACCCGCAATTTCCCGTAAATCCCGGTCTCGGCCCGTATAGTCAAAAGTATACAAGGACGCATGAGACTTGTAGTTTTTAAAAATGTTTTTATTTTTGATGAGACGCTGAATAAAAGAGGTTTAATTGCCGGCAAACGAAAACCTGCGATTTCCCGTAAATCCTGGACTCGCCCCGTATAGTCAAAAGTATTCAAAGAAAGTACCCAGGGAGTAAACTCATTTCCCAAACGATTTTTTAAATTATTATTTCACCACTAAAGCCCATGAGACTTGTAGTTTTTAAAAATGTTTTCATTTTTGATGAGACGCTGAATAAAAGAGGCTTAATCGCCGGCAAACGAAAACCCGCGATTTCCCGTAAATCCCGGACTCGGCCCTTATAGTCAAAAGTATACAAAGAAAGTACCCAGGATGTAAACTCATTTCCCCAACGATTTTTTAAATTATTTTTTCACCACTAAAACGCATGAGACTTTTAGTTTTCAAAAATGCTTTAATTTTTGATGAGACGCTGAATAAAAGAAGTTTAATCGCCGGCAAACGAAAACCTGCGATTTCCCGTAAATCCCGTACTCGGCCCGTATAGTCAAAAGTATACAAAAAAAATACCCAGGGAGTAAACTCATTTCCCAAACGATTTTTTAAATTATTATTTCACCACTAAAGCCCATGAGACTTGTAGTTTTTAAAAATGTGTCCATTTTTGATGAGACGCTGAATAAAAGAAGTTTAATCGCCGGCAAACGAAAACCCGCAATTTCCCGTAAATCCCGGTCTCGGCCCGTATAGTCAAAAGTATACAAGGAAAGTACCCAGTGAGTAAACTCATTTCGCTAACGAATTTTTAAATTATCTTTTCACCACTAAAACGCATGAGACTTGTAGTTTTCAAAAATGTTTTCATTTTTGATGAGTCGCTGAATAAAAGAAGTTTAATCGCCGGCAAACGAAAACCTGCGATTTTCCGTAAATCCCGGACTCGGCCCGTATAGTCAAAAGTATACAAAGAGAGTGCCCAGGGTGTAAACTCATTTCCCGAACGATTTTTTAAATTATTTTTTCACCACTATAACGCATGAGACTTGTAGTTTTCAAAAATGTTTTCATTTTTGACGAGACACTGAATAAAAGAAGTTTAATCGCCTGCAAACGAAAACCTGCGATTTCCCGTAAATCCCGGACTCGTCCCGTATAGTCAAAAACATACAAAGAAAGTACCCAGGGAGTAAACTCATTTCCCAAACGATTTTTTAAATTAATATTTCACCACTAAAGCCCATGAGACTTGTAGTTTTTAAAAATGTTTTCATTTTTGATGAGACGCTGAATAAAAGAAGTTTAATCGCCGGCAAACGAACACCCGCCATTTCCCGTAAACCCCGGACTCGGCCCGTATAGTCAAAAGTATACAAAGAAAGTACCCAGGGTGTAAACTCATTTCCCGAACGATTTTTTAAATTATTATTTCACAACTAAAGTCCATGAGACTTGTAGTATTTAAAAATATTTTCATTTTTGATGAGACGCTGAATAAAAGAAGTTTAATCGCCGGCAAACGAAAACCCGCGACTTCCCGTAAATCGCGGACTCGGCCCGTATAGTCAAAAGTATACAAAGAAAGTACCCAGGAAGTAAACTCATTTCCCGAACGATTTTTTAAATTATTTTTTCACCACTAAAACGGATGAGACTTGTAGTTTTCAAGAATGTTTTCATTTTTGATGTGACGCTGAATAAAAGCAGTTTAATCGCCGGCAAACGAAAACCTGCGATTTTCCGTAAATCCCGGACTCGGCCCGTATAGTCAAAAGTATACAAAGAAAGTACCCAGGGAGTAAACTCATTTCCAGAACGATTTTTTAAATTATTTTTTCACAACTAAAACGCATAAGATTTGTAGTTTTTAAAAATGTTTTCATTTTTGATGAGACGCTGAATAAAAGGAGTTTAAGCGCCGGCAAACGAAAACCCGCGATTTCCCGTAAATCCCGGGCTTGGCCCGTATAGTCAAAAGTATACAAAGAAAGTACCCAGGGAGTAAACTCATTTCCCGAACGATTTTTTAAATTACTTTTTCACCACTAAAACGCATCAGACTTGTAGTTTTTAAAAATGTTTTCATTTTTGATGAGACGCTGAATAAAAGAAGTTTAATCGCCGGCAAACGAAAACCTGCGATTTCCCGTAAATCCTGGACTCGGCCCGTATAGTCAAAAGTATACAAAGAAAGTACCCAGGGAGTAAACTCATTTCCCAAACGATTTTTTAAATTATTATTTCACCACTAAAGCCCATGAGACTTGTAGTTTTTAAAAATGTTTTCATTTTTAATGAGACGCTGAATAAAAGAAGTTTAATCGCCGGCAAACGAAAACCTGCGATTTCCCGTAAATCCCGGACTCGGCCCGTATAGTTAAAGGTATACAAGGAAAGTACCCAGTGAGTAAACTCATTTCCCGAACGAATTTTTAAATTATTTTTTCACCACTAAAACGTATGAGACTTGTAGTTTTCGAAAATGTTTTTATTTTTGATGAGACGCTGAATAAAAGAAGTTTAATCGTCGGCAAAAGAAAACCTGCGATTTCCCGTAAATCCCGGACTCGGCCCGTATAGTCAAAAGTATACAAAGAAAGTACCCAGGGCGTAAACACATTTCCCCAACGATTTTTTAAATTATTTTTTCACCACTAAAACGCATGAGACTTGTAGTATTTAAAAATATTTTCATTTTTGATGAGACGCTGAATAAAAGAAGTTTAATCGCCGGCAAACGAAAACCCGCGAGTTCCTGTAAATCGCGGACTCGGCCCGTATAGTCAAAAGTATATAAAGAAAGTACCCATGGAGTAAACTCATTTCCCGAACGATTTTTTAAATTATTTTTTCACCACTAAAACGGATGAGACTTGTAGTTTTTAAAAATGTTTTCATTTTTGATGAGACGCTGAATAAAAGAAGTTAATCGCCGGCAAACGAAAACCTGCGATTTCCCGTAAATCCCGGACTCGGCCCGTATAGTCAAAAGTATACAAAGAAAGTACCCGGGGTGTAAACTCATTTCCGGAACGATTTTTTAAATTATTATTTCACCACTATAGCCCATGAGACTTGTAGTTTTTAAAAATGTTTTCATTTTTGATGAGACGCTTAATAAAAGAGGTTTAATCGCCGGCAAACGAAATCCCGCGATTTCCCGTAAATCCCGGGATTGGCCCGTATAGTCCAATGTATGCAAAGAAAGTACCCAGGAAGTAAACTCATTTCCCAAACCATTTTTTAATTTTTTTTTCACCACTAAAGCGCATGAGACTTGTAGTTTTCAAAAATGTTTTCATTTTTGATGAGACGCTGAATAAAAGAAGTTTAATCGCCGGCAAACGAAAACCTGCGATTTCCCGTAAATCCCGGACTCGGCCCGTATAGTCAAAAGTATACAAAGAAAGTACCCGGGGTGTAAACTCATTTCCCGAACGATTTTTTAAATTATTATTTCAGCACTAAAGCCCATGAGACTTGTAGTTTTAAAAAATGTTTTCATTTTTGATGAGACGCTTAATAAAAGAGGTAATTTAAAAAATCGTTCTGGAAATGAGTTTACTCACAGGGTACTTTCTTTGTATACATTCGACTATACGGGCCAAGCCCGGGATTTACATGAAATCGCGGGTTTTCGTTTGCCGGCGATTAAACCTCTTTCATTAAGCGTCTCATCAAAAATGAAAACATTTTTGAAAACTACAAGTCTCATGCGTTTCAGTGGTAAAAAAATAATTTAAAAAATCGTTTGGGAAATGAGTTTACTCCCTGGGTACTTTCTTTGTATACTTTTGACTATACGGGCCGAGTCCGGGATTTACGGGAAGTCGCGGGTTTTCGTTTGCCGGCGATTAAACTTCTTTTATTCAGCGTCTCATCAAAAATGAAACTGTTTTTAAATACTACAAGTCTCATGGGCTTTAGTGGTGAAATAATAATTTAAAAAATCGTTCGGGAAATGAGTTTACACCCTGGGTACTTTCTTTGTATACTTTTGACTATACGGGCCGAGTCCGGGATTTACGGGAAGTCGCGGGTTTCCGTTTGCCGGCGATTAAACTTCTTTTATTTAGCTTCTCATCAAAAATGAAAACATTTTTGAAAACTACAAGTCTCATGGGCTTTAGTGGTGAAATAATAATTTAAAAAATCGTTCGGGAAATGAGTTTACACCCCGGGTACTTTCTTTGTATACTTTTGACTATACGGGCCGGATCCGGGATTTACGGGAAATCGCAGGTTTTCGTTTGCCGGCGATTAAACTTCTTTTATTCAGCGTCTCATCAAAAATGAAAACATTTTTGAAAACTACAAGTCTCATGCGTTTTAGTGGTGAAAAAAAAATTAAAAAAATTGTTCAGGAAATGAGTTTACTTCCTGGGTACTTTCTTTGTATACATTCGACTATACGGGCCAAGCCCGGGATTTACGAGAAATCGCGGGATTTCGTTTGCCGGCGATTAAACCTCTTTTATTAAGCGTCTCATCAAAAATGAAAACATTTTTGAAAACTACAAGTCTCATGCGTTTTAGTGGTGAAAAAATAATTTAAAAAATCGTTCGGGAAATGAGTATACACCCTGGGTACTCTCTTTGTATACTTTTGACTATACGGGCCGAGTCCGGGATTTACGGGAAATCGCAGGTTTTCGTTTGCCGGCAATTAAACTTCTTTTATTCAGCGTCTCATCAAAAATGAAAACATTTTTGAAAACTACAAGTCATATGCGTTTTAGTGGTGAAGAAATAATTTAAAAATTCGTTAGGGAAATGAGTTTACTCGCTGGGTACTTTTCTTGTATACTTTTGACTATACGGGCCGAGACCGGGATTTACGGAAAATTGCGGGTTTTCGTTTACCGGCGATTAAACTTCTTTTATTCAGCGTCTCATTAAAAATGAAAACATTTTTGAAAACTACAAGTCTCATGCGTTTCAGTGGTGAAAAAATAATTTAAAAAATCGTGTGGGAAATGAGTTTACTCCATGGGTACTTTCTTTGTATACTTTTGACTATACGGGCCGAGTCCGGGATTTACGGGAAGTCGCGGGTTTTCGTTTGCCGGCGATTAAACTTCTTTTATTCAGCGTCTCATCAAAAATGAAACTATTTTTAAATACTACAAGTCTCATGGGCTTTAGTGGTGAAATAATAATTTAAAAAGTCGTTCGGGAAATGAGTTTACACCCTGGGTACTTTCTTTGTATACTTTTGACTATACGGGCCGAGTCCGGGATTTACGGGAAGTCGCGGGTTTCCGTTTGCCGGCGATTAAACTTCTTTTATTTAGCTTCTCATCAAAAATGAAAACATTTTTGAAAACTACAAGTCTCATGGGCTTTAGTGGTGAAATAATAATTTAAAAAATCATTCGGGAAATGAGTTTACACCCCGGGTACTTTCTTTGTATACTTTTGACTATACGGGCCGGGTCCGGGATTTACGGGAAATCGCAGGTTTTCGTTTGCCGGCGATTAAACTTCTTTTATTCAGCGTCTCATCAAAAATGAAAACATTTTTGAAAACTACAAGTCTCATGCGTTTTAGTGGTGAAAAAAAAATTAAAAAAATCGTTCGGGAAATGAGTTTACTTCCTGGGTACTTTCTTTGTATACATTCGACTATACGGGCCAAGCCCGGGATTTACGGGAAATCGCGGGATTTCGTTTGCCGGCGAATAAACCTCTTTTATTAAGCGTCTCATCAAAAATGAAAACATTTTTGAAAACTACAAGTCTCATGCGTTTTAGTGGTGAAAAAATAATTTAAAAAATCGTTCGGGAAATGAGTATACACCCTGGGTACTCTCTTTGTATACTTTTGACTATACGGGCCGAGTCCGGGATTTACGGGAAATCGCAGGTTTTCGTTTGCCGGCAATTAAACTTCTTTTATTCAGCGTCTCATCAAAAATGAAAACATTTTTGAAAACTACAAGTCATATGCGTTTTAGTGGTGAAGAAATAATTTAAAAATTCGTTAGGGAAATGAGTTTACTCGCTGGGTACTTTTCTTGTATACGTTTGACTATACGGGCCGAGACCGGGATTTACGGGAAATTGCGGGTTTTCGTTTCCCGGCGATTAAACTTCTTTTATTCAGCGTCTCATCAAAAATGAAAACATTTTTAAAAACTACAAGTCTCATGGGCTTTAGTGGTGAAATAATAATTTAAAAAATTCTTTGGGGATTGAGTTTACTCCCTGGGTACTTTCTTTGTATACTTTTGACTATACGGGCCGAGTACGGGATTTACGGGAAATTGCAGGTTTTCGTTTGCCGGCGATTAAACATTTTTTATTCAGCGTCTCATCAAAAATGAAAACATTTTTGAAAACTACAAGTCTCATGCGTTTTAGTGGTGAAAAAATAATTTAAAAAATCGTTCGGGAAATGAGTTTACACCCTGGGTACTTTCTTTGTATACTTTTGACTATACGGGCCGAGTCCAGGATATACGGGAAATCGCAGGTTTTCGTTTGCCGGCGATTAAACTTCTTTTATTCAGCGTCTCATCAAAAATGAAAACATTTTTAAAAACTACAAGTCTCATGCGTTTTAGTGGTGAAAAAGTAATTTAAAAAATCGTTCGGGAAATGAGTTTACTCCCTGGGTACTTTCTTTGTATACTTTTGACTATACGGGCGAAGCCCGGGATTTACGGGAAATCGCGGGTTTTCGTTTGCCGGCGATTAAACTTCTTTTATTCAGCGTCTCATCAAAAATGAAAACATTTTTAAAAACTACAAGTCTTATGCGTTTTAGTGGTGAAATAATAATTTAAAAAATCGTTCGGGAAATGGGTTTACACCCTGGGTACTCTCTTTGTATACTTTTGACTATACGGGCCGAGTCTAGGATTTACGGGAAATCGCAGGTTTTCGTTTGCCGGCGATTAAACTTCTTTTATTCAGCGTCTCATCAAAAATGAAAACATTTTTAAAAACTACAAGTCTCATGCGTTTTAGTGGTGAAAAAGTAATTTAAAAAATCGTTCGGGAAATGAGTTTACTCCCTGGGTACTTTCTTTGTATACTTTTGACTATACGGGCGAAGCCCGGGATTTACGGGAAATCGCGGGTTTTCGTTTGCCGGCGATTAAACTTCTTTTATTCAGCGTCTCATCAAAAATGAAAACATTTTTAAAAACTACAAGTCTTTTGCGTTTTAGTGGTGAAATAATAATTTAAAAAATCGTTCGGGAAATGAGTTTCCACCCTGGGTACTCTCTTTGTATACTTTTGACTATACGGGCCGAGTCTAGGATTTACGGGAAATCGCAGGTTTTCGTTTGCCGGCGATTAAACTTCTTTTATTCAGCGTCTCATCAAAAATGAAAACATTTTTAAAAACTACAAGTCTCATGCGTTTTAGTGGTGAAAAAGTAATTTAAAAAATCGTTCGGGAAATGAGTTTACTCCCTGGGTACTTTCTTTGTATACTTTTGACTATACGGGCCAAGCCCGGGATTTACGGGAAATCGCGGGTTTTCGTTTGCCGGCGATTAAACTTCTTTTATTCAGCGTCTCATCAAAAATGAAAACATTTTTAAAAACTAAAAGTCTTATGCGTTTTAGTGGTGAAATAATAATTTAAAAAATCGTTCGGGAAATGAGTTTACACCCTGGGTACTCTCTTTGTATACTTTTGACTATACGGGCCGAGTCCGGGATTTACGGGAAATCGCAGGTTTTCGTTTGCCGGCAATTAAACTTCTTTTATTCAGCGTCTCACCAAAAATGAAAACGTTTTTGAAAACTACAAGTCATATGCGTTTTAGTGGTGAAGAAATAATTTAAAAATTCGTTAGGGAAATGAGTTTACTCGCTGGGTACTTTCCTTGTATACTTTTGACTATACGGGCCGAGACCGGGATTTACGGGAAATTGCGGGTTTTCGTTTGCCGGCGATTAAAATTCTTTTATTCAGCGTCTCATCAAAAATGAAAACATTTTTAAAAACTACAAGTCTCATGGGCTTTAGTGGTGAAATAATAATTTAAAAAATCGTTTGGGAATTGAGTTTACTCCCTGGGTACTTTCTTTGTATACTTTTGACTATACGGGCCGAGTACGGGATTTACGGGAAATTGCAGGTTTTCGTTTGCCGGCGATTAAACTTCTTTTATTCAGCGTCTCATCAAAAATGAAAACATTTTTGAAAGCTACAAGTCTCATGCGTTTTAGTGGTGAAAAAATAATTTAAAAAATCGTTCGGGAAATGAGTTTACACCCTGGGTACTTTCTTTGTATACTTTTGACTATACGGGCCGAGTCCAGGATTTACGGGAAATCGCAGGTTTTCGTTTGCCGGCGATTAAACTTCTTTTATTTAGCGTCTCATCAAAAATGAAAACATTTTTGAAAACTACAAGTCTCATACGTTTTAGTGGTGAAAAAATAATTTAAAAATTCGTTCGGGAAATGAGTTTACTCACTGGGTGCTTTCCTTGTATACTTTTAACTATACGGGCCGAGTCCGGGACTTACGGGAAATCGCGGGTTTTCGTTTGCCGGCGATTAAACTTCTTTTATTCAGCGTCTCATCAAAAATGAAAACATTTTTAAAAACTACAAGTCTCATGCGATTTAGTGGTAAAAAAATAATTTAAAAAATCGTTCGGGAAATGAGTTTACACCCTGGGTACTTTCTTTGTATACTTTTGACTATACGGGCCGAGTCCAGGATTTACGGGAAATCGCAGGTTTTCGTTTGCCGGCGATTAAACTTTTTTTATTTAGCGTCTCATCAAAAATGAAAACATTTTTGAAAACTACAAGTCTCATACGTTTTAGTGGTGAAAAAATAATTTAAAAATTCGTTCGGGAAATGAGTTTACTCACTGGGTGCTTTCCTTGTATACTTTTAACTATACGGGCCGAGTCCGGGACTTACTGGAAATCGCGGGTTTTCGTTTGCCGGCGATTAAACTTCTTTTATTCAGCGTCTCATCAAAAATGAAAACATTTTTAAAAACTACAAGTCTCATGCGTTTTAGTGGTAAAAAAGTAATTTAAAAAATCGTTCGGGAAATGAGTTTACTCCCTGGGTACTTTCTTTGTATACTTTTGACTATACGGGCCAAGCCCGGGATTTACGGGAAATCGCGGGTTTTCGTTTGCCGGCGATTAAACTTCTTCTATTTAGCGTCTCATCAAAAATGAAAACATTTTTGAAAACTACAAGTCTCATACGTTTTAGTGGTAAAAAAATAATTTAAAAATTCGTTCGGGAAATGAGTTTACTCACTGGGTGCTTTCCTTGTATACTTTTAACTATACGGGCCGAGTCCGGGACTTACGGGAAATCGCGGGTTTTCGTTTGCCGGCGATTAAACTTCTTTTATTCAGCGTCTCATCAAAAATGAAAACATTTTTAAAAACTACAAGTTTCATGGGCTTTAGTGGTGAAATAATAACTTAAAAAATCGTTTGGGAAATGAGTTTACTCCCTGGGTACTTTCTTTGTATACTTTTGACTATACGGGCCGAGTCCAGGATTTACGGGAAATCGCAGGTTTTCGTTTGCCGGCGATTAAACTTCTTTTATTCAGCGTCTCATCAAAAATGAAAACATTTTTAAAAACTACAAGTCTCATGCGATTTAGTGGTAAAAAAATAATTTAAAAAATCGTTCGGGAAATGAGTTTACACCCTGGGTACTTTCTTTGTATACTTTTGACTATACGGGCCGAGTCCAGGATTTACGGGAAATCGCAGGTTTTCGTTTGCCGGCGATTAAACTTCTTTTATTTAGCGTCTCATCAAAAATGAAAACATTTTTGAAAACTACAAGTCTCATACGTTTTAGTGGTGAAAAAGTAATTTAAAAATTCGTTCGGGAAATGAGTTTACTCACTGGGTGCTTTCCTTGTATACTTTTAACTATACGGGCCGAGTCCGGGACTTACTGGAAATCGCGGGTTTTCGTTTGCCGGCGATTAAACTTCTTTTATTCAGCGTCTCATCAAAAATGAAAACATTTTTAAAAACTACAAGTCTCATGGGCTTTAGTGGTGAAATAATAATTTAAAAAATAGTTTGGGAAATGAGTTTACTCCCTGGGTACTTTCTTTGTATACTTTTGACTATACGGGCCGAGTCCAGGGTTTACGGGAAATCGCAGGTTTTCGTTTGCCGGCGATTAAACTTCTTTTATTCAGCGTCTCATCAAAAATGAAAACATTTTTAAAAACTACAAGTCTCATGCGTTTTAGTGGTAAAAAAGTAATTTAAAAAATCGTTCCGGAAATGAGTTTACTCCCTGGGTACTTTCTTTGTATACTTTTGACTATACGGGCCAAGCCCGGGGTTTACGGGAAATCGCGGGTTTTCGTTTGCCGGCGATTAAACTTCTTTTATTCAGCGTCTCATCAAAAATGAAAACATTTTTGAAAACTAAAAGTCTTATGCGTTTTAGTGGTGAAAAAATAATTTAAAAAATCGTTCTGGAAATGAGTTTACTCCCTGGGTACTTTCTTTGTATACTTTTGACTATACGGGCCGAGTCCGGGATTTACGGGAAATCGCAGGTTTTCGTTTGCCGGCGATTAACCTGCTTTTATTCAGCGTCTCATCAAAAATGAAAACATTCTTGAAAACTACAAGTCTCATGCGTTTTAGTGGTGAAATAATAATTTAAAAAATCGTTTGGGAAATGAGTTTACTCCCTGGGTACTTCCTTTGTATACTTTTGACTATACGGGCCAAGCCCGGGATTTACGGGAAATCGCGGATTTTTGTTTTCCGGCGATTAAACCTCTTTCATTAAGCGTCTCATCAAAAATGAAATTATTTTTAAAAACTACAAGTCTCATGCGTTTTAGTGGTGAATAAAAATCTTAAAAAATCGTTCGGGAAATGAGTTTACTCCCTGGGTACTTTCTTTGTATACATTCGACTATACGGGCCAAGCCCCGGATTTACGGGAAAACGCGGGATTTCGTTTGCCGGCGATTAAACCACTTTCATTAAGCGTCTCATCAAAAATGAAAACAATTTTGAAAACTACATGTCTCATGCGTTTTAGTGGTGAAAAAATAATTTAAAAAATCGTTCGGGAAATGAGTTTACTCCCTGGGTACTTTCTTTGTATACTTTTGACTATACGGGCCGAGTCCGGGATTTACGGGAAATCGCGGATTTTCGTTTGCCGGCGATTAAACTTTTTTTATTCAGCGACCCATCAAATATGAAAATATTTTTGAAAACTACAAGTCTCATGCGTTTAGTGGTAAAAAAATAATATAAAAAATCGTTCGGGAAATGAGTTTACTCCCTGGGTACTTTCTTTGTATACTTTTGACTATACGGGCCAAGCCCGGGATTTACGGGAAATCGCGGGTTTTCGTTTGCCGGCGATTAAACTTCTTTTATTCAGCGTCTCATCAAAAATGAAAACATTTTTAAAAACTACAAGTCTTATGCGTTTTAGTAGTGAAAAAATAATTTAAAAAATCGTTCTGGAAATGAGTTTACTCCCTAGGTACTTTCTTTTTATACTTTTGACTATACGGGCCGAGTCCGGGATTTAGGGAAATCGCAGGTTTTCGTTTGCCGGCGATTAAACTGCTTTTATTCAACGTCTCATCAAAAATGAAAACATTTTTGAAAACTACAAGTCTCATGCATTTTAGTGGTGAAAAAATAATTTAAAAAATCGTTCGGGAAATGAGTTTACTCCCTGGGTACTTTCTTTGTATACTTTTGACTATACGGGCCGAGTCCGGGATTTACGGAAAATCGCGGATTTTCGTTTGCCGGCGATTAAACTTCTTTTATTCAGCGTCTCATCAAAAATAAAAACATTTTTGAAAACTAAAAGTCTTATGCGTTTTAGTGGTGAAAAAATAATTTAAAAAATCGTTCAGGAAATGAGTTTACTCCCTGGGTACTTTCTTTGTATACTTTTGACTATACGGGCCGAGTCCGGGATTTACGGGAAATCGCAGGTTTTCGTTTGCCGGCGATTAACCTGCTTTTATTCAGCGTCTCATCAAAAATGAAAACATTCTTGAAAACTACAAGTCTTATGCGTTTTAGTGGTGAAATAATAATTTAAAAAATCGTTTGGGAAATGAGTTTACTCCCTGGGTACTTCCTTTGTATACTTTTGACTATACGGGCCAAGCCCGGGATTTACGGGAAATCGCGGATTTTTGTTTTCCGGCGATTAAACCTCTTTCATTAAGCGTCTCATCAAAAATGAAAACATTTTTGAAAACTACAAGTCTCATGCGTTTTAGTGGTGAATAAAAATCTTAAAAAATCGTTCGGGAAATGAGTTTACTCCCTGGGTACTTTCTTTGTATACATTCGACTATACGGGCCAAGCCCCGGATTTACGGGAAAACGCGGGATTTCGTTTGCCGGCGATTAAACCACTTTCATTAAGCGTCTCATCAAAAATGAAAACACTTTTGAAAACTACATGTCTCATGCGTTTTAGTGGTGAAAAAATAATTTAAAAAATCGTTCGGGAAATGAGTTTACTCCCTGGGTACTTTCTTTGTATACTTTTGACTATACGGGCCGAGTCCGGGATTTACGGGAAATTGCGGATTTTCGTTTGCCGGCGATTAAACTTTTTTTATTCAGCGACCCATCAAATATGAAAATATTTTTGAAAACTACAAGTTTCATGCGTTTAGTGGTAAAAAAATAATATAAAAAATCGTTCGGGAAATGAGTTTACTCCCTGGGTACTTTCTTTGTATACTTTTGACTATACGGGCCGAGTCCGGGATTTACGGAAAATCACGGATTTTCGTTTGCCGGCGATTAAACTTTTTTTATTCAGCGTCCCATCAAATATGAAAACATTTTTGAAAATTACAAGTCTCATGCGTTTTAGTGGTGAAAAAATAATTTAAAAAATCGTTCGGGAAATGAGTTTACTCCCTGGGTACTTTCTTTGTATACTTTTGACTATAAGGGCCGAGTCCGGGATTTAGGGAAATCGCAGGTTTTCGTTTGCCGGCGATTAAAGTGCTTTTTTTCAGCGTCTCATCAAAAATGAAAACATTTTTAAAAACTACAAGTCTTATGCGTTTTAGTGGTGAAAAAATAATTTAAAAAATCGTTCTGGAAATGAGTTTACTCCCTAGGTACTTTCTTTGTATACTTTTGACTATACGGGCCGAGTCCGGGATTTAGGGAAATCGCAGGTTTTCGTTTGCCGGCGATTAAACTGCTTTCATTCAGCGTCTCATCAAAAATGAAAACATTTTTGAAAACTACAAGTCTCATGCGTTTTAGTGGTGAAAAAATAATTTAAAAAATCGTTCGGGAAATGAGTTTACTCCCTGGGTACTTTCTTTGTATACTTTTGACTATAAGGGCCGAGTCCGGGATTTAGGGAAATCGCAGGTTTTCGTTTGCCGGCGATTAAACTGCTTTTATTCAGCGTCTCATCAAAAATGAAAACATATTTGAAAACTACAAGTCTCATGCGTTTTAGTGGTGAAAAAATAATTTAAAAAATCGTTCGGGAAATGAGTTTACTCCCTGGGTACTTTCTTTGTATACTTTGAACTATACGGGCCAAGCCGGGATTTACGGGAAATCGCGGGTTTTCGTTTGCCGGCGATTAAACTTCTTTTATTCAGCGTCTCATCGAAACTGAAAACATTTTTAAAAACTACAAGTCTTATGCGTTTTAGTAGTGAAAAAATAACTTCAAAAATCGTTCGGGAAATGAGTTTACTCCCTGGGTACTTTCTTTGTATACTTTTGACTATAAGGGCCGAGTCCGGGATTTAGGGAAATCGCAGGTTTTCGTTTGCCGCCGATTAAACTGCTTTTATTCAGCGTCTCATCAAAAATGAAAACATTTTTAAAAACTACAAGTCTTATGCGTTTTAGTGGTGAAAAAATAATTTAAAAAATCGTTCTGGAAATGAGTTTACTCCCTAGGTACTTTCTTTGTATGCTTTTGACTATACGGGCCGAGTCCGGGATTTAGGGAAATCGCAGGTTTTCGTTTGCCGGCGATTAAACTGCTTTCATTCAGCGTCTCATCAAAAATGAAAACATTTTTGAAAACTACAAGTCTCATGCGTTTTAGTGGTGAAAAAATAATTTAAAAAATCGTTCGGGAAATGAGTTTACTCCCTGGGTACTTTCTTTGTATACTTTTGACTATAAGGGCCGAGTCCGGGATTTAGGGAAATCGCAGGTTTTCGTTTGCCGGCGATTAAACTGCTTTTATTCAGCGTCTCATCAAAAATGAAAACATATTTGAAAACTACAAGTCTCATGCGTTTTAGTGGTGAAAAAATAATTTAAAAAATCGTTCGGGAAATGAGTTTACTCCCTGGGTACTTTCTTTGTATACTTTGAACTATACGGGCCAAGCCGGGATTTACGGGAAATCGCGGGTTTTCGTTTGCCGGCAATTAAACTTCTTTTATTCAGCGTCTCATCGAAACTGAAAACATTTTTAAAAACTACAAGTCTTATGCGTTTTAGTAGTGAAAAAATAACTTCAAAAATCGTTCAGGAAATGAGTTTACTCCCTGGGTACTTTCTTTGTATACTTTTGACTATAAGGGCCGAGTCCGGGATTTAGGGAAATCGCAGGTTTTCGTTTGCCGGCGATTAAACTGCTTTTATTCAGCGTCTCATCAAAAATGAAAACATTTTTAAAAACTACAAGTCTTATGCGTTTTAGTGGTGAAAAAATAATTTAAAAAATCGTTCTGGAAATGAGTTTACTCCCTAGGTACTTTCTTTGTATACTTTTGACTATACGGGCCGAGTCCGGGATTTAGGGAAATCGCAGGTTTTCGTTTGCCGGCGATTAAACTGCTTTCATTCAGCGTCTCATCAAAAATGAAAACATTTTTGAAAACTACAAGTCTCATGCGTTTTAGTGGTGAAAAAATAATTTAAAAAATCGTTCGGGAAATGAGTTTACTCCCTGGGTACTTTCTTTGTATACTTTTGACTATAAGGGCCGAGTCCGAGATTTAGGGAAATCGCAGGTTTTCGTTTGCCGGCGATTAAACTGCTTTTATTCAGCGTCTCATCAAAAATGAAAACATATTTGAAAACTACAAGTCTCATGCGTTTTAGTGGTGAAAAAATAATTTAAAAAATCGTTCGGGAAATGAGTTTACTCCCTGGGTACTTTCTTTGTATACTTTGAACTATACGGGCCAAGCCGGGATTTACGGGAAATCGCGGGTTTTCGTTTGCCGGCGATTAAACTTCTTTTATTCAGCGTCTCATCGAAACTGAAAACATTTTTAAAAACTACAAGTCTTATGCGTTTTAGTAGTGAAAAAATAACTTCAAAAATCGTTCTGGAAATGAGTTTACTCACAGGGTACTTTCTTTGTATACATTCGACTATACGTGCCAAGCCCGGGATTTACGGGAAATCGCGGGTTTTCGTTTGCCGGCGATTAAACTTATTTTATTCAGCGTCTCATCAAAAATGAAAACATTTTTGAAAGCTACAAGTCTCATGCGTTTTAGTGGTGAAAAAATAATTTAAAAAATCGTTCGGGAAATGAGTTTACACCCTGGGTACTTTCTTTGTATACTTTTGACTATACGGGCCGAGTCCAGGATTTACGGGAAATCGCAGGTTTTCGTTTGCCGGCGATTAAACTTCTTTTACTTAGCGTCTCATCAAAAATGAGAACATTTTTGAAAACTACAAGTCTCATACGTTTTAGTGGTGAAAAAATAATTTAAAAATTCGTTCGGGAAATGAGTTTACTCACTGGGTGCTTTCCTTGTATACTTTTAACTATACGGGCCGAGTCCGGGACTTACGGGAAATCGCGGGTTTTCGTTTGCCGGCGATTAAACTTCTTTTATTCAGCGTCTCATCAAAAATGAAAACATTTTTAAAAACTACAAGTCTTATGCGTTTTAGTGGTGAAAAAATAATTTAAAAAATCGTTCTGGAAATGAGTTTACTCCCTAGGTACTTTCTTTGTATGCTTTTGACTATACGGGCCGAGTCCGGGATTTAGGGAAATCGCAGGTTTTCGTTTGCCGGCGATTAAACTGCTTTCATTCAGCGTCTCATCAAAAATGAAAACATTTTTGAAAACTACAAGTCTCATGCGTTTTAGTGGTGAAAAAATAATTTAAAAAATCGTTCGGGAAATGAGTTTACTCCCTGGGTACTTTCTTTGTATACTTTTGACTATAAGGGCCGAGTCCGGGATTTAGGGAAATCGCAGGTTTTCGTTTGCCGGCGATTAAACTGCTTTTATTCAGCGTCTCATCAAAAATGAAAACATATTTGAAAACTACAAGTCTCATGCGTTTTAGTGGTGAAAAAATAATTTAAAAAATCGTTCGGGAAATGAGTTTACTCCCTGGGTACTTTCTTTGTATACTTTGAACTATACGGGCCAAGCCGGGATTTACGGGAAATCGCGGGTTTTCGTTTGCCGGCGATTAAACTTCTTTTATTCAGCGTCTCATCGAAACTGAAAACATTTTTAAAAACTACAAGTCTTATGCGTTTTAGTAGTGAAAAAATAACTTCAAAAATCGTTCGGGAAATGAGTTTACTCCCTGGGTACTTTCTTTGTATACTTTTGACTATAAGGGCCGAGTCCGGGATTTAGGGAAATCGCAGGTTTTCGTTTGCCGGCGATTAAACTGCTTTTATTCAGCGTCTCATCAAAAATGAAAACATTTTTAAAAACTACAAGTCTTATGCGTTTTAGTGGTGAAAAAATAATTTAAAAAATCGTTCTGGAAATGAGTTTACTCCCTAGGTACTTTCTTTGTATACTTTTGACTATACGGGCCGAGTCCGGGATTTAGGGAAATCGCAGGTTTTCGTTTGCCGGCGATTAAACTGCTTTCATTCAGCGTCTCATCAAAAATGAAAACATTTTTGAAAACTACAAGTCTCATGCGTTTTAGTGGTGAAAAAATAATTTAAAAAATCGTTCGGGAAATGAGTTTACTCCCTGGGTACTTTCTTTGTATACTTTTGACTATAAGGGCCGAGTCCGAGATTTAGGGAAATCGCAGGTTTTCGTTTGCCGGCGATTAAACTGCTTTTATTCAGCGTCTCATCAAAAATGAAAACATATTTGAAAACTAAAAGTCTCATGCGTTTTAGTGGTGAAAAAATAATTTAAAAAATCGTTCGGGAAATGAGTTTACTCCCTGGGTACTTTCTTTGTATACTTTGAACTATACGGACCAAGCCGGGATTTACGGGAAATCGCGGGTTTTCGTTTGCCGGCGATTAAACTTCTTTTATTCAGCGTCTCATCGAAACTGAAAACATTTTTAAAAACTACAAGTCTTATGTGTTTTAGTAGTGAAAAAATAACTTCAAAAATCGTTCTGGAAATGAGTTTACTCACAGGGTACTTTCTTTGTATACATTCGACTATACGTGCCAAGCCCGGGATTTACGGGAAATCGCGGGTTTTCGTTTGCCGGCGATTAAACTTATTTTATTCAGCGTCTCATCAAAAATGAAAACATTTTTGAAAGCTACAAGTCTCATGCGTTTTAGTGGTGAAAAAATAATTTAAAAAATCGTTCGGGAAATGAGTTTACACCCTGGGTACTTTCTTTGTATACTTTTGACTATACGGGCCGAGTCCGGGATTTAGGGAAATCGCAGGTTTTCGTTTGCCGGCGATTAAACTGCTTTTATTCAGCGTCTCATCAAAATTGAAAACATTTTTAAAAACTACAAGTCTTATGCGTTTTAGTGGTGAAAAAATAATTTAAAAAATCGTTCTGGAAATGAGTTTACTCCCTAGGTACTTTCTTTGTATACTTTTGACTATACGGGCCGAGTCCGGGATTTAGGGAAATCGCAGGTTTTCGTTTGCCGGCGATTAAACTGCTTTCATTCAGCGTCTCATCAAAAATGAAAACATTTTTGAAAACTACAAGTCTCATGCGTTTTAGTGGTGAAAAAATAATTTAAAAAATCGTTCGGGAAATGAGTTTACTCCCTGGGTACTTTCTTTGTATACTTTTGACTATAAGGGCCGAGTCCGAGATTTAGGGAAATCGCAGGTTTTCGTTTGCCGGCGATTAAACTGCTTTTATTCAGCGTCTCATCAAAAATGAAAACATATTTGAAAACTACAAGTCTCATGCGTTTTAGTGGTGAAAAAATAATTTAAAAAATCGTTCGGGAAATGAGTTTACTCCCTGGGTACTTTCTTTGTATACTTTGAACTATACGGGCCAAGCCGGGATTTACGGGAAATCGCGGGTTTTCGTTTGCCGGCGATTAAACTTCTTTTATTCAGCGTCTCATCGAAACTGAAAACATTTTTAAAAACTACAAGTCTTATGCGTTTTAGTAGTGAAAAAATAACTTCAAAAATCGTTCTGGAAATGAGTTTACTCACAGGGTACTTTCTTTGTATACATTCGACTATACGTGCCAAGCCCGGGATTTACGGGAAATCGCGGGTTTTCGTTTGCCGGCGATTAAACTTATTTTATTCAGCGTCTCATCAAAAATGAAAACATTTTTGAAAGCTACAAGTCTCATGCGTTTTGGTGGTGAAAAAATAATTTAAAAAATCGTTCGGGAAATGAGTTTACACCCTGGGTACTTTCTTTGTATACTTTTGACTATACGGGCCGAGTCCAGGATTTACGGGAAATCGCAGGTTTTCGTTTGCCGGCGATTAAACTTCTTTTACTTAGCGTCTCATCAAAAATGAAAACATTTTTGAAAACTACAAGTCTCATACGTTTTAGTGGTGAAAAAATAATTTAAAAATTCGTTCGGGAAATGAGTTTACTCACTGGGTGCTTTCCTTGTATACTTTTAACTATACGGGCCGAGTCCTGGACTTACGGGAAATCGCGGGTTTTCGTTTGCCGGCGATTAAACTTCTTTTATTCAGCGTCTCATCAAAAATGAAAACATTTTTAAAAACTACAAGTCTCATGGGCTTTAGTGGTGAAATAATAACTTAAAAAATCGTTTGGGAAATGAGTTTACTCCCTGGGTACTTTCTTTGTATACTTTTGACTATACGGGCCGAGTCCAGGATTTACGGGAAATCGCAGGTTTTCGTTTGCCGGCGATTAAACTTCTTTTATTCAGCGTCTCATCAAAAATGAAAACATTTTTAAAAACTACAAGTCTCATGCGTTTTAGTGGTGAAAAAATAATTTAAAAAATCGTTCGGGAAATGAGTTTACACCCTGGGTACTTCCTTTGTATACTTTTGACTATACGGGCCGAGTCCAGGATTTACGGGAAATCGCAGGTTTTCGTTTGCCGGCGATTAAACTTCTTTTATTTAGCGTCTCATCAAAAATGAAAACATTTTTGAAAACTACAAGTCTCATACGTTTTAGTGGTGAAAAAATAATTTAAAAATTCGTTCCGGAAATGAGTTTACTCACTGGGTGCTTTCCTTGTATACTTTTAACTATACGGGCCGAGTCCGGGACTTACTGGAAATCGCGGGTTTTCGTTTGCCGGCGATTAAACTTCTTTTATTCAGCGTCTCATCAAAAATGAAAACATTTTTAAAAACTACAAGTCTCATGGGCTTTAGTGGTGAAATAATAACTTAAAAAATAGTTTGGGAAATGAGTTTACTCCCTGGGTACTTTCTTTGTATACTTTTGACTATACGGGCCGAGTCCAGGATTTACGGGAAATCGCAGGTTTTCGTTTGCCGGCGATTAAACTTCTTTTATTCAGCGTCTCATCAAAAATGAAAACATTTTTGAAAACTAAAAGTCTTATGCGTTTTAGTGGTGAAAAAATAATTTAAAAAATCGTTCTGGAAATGAGTTTACTCACAGGGTACTTTCTTTGTATATTTTGAACTATACGGGCCAAGCCGGGATTTACGGGAAATCGCGGGTTTTCGTTTGCCGGCGATTAAACTTCTTTTATTCAGCGTCTCATCGAAACTGAAAACATTTTTAAAAACTACAAGTCTTATGCGTTTTAGTAGTGAAAAAATAACTTCAAAAATCGTTCTGGAAATGAGTTTACTCACAGGGTACTTTCTTTGTATACATTCGACTATACGTGCCAAGCCCGGGATTTACGGGAAATCGCGGGTTTTCGTTTGCCGGCGATTAAACTTCTTTTATTCAGCGTCTCATCAAAAATGAAAACATTTTTGAAAGCTACAAGTCTCATGCGTTTTAGTGGTGAAAAAATAATTTAAAAAATCGTTCGGGAAATGAGTTTACACCCTGGGTACTTTCTTTGTATACTTTTGACTATACGGGCCGAGTCCAGGATTTACGGGAAATCGCAGGTTTTCGTTTGCCGGCGATTAAACTTCTTTTACTTAGCGTCTCATCAAAAATGAAAACATTTTTGAAAACTACAAGTCTCATACGTTTTAGTGGTGAAAAAATAATTTAAAAATTCGTTCGGGAAATGAGTTTACTCACTGGGTGCTTTCCTTGTATACTTTTAACTATACGGGCCGAGTCCGGGACTTACGGGAAATCGCGGGTTTTCGTTTGCCGGCGATTAAACTTCTTTTATTCAGCGTCTCATCAAAAATGAAAACATTTTTAAAAACTACAAGTCTCATGGGCTTTAGTGGTGAAATAATAACTTAAAAAATCGTTTGGGAAATGAGTTTACTCCCTGGGTACTTTCTTTGTATACTTTTGACTATACGGGCCGAGTCCAGGTTTTACGGGAAATCGCAGGTTTTCGTTTGCCGGCGATTAAACTTCTTTTATTCAGCGTCTCATCAAAAATGAAAACATTTTTAAAAACTACAAGTCTCATGCGTTTTAGTGGTGAAAAAATAATTTAAAAAATCGTTCGGGAAATGAGTTTACACCCTGGGTACTTTCTTTGTATACTTTTGACTATACGGGCCGAGTCCAGGATTTACGGGAAATCGCAGGTTTTCGTTTGCCGGCGATTAAAGTTCTTTTATTTAGCGTCTCATCAAAAATGAAAACATTTTTGAAAACTACAAGTCTCATACGTTTTAGTGGTGAAAAAATAATTTAAAAATTCGTTCGGGAAATGAGTTTACTCACTGGGTGCTTTCCTTGTATACTTTTAACTATACGGGCCGAGTCCGGGACTTACTGGAAATCGCGGGTTTTCGTTTGCCGGCGATTAAACTTCTTTTATTCAGCGTCTCATCAAAAATGAAAACATTTTTAAAAACTACAAGTCTCATGGGCTTTAGTGGTGAAATAATAACTTAAAAAATAGTTTGGGAAATGAGTTTACTCCCTGGGTACTTTCTTTGTATACTTTTGACTATACGGGCCGAGTCCAGGATTTACGGGAAATCGCAGGTTTTCGTTTGCCGGCGATTAAACTTCTTTTATTCAGCGTCTCATCAAAAATGAAAACATTTTTAAAAACTACAAGTCTCATGCGTTTTAGTGGTAAAAAAGTAATTTAAAAAATCGTTCAGGAAATGAGTTTACTCCCTGGGTACTTTCTTTGTATACTTTTGACTATACGGGCCAAGCCCGGGATTTACGGGAAATCGCGGGTTTTCGTTTGCCGGCGATTAAACTTCTTTTATTCAGCGTCTCATCAAAAATGAAAACATTTTTGAAAACTAAAAGTCTTATGCGTTTTAGTGGTGAAAAAATAATTTAAAAAATCGTTCTGGAAATGAGTTTACTCCCTGGGTACTTTCTTTGTATACTTTTGACTATACGGGCCGAGTCCGGGATTTACGGGAAATCGCAGGTTTTCGTTTGCCGGCGATTAACCTGCTTTTATTCAGCGTCTCATCAAAAATGAAAACATTCTTGAAAACTGCAAGTCTCATGCGTTTTAGTGGTGAAATAATAATTTAAAAAATCGTTTGGGAAATGAGTTTACTCCCTTGGTACTTCCTTTGTATACTTTTGACTATACGGGCCAAGCCCGGGATTTACGGGAAATCGCAGGTTTTCGTTTGCCGGCGATTAAACTTCTTTTATTTAGCGTCTCATCAAAAATGAAAACATTTTTGAAAACTACAAGTCTCATACGTTTTAGTGGTGAAAAGATAATTTAAAAATTCGTTCGGGAAATGAGTTTACTCACTGGGTGCTTTCCTTGTATACTTTTAACTATACGGGCCGAGTCCGGGACTTACGGGAAATCGCGTGTTTTCGTTTGCCGGCGATTAAACTTCTTTTATTCAGCGTCTCATCAAAAATGAAAACATTTTTAAAAACTACAAGTCTCATGGGCTTTAGTGGTGAAATAATAACTTAAAAAATCGTTTGGGAAATGAGTTTACTCCCTGGGTACTTTCTTTGTATACTTTTGACTATACGGGCCGAGTCCCGGATTTACGGGAAATCGCAGGTTTTCGTTTGCCGGCGATTAAACATCTTTTATTCAGCGTCTCATCAAAAATGAAAACATTTTTAAAAACTACAAGTCTCATGCGTTTTAGTGGTGAAAAAATAATTTAAAAAATCGTTCGGGAAATGAGTTTACACCCTGGGTACTTTCTTTGTATACTTTTGACTATACGGGCCGAGTCCAGGATTTACGGGAAATCGCAGGTTTTCGTTTGCCGGCGATTAAACTTCTTTTATTTAGCGTCTCATCAAAAATGAAAACATTTTTGAAAACTACAAGTCTCATACGTTTTAGTGGTGAAAAAATAATTTAAAAATTCGTTCGGGAAATGAGTTTACTCACTGGGTGCTTTCCTTGTATACTTTTAACTATACGGGCCGAGTCCGGGACTTACTGGAAATCGCGGGTTTTCGTTTGCCGGCGATTAAACTTCTTTTATTCAGCGTCTCATCAAAAATGAAAACATTTTTAAAAACTACAAGTCTCATGGGCTTTAGTGGTGAAATAATAACTTAAAAAATAGTTTGGGAAATGAGTTTACTCCCTGGGTACTTTCTTTGTATACTTTTGACTATACGGGCCGAGTCCAGGATTTACGGGAAATCGCAGGTTTTCGTTTGCCGGCGATTAAACTTCTTTTATTCAGCGTCTCATCAAAAATGAAAACATTTTTAAAAACTACAAGTCTCATGCGTTTTAGTGGTGAAATAATAATTTAAAAAATCGTTTGGGAAATGAGTTTACTCCCTGGGTACTTCCTTTGTATACTTTTGACTATACGGGCCAAGCCCGGGATTTACGGGAAATCGCGGATTTTTGTTTTCCGGCGATTAAACCTCTTTCATTAAGCTTCTCATCAAAAATGAAAACATTTTTGAAAACTAAAAGTCTCATGCGTTTTAGTGGTGAATAAAAATCTTAAAAAATCGTTCGGGAAATGAGTTTACTCCCTGGGTACTTTCTTTGTATACATTCGACTATACGGGCCAAGCCCCGGATTTACGGGAAAACGCGGGATTTCGTTTGCCGGCGATTAAACCACTTTCATTAAGCGTCTCATCAAAAATGAAAACACTTTTGAAAACTACATGTCTCATGCGTTTTAGTGGTGAAAAAATAATTTAAAAAATCGTTCGGGAAATGAGTTTACTCCCTGGGTACTTTCTTTGTATACTTTTGACTATACGGGCCGAGTCCGGGATTTACGGGAAATCGCGGATTTTCGTTTGCCGGCGATTAAACTTTTTTTATTCAGCGACCCATCAAATATGAAAATATTTTTGAAAACTACAAGTCTCATGCGTTTAGTGGTAAAAAAATAATATAAAAAATCGTTCGGGAAATGAGTTTACTCCCTGGGTACTTTCTTTGTATACTTTTGACTATACGGGCCAAGCCCGGGATTTACGGGAAATCGCGGGTTTTCGTTTGCTGGCGATTAAACTTCTTTTATTCAGCGTCTCATCAAAAATTAAAACATTTTTAAAAACTACAAGTCTTATGCGTTTTAGTAGTGAAAAAATAATTTAAAAAATCGTTCTGGAAATGAGTTTACTCCCTAGGTACTTTCTTTGTATACTTTTGACTATACGGGCCGAGTCCGGGATTTAGGGAAATCGCAGGTTTTCGTTTGCCGGCGATTAAAATGCTTTTATTCAACGTCTCATCAAAAATGAAAACATTTTTGAAAACTACAAGTCTCATGCGTTTTAGTGGTGAAAAAATAATTTAAAAAATCGTTCGGGAAATGAGTTTACGCCCTGGGTACTTTCTTTGTATACTTTTGACTATACGGGCCGAGTCCGGGATTTACGGGAAATCGCGGATTTTCGTTTGCCGGCGATTAAACTTTTTTTATTCAGCGACCCATCAAATATGAAAATATTTTTGAAAACTACAAGTCTCATGCGTTTAGTGGTAAAAAAATAATATAAAAAATCGTTCGGGAAATGAGTTTACTCCCTGGGTACTTTCTTTGTATACTTTTGACTATACGGGCCAAGCCCGGGATTTACGGGAAATCGCGGGTTTTCGTTTGCTGGCGATTAAACTTCTTTTATTCAGCGTCTCATCAAAAATTAAAACATTTTTAAAAACTACAAGTCTTATGCGTTTTAGTAGTGAAAAAATAATTTAAAAAATCGTTCTGGAAATGAGTTTACTCCCTAGGTACTTTCTTTGTATACTTTTGACTATACGGGCCGAGTCCGGGATTTAGGGAAATCGCAGGTTTTCGTTTGCCGGCGATTAAAATGCTTTTATTCAACGTCTCATCAAAAATGAAAACATTTTTGAAAACTACAAGTCTCATGCGTTTTAGTGGTGAAAAAATAATTTAAAAAATCGTTCGGGAAATGAGTTTACTCCCTGGGTACTTTCTTTGTATACTTTTGACTATAAGGGCCGAGTCCGGGATTTAGGGAAATCGCAGGTTTTCGTTTGCCGGCGATTAAACTGCTTTTATTCAGCGTCTCATCAAAAATGAAAACATTTTTAAAAACTACAAGTCTTATGCGTTTTAGTGGTGAAAAAATAATTTAAAAAATCGTTCTGGAAATGAGTTTACTCCCTAGGTACTTTCTTTGTATACTTTTGACTATACGGGCCGAGTCCGGGATTTAGGGAAATCGCAGGTTTTCGTTTGCCGGCGATTAAACTGCTTTCATTCAGCGTCTCATCAAAAATGAAAACATTTTTGAAAACTACAAGTCTCATGCGTTTTAGTGGTGAAAAAATAATTTAAAAAATCGTTCGGGAAATGAGTTTACTCCCTGGGTACTTTCTTTGTATACTTTTGACTATAAGGGCCGAGTCCGGGATTTAGGGAAATCGCAGGTTTTCGTTTGCCGGCGATTAAACTGCTTTTATTCAGCGTCTCATCAAAAATGAAAACATATTTGAAAACTACAAGTCTCATGCGTTTTAGTGGTGAAAAAATAATTTAAAAAATCGTTCGGGAAATGAGTTTACTCCCTGGGTACTTTCTTTGTATACTTTGAACTATACGGGCCAAGCCGGGATTTACGGGAAATCGCGGGTTTTCGTTTGCCGGCGCTTAAACTTCTTTTATTCAGCGTCTCATCGAAACTGAAAACATTTTTAAAAACTACAAGTCTTATGCGTTTTAGTAGTGAAAAAATAACTTAAAAAATCGTTCTGGAAATGAGTTTACTCACAGGGTACTTTCTTTGTATACATTCGACTATACGTGCCAAGCCCGGGAATTACGGGAAATCGCGGGTTTTCGTTTGCCGGCGATTGAACTTCTTTTATTCAGCGTCTCATCAAAAATGAAAACATTTATAAAAACTACAAGTCTCATGCGTTTTAGTGGTGAAAAAATAATTTAAAAAATCGTTCGGGACATGAGTTTACTCCCTGGGTACTTTCTTTGTATACTTTTGACTATACGGGCCAAGCCGGGATTTACGGGAAATCGCGGGTTTTCGTTTGCCGGCGATTAAACTTCTTTTATTCAGCGTCTCATCAAAAATTGAAACATTTTTAAAAACTACAAGTCTTATGCGTTTTAGTGGTGAAAAAATAATTTAAAAAATCGTTCTGGAAATGAGTTTACTCCCTAGGTACTTTCTTTGTATACTTTTGACTATACGGGCCGAGTCCGGGATTTAGGGAAATCGCAGGTTTTCGTTTGCCGGCGATTAAACTGCTTTTATTCAGCGTCTCATCAAAAATGAAAACATTTTTGAAAACTACAAGTCTCATGCGTTTTAGTGGTGAAAAAATAATTTAAAAAATCGTTCGGGAAATGAGTTTACTCCCTGGGTACTTTCTTTGTATACTTTTGACTATACGGGCCGAGTCCGGGATTTACGGGAAATCGCGGATTTTCGTTTGCCGGCGATTAAACTTTTTTTATTCAGCGTCCCATCAAATATGAATTATTTTTGAAAACTACAAGTCTCATGCGTTTAGTGGTAAAAAAATAATATAAAAAATCGTTCGGGAAATGAGTTTACTCCCTGGGCACTTTCTTTGTATACTTTTGACTATACGGGCCAAGCCCGGGATTTACGGGAAATCGCGGGTTTTCGTTTGCCGGCGATTAAACTTCTTTTATTCAGCGTCTCATCAAAAATGAAAACATTTTTAAAAACTACAAGTCTTATGCGTTTTAGTGGGGAAAAAATAATTTAAAAAATCATTCTTGAAATGAGTTTACTCCCTAGGTACTTTCTTTGTATACTTTTGACTATACGGGCCGAGTCCGGGATTTAGGGAAATCGCAGGTTTTCGTTTGCCGGCGATTAAACTGCTTTTATTCAGCGTCTCATCAAAAATGAAAACATTTTTGAAAACTACAAGTCTCATGCGTTTTAGTGGTGAAAAAATAATTTAAAAAATCGTTCGGGAAATGAGTTTACTCCCTGGGTACTTTCTTTGTATACTTTTGACTATAAGGGCCGAGTCCGAGATTTAGGGAAATCGCAGGTTTTAGTTTGCCGGCGATTAAACTGCTTTTATTCAGCGTCTCATCAAAAATGAAAACATTTTTAAAAACTACAAGTCTCATGCGTTTTAGTGGTGAAAAAATAATTTAAAAAATCGTTCGGGAAATGAGTTTACTCCCTGGGTACTTTCTTTGTATACTTTTGACTATACGGGCCAAGCCGGGATTTACGGGAAATCGCGGGTTTTCGTTTGCCGGCGATTAAACTTCTTTTATTCAGCGTCTCATCAAAAATGAAAACATTTTTAAAAACTACAAGTCTTATGCGTTTTAGTGGTGAAAAAATAATTTAAAAAATCGTTCTGGAAATGAGTTTACTCCCTAGGTACTTTCTTTGTATACTTTTGACTATACGGGCCGAGTCCGGGATTTAGGGAAATCGCAGGTTTTCGTTTGCCGGCGATAAAACTGCTTTTATTCAGCGTCTCATCAAAAATGAAAACATTTTTGAAAACTACAAGTCTCATGCGTTTTAGTGGTGAAAAAATAATTTAAAAAATCGTTCGGGAAATGAGTTTACTCCCTGGGTACTTTCTTTGTATACTTTTGACTATACGGGCCGAGTCCGGGATTTACGGGAAATCGCGGATTTTCGTTTGCCGGCGATTAAACTTTTTTTATTCAGCGTCCCATCAAATATGAATTATTTTTGAAAACTACAAGTCTCATGCGTTTAGTGGTAAAAAAATAATATAAAAAATCGTTCGGGAAATGAGTTTACTCCCTGGGTACTTTCTTTGTATACTTTTGACTATACGGGCCAAGCCCGGGATTTACGGGAAATCGCGGGTTTTCGTTTGCCGGCGATTAAACTTCTTTTATTCAGCGTCTCATCAAAAATGAAAACATTTTTAAAAACTACAAGTCTTATGCGTTTTAGTGGGGAAAAAATAATTTAAAAAATCATTCTTGAAATGAGTTTACTCCCTAGGTACTTTCTTTGTATACTTTTGACTATACGGGCCGAGTCCGGGATTTAGGGAAATCGCAGGTTTTCGTTTGCCGGCGATTAAACTGCTTTTATTCAGCGTCTCATCAAAAATGAAAACATTTTTGAAAACTACAAGTCTCATGCGTTTTAGTGGTGAAAAAATAATTTAAAAAATCGTTCGGGAAATGAGTTTACTCCCTGGGTACTTTCTTTGTATACTTTTGACTATAAGGGCCGAGTCCGAGATTTAGGGAAATCGCAGGTTTTCGTTTGCCGGCGATTAAACTGCTTTTATTCAGCGTCTCATCAAAAATGAAAACATTTTTAAAAACTACAAGTCTCATGGGCTTTAGTGGTGAAAAAATAATTTAAAAAATCGTTCTGGAAATGAGTTTACTCACAGGGTACTTTCTTTGTATACATTCGACTATACGTGCCAAGCCCGTGATTTACGGGAAATCGCGGGTTTTCGTTTGCCGGCGATTAAACTTCTTTTATTCAGCGTCTCATCAAAAATGAAAACATTTTTGAAAACTACAAGTCTCATGCGTTTTAGTGGTGAAAAAATAATTTAAAAAATCGTTCGGGAAATGAGTTTACTCCCTGGGTACTTTCTTTGTATACTTTTGACTATACGGGCCAAGCCGGGATTTACGGGAAATCGCGGGTTTTCGTTTGCCGGCGATTAAACTTCTTTTATTCAGCGTCTCATCAAAAATGAAAACATTTTTAAAAACTACAAGTCTTATGCGTTTTAGTGGTGAAAAAATGATTTAAAAAATCGTTCTGGAAATGAGTTTACTCACAGGGTACTTTCTTTGTATACATTCGACTATACGGCCAAGCCCGGGATTTAGGGAAATCGCAGGTTTTCGTTTGCCGGCGATTAAACTGCTTTTATTCAGCGTCTCATCGAAAATGAAATCATTTTTGAAAACTACAAGTCTCAGGCGTTTTTGTGGTGAAAAAATAATTTAAAAAATCGTTCGGGAAATGAGTTTACTCCCTGGGTACTTTCTTTGTATACTTTTGACTATACGGGCCAAGCCGGGATTTACGGGAAATCGCGGGTTTTCGTTTGCCGGCGATTAAACTTCTTTTATTCAGCGTCTCATCAAAAATGAAAACATTTTTAAAAACTACAAGTCTCATGGGCTTTAGTGGTGAAAAAATAATTTAAAAAATCGTTCTGGAAATGAGTTTACTCACAGGGTACTTTCTTTGTATACATTCGACTATACGAGCCAAGCCCGGGATTTACGGGAAATCGCGGGTTTTCGTTTGCCGGCGATTAAACTTCTTTTATTCAGCGTCTCATTAAAAATGAAACAACTACAAGTCTCATGCGTTTTAGTGGTGAAAAAATAATTTAAAAAATCGTTCTGGAAATGAGTTTACTCACAGGGTACTTTCTTTGTATACATTCGACTATACGTGCCAAGCCCGTGATTTACGGGAAATCGCGGGTTTTCGTTTGCCGGCGATTAAACTTCTTTTATTCAGCGTCTCATCAAAAATGAAAACATTTTTGAAAACTACAAGTCTCATGCGTTTTAGTGGTGAAAAAATAATTTAAAAAATCGTTCGGGAAATGAGTTTACTCCCTGGGTACTTTCTTTGTATACTTTTGACTATACGGGCCAAGCCGGGATTTACGGGAAATCGCGGGTTTTCGTTTGCCGGCGATTAAACTTCTTTTATTCAGCGTCTCATCAAAAATGAAAACATTTTTAAAAACTACAAGTCTTATGCGTTTTAGTGGTGAAAAAATGATTTAAAAAATCGTTCTGGAAATGAGTTTACTCACAGGGTACTTTCTTTGTATACATTCGACTATACGGCCAAGCCCGGGATTTAGGGAAATCGCAGGTTTTCGTTTGCCGGCGATTAAACTGCTTTTATTCAGCGTCTCATCGAAAATGAAATCATTTTTGAAAACTACAAGTCTCAGGCGTTTTTGTGGTGAAAAAATAATTTAAAAAATCGTTCGGGAAATGAGTTTACTCCCTGGGTACTTTCTTTGTATACTTTTGACTATACGGGCCAAGCCGGGATTTACGGGAAATCGCGGGTTTTCGTTTGCCGGCGATTAAACTTCTTTTATTCAGCGTCTCATCAAAAATGAAAACATTTTTAAAAACTACAAGTCTCATGGGCTTTAGTGGTGAAAAAATAATTTAAAAAATCGTTCTGGAAATGAGTTTACTCACAGGGTACTTTCTTTGTATACATTCGACTATACGAGCCAAGCCCGGGATTTACGGGAAATCGCGGGTTTTCGTTTGCCGGCGATTAAACTTCTTTTATTCAGCGTCTCATTAAAAATGAAACAACTACAAGTCTCATGCGTTTTAGTGGTGAAAAAATAATTTAAAAAATCGTTCGGGAAATGAGTTTACTCCCTGGGTACTTTCTTTGTATACTTTTGACTATACGGGCTAAGCCGGGATTTACGGGAAATGGCGGGTTTTCGTTTGCAGGCGATTAAACTTCTTTTATTCAGCGTCTCATCAAAAATGAAAACATTTTTGAAAACTACAAGTCTTATGCGTTTTAGTGGTGAAAAAATAATTTAAAAAATCGTTCGGGAAATGAGTTTACTCCCTGGGTACTTTCTTTGTATACTTTTGATTATACGGGCCGAGTCCGGGATTTAGGGAAATCGCAGTTTCTCGTTTGCCGGCGATTAAACTGCTTTTATTCAGCGTCTCATCAAAAATGAAAACATTTTTAAAAACTACAAGTCTCATGGGCTTTAGTGGTGAAAAAATAATTTAAAAAATCGTTCTGGAAATGAGTTTACTCACAGGGTACTTTCTTTGTATACATTCGACTATACGTGCCAAGCCCGTGATTTACGGGAAATCGCGGGTTTTCGTTTGCCGGCGATTAAACTTCTTTTATTCAGCGTCTCATCAAAAATGAAAACATTTTTGAAAACTACAAGTCTCATGCGTTTTAGTGGTGAAAAAATAATTTAAAAAATCGTTCGGGAAATGAGTTTACTCCCTGGGTACTTTCTTTGTATACTTTTGACTATACGGGCCAAGCCGGGATTTACGGAAAATCGCGGGTTTTCGTTTGCCGGCGATTAAACTTCTTTTATTCAGCGTCTCATCAAAAATGAAAACATTTTTAAAAACTACAAGTCTTATGCGTTTTAGTGGTGAAAAAATGATTTAAAAAATCCTTCTGGAAATGAGTTTACTCACAGGGTACTTTCTTTGTATACATTAGACTATACGGGCCAAGCCCGGGATTTAGGGAAATCGCAGGTTTTCGTTTGCCGGCGATTAAACTGCTTTTATTCAGCGTCTCATCGAAAATGAAATCATTTTTGAAAACTACAAGTCTCAGGCGTTTTTGTGGTGAAAAAATAATTTAAAAAATCGTTCGGGAAATGAGTTTACTCCCTGGGTACTTTCTTTGTATACTTTTGACTATACGGGCCAAGCCGGGATTTACGGGAAATCGCGGGTTTTCGTTTGCCGGCGATTAAACTTCTTTTATTCAGCGTCTCATCAAAAATGAAAACATTTTTAAAAACTACAAGTCTCATGGGCTTTAGTGGTGAAAAAATAATTTAAAAAATCGTTCTGGAAATGAGTTTACTCACAGGGTACTTTCTTTGTATACATTCGACTATACGAGCCAAGCCCGGGATTTACGGGAAATCGCGGGTTTTCGTTTGCCGGCGATTAAACTTCTTTTATTCAGCGTCTCATTAAAAATGAAACATTTTTGAAAACTACAAGTCTCATGCGTTTTAGTGGTGAAAAAATAATTTAAAAAATCGTTCGGGAAATGAGTTTACTCCCTGGGTACTTTCTTTGTATACTTTTGACTATACGGGCTAAGCCGGGATTTACGGGAAATCGCGGGTTTTCGTTTGCAGGCGATTAAACTTCTTTTATTCAGCGTCTCATCAAAAATGAAAACATTCTTGAAAACTACAAGTCTCATGCGTTTTAGTGGTGAAAAAATAATTTAAAAAATCGTTCGGGAAATGAGTTTACTCCCTGGGTACTTTCTTTGTATACTTTTGATTATACGGGCCGAGTCCGGGATTTAGGGAAATCGCAGTTTTTCGTTTGCCGGCGATTAAACTGCTTTTATTCAGCGTCTCATCAAAAATGAAAACATTTTTGAAAACTACAAGTCTCATGCGATTTAGTGGTGAAAAAATAATTTAAAAAATCGTTCGGGAAATGAGTTTACTCCCTGGGTACTTTCTTTGTATACTTTTGACTATAAGGGCCGAGTCCGAGATTTAGGGAAATCGCAGGTTTTCGTTTGCCGGCGATTAAACTGCTTTTATTCAGCGTCTCATCAAAAATGAAAACATTTTTAAAAACTACAAGTCTTATGCGTTTTAGTGGTGAAAAAATGATTTAAAAAATCGTTCGGGAAATGAGTTTACTCCCTGGGTACTTTCTTTGTATACTTTTGACTATAAGGGCCGAGTCCGAGATTTAGGGAAATCGCAGGTTTTCGTTTGCCGGCGATTAAACTTCTTTTATTCAGCGTCTCATTAAAAATGAAACAACTACAAGTCTCATGCGTTTTAGTGGTGAAAAAATAATTTAAAAAATCGTTCGGGAAATGAGTTTACTCCCTGGGTACTTTCTTTGTATACTTTTGACTATACGGGCTAAGCCGGGATTTACGGGAAATGGCGGGTTTTCGTTTGCAGGCGATTAAACTTCTTTTATTCAGCGTCTCATCAAAAATGAAAACATTTTTGAAAACTACAAGTCTTATGCGTTTTAGTGGTGAAAAAATAATTTAAAAAATCGTTCGGGAAATGAGTTTACTCCCTGGGTACTTTCTTTGTATACTTTTGATTATACGGGCCGAGTCCGGGATTTAGGGAAATCGCAGTTTCTCGTTTGCCGGCGATTAAACTGCTTTTATTCAGCGTCTCATCAAAAATGAAAACATTTTTAAAAACTACAAGTCTCATGGGCTTTAGTGGTGAAAAAATAATTTAAAAAATCGTTCTGGAAATGAGTTTACTCACAGGGTACTTTCTTTGTATACATTCGACTATACGTGCCAAGCCCGTGATTTACGGGAAATCGCGGGTTTTCGTTTGCCGGCGATTAAACTTCTTTTATTCAGCGTCTCATCAAAAATGAAAACATTTTTGAAAACTACAAGTCTCATGCGTTTTAGTGGTGAAAAAATAATTTAAAAAATCGTTCGGGAAATGAGTTTACTCCCTGGGTACTTTCTTTGTATACTTTTGACTATACGGGCCAAGCCGGGATTTACGGAAAATCGCGGGTTTTCGTTTGCCGGCGATTAAACTTCTTTTATTCAGCGTCTCATCAAAAATGAAAACATTTTTAAAAACTACAAGTCTTATGCGTTTTAGTGGTGAAAAAATGATTTAAAAAATCCTTCTGGAAATGAGTTTACTCACAGGGTACTTTCTTTGTATACATTCGACTATACGGGCCAAGCCCGGGATTTAGGGAAATCGCAGGTTTTCGTTTGCCGGCGATTAAACTGCTTTTATTCAGCGTCTCATCGAAAATGAAATCATTTTTGAAAACTACAAGTCTCAGGCGTTTTTGTGGTGAAAAAATAATTTAAAAAATCGTTCGGGAAATGAGTTTACTCCCTGGGTACTTTCTTTGTATACTTTTGACTATACGGGCCAAGCCGGGATTTACGGGAAATCGCGGGTTTTCGTTTGCCGGCGATTAAACTTCTTTTATTCAGCGTCTCATCAAAAATGAAAACATTTTTAAAAACTACAAGTCTCATGGGCTTTAGTGGTGAAAAAATAATTTAAAAAATCGTTCTGGAAATGAGTTTACTCACAGGGTACTTTCTTTGTATACATTCGACTATACGAGCCAAGCCCGGGATTTACGGGAAATCGCGGGTTTTCGTTTGCCGGCGATTAAACTTCTTTTATTCAGCGTCTCATTAAAAATGAAACATTTTTGAAAACTACAAGTCTCATGCGTTTTAGTGGTGAAAAAATAATTTAAAAAATCGTTCGGGAAATGAGTTTACTCCCTGGGTACTTTCTTTGTATACTTTTGACTATACGGGCTAAGCCGGGATTTACGGGAAATCGCGGGTTTTCGTTTGCAGGCGATTAAACTTCTTTTATTCAGCGTCTCATCAAAAATGAAAACATTTTTGAAAACTACAAGTATCATGCGTTTTAGTGGTGAAAAAATAATTTAAAAAATCGTTCGGGAAATGAGTTTACTCCCTGGGTACTTTCTTTGTATACTTTTGATTATACGGGCCGAGTCCGGGATTTAGGGAAATCGCAGTTTCTCGTTTGCCGGCGATTAAACTGCTTTTATTCAGCGTCTCATCAAAAATGAAAACATTTTTGAAAACTACAAGTCTCATGCGATTTAGTGGTGAAAAAATAATTTAAAAAATCGTTCGGGAAATGAGTTTACTCCCTGGGTACTTTCTTTGTATACTTTTGACTATAAGGGCCGAGTCCGAGATTTAGGGAAATCGCAGGTTTTCGTTTGCCGGCGATTAAACTGCTTTTATTCAGCGTCTCATCAAAAATGAAAACATTTTTAAAAACTACAAGTCTTATGCGTTTTAGTGGTGAAAAAATGATTTAAAAAATCGTTCTGGAAATGAGTTTACTCACAGGGTACTTTCTTTGTATACATTCGACTATACGGGCCAAGCCCGGGATTTAGGGAAATCGCAGGTTTTCGTTTGCCGGCAATTAAACTGCTTTTATTCAGCGTCTCATCAAAAATGAAAACATTTTTGAAAACTACAAGTCTCATGCGTTTTAGTGGTGAAAAAATAATTTAAAAAATCGTTCGGGAAATGAGTTTACTCCCTGGGTACTTTCTTTGTATACTTTTGACTATACGGGCTAAGCCAGGATTTACGGGAAATCGCGGGTTTTCGTTTGCAGGCGATTAAACTTCTTTTATTCAGCGTCTCATCAAAAATGAAAACATTTTTGAAAACTACAAGTCTCATGCGTTTTAGTGGTGAAAAAATAATTTAAAAAATCGTTCGGGAAATGAGTTTACTCCCTGGGTACTTTCTTTGTATACTTTTGATTATACGGGCCGAGTCCGGGATTTAGGGAAATCGCAGTTTTTCGTTTGCCGGCGATTAAACTGCTTTTATTCAGCGTCTCATCAAAAATGAAAACATTTTTGAAAACTACAAGTCTCATGCGTTTTAGTGGTGAAAAAATAATTTAAAAAATCGTTCGGGAAATGAGTTTACTCTACTTTCTTTGTATACTTTTGACTATACGGGCCAAGCCAGGATTTACGGGAAATCGCGGGTTTTCGTTTGCCGGCGATTAAACTTCTTTTATTCAGCGTCTCATAAAAAATGAAAACATTTTTAAAAACTACAAGTCTTATGCGTTTTAGTGGTGAAAAAATGATTTAAAAAATCGTTCTGGAAATGAGTTTACTCACAGGGTACTTTCTTTGTATACATTCGACTATACGGGCCAAGCCCGGGATTTGGGGAAATCGCAGGTTTTCGTTTGCCGGCGATTAAACTGCTTTTATTCAGCGTCTCATCGAAAATGAAATCATTTTTGAAAACTACAAGTCTCAGGCGTTTTTGTGGTGAAAAAATAATTTAAAAAATCGTTCGGGAAATGAGTTTACTCCCTGGGTACTTTCTTTGTATACTTTTGACTATACGGGCCAAGCCGGGATTTACGGGAAATCGCGGGTTTTCGTTTGCCGGCGATTAAACTTCTTTTATTCAGCGTCTCATCAAAAATGAAAACATTTTTAAAAACTACAAGTCTCATGGGCTTTAGTGGTGAAAAAATAATTTAAAAAATCGTTCTGGAAATGAGTTTACTCACAGGGTACTTTCTTTGTATACATTCGACTATACGAGCCAAGCCCGGGATTTACGGGAAATCGCGGGTTTTCGTTTGCCGGCGATTAAACTTCTTTTATTCAGCGTCTCATTAAAAATGAAAACATTTTTGAAAACTACAAGTCTCATGCGTTTTAGTGGTGAAAAAATAATTTAAAAAATCGTTCGGGAAATGAGTTTACTCCCTGGGTACTTTCTTTGTATACTTTTGACTATACGGGCTAAGCCGGGATTTACGGGAAATCGCGGGTGTTCGTTTGCAGGCGATTCAACTTCTTTTATTCAGCGTCTCATCAAAAATGAAAACATTTTTGAAAACTACAAGTCTTATGCGTTTTAGTGGTGAAAAAATAATTTAAAAAATCGTTCGGGAAATGAGTTTACTCCCTGGGTACTTTCTTTGTATACTTTTGATTATACGGGCCGAGTCCGGGATTTAGGGAAATCGCAGTTTCTCGTTTGCCGGCGATTAAACTGCTTTTATTCAGCGTCTCATCAAAAATGAAAACATTTTTAAAAACTACAAGTCTCATGGGCTTTAGTGGTGAAAAAATAATTTAAAAAATCGTTCTGGAAATGAGTTTACTCACAGGGTACTTTCTTTGTATACATTCGACTATACGTGCCAAGCCCGTGATTTACGGGAAATCGCGGGTTTTCGTTTGCCGGCGATTAAACTTCTTTTATTCAGCGTCTCATCAAAAATGAAAACATTTTTGAAAACTACAAGTCTCATGCGTTTTAGTGGTGAAAAAATAATTTAAAAAATCGTTCGGGAAATGAGTTTACTCCCTGGGTACTTTCTTTGTATACTTTTGACTATACGGGCCAAGCCGGGATTTACGGAAAATCGCGGGTTTTCGTTTGCCGGCGATTAAACTTCTTTTATTCAGCGTCTCATCAAAAATGAAAACATTTTTAAAAACTACAAGTCTTATGCGTTTTAGTGGTGAAAAAATGATTTAAAAAATCCTTCTGGAAATGAGTTTACTCACAGGGTACTTTCTTTGTATACATTCGACTATACGGGCCAAGCCCGGGATTTAGGGAAATCGCAGGTTTTCGTTTGCCGGCGATTAAACTGCTTTTATTCAGCGTCTCATCGAAAATGAAATCATTTTTGAAAACTACAAGTCTCAGGCGTTTTTGTGGTGAAAAAATAATTTAAAAAATCGTTCGGGAAATGAGTTTACTCCCTGGGTACTTTCTTTGTATACTTTTGACTATACGGGCCAAGCCGGGATTTACGGGAAATCGCGGGTTTTCGTTTGCCGGCGATTAAACTTCTTTTATTCAGCGTCTCATCAAAAATGAAAACATTTTTAAAAACTACAAGTCTCATGGGCTTTAGTGGTGAAAAAATAATTTAAAAAATCGTTCTGGAAATGAGTTTACTCACAGGGTACTTTCTTTGTATACATTCGACTATACGAGCCAAGCCCGGGATTTACGGGAAATCGCGGGTTTTCATTTGCCGGCGATTAAACTTCTTTTATTCAGCGTCTCATTAAAAATGAAACATTTTTGAAAACTACAAGTCTCATGCGTTTTAGTGGTGAAAAAATAATTTAAAAAATCGTTCGGGAAATGAGTTTACTCCCTGGGTACTTTCTTTGTATACTTTTGACTATACGGGCTAAGCCGGGATTTACGGGAAATCGCGGGTTTTCGTTTGCAGGCGATTAAACTTCTTTTATTCAGCGTCTCATCAAAAATGAAAACATTTTTGAAAACTACAAGTATCATGCGTTTTAGTGGTGAAAAAATAATTTAAAAAATCGTTCGGGAAATGAGTTTACTCCCTGGGTACTTTCTTTGTATACTTTTGATTATACGGGCCGAGTCCGGGATTTAGGGAAATCGCAGTTTCTCGTTTGCCGGCGATTAAACTGCTTTTATTCAGCGTCTCATCAAAAATGAAAACATTTTTGAAAACTACAAGTCTCATGCGATTTAGTGGTGAAAAAATAATTTAAAAAATCGTTCGGGAAATGAGTTTACTCCCTGGGTACTTTCTTTGTATACTTTTGACTATAAGGGCCGAGTCCGAGATTTAGGGAAATCGCAGGTTTTCGTTTGCCGGCGATTAAACTGCTTTTATTCAGCGTCTCATCAAAAATGAAAACATTTTTAAAAACTACAAGTCTTATGCGTTTTAGTGGTGAAAAAATGATTTAAAAAATCGTTCTGGAAATGAGTTTACTCACAGGGTACTTTCTTTGTATACATTCGACTATACGGGCCAAGCCCGGGATTTAGGGAAATCGCAGGTTTTCGTTTGCCGGCAATTAAACTGCTTTTATTCAGCGTCTCATCAAAAATGAAAACATTTTTGAAAACTACAAGTCTCATGCGTTTTAGTGGTGAAAAAATAATTTAAAAAATCGTTCGGGAAATGAGTTTACTCCCTGGGTACTTTCTTTGTATACTTTTGACTATACGGGCTAAGCCAGGATTTACGGGAAATCGCGGGTTTTCGTTTGCAGGCGATTAAACTTCTTTTATTCAGCGTCTCATCAAAAATGAAAACATTTTTGAAAACTACAAGTCTCATGCGTTTTAGTGGTGAAAAAATAATTTAAAAAATCGTTCGGGAAATGAGTTTACTCCCTGGGTACTTTCTTTGTATACTTTTGATTATACGGGCCGAGTCCGGGATTTAGGGAAATCGCAGTTTTTCGTTTGCCGGCGATTAAACTGCTTTTATTCAGCGTCTCATCAAAAATGAAAACATTTTTGAAAACTACAAGTCTCATGCGTTTTAGTGGTGAAAAAATAATTTAAAAAATCGTTCGGGAAATGAGTTTACTCTACTTTCTTTGTATACTTTTGACTATACGGGCCAAGCCAGGATTTACGGGAAATCGCGGGTTTTCGTTTGCCGGCGATTAAACTTCTTTTATTCAGCGTCTCATAAAAAATGTAAACATTTTTAAAAACTACAAGTCTTATGCGTTTTAGTGGTGAAAAAATGATTTAAAAAATCGTTCTGGAAATGAGTTTACTCACAGGGTACTTTCTTTGTATACATTCGACTATACGGGCCAAGCCCGGGATTTGGGGAAATCGCAGGTTTTCGTTTGCCGGCGATTAAACTGCTTTTATTCAGCGTCTCATCGAAAATGAAATCATTTTTGAAAACTACAAGTCTCAGGCGTTTTTGTGGTGAAAAAATAATTTAAAAAATCGTTCGGGAAATGAGTTTACTCCCTGGGTACTTTCTTTGTATACTTTTGACTATACGGGCCAAGCCGGGATTTACGGGAAATCGCGGGTTTTCGTTTGCCGGCGATTAAACTTCTTTTATTCAGCGTCTCATCAAAAATGAAAACATTTTTAAAAACTACAAGTCTCATGGGCTTTAGTGGTGAAAAAATAATTTAAAAAATCGTTCTGGAAATGAGTTTACTCACAGGGTACTTTCTTTGTATACATTCGACTATACGAGCCAAGCCCGGGATTTACGGGAAATCGCGGGTTTTCGTTTGCCGGCGATTAAACTTCTTTTATGCAGCGTCTCATTAAAAATGAAAACATTTTTGAAAACTACAAGTCTCATGCGTTTTAGTGGTGAAAAAATAATTTAAAAAATCGTTCGGGAAATGAGTTTACTCCCTGGGTACTTTCTTTGTATACTTTTGACTATACGGGCTAAGCCGGGATTTACGGGAAATCGCGGGTTTTCGTTTGCAGGCGATTAAACTTCTTTTATTCAGCGTCTCATCAAAAATGAAAACATTTTTGAAAACTACAAGTCTCATGCGTTTTAGTGGTGAAAAAATAATTTAAAAAATCGTTCGGGAAATGAGTTTACTCCCTGGGTACTTTCTTTGTATACTTTTGACTATACGGGCTAAGCCGGGATTTACGGGAAATCGCGGGTTTTCGTTTGCAGGCGATTAAACTTCTTTTATTCAGCGTCTCATCAAAAATGAAAACATTTTTGAAAACTACAAGTCTCATGCGTTTTAGTGGTGAAAAAATAATTTAAAAAATCGTTCGGGAAATGAGTTTACTCCCTGGGTACTTTCTTTGTATACTTTTGACTATACGGGCTAAGCCGGGATTTACGGGAAATCCCGGGTTTTCGTTTGCAGGCGATTAAACTTCTTTTATTCAGCGTCTCATCAAAAATGAAAACATTTTTGAAAACTACAAGTCTCATGCGTTTTAGTGGTGAAAAAATAATTTAAAAAATCGTTCGGGAAATGAGTTTACTCCCTGGGTACTTTCTTTGTATACTTTTGATTATACGGGCCGAGTCCGGGATTTAGGGAAATCGCAGTTTTTCGTTTTCCGGCGATTAAACTTCTTTTATTCAGCGTCTCATCAAAAATGAAAACATTTTTGAAAACTACAAGTCTCATGCGTTTTAGTGGTGAAAAAATAATTTAAAAAATCGTTCGGGAAATGAGTTTACTCTACTTTCTTTGTATACTTTTGACTATACGGGCCAAGCCAGGATTTACGGGAAATCGCGGGTTTTCGTTTGCAGGCGATTAAACTTCTTTTATTCAGCGTCTCATCAAAAATGAAAACATTTTTAAAAACTACAAGTCTTATGCGTTTTAGTGGTGAAAAAATGATTTAAAAAATCGTTCTGGAAATGAGTTTACTCACAGGGTACTTTCTTTGTATACATTCGACTATACGGGCCAAGCCCGGGATTTGGGGAAATCGCAGGTTTTCGTTTGCCGGCGATTAAACTGCTTTTATTCAGCGTCTCATCGAAAATGAAATCATTTTTGAAAACTACAAGTCTCAGGCGTTTTTGTGGTGAAAAAATAATTTAAAAAATCGTTCGGGAAATGAGTTTACTCCCTGGGTACTTTCTTTGTATACTTTTGACTATACGGGCCAAGCCGGGATTTACGGGAAATCGCGGGTTTTCGTTTGCCGGCGATTAAACTTCTTTTATTCAGCGTCTCATCAAAAATGAAAACATTTTAAAAACTACAAGTCTCATGGGCTTTAGTGGTGAAAAAATAATTTAAAAAATCGTTCTGGAAATGAGTTTACTCACAGGGTACTTTCTTTGTATACATTCGACTATACGAGCCAAGCCCGGAATTTACGGGAAATCGCGGGTTTTCGTTTGCCGGCGATTAAACTTCTTTTATTCAGCGTCTCATTAAAAATGAAAACATTTTTGAAAACTACAAGTCTCATGCGTTTTAGTGGTGAAAAAATAATTTAAAAAATCGTTCGGGAAATGAGTTTACTCCCTGGGTACTTTCTTTGTATACTTTTGACTATACGGGCTAAGCCGGGATTTACGGGAAATCGCGGGTTTTCGTTTGCAGGCGATTAAACTTCTTTTATTCAGCGTCTCATCAAAAATGAAAACATTTTTGAAAACTACAAGTCTCATGCGTTTTAGTGGTGAAAAAATAATTTAAAAAATCGTTCGGGAAATGAGTTTACTCCCTGGGTACTTTCTTTGTATACTTTTGACTATACGGGCTAAGCCGGGATTTACGGGAAATCGCGGGTTTTCGTTTGCAGGCGATTAAACTTCTTTTATTCAGCGTCTCATCAAAAATGAAAACATTTTTGAAAACTACAAGTCTCATGCGTTTTAGTGGTGAAAAAATAATTTAAAAAATCGTTCGGGAAATGAGTTTACTCCCTGGGTACTTTCTTTGTATACTTTTGACTATACGGGCTAAGCCGGGATTTACGGGAAATCGCGGGTTTTCGTTTGCAGGCGATTAAACTTCTTTTATTCAGCGTCTCATCAAAAATGAAAACATTTTTGAAAACTACAAGTCTCATGCGTTTTAGTGGTGAAAAAATAATTTAAAAAATCGTTCGGGAAATGAGTTTACTCCCTGGGTACTTTCTTTGTATACTTTTGATTATACGGGCCGAGTCCGGGATTTAGGGAAATCGCAGTTTTTCGTTTGCCGGCGATTAAACTGCTTTTATTCAGCGTCTCATCAAAAATGAAAACATTTTTGAAAACTACAAGTCTCATGCGTTTTAGTGGTGAAAAAATAATTTAAAAAATCGTTCGGGAAATGAGTTTACTCCCTGGGTACTTTCTTTGTATACTTTTGACTATACGGGCTAAGCCGGGATTTACGGGAAATCGCGGGTTTTCGTTTGCAGGCGATTAAACTTCTTTTATTCAGCGTCTCATCAAAAATGAAAACATTTTTGAAAACTACAAGTCTCATGCGTTTTAGTGGTGAAAAAATAATTTAAAAAATCGTTCGGGAAATGAGTTTACTCCCTGGGTACTTTCTTTGTATACTTTTGACTATACGGGCTAAGCCGGGATTTACGGGAAATCCCGGGTTTTCGTTTGCAGGCGATTAAACTTCTTTTATTCAGCGTCTCATCAAAAATGAAAACATTTTTGAAAACTACAAGTCTCATGCGTTTTAGTGGTGAAAAAATAATTTAAAAAATCGTTCGGGAAATGAGTTTACTCCCTGGGTACTTTCTTTGTATACTTTTGATTATACGGGCCGAGTCCGGGATTTAGGGAAATCGCAGTTTTTCGTTTTCCGGCGATTAAACTTCTTTTATTCAGCGTCTCATCAAAAATGAAAACATTTTTGAAAACTACAAGTCTCATGCGTTTTAGTGGTGAAAAAATAATTTAAAAAATCGTTCGGGAAATGAGTTTACTCTACTTTCTTTGTATACTTTTGACTATACGGGCCAAGCCAGGATTTACGGGAAATCGCGGGTTTTCGTTTGCAGGCGATTAAACTTCTTTTATTCAGCGTCTCATCAAAAATGAAAACATTTTTAAAAACTACAAGTCTTATGCGTTTTAGTGGTGAAAAAATGATTTAAAAAATCGTTCTGGAAATGAGTTTACTCACAGGGTACTTTCTTTGTATACATTCGACTATACGGGCCAAGCCCGGGATTTGGGGAAATCGCAGGTTTTCGTTTGCCGGCGATTAAACTGCTTTTATTCAGCGTCTCATCGAAAATGAAATCATTTTTGAAAACTACAAGTCTCAGGCGTTTTTGTGGTGAAAAAATAATTTAAAAAATCGTTCGGGAAATGAGTTTACTCCCTGGGTACTTTCTTTGTATACTTTTAACTATACGGGCCAAGCCGGGATTTACGGGAAATCGCGGGTTTTCGTTTGCCGGCGATTAAACTTCTTTTATTCAGCGTCTCATCAAAAATGAAAACATTTTAAAAACTACAAGTCTCATGGGCTTTAGTGGTGAAAAAATAATTTAAAAAATCGTTCTGGAAATGAGTTTACTCACAGGGTACTTTCTTTGTATACATTCGACTATACGAGCCAAGCCCGGAATTTACGGGAAATCGCGGGTTTTCGTTTGCCGGCGATTAAACTTCTTTTATTCAGCGTCTCATTAAAAATGAAAACATTTTTGAAAACTACAAGTCTCATGCGTTTTAGTGGTGAAAAAATAATTTAAAAAATCGTTCGGGAAATGAGTTTACTCCCTGGGTACTTTCTTTGTATACTTTTGACTATACGGGCTAAGCCGGGATTTACGGGAAATCGCGGGTTTTCGTTTGCAGGCGATTAAACTTCTTTTATTCAGCGTCTCATCAAAAATGAAAACATTTTTGAAAACTACAAGTCTCATGCGTTTTAGTGGTGAAAAAATAATTTAAAAAATCGTTCGGGAAATGAGTTTACTCCCTGGGTACTTTCTTTGTATACTTTTGACTATACGGGCTAAGCCGGGATTTACGGGAAATCGCGGGTTTTCGTTTGCAGGCGATTAAACTTCTTTTATTCAGCGTCTCATCAAAAATGAAAACATTTTTGAAAACTACAAGTCTCATGCGTTTTAGTGGTGAAAAAATAATTTAAAAAATCGTTCGGGAAATGAGTTTACTCCCTGGGTACTTTCTTTGTATACTTTTGACTATACGGGCTAAGCCGGGATTTACGGGAAATCGCGGGTTTTCGTTTGCAGGCGATTAAACTTCTTTTATTCAGCGTCTCATCAAAAATGAAAACATTTTTGAAAACTACAAGTCTCATGCGTTTTAGTGGTGAAAAAATAATTTAAAAAATCGTTCGGGAAATGAGTTTACTCCCTGGGTACTTTCTTTGTATACTTTTGATTATACGGGCCGAGTCCGGGATTTAGGGAAATCGCAGTTTTTCGTTTGCCGGCGATTAAACTGCTTTTATTCAGCGTCTCATCAAAAATGAAAACATTTTTGAAAACTACAAGTCTCATGCGTTTTAGTGGTGAAAAAATAATTTAAAAAATCGTTCAGGAAATGAGTTTACTCCCTGGGTACTTTCTTTGTATACTTTTGATTATACGGGCCGAGTCCGGGATTTAGATAAATCGCAGTTTTTCGTTTGCCGGCGATTAAACTGCTTTTATTCAGCGTCTCATCAAAAATGAAAACATTTTTGAAAACTACAAGTCTCATGCGTTTTAGTGGTGAAAAAATAATTTAAAAAATCGTTCGGGAAATGAGTTTACTCCCTGGGTACTTTCTTTGTATACTTTTGACTATACGGGCCAAGCCAGGATTTACGGGAAATCGCGGGTTTTCGTTTGCCGGCGATTAAACTTCTTTTATTCAGCGTCTCATCAAAAATGAAAACATTTTTGAAAACTACAAGTCTCATGCGTTTTAGTGGTGAAAAAATAATTTAAAAAATCGTTCGGGAAATGAGTTTACTCACAGGGTACTTTCTTTGTATACATTTGACAATACGGGCCAAGCCCGGGATTTACGGGAAATCGCAGGTTTTCGTTTTCCGGCGATTAAACCTCTTTCATTAAGTGTCTCATCAAAAATGAAAACATTTTTGAAAACTACAAGTCTCATGCGTTTTAGTGGTGAAAAAAAAATTTAAAAAATCGTTCGGGAAATGAGTTTACTCGCTGGGTACTTTCTTTGTATACATTTGACAATACGGGCCAAGCCTGGGATTTACGGGAAATTGCAGGTTTTCGTTTTCCGGCGATTAAACCTCTTTCATTAAGTGTCTCATCAAAAATGAAAACATTTTTGAAAACTACAAGTCTCATGCGTTTTAGTGGTGAAAAAAAAATTTAAAAAATCGTTCGGGAAATGAGTTTACTCGCTGGGTACTTTCTTTGTATACATTCGACTATACGGGCCAAGCGCCGGATTTACGGGAAAACGCGGGATTTCGTTTGCCGGCGATTAAACCTCTTTCATTAAGCGTCTCATCAAAAATGAAAACATTTTTGAAAACTACAAGTCTCATGCGTTTTAGTGGTGAAAGAATAATTTAAAAAATCGTTTGAGAAATGAGTTTACTCCCTGGATACTGTCATTGTATACTTTTGACTATACGGGCAGAGTCTGGGATTTACGGGAAATCGCGGATTTTCGTTTGCCGGCGATTAAACTTCTTTTATTCAGCGTCCCATCAAATATGAAATTTTTTTTGAAAACTACAAGTCTCATGCGTTTAGTGGTGAAAAAATAATTTAAAAAATCGTTCGGGAAATGAGTTTACTCCCTGGGTACTTTCTTTGTATACTTTTGATTATACGGGCCGAGTCCGGGATTTAGGGAAATCGCAGTTTTTCGTTTGCCGGCGATTAAACTGCTTTTATTCAGCGTCTCATCAAAAATGAAAACATTTTTGAAAACTACAAGTCTCATGCGTTTTAGTGGTGAAAAAATAATTTAAAAAATCGTTCGGGAAATGAGTTTACTCTACTTTCTTTGTATACTTTTGACTATACGGGCCAAGCCAGGATTTACGGGAAATCGCGGGTTTTCGTTTGCAGGCGATTAAACTTCTTTTATTCAGCGTCTCATCAAAAATGAAAACATTTTTAAAAACTACAAGTCTTATGCGTTTTAGTGGTGAAAAAATGATTTAAAAAATCGTTCTGGAAATGAGTTTACTCACAGGGTACTTTCTTTGTATACATTCGACTATACGGGCCAAGCCCGGGATTTGGGGAAATCGCAGGTTTTCGTTTGCCGGCGATTAAACTGCTTTTATTCAGCGTCTCATCGAAAATGAAATCATTTTTGAAAACTACAAGTCTCAGGCGTTTTTGTGGTGAAAAAATAATTTAAAAAATCGTTCGGGAAATGAGTTTACTCCCTGGGTACTTTCTTTGTATACTTTTGACTATACGGGCCAAGCCAGGATTTACGGGAAATCGCGGGTTTTCGTTTGCCGGCGATTAAACTTCTTTTATTCAGCGTCTCATCAAAAATGAAAACATTTTAAAAACTACAAGTCTCATGGGCTTTAGTGGTGAAAAAATAATTTAAAAAATCGTTCTGGAAATGAGTTTACTCACAGGGTACTTTCTTTGTATACATTCGACTATACGAGCCAAGCCCGGAATTTACGGGAAATCGCGGGTTTTCGTTTGCCGGCGATTAAACTTCTTTTATTCAGCGTCTCATTAAAAATGAAAACATTTTTGAAAACTACAAGTCTCATGCGTTTTAGTGGTGAAAAAATAATTTAAAAAATCGTTCGGGAAATGAGTTTACTCCCTGGGTACTTTCTTTGTATACTTTTGACTATACGGGCTAAGCCGGGATTTACGGGAAATCGCGGGTTTTCGTTTGCAGGCGATTAAACTTCTTTTATTCAGCGTCTCATCAAAAATGAAAACATTTTTGAAAACTACAAGTCTCATGCGTTTTAGTGGTGAAAAAATAATTTAAAAAATCGTTCGGGAAATGAGTTTACTCCCTGGGTACTTTCTTTGTATACTTTTGACTATACGGGCTAAGCCGGGATTTACGGGAAATCGCGGGTTTTCGTTTGCAGGCGATTAAACTTCTTTTATTCAGCGTCTCATCAAAAATGAAAACATTTTTGAAAACTACAAGTCTCATGCGTTTTAGTGGTGAAAAAATAATTTAAAAAATCGTTCGGGAAATGAGTTTACTCCCTGGGTACTTTCTTTGTATACTTTTGACTATACGGGCTAAGCCGGGATTTACGGGAAATCGCGGGTTTTCGTTTGCAGGCGATTAAACTTCTTTTATTCAGCGTCTCATCAAAAATGAAAACATTTTTGAAAACTACAAGTCTCATGCGTTTTAGTGGTGAAAAAATAATTTAAAAAATCGTTCGGGAAATGAGTTTACTCCCTGGGTACTTTCTTTGTATACTTTTGATTATACGGGCCGAGTCCGGGATTTAGGGAAATCGCAGTTTTTCGTTTGCCGGCGATTAAACTGCTTTTATTCAGCGTCTCATCAAAAATGAAAACACTTTTGAAAACTACAAGTCTCATGCGTTTTAGTGGTGAAAAAATAATTTAAAAAATCGTTCAGGAAATGAGTTTACTCCCTGGGTACTTTCTTTGTATACTTTTGATTATACGGGCCGAGTCCGGGATTTAGGGAAATCGCAGTTTTTCGTTTGCCGGCGATTAAACTGCTTTTATTCAGCGTCTCATCAAAAATGAAAACATTTTTGAAAACTACAAGTCTCATGCGTTTTAGTGGTGAAAAAATAATTTAAAAAATCGTTCGGGAAATGAGTTTACTCCCTGGGTACTTTCTTTGTATACTTTTGACTATACGGGCCAAGCCGGGATTTACGGGAAATCGCGGGTTTTCGTTTGCCGGCGATTAAACTTCTTTTATTCAGCGTCTCATCAAAAATGAAAACATTTTTGAAAACTACAAGTCTCATGCGTTTTAGTGGTGAAAAAATAATTTAAAAAATCGTTCGGGAAATGAGTTTACTCACAGGGTACTTTCTTTGTATACATTTGACAATACGGGCCAAGCCCGGGATTTACGGGAAATCGCAGGTTTTCGTTTTCCGGCGATTAAACCTCTTTCATTAAGTGTCTCATCAAAAATGAAAACATTTTTGAAAACTACAAGTCTCATGCGTTTTAGTGGTGAAAAAAAAATTTAAAAAATCGTTCGGGAAATGAGTTTACTCGCTGGGTACTTTCTTTGTATACATTTGACAATACGGGCCAAGCCCGGAATTTACGGGAAATTGCAGGTTTTCGTTTTCCGGCGATTAAACCTCTTTCATTAAGTGTCTCATCAAAAATGAAAACATTTTTGAAAACTACAAGTCTCATGCGTTTTAGTGGTGAAAAAAAAATTTAAAAAATCGTTCGGGAAATGAGTTTACTCGCTGGGTACTTTCTTTGTATACATTCGACTATACGGGCCAAGCGCCGGATTTACGGGAAAACGCGGGATTTCGTTTGCCGGCGATTAAACCTCTTTCATTAAGCGTCTCATCAAAAATGAAAACATTTTTGAAAACTACAAGTCTCATGCGTTTTAGTGGTGAAAGAATAATTTAAAAAATCGTTCGAGAAATGAGTTTACTCCCTGGATACTTTCATTGTATACTTTTGACTATACGGGCAGAGTCTGGGATTTACGGGAAATCGCGGATTTTCGTTTGCCGGCGATTAAACTTCTTTTATTCAGCGTCCCATCAAATATGAAATTTTTTTTGAAAACTACAAGTCTCATGCGTTTAGTGGTGAAAAAATAATTTAAAAAATTGTTCTGGAAATGAGATTACTCCCTGGGTACTTTCTTTGTATACTTTTGACTATACGGGCCGAGTCCGGGATTTAGGGAAATCGCAGTTTTTCGTTTGGCGGCGATTAAACTGCTTTTATTCAGCGTCTCATCAAAAATGAAAATATTTTTGAAAACTAAAAGTCTCATGCGTTTTAGTGGTGAAAAAATAATTTAAAAAATCGTTCGGGAAATGAGTTTACTCCCTGGTTACTTTCTTTGTATACTTTTGACTATACGGGCCAAGCCGGGATTTACGGGAAATCGAGGGTTTTCGTTTGCCGGCGATAAAACTTCTTTTATTGAGCGTCTCATCAAAAATGAAAACATTTTTAAAAACTACAAGTCTTTTGAGTTTTAGTGGTGAAAAAATAATTTAAAAAATCCTTCTGGAAATGAGTTTACTCACAGGGTACTTTCTTTGTATACATTCGACTATACGTGCCAAGCCCGGGATTTAAGGGAAATCGCGGGTTTTCGTTTGCCGGCGATTAAACTGCTTTTATTCAGCGTCCCATCAAATATGAAAATATTTTTGAAAACTACAAGTCTCATGCGTTTAGTGGTGAAAAAATAATATAAAAAATCGTTCTGGAAATGAGTTTACTCCCTGGGTACTTTCTTTGTATACTTTTGACTATACGGGCCGAGTCTGGGATTTAGGGAAATCGCAGTTTTTCCTTTGCCGGCGATTAAACTGCTTTTATTCAGCGTCTCACCAAAAATGAAAACATTTTTGAAAACTACAAGTGTCATGCGTTTTAGTGGTGAAAAAATAATTTAAAAAATCGTTCGGGAAATGCGTTTACTCCCTGGGTACTTTCTTTGTATACTTTTGACTATACGGGCCAAGCCGGGATTTACGGGAAATCTCGGGTTTTCGTTTGCCGGCGATTAAACTTCTTTTATTCAGCGTCTCATCAAAAATCAAAACATTTTTAAAAACTACAAGTCTTATGCGTTTTAGTGGTGAAAAAATAATTTAAAAAATCGTTCGGGAAATGAGTTTACTCCCTGGGTACTTTCTTTGTATACTTTTGATTATACGGGCCGAGTCCGGGATTTAGGGAAATCGCAGTTTTTCGTTTGCCGGCGATTAAACTGCTTTTATTCAGCGTCTCATCAAAAATGAAAACATTTTTGAAAACTACAAGTCTCATGCGTTTTAGTGGTGAAAAAATAATTTAAAAAATCGTTCGGGAAATGAGTTTACTCTACTTTCTTTGTATACTTTTGACTATACGGGCCAAGCCAGGATTTACGGGAAATCGCGGGTTTTCGTTTGCCGGCGATTAAACTTCTTTTATTCAGCGTCTCATCAAAAATGAAAACATTTTTAAAAACTACAAGTCTTATGCGTTTTAGTGGTGAAAAAATGATTTAAAAAATCGTTCTGGAAATGAGTTTACTCACAGGGTACTTTCTTTGTATACATTCGACTATACGGGCCAAGCCCGGGATTTGGGGAAATCGCAGGTTTTCGTTTGCCGGCGATTAAACTGCTTTTATTCAGCGTCTCATCGAAAATGAAATCATTTTTGAAAACTACAAGTCTCAGGCGTTTTTGTGGTGAAAAAATAATTTAAAAAATCGTTCGGGAAATGAGTTTACTCCCTGGGTACTTTCTTTGTATACTTTTGACTATACGGGCCAAGCCGGGATTTACGGGAAATCGCGGGTTTTCGTTTGCCGGCGATTAAACTTCTTTTATTCAGCGTCCCATCAAATATGAAATTTTTTTTGAAAACTACAAGTCTCATGCGTTTAGTGGTGAAAAAATAATTTAAAAAATTGTTCTGGAAATGAGATTACTCCCTGGGTACTTTCTTTGTATACTTTTGACTATACGGGCCGAGTCCGGGATTTAGGGAAATCGCAGTTTTTCGTTTGGCGGCGATTAAACTGCTTTTATTCAGCGTCTCATCAAAAATGAAAATATTTTTGAAAACTAAAAGTCTCATGCGTTTTAGTGGTGAAAAAATAATTTAAAAAATCGTTCGGGAAATGAGTTTACTCCCTGGTTACTTTCTTTGTATACTTTTGACTATACGGGCCAAGCCGGGATTTACGGGAAATCGAGGGTTTTCGTTTGCCGGCGATAAAACTTCTTTTATTGAGCGTCTCATCAAAAATGAAAACATTTTTAAAAACTACAAGTCTTTTGAGTTTTAGTGGTGAAAAAATAATTTAAAAAATCCTTCTGGAAATGAGTTTACTCACAGGGTACTTTCTTTGTATACATTCGACTATACGTGCCAAGCCCGGGATTTAAGGGAAATCGCGGGTTTTCGTTTGCCGGCGATTAAACTGCTTTTATTCAGCGTCCCATCAAATATGAAAATATTTTTGAAAACTACAAGTCTCATGCGTTTAGTGGTGAAAAAATAATATAAAAAATCGTTCTGGAAATGAGTTTACTCCCTGGGTACTTTCTTTGTATACTTTTGACTATACGGGCCGAGTCTGGGATTTAGGGAAATCGCAGTTTTTCCTTTGCCGGCGATTAAACTGCTTTTATTCAGCGTCTCACCAAAAATGAAAACATTTTTGAAAACTACAAGTGTCATGCGTTTTAGTGGTGAAAAAATAATTTAAAAAATCGTTCGGGAAATGCGTTTACTCCCTGGGTACTTTCTTTGTATACTTTTGACTATACGGGCCAAGCCGGGATTTACGGGAAATCGCGGGTTTTCGTTTGCCGGCGATTAAACTTCTTTTATTCAGCGTCTCATCAAAAATCAAAACATTTTTAAAAACTACAAGTCTTATGCGTTTTAGTGGTGAAAAAATAATTTAAAAAATCGTTCGGGAAATGAGTTTACTCCCTGGGTACTTTCTTTGTATACTTTTGATTATACGGGCCGAGTCCGGGATTTAGGGAAATCGCAGTTTTTCGTTTGCCGGCGATTAAACTGCTTTTATTCAGCGTCTCATCAAAAATGAAAACATTTTTGAAAACTACAAGTCTCATGCGTTTTAGTGGTGAAAAAATAATTTAAAAAATCGTTCGGGAAATGAGTTTACTCTACTTTCTTTGTATACTTTTGACTATACGGGCCAAGCCAGGATTTACGGGAAATCGCGGGTTTTCGTTTGCCGGCGATTAAACTTCTTTTATTCAGCGTCTCATCAAAAATGAAAACATTTTTAAAAACTACAAGTCTTATGCGTTTTAGTGGTGAAAAAATGATTTAAAAAATCGTTCTGGAAATGAGTTTACTCACAGGGTACTTTCTTTGTATACATTCGACTATACGGGCCAAGCCCGGGATTTGGGGAAATCGCAGGTTTTCGTTTGCCGGCGATTAAACTGCTTTTATTCAGCGTCTCATCGAAAATGAAATCATTTTTGAAAACTACAAGTCTCAGGCGTTTTTGTGGTGAAAAAATAATTTAAAAAATCGTTCAGGAAATGAGTTTACTCCCTGGGTACTTTCTTTGTATACTTTTGACTATACGGGCCAAGCCGGGATTTACGGGAAATCGCGGGTTTTCGTTTGCCGGCGATTAAACTTCTTTTATTCAGCGTCTCATCAAAAATGAAAACATTTTTAAAAACTACAAGTCTCATGGGCTTTAGTGGTGAAAAAATAATTTAAAAAATCGTTCTGGAAATGAGTTTACTCACAGGGTACTTTCTTTGTATACATTCGAATATACGGGCCAAGCCCGGGATTTGGGGAAATCGCAGGTTTTCGTTTGCCGGCGATTAAACTGCTTTTATTCAGCGTCTCATCGAAAATGAAATCATTTTTGAAAACTACAAGTCTCAGGCGTTTTTGTGGTGAAAAAATAATTTAAAAAATCGTTCGTGAAATGATTTTACTCCCTGGGTACTTTCTTTGTATACTTTTGACTATACGGGCCAAGCCGGGATTTACGGGAAATCGCGGGTTTTCGTTTGCCGGCGATTAAACTTCTTTTATTCAGCGTCTCATCAAAAATGAAAACATTTTTAAAAACTACAAGTCTCATGGGCTTTAGTGGTGAAAAAATAATTTAAAAAATCGTTCTGGAAATGAGTTTACTCACAGGGTACTTTCTTTGTATACATTCGACTATACGAGCCAAGCCCGGGATTTACGGGAAATCGCGGGTTTTCGTTTGCCGGCGATTAAACTTCTTTTATTCAGCGTCTCATTAAAAATGAAAACATTTTTGAAAACTACAAGTCTCATGCGTTTTAGTGGTGAAAAAATAATTTAAAAAATCGTTCGGGAAATGAGTTTACTCCCTGGGTACTTTCTTTGTATACTTTTGACTATACGGGCTAAGCCGGGATTTACGGGAAATCGCGGGTTTTCGTTTGCAGGCGATTAAACTTCTTTTATTCAGCGTCTCATCAAAAATGAAAACATTTTTGAAAACTACAAGTCTCATGCGTTTTAGTGGTGAAAAAATAATTCAAAAAATCGTTCGGGAAATGAGTTTACTCCCTGGGTACTTTCTTTGTATACTTTTGACTATACGGGCTAAGCCGGGATTTACGGGAAATCGCGGGTTTTCGTTTGCAGGCGATTAAACTTCTTTTATTCAGCGTCTCATCAAAAATGAAAACATTTTTGAAAACTACAAGTCTCATGCGTTTTAGTGGTGAAAAAATAATTTAAAAAATCGTTCGGGAAATGAGTTTACTCCCTGGGTACTTTCTTTGTATACTTTTGACTATACGGGCTAAGCCGGGATTTACGGGAAATCGCGGGTTTTCGTTTGCAGGCGATTAAACTTCTTTTATTCAGCGTCTCATCAAAAATGAAAACATTTTTGAAAACTACAAGTCTCATGCGTTTTAGTGGTGAAAAAATAATTTAAAAAATCGTTCGGGAAATGAGTTTACTCCCTGGGTACTTTCTTTGTATACTTTTGATTATACGGGCCGAGTCCGGGATTTAGGGAAATCGCAGTTTTTCGTTTGCCGGCGATTAAACTGCTTTTATTCAGCGTCTCATCAAAAATGAAAACATTTTTGAAAACTACAAGTCTCATGCGTTTTAGTGGTGAAAAAATAATTTAAAAAATCGTTCAGGAAATGAGTTTACTCCCTGGGTACTTTCTTTGTATACTTTTGATTATACGGGCCGAGTCCGGGATTTAGGGAAATCGCAGTTTTTCGTTTGCCGGCGATTAAACTGCTTTTATTCAGCGTCTCATCAAAAATGAAAACATTTTTGAAAACTACAAGTCTCATGCGTTTTAGTGGTGAAAAAATAATTTAAAAAATCGTTCGGGAAATGAGTTTACTCCCTGGGTACTTTCTTTGTATACTTTTGACTATACGGGCCAAGCCGGGATTTACGGGAAATCGCGGGTTTTCGTTTGCCGGCGATTAAACTTCTTTTATTCAGCGTCTCATCAAAAATGAAAACATTTTTAAAAACTACAAGTCTTATGCGTTTTAGTGGTGAAAAAATGATTTAAAAAATCGTTCTGGAAATGAGTTTACTCACAGGGTACTTTCTTTGTATACATTTGACAATACGGGCCAAGCCCGGGATTTACGGGAAATCGCAGGTTTTTGTTTTCCGGCGATTAAACCTCTTTCATTAAGTGTCTCATCAAAAATGAAAACATTTTTGAAAACTACAAGTCTCATGCGTTTTAGTGGTGAAAAAAAAATTTAAAAAATCGTTCGGGAAATGAGTTTACTCGCTGGGTACTTTCTTTGTATACATTTGACAATACGGGCCAAGCCCGGGATTTACGGGAAATTGCAGGTTTTCGTTTTCCGGCGATTAAACCTCTTTCATTAAGTGTCTCATCAAAAATGAAAACATTTTTGAAAACTACAAGTCTCATGCGTTTTAGTGGTGAAAAAAAAATTTAAAAAATCGTTCGGGAAATGAGTTTACTCGCTGGGTACTTTCTTTGTATACATTCGACTATACGGGCCAAGCGCCGGATTTACGGGAAAACGCGGGATTTCGTTTGCCGGCGATTAAACCTCTTTCATTAAGCGTCTCATCAAAAATGAAAACATTTTTGAAAACTACAAGTCTCATGCGTTTTAGTGGTGAAAGAATAATTTAAAAAATCGTTCGAGAAATGAGTTTACTCCCTGGATACTTTCATTGTATACTTTTGACTATACGGGCAGAGTCTGGGATTTACGGGAAATCGCGGATTTTCGTTTGCCGGCGATTAAACTTCTTTTATTCAGTGTCCCATCAAATATGAAATTTTTTTTGAAAACTACAAGTCTCATGCGTTTAGTGGTGAAAAAATAATTTAAAAAATTGTTCTGGAAATGAGATTACTCCCTGGGTACTTTCTTTGTATACTTTTGACTATACGGGCCGAGTCCGGGATTTAGGGAAATCGCAGTTTTTCGTTTGGCGGCGATTAAACTGCTTTTATTCAGCGTCTCATCAAAAATGAAAATATTTTTGAAAACTAAAAGTCTCATGCGTTTTAGTGGTGAAAAAATAATTTAAAAAATCGTTCGGGAAATGAGTTTACTCCCTGGTTACTTTCTTTGTATACTTTTGACTATACGGGCCAAGCCGGGATTTACGGGAAATCGAGGGTTTTCGTTTGCCGGCGATAAAACTTCTTTTATTGAGCGTCTCATCAAAAATGAAAACATTTTTAAAAACTACAAGTCTTTTGAGTTTTAGTGGTGAAAAAATAATTTAAAAAATCCTTCTGGAAATGAGTTTACTCACAGGGTACTTTCTTTGTATACATTCGACTATACGTGCCAAGCCCGGGATTTAAGGGAAATCGCGGGTTTTCGTTTGCCGGCGATTAAACTGCTTTTATTCAGCGTCCCATCAAATATGAAAATATTTTTGAAAACTACAAGTCTCATGCGTTTAGTGGTGAAAAAATAATATAAAAAATCGTTCTGGAAATGAGTTTACTCCCTGGGTACTTTCTTTGTATACTTTTGACTATACGGGCCGAGTCTGGGATTTAGGGAAATCGCAGTTTTTCCTTTGCCGGCGATTAAACTGCTTTTATTCAGCGTCTCACCAAAAATGAAAACATTTTTGAAAACTACAAGTGTCATGCGTTTTAGTGGTGAAAAAATAATTTAAAAAATCGTTCGGGAAATGCGTTTACTCCCTGGGTACTTTCTTTGTATACTATTGACTATACGGGCCAAGCCGGGATTTACGGGAAATCGCGGGTTTTCGTTTGCCGGCGATTAAACTTCTTTTATTCAGCGTCTCATCAAAAATCGAAACATTTTTAAAAACTACATGTCTTATGCGTTTTAGTGGTGAAAAAATAATTTAAAAAATCGTTCGGGAAATGAGTTTACTCTACTTTCTTTGTATACTTTTGACTATACGGGCCAAGCCAGGATTTACGGGAAATCGCGGGTTTTCGTTTGCCGGCGATTAAACTTCTTTTATTCAGCGTCTCATCAAAAATGAAAACATTTTTAAAAACTACAAGTCTTATGCGTTTTAGTGGTGAAAAAATGATTTAAAAAATCGTTCTGGAAATGAGTTTACTCACAGGGTACTTTCTTTGTATACATTCGACTATACGGGCCAAGCCCGGGATTTGGGGAAATCGCAGGTTTTCGTTTGCCGGCGATTAAACTGCTTTTATTCAGCGTCTCATCGAAAATGAAATCATTTTTGAAAACTACAAGTCTCAGGCGTTTTTGTGGTGAAAAAATAATTTAAAAAATCGTTCGGGAAATGAGTTTACTCCCTGGGTACTTTCTTTGTATACTTTTGACTATACGGGCCAAGCCGGGATTTACGGGAAATCGCGGGTTTTCGTTTGCCGGCGATTAAACTTCTTTTATTCAGCGTCTCATCAAAAATGAAAACATTTTTAAAAACTACAAGTCTCATGGGCTTTAGTGGTGAAAAAATAATTTAAAAAATCGTTCTGGAAATGAGTTTACTCACAGGGTACTTTCTTTGTATACATTCGACTATACGAGCCAAGCCCGGGATTTACGGGAAATCGCGGGTTTTCGTTTGCCGGCGATTAAACTTCTTTTATTCAACGTCTCATTAAAAATGAAAAATTTTTTGAAAACTACAAGTCTCATGCGTTTTAGTGGTGAAAAAATAATTTAAAAAATCGTTCGGGAAATGAGTTTACTCCCTGGGTACTTTCTTTGTATACTTTTGACTATACGGGCTAAGCCGGGATTTACGGGAAATCGCGGGTTTTCGTTTGCAGGCGATTAAACTTCTTTTATTCAGCGTCTCATCAAAAATGAAAACATTTTTGAAAACTACAAGTCTCATGCGTTTTAGTGGTGAAAAAATAATTTAAAAAATCGTTCGGGAAATGAGTTTACTCCCTGGGTACTTTCTTTGTATACTTTTGACTATACGGGCCAAGCCGGGATTTACGGGAAATCGCGGGTTTTCGTTTGCCGGCGATTAAACTTCTTTTATTCAGCGTCTCATCAAAAATGAAAACATTTTTAAAAACTACAAGTCTCATGGGCTTTAGTGGTGAAAAAATAATTTAAAAAATCGTTCTGGAAATGAGTTTACTCACAGGGTACTTTCTTTGTATACATTCGAATATACGGGCCAAGCCCGGGATTTGGGGAAATCGCAGGTTTTCGTTTGCCGGCGATTAAACTGCTTTTATTCAGCGTCTCATCGAAAATGAAATCATTTTTGAAAACTACAAGTCTCAGGCGTTTTTGTGGTGAAAAAATAATTTAAAAAATCGTTCGTGAAATGATTTTACTCCCTGGGTACTTTCTTTGTATACTTTTGACTATACGGGCCAAGCCGGGATTTACGGGAAATCGCGGGTTTTCGTTTGCCGGCGATTAAACTTCTTTTAATCAGCGTCTCATCAAAAATGAAAACATTTTTAAAAACTACAAGTCTCATGGGCTTTAGTGGTGAAAAAATAATTTAAAAAATCGTTCTGGAAATGAGTTTACTCACAGGGTACTTTCTTTGTATACATTCGACTATACGAGCCAAGCCCGGGATTTACGGGAAATCGCGGGTTTTCGTTTGCCGGCGATTAAACTTCTTTTATTCAGCGTCTCATTAAAAATGAAAACATTTTTGAAAACTACAAGTCTCATGCGTTTTAGTGGTGAAAAAATAATTTAAAAAATCGTTCGGGAAATGAGTTTACTCCCTGGGTACTTTCTTTGTATACTTTTGACTATACGGGCTAAGCCGGGATTTACGGGAAATCGCGGGTTTTCGTTTGCAGGCGATTAAACTTCTTTTATTCAGCGTCTCATCAAAAATGAAAACATTTTTGAAAACTACAAGTCTCATGCGTTTTAGTGGTGAAAAAATAATTCAAAAAATCGTTCGGGAAATGAGTTTACTCCCTGGGTACTTTCTTTGTATACTTTTGACTATACGGGCTAAGCCGGGATTTACGGGAAATCGCGGGTTTTCGTTTGCAGGCGATTAAACTTCTTTTATTCAGCGTCTCATCAAAAATGAAAACATTTTTGAAAACTACAAGTCTCATGCGTTTTAGTGGTGAAAAAATAATTTAAAAAATCGTTCGGGAAATGAGTTTACTCCCTGGGTACTTTCTTTGTATACTTTTGACTATACGGGCTAAGCCGGGATTTACGGGAAATCGCGGGTTTTCGTTTGCAGGCGATTAAACTTCTTTTATTCAGCGTCTCATCAAAAATGAAAACATTTTTGAAAACTACAAGTCTCATGCGTTTTAGTGGTGAAAAAATAATTTAAAAAATCGTTCGGGAAATGAGTTTACTCCCTGGGTACTTTCTTTGTATACTTTTGATTATACGGGCCGAGTCCGGGATTTAGGGAAATCGCAGTTTTTCGTTTGCCGGCGATTAAACTGCTTTTATTCAGCGTCTCATCAAAAATGAAAACATTTTTGAAAACTACAAGTCTCATGCGTTTTAGTGGTGAAAAAATAATTTAAAAAATCGTTCAGGAAATGAGTTTACTCCCTGGGTACTTTCTTTGTATACTTTTGATTATACGGGCCGAGTCCGGGATTTAGGGAAATCGCAGTTTTTCGTTTGCCGGCGATTAAACTGCTTTTATTCAGCGTCTCATCAAAAATGAAAACATTTTTGAAAACTACAAGTCTCATGCGTTTTAGTGGTGAAAAAATAATTTAAAAAATCGTTCGGGAAATGAGTTTACTCCCTGGGTACTTTCTTTGTATACTTTTGACTATACGGGCCAAGCCGGGATTTACGGGAAATCGCGGGTTTTCGTTTGCCGGCGATTAAACTTCTTTTATTCAGCGTCTCATCAAAAATGAAAACATTTTTAAAAACTACAAGTCTTATGCGTTTTAGTGGTGAAAAAATGATTTAAAAAATCGTTCTGGAAATGAGTTTACTCACAGGGTACTTTCTTTGTATACATTTGACAATACGGGCCAAGCCCGGGATTTACGGGAAATCGCAGGTTTTTGTTTTCCGGCGATTAAACCTCTTTCATTAAGTGTCTCATCAAAAATGAAAACATTTTTGAAAACTACAAGTCTCATGCGTTTTAGTGGTGAAAAAAAAATTTAAAAAATCGTTCGGGAAATGAGTTTACTCGCTGGGTACTTTCTTTGTATACATTTGACAATACGGGCCAAGCCCGGGATTTACGGGAAATTGCAGGTTTTCGTTTTCCGGCGATTAAACCTCTTTCATTAAGTGTCTCATCAAAAATGAAAACATTTTTGAAAACTACAAGTCTCATGCGTTTTAGTGGTGAAAAAAAAATTTAAAAAATCGTTCGGGAAATGAGTTTACTCGCTGGGTACTTTCTTTGTATACATTCGACTATACGGGCCAAGCGCCGGATTTACGGGAAAACGCGGGATTTCGTTTGCCGGCGATTAAACCTCTTTCATTAAGCGTCTCATCAAAAATGAAAACATTTTTGAAAACTACAAGTCTCATGCGTTTTAGTGGTGAAAGAATAATTTAAAAAATCGTTCGAGAAATGAGTTTACTCCCTGGATACTTTCATTGTATACTTTTGACTATACGGGCAGAGTCTGGGATTTACGGGAAATCGCGGATTTTCGTTTGCCGGCGATTAAACTTCTTTTATTCAGTGTCCCATCAAATATGAAATTTTTTTTGAAAACTACAAGTCTCATGCGTTTAGTGGTGAAAAAATAATTTAAAAAATTGTTCTGGAAATGAGATTACTCCCTGGGTACTTTCTTTGTATACTTTTGACTATACGGGCCGAGTCCGGGATTTAGGGAAATCGCAGTTTTTCGTTTGGCGGCGATTAAACTGCTTTTATTCAGCGTCTCATCAAAAATGAAAATATTTTTGAAAACTAAAAGTCTCATGCGTTTTAGTGGTGAAAAAATAATTTAAAAAATCGTTCGGGAAATGAGTTTACTCCCTGGTTACTTTCTTTGTATACTTTTGACTATACGGGCCAAGCCGGGATTTACGGGAAATCGAGGGTTTTCGTTTGCCGGCGATTAAACTGCTTTTATTCAGCGTCCCATCAAATATGAAAATATTTTTGAAAACTACAAGTCTCATGCGTTTAGTGGTGAAAAAATAATATAAAAAATCGTTCTGGAAATGAGTTACTCCCTGGGTACTTTCTTTGTATACTTTTGACTATACGGGCCGAGTCTGGGATTTAGGGAAATCGCAGTTTTTCCTTTGCCGGCGATTAAACTGCTTTTATTCAGCGTCTCACCAAAAATGAAAACATTTTTGAAAACTACAAGTGTCATGCGTTTTAGTGGTGAAAAAATAATTTAAAAAATCGTTCGGGAAATGCGTTTACTCCCTGGGTACTTTCTTTGTATACTTTTGACTATACGGGCCAAGCCGGGATTTACGGGAAATCACGGGTTTTCGTTTGCCGGCGATTAAACTTCTTTTATTCAGCGTCTCATCAAAAATCAAAACATTTTTAAAAACTACATGTCTTATGCGTTTTAGTGGTGAAAAAATAATTTAAAAAATCGTTCGGGAAATGAGTTTACTCTACTTTCTTTGTATACTTTTGACTATACGGGCCAAGCCAGGATTTACGGGAAATCGCGGGTTTTCGTTTGCCGGCGATTAAACTTCTTTTATTCAGCGTCTCATCAAAAATGAAAACATTTTTAAAAACTACAAGTCTTATGCGTTTTAGTGGTGAAGAAATGATTTAAAAAATCGTTCTGGAAATGAGTTTACTCACAGGGTACTTTCTTTGTATACATTCGACTATACGGGCCAAGCCCGGGATTTGGGGAAATCGCAGGTTTTCGTTTGCCGGCGATTAAACTGCTTTTATTCAGCGTCTCATCGAAAATGAAATCATTTTTGAAAACTACAAGTCTCAGGCGTTTTTGTAGTGAAAAAATAATTTAAAAAATCGTTCGGGAAATGAGTTTACTCCCTGGGTACTTTCTTTGTATACTTTTGACTATACGGGCCAAGCCGGGATTTACGGGAAATCGCGGGTTTTCGTTTGCCGGCGATTAAACTTCTTTTATTCAGCGTCTCATCAAAAATGAAAACATTTTTAAAAACTACAAGTCTCATGGGCTTTAGTGGTGAAAAAATAATTTAAAAAATCGTTCTGGAAATGAGTTTACTCACAGGGTACTTTCTTTGTATACATTCGACTATACGAGCCAAGCCCGGGATTTACGGGAAATCGCGGGTTTTCGTTTGCCGGCGATTAAACTTCTTTTATTCAACGTCTCATTAAAAATGAAAACTTTTTTGAAAACTACAAGTCTCATGCGTTTTAGTGGTGAAAAAATAATTTAAAAAATCGTTCGGGAAATGAGTTTACTCCCTGGGTACTTTCTTTGTATACTTTTGACTATACGGGCTAAGCCGGGATTTACGGGAAATCGCGGGTTTTCGTTTGCAGGCGATTAAACTTCTTTTATTCAGCGTCTCATCAAAAATGAAAACATTTTTGAAAACTACAAGTCTCATGCGTTTTAGTGGTGAAAAAATAATTTAAAAAATCGTTCGGGAAATGAGTTTACTCCCTGGGTACTTTCTTTGTATACTTTTGACTATACGGGCTAAGCCGGGATTTACGGGAAATCGCGGGTTTTCGTTTGCAGGCGATTAAACTTCTTTTATTCAGCGTCTCATCAAAAATGAAAACATTTTTGAAAACTACAAGTCTCATGCGTTTTAGTGGTGAAAAAATAATTTAAAAAATCGTTCGGGAAATGAGTTTACTCCCTGGGTACTTTCTTTGTATACTTTTGACTATACGGGCTAAGCCGGGATTTACGGGAAATCGCGGGTTTTCGTTTGCAGGCGATTAAACTTCTTCTATTCAGCGTCTCATCAAAAATGAAAACATTTTTGAAAACTACAAGTCTCATGCGTTTTAGTGGTGAAAAAATAATTTAAAAAATCGTTCGGGAAATGAGTTTACTCCCTGGGTACTTTCTTTGTATACTTTTGATTATACGGGCCGAGTCCGGGATTTAGGGAAATCGCAGTTTTTCGTTTGCCGGCGATTAAACTGCTTTTATTCAGCGTCTCATCAAAAATGAAAACATTTTTGAAAACTACAAGTCTCATGCGTTTTAGTGGTGAAAAAATAATTTAAAAAATCGTTCAGGAAATGAGTTTACTCCCTGGGTACTTTCTTTGTATACTTTTGATTATACGGGCCGAGTCCGGGATTTAGGGAAATCGCAGTTTTTCGTTTGCCGGCGATTAAACTGCTTTTATTCAGCGTCTCATCAAAAATGAAAACATTTTTGAAAACTACAAGTCTCATGCGTTTTAGTGGTGAAAAAATAATTTAAAAAATCGTTCGGGAAATGAGTTTACTCCCTGGGTACTTTCTTTGTATACTTTTGACTATACGGGCCAAGCCGGGATTTACGGGAAATCGCGGGTTTTCGTTTGCCGGCGATTAAACTTCTTTTATTCAGCGTCTCATCAAAAATGAAAACATTTTTAAAAACTACAAGTCTTATGCGTTTTAGTGGTGAAAAAATGATTTAAAAAATCGTTCTGGAAATGAGTTTACTCACAGGGTACTTTCTTTGTATACATTTGACAATACGGGCCAAGCCCGGGATTTACGGGAAATCGCAGGTTTTCGTTTTCCGGCGATTAAACCTCTTTCATTAAGTGTCTCATCAAAAATGAAAACATTTTTGAAAACTACAAGTCTCATGCGTTTTAGTGGTGAAAAAAAAATTTAAAAAATCGTTCGGGAAATGAGTTTACTCGCTGGGTACTTTCTTTGTATACATTTGACAATACGGGCCAAGCCCGGGATTTACGGGAAATTGCAGGTTTTCGTTTTCCGGCGATTAAACCTCTTTCATTAAGTGTCTCATCAAAAATGAAAACATTTTTGAAAACTACAAGTCTCATGCGTTTTAGTGGTGAAAAAAAAATTTAAAAAATCGTTCGGGAAATGAGTTTACTCGCTGGGTACTTTCTTTGTATACATTCGACTATACGGGCCAAGCGCCGGATTTACGGGAAAACGCGGGATTTCGTTTGCCGGCGATTAAACCTCTTTCATTAAGCGTCTCATCAAAAATGAAAACATTTTTGAAAACTACAAGTCTCATGCGTTTTAGATGTGAAAGAATAATTTAAAAAATCGTTCGAGAAATGAGTTTACTCCCTGGATACTTTCATTGTATACTTTTGACTATACGGGCAGAGTCTGGGATTTACGGGAAATCGCGGATTTTCGTTTGCCGGCGATTAAACTTCTTTTATTCAGCGTCCCATCAAATATGAAATTTTTTTTGAAAACTACAAGTCTCATGCGTTTAGTGGTGAAAAAATAATTTAAAAAATTGTTCTGGAAATGAGATTACTCCCTGGGTACTTTCTTTGTATACTTTTGACTATACGGGCCGAGTCCGGGATTTAGGGAAATCGCAGTTTTTCGTTTGGCGGCGATTAAACTGCTTTTATTCAGCGTCTCATCAAAAATGAAAATATTTTTGAAAACTAAAAGTCTCATGCGTTTTAGTGGTGAAAAAATAATTTAAAAAATCGTTCGGGAAATGAGTTTACTCCCTGGTTACTTTCTTTGTATACTTTTGACTATACGGGCCAAGCCGGGATTTACGGGAAATCGAGGGTTTTCGTTTGCCGGCGATAAAACTTCTTTTATTGAGCGTCTCATCAAAAATGAAAACATTTTTAAAAACTACAAGTCTTTTGAGTTTTAGTGGTGAAAAAATAATTTAAAAAATCCTTCTGGAAATGAGTTTACTCACAGGGTACTTTCTTTGTATACATTCGACTATACGTGCCAAGCCCGGGATTTAAGGGAAATCGCGGGTTTTCGTTTGCCGGCGATTAAACTGCTTTTATTCAGCGTCCCATCAAATATGAAAATATTTTTGAAAACTACAAGTCTCATGCGTTTAGTGGTGAAAAAATAATATAAAAAATCGTTCTGGAAATGAGTTTACTCCCTGGGTACTTTCTTTGTATACTTTTGACTATACGGGCCGAGTCTGGGATTTAGGGAAATCGCAGTTTTTCCTTTGCCGGCGATTAAACTGCTTTTATTCAGCGTCTCACCAAAAATGAAAACATTTTTGAAAACTACAAGTGTCATGCGTTTTAGTGGTGAAAAAATAATTTAAAAAATCGTTCGGGAAATGCGTTTACTCCCTGGGTACTTTCTTTGTATACTTTTGACTATACGGGCCAAGCCGGGATTTACGGGAAATCGCGGGTTTTCGTTTGCCGGCGATTAAACTTCTTTTATTCAGCGTCTCATCAAAAATCAAAACATTTTTAAAAACTACAAGTCTTATGCGTTTTGGTGGTGAAAAAATAATTTAAAAAATCGTTCTGGAAATGAGTTTACTCACAGGGTACTTTCTTTGTATACATTCGACTATACGTGCCAAGTCCGGGATTTACGGGAAATCCCGGGTTTTCGTTTGCCGGCGATTAAACTGCTTTTATTCAGCGTCTCATCAAAAATGAAAATATTCTTGAAAGCTACAAGTCTCATGCGTTTTAGTGGTGAAATAATAATTTAAAAATTCTTTTGGGAAATGACTTTACTCCCTGGGTACTTTCTTTGTATACTTTTGACTATACGGGCCGAGTCCAGGATTTACGGGAAATCGCAGGTTTTCGTTTGCCGGCGATTAAACTTCTTTTATTCACGGTCTAATTAAAAATGAAAACATTTTTAAAAACTACAAGTCTCATGCGTTTTAGTGGTGAAAAAATAATTTAAAAAATCGTTCGGGAAATGAGTTTACTCCCTGGGTACTTTCTTTGTATACTTTTGACTATACGGGCCAAGCCAGGATTTACGGGAAATCGCGGGTTTTCGTTTGCCGGCGATTAAACTTCTTTTATTCAGCGTCTCATCAAAAATAAAAACATTTTTAAAAACTACAAGTCTTATGCGTTTTAGTGGTGAAAAAATAATTTAAAAAATCGTTCTTGAAATGAGTTTACTCACAGGGTACTTTCTTTGTATACATTCGACTATCCGGGCCAAGCCCGGCATTTACGGGAAATCGCGGGATTTCGTTTGCCGGCGATAAAACTGCTTTTATTCAGCGTCTCATCAAAAATGAAAACATTTTTGAAAACTACAAGTCTCATGCGTTTTAGTGGTAAAAAAAAAATTAAAAAATCGTTCGGGAAATGAGTTTACTCCCTGGGTACTTTCTTTGTATACTTTTGACTATACGGGCCAAGCCCGGGATTTACGAGAAATCGCGGGTTTTCGTTTGCCGGCGATTAAACTTCCTTTATTCAGCGTCTCATCAAAAATGAAAACATTTTTAAAAACTACAAGTCTTATGCGTTTTAGTGGTGAAAAAATAATATAAAAAATCGTTCTGGAAATGAGTTTACTCCCTGGGTACTTTCTTTGTATACTTTTGACTATACGGGCCGAGTCCAGGATTTACGGGAAATCGCAGGTTTTCGTTTGCCGGCGATTAAACTTCTTTTATTCACGGTCTAATTAAAAATGAAATCATTTTTAAAAACTACAAGTCTCATGCGTTTTAGTGGTGAAAAAGTATTATAAAAAATCGTTCGGGAAATGAGTTTACTCCCTGGGTACTTTCTTTGTATACTTTTGACTATACGGGCCAAGCCCGGGATTTACGGGAAATCGCGGGTTTTCGTTTGCCGGCGGTTAAACTTCTTTTATTCAACGTCTCATCAAATATGATAACATTTTTGAAAACTACAAGTCTCATGCGTTTTAGTGGTGAAAAAATAATTTAAAAAATCGTTCGGGAAATGAGTTTACTCCCTGGGTACTTTCTTTGTATACTTTTGACTATACGGGCCAAGCCAGGATTTACGGGAAATCGCGGGTTTTCGTTTGCCGGCGATTAAACTTCTTTTATTCAGAGTCTCATCAAAAATAAAAACATTTTTAAAAACTACAAGTCTTATGCGTTTTAGTGGTGAAAAAATAATTTAAAAAATCGTTCTTGAAATGAGTTTACTCACAGGGTACTTTCTTTGTATACATTCGACTATCCGGGCCAAGCCCGGCATTTACGGGAAATCGCGGGATTTCGTTTGCCGGCGATAAAACTGCTTTTATTCAGCGTCTCATCAAAAATGAAAACATTTTTGAAAACTACAAGTCTCATGCGTTTTAGTGGTAAAAAAAAAATTAAAAAATCGTTCGGGAAATGAGTTTACTCCCTGGGTACTTTCTTTGTATACTTTTGACTATACGGGCCAAGCCCGGGATTTACGAGAAATCGCGGGTTTTCGTTTGCCGTCGATTAAACTTCCTTTATTCAGCGTCTCATCAAAAATGAAAACATTTTTAAAAACTACAAGTCTTATGCGTTTTAGTGGTGAAAAAATAATATAAAAAATCGTTCTGGAAATGAGTTTACTCCCTGGGTACTTTCTTTGTATACTTTTGACTATACGGGCCGAGTCTGGGATTTAGGAAAATCGCAGTTTTTCGTTTGCCGGCGATTAAACTGCTTTTATTAAGCGTCTCACCAAAAATGAAAACATTTTTGAAAACTGCAAGTGTCATGCGTTTTAGTGGTGAAAAAATAATTTAAAAAATCGTTCGGGAAATGAGTTTACTCCCTGGGTACTTTCTTTGTATACTTTTGACTATACGGGCCAAGCCGGGATTTACGGGAAATCGCGGGTTTTCGTTTGCCGGCGATTAAACTTCTCTTATTCAGCGTCTCATCAAAAATGAAAACATTTTTAAAAACTACAAGACTTATGCGTTTTAGTGGTGAAAAAATAATTTAAAAAATCGTTCTGGAAATGAGTTCACTCACAGGGTACTTTCTTTGTATACATTCGACTATACGTGCCAAGCCCGGGATTTACGGGAAATCGCGGGTTTTCGTTTGCCGGCGATTAAACTTCTCTTATTCAGCGTCTCATCAAAAATGAAAACATTTTTAAAAACTACAAGACTTATGCGTTTTAGTGGTGAAAAAATAATTTAAAAAATCGTTCTGGAAATGAGTTTACTCACAGGGTACTTTCTTTGTATACATTCGACTATACGTGCCAAGCCCGGGATTTACGGGAAATCGCAGGTTTTCGTTTGCCGGCGATTAAACTGCTTTTATTCAGCGTCTCATCAAAAATGAAAACATTCTTGAAAGCTACAAGTCTCATGCGTTTTAGTGGTGAAATAATAATTTAAAAAATCTTTTGGGAAATGAGTTTACTCCCTGGGTACTTTCTTTGTATACTTTTGACTATACGGGCCGAGTCCAGGATTTACGGGAAATCGCAGGTTTTCGTTTGCCTGCGATTAAACCTCTTTCATTAACCGTCTCATCTAAAATGAAAATATTTTTGAAAACTACAAGTCTCATGCGTTTAGTGGTAAAAAAATAATATAAAAAATCGTTCGGGAAATGAGTTTACTCCCTGGGTACTTTCTTTGTATACTTTTGACTATACGGGCCAAGCCCGGGATTTACGGGAACTCGCGGGTTTTCGTTTGCCGGCGTATAAACGTCTTTTATTCAGCGTCTCAGCAAAAATGAAAACATTTTTAAAAACTTCAAGTCTTATGCGTTTTAGTGGTGAAAAAATAATTTAAAAAATCGTTCTGGAAATGAGTTTACTCCCTGGGTACTTTCTTTGTATACATTCGACTATACGTGCCAAGCCCGGGATTTACGGGAAATCGCGGGTTTTCGTTTGCCGGCGATTAAACTGCTTTTATTCAGCGTCTCATCAAAAATGAAAACATTCTTGAAAACTACAAGTCTCATGCGTTTTAGTGGTGAAAAAGTAATTTAAAAAATCGTTCGGGAAATGAGTTTACTCCCTGGGTACTTTCTTTGTATACTTTTGACTATACGGGCCAAGCCCGGGATTTACGGGAAATCGCGGATTTTTGTTTGCCGGCGATTAAACTTCTTTTATTCAGCGTCCCATCAAATATGAAAATATTTTTGAAAACTACAAGTCTCATGCGTTTAGTGGTACAAAAATAATATAAAAAATCGTTCGGGAAATGAGTTTACTCCCTGGGTACTTTCTTTGTATACTTTTGACTATACGGGCCAAGCCCGGGATTTACGGGAAATCGCGGGTTTTCGTTTGCCGGCAATTAAACTTCTTTTATTCAGCGTCTCAGCAAAAATGAAAACATTTTTAAAAACTACAAGTCTTATGCGTTTTAGTGGTGAAAAAATAATTTAAAAAATCGTTCTGGAAATGAGTTTACTCCCTGGGTACTTTCTTTGTATACTTTTGAATATACGGGCCAAGCCCGGGATTCACGGGAAATCGCGGGTTTTCGTTTGCCGGCGATTAAACTTCTTTTATTCAGCGTCTCATCAAAAATGAAAACATTTTTAAAAACTACAAGTCTCATGGGCTTTAGTGGTGAAAAAATAATTTAAAAAATCGTTCTGGAAATGAGTTTACTCACAGGGTACTTTCTTTGTATACATTTGACTATACGTGCCAAGCCCGTGATTTACGGGAAATCGCGGGTTTTCGTTTGCCCGCGATTAAACTGCTTTTATTCAGCGTCTCATCAAAAATGAAATCATTTTTGAAAACTACAAGTTTCATGCGTTTTAGTGGTGAAAAAATAATTTAAAAAATCGTTTGGGAAATGAGTTTACTCCCTGGGTACTTTCTTTGTATACTTTTGACTATACGGCCCAAGCCGGGATTTACGAGAAATCGCGGGTTTTCGTTTGCCGGCGATTAAACTTCTTTTATTCAGCGTCTCATCAAAAATGAAAACATTTATAAAAACTACAACTCTCATGGACTTTAGTGGTGAAAAAATAATTTAAAAAATCGTTCGGGAAATGAGTTTACTCCCTGGGTACTTTCTTTGTATACTTTTGACTATACGGGCCAAGCCGGGATTTACAGGAAATCGCGGGTTTTCGTTTGCCGGCGATTAAACTTCTTTTATTCAGCGTCTCATCAAAAATGAAAACATTTTTAAAAACTACAAGTCTTATGCATTTTAGTGGTGAAAAAATAATATAAAAAATCGTTCGGGAAATGAGTTTACTCCCTGGGTACTTTCTTTGTATACTTTTGACTATGCGGGCCAAGCCCGGGATTTACGGGAAATCGCGGGTTTTCGTTTGCCGGCGATTAAACTTCTATTATTCAGCGTCTCAGCAAAAATGAAAACATTTTTAAAAACTACAAGTCTTATGCGTTTTAGTGTTGAAAAAATAATTTAAAAAATCGTTCTGGAAATGAGTTTACTCCCTGGGTACTTTCTTTGTATACTTTTGACTATACGGGCCGAGTCCGGGATTTAGTGAAATCGCAGGTTTTCGTTTGCCGGCGATTAAACTGCTTTTATTCAGCGTCTCATCGAAAATGAAATCATTTTTGAAAACTACAAGTGTCAGGCGTTTTAGTGGTGAAAAAATAATTTAAAAAATCGTTCGGGAAATGAGTTTACTCCCTGGGTACTTTCTTTGTATACTTTTGACTATACGGGCCAAGCCAGGATTTACGGGAAATCGCGGGTTTTCGTTTGCAAGCGATTTAACTTCTTTTATTCAGCGTATCATCAAAAATGAAATCATTTTTACAAACTACAAGTCTTATGCGTTTTAGTGGTGAAAAAATGATTTAAAAATCGTTCTGGAAATGAGTTTACTCACAGGGTACTTTCTTTGTATACATTCGACTATACGGGCCAAGCCCGGGATTTACGGGAAATCGCGGGTTTTCGTTTTCCGGCGATTAAACCTCTTTCATTAAGCGTCTCATCAAAAATGAAAACATTTTTGAGAACTACAAATCTCATGCGTTTTAGTGGTGAAAAAAAATTTAAAAAATCGTTTGGGAAATGAGTTTACTCCCTGGGTACTTTCTTTGTATACATTCGACTATACGGGCCAAGCGCCGGATTTACGGGAAAACGCGGGATTTCGTTTGCCGGCGATTAAACCTCTTTCATTAAGCGTCTCATCAAAAATGAAAACATTTTTAAAAACTACAAGTCTCATGCGTTTTAGTGGTGAAAAAATAACATAAAATCGTTCGGGAAATGAGTTTACTTCCTGGGTACTTTCTTTGTATACTTTTGACTATACGGGCCAAGCCAGGATTTACGGGAAATCGCGGGTTTTAGTTTGCCGGCGATTAAACTCCTTTTATTCAGCGTCTCATCAAAAATGAAATCATTTTTACAAACTACAAGTCTTATGCGTTTTAGTGGTGAAAAAAGGATTTAAAAATCGTTCTGGAAATGAGTTTACTCACAGGGTACTTTCTTTGTATACATTCGACTATACGGGCCAAGCCCGGGATTTACGGGAAATCGCGGGTTTTCGTTTTCCGGCGATTAAACCTCTTTCATTAAGCGTCTCATCAAAAATGAAAACATTTTTGAAAACTACAAGTCTCATGCGTTTTAGTGGTGAAAAAAAATTTAAAAAATCGTTTGGGAAATGAGTTTACTCCCTGGGTACTTTCTTTGTATACATTCGACTATACGGGCCAAGCGCCGGATTTACGGGAAAACGCGGGATTTCGTTTGCCGGCGATTAAACCTCTTTAATTAAGCGTCTCATCAAAAATGAAAACATTTTTAAAAACTACAAGTCTCATGCGTTTTAGTGGTGAAAAAATAACATAAAATCGTTCGGGAAATGAGTTTACTTCCTGGGTACTTTCTTTGTATACTTTTGACTATACGGGCCGAGTCCGGGATTTAGGGAAATCGCAGTTTTTCGTTTGCCGGCGATTAAACTGCTTTTATTCAGCGTCTCATCAAAATTGAAAACATTTTTGAAAACTACAAGTCTCATGCGTTTTAGTGGTAAAAAATAATTTAAAAAATCGTTCGGGAAGTGAGTTTACTCCCTGGGTACTTTCTTTGTATACTTTTGACTATACGGGCCAAGCCGGGATTTACGGGAAATCGAGGGTTTTCGTTTGCCGGCGATTAAACTTCTTTTATTGAGCGTCTCATCAAAAATGAAAACATTTTTAAAAACTACAAGTCTTATGCGTTTTAGTGGTGAAAAAATAATTTAAAAAATCGTTCTGGAAATGAGTTTACTCACAGGGTACTTTCTTTGTATACATTAGACTATACGTGCCAAGCCCGGGATTTACGGGAAATCGCGGGTTTTCGTTTGCCGGCGATTAAACTGCTTTTATTCAGCGTCTCATCAAAAATGAAAACATTCTTGAAAACTACAAGTCTCATGCGTTTTTGTGGTGAAATAATAATTTAAAAAATCGTTTGGGAAATGAGTTTACTCCCTGGGTACTTTCTTTGTATACTTTTGACTATACGGGCCGAGTCCAGGATTTACGGGAAATCGCAGGTTTTCGTTTGCCGGCGATTAAACTTCTTTTATTCAGCGTCTCATCAAAAATGAAAACATTTTTGAAAACTACAAGTCTCATGCGTTTAGTGGTGAAAAAATAATATAAAAAATCGTTCGGGAAATGAGTTTACTCCCTGGGTACTTTCTTTGTATACTTTTGACTATACGGGCCAAGCCCGGGATTTACGAGAAATCGCGGGTTTTCGTTTGCCGGCGATTTAACTTCCTTTATTCAGCGTCTCATCAAAAATGAAAACATTTTTAAAAACTACAAGTCTTATGCGTTTTAGTGGTGAAAAAATAATTTAAAAAATCGTTCTGGAAATGAGTTTACTCCCTGGGTACTTTCTTTGTATACTTTTGACTATACGGGCCGAGTCTGGGATTTAGGGAAATCGCAGTTTTTCGTTTGCCGGCGATTAAACTACTTTTATTCAGCGTCTCACCAAAAATGAAAACATTTTTGAAAACTACAAGTCTCATGCGTTTTAGTGGTGAAAAAATAATTTAAAAAATTGTTCGGGAAATGAGTTTACTCCCTGGGTACTTTCTTTGTATACTTTTGACTATACGGGCCAAGCCGGGATTTACGGGAAATCGAGGGTTTTCGTTTGCCGGCGATTAAACTTCTTTTATTGAGCGTCTCATCAAAAATGAAAACATTTTTAAAAAGTACAAGTCTTATGCGTTTTAGTGGTGAAAAAATAATTTAAAAAATCGTTCTGGAAATGAGTTTACTCACAGGGTACTTTCTTTGTATACATTCGACTATACGTGCCAAGCCCGGGATTTACGGGAAATCGCGGGTTTTCGTTTGCCGGCGATTAAACTGCTTTTATTCAGCGTCTCATCAAAAATGAAAACATTCTTGAAAACTACAAGTCTCATGGGTTTTTGTGGTGAAATAATAATTTAAAAAATCGTTTGGGAAATGAGTTTACTCCCTGGGTACTTTCTTTGTATACTTTTGACTATACGGGCCGAGTCCAGGATTTACGGGAAATCGCAGGTTTTCGTTTGCTGGCGATTAAACTTCTTTTATTCAGCGTCTCATCAAAAATGAAAACATTTTTGAAAACTACAAGTCTCATGCGTTTTAGTGGTGAGAAAATAATTTAAAAAATCGTTCGGAAAATGAGTTTACTCCCTGGGTACTTTCCTTGTATACTTTTGACTATACGGGCCGAGTCCGGGATTTACGGGAAATCGCGGATTTTCGTTTGCCGGCGATTAAACTTCCTTTATTCAGCGTCTCATCAAAAATGAAAACATTTTTAAAAACTACAAGTCTTATGCGTTTTAGTGGTGAAAAAATAATTTAAAAAATCGTTCTGGAAATGTGTTTACTCACAGGGTACTTTCTTTGTATACATTCGACTATACGTGCCACGGCCGGGATTTACGGGAAATTGCGGGTTTTCGTGTGCCGGCGATTAAACCGCTTTTATTCAGCGTCTCATCAAAAATGAAAACATTCTTGAAAGCTACAAGTCTCATGCGTTTTAGTGGTGAAATAATAATTTAAAAAATCTTTTGGGAAATGACTTTACTCCCTGGGTACTTTCTTTGTATACTTTTGACTATACGGGCCGAGTCCAGGATTTACGGGAAATCGCAGGTTTTCGTTTGCCGGCGATTAAACTTCTTTTATTCAGCGTCTCTTCAAAAATGAAAACATTTTTGAAAACTACAAGTCTCATGCGTTTTAGTGGTGAAAAAAAAATTTAAAAAATCGTTCGGGAAATGAGTTTACTCCATGGGTACTTTCTTTGTATACTTTTGACTATACGGGCCGAGCTCGGGATTTACGGGAAATCGCGGGTTTTCGTTTGCCGGCGATTAAACTTCTTTTATTCAGCGTCTCATCAAAAATGAAAACATTTTTGAAAACTACAAGTCTTATGCGTTTTAGTGGTGAAAAAATAATTTAAAAAATCGTTCTGGAAATGAGTTTACTCACAGGGTACTTTCTTTGTATACATTCGACTATACGTGCCAAGCCCGGGATTTACGGGAAATCGCGGGTTTTCGTTTGCCGGCGATTAAACTGCTTTTATTCAGCGTCTCATCAAAAATGAAAACATTCTTGAAAACTACAAGTCTCATGCGTTTTTGTGGTGAAATAATAATTTAAAAAATCGTTTGGGAAATGAGTTTACTCCCTGGGTACTTTCTTTGTATACTTTTGACTATACGGGCCGAGTCCAGGATTTACGGGAAATCGCAGGTTTTCGTTTGCCGGCGATTAAACTTCTTTTATTCGGCGTCTCATTAAAAATGAAAACATTTTTGAAAACTACAAGTCTCATGCGTTTTAGTGGTGAAAAAATAATTTAAAAAATCGTTCGGGAAATGAGTTTACTCCCTGGGTACTTTCCTTGTATACTTTTGACTATACGGGCCGAGTCCGGGATTTACGGGAAATCGCGGATTTTCGTTTGCCGGCGATTAAACTTCTTTTATTCAGCGTCCCATCAAATATGAAAATATTTTTGAAAACTACAAGTCTCATGCGTTTAGTGGTGAAAAAATAATATAAAAAATCGTTCGGGAAATGAGTTTACTCCCTGGGTATTTTTCTTTGTATACTTTTGACTATACGAGCCAAGCCCGGGATTTACGAGAAATCGCGGGTTTTCGTTTGCCGGCGATTAAACTTCCTTTTGTCAGCGTCTCATCAAAAATGAAAACATTTTTAAAAACTACAAGTCTTATGCGTTTTAGTGGTGAAAAAATAATTTAAAAAATCGTTCTGGAAATGAGTTTACTCCCTGGGTACTTTCTTTGTATACTTTTGACTATACGGGCCGAGTCTGGGATTTAGGGAAATCGCAGTTTTTCGTTTGCCGGCGATTAAACTGCCTTTCTTCAGCGTCTCATCAAAAATGAAAACATTTTTAAAAACTACAAGTCTTATGCGTTTTAGTGGTGAAAAAATAATTTAAAAAATCGTTCTGGAAATGTGTTTACTCACAGGGTACTTTCTTTGTATACATTCGACTATACGTGCCACGGGCGGGATTTACGGGAAATCGCGGGTTTTCGTTTGCCGGCGATTAAACCGCTTTTATTCAGCGTCTCATCAAAAATGAAAACATTCTTGAAAGCTACAAGTCTCATGCGTTTTAGTGGTGAAATAATAATTTAAAAAATCTTTTGGGAAATGACTTTACTCCCTGGGTACTTTCTTTGTATACTTTTGACTATACGGGCCGAGTCCAGGATTTACGGGAAATCGCAGGTTTTCGTTTGCCGGCGATTAAACTTCTTTTATTCAGCGTCTCATCAAAAATGAAAACATTTTTGAAAACTACAAGTCTTATGCGTTTTAGTGGTGAAAAAAAAATTTAAAAAATCGTTCGGGAAATGAGTTTACTCCATGGGTACTTTCTTTGTATACTTTTGACTATACGGGCAGAGCCCGGGATTTACGGGAAATCGCGGGTTTTCGTTTGCCGGCGATTAAACTTCTTTTATTCAGCGTCTCATCAAAAATGAAAACATTTTTGAAAACTACAAGTCTTATGCGTTTTAGTGGTGAAAAAATAATTTAAAAAATCGTTCTGGAAATGAGTTTACTCACAGGGTACTTTCTTTGTATACATTCGACTATACGTGCCAACCCCGGGATTTACGGGAAATCGCGGGTTTTCGTTTGCCGGCGATTAAACTGCTTTTATTCAGCGTCTCATCAAAAATGAAAACATTCTTGAAAACTACAAGTCTCATGCGTTTTTGTGGTGAAATAATAATTTAAAAAATCGTTTGGGAAATGAGTTTACTCCCTGGGTACTTTCTTTGTATACTTTTGACTATACGGGCCGAGTCCAGGATTTACGGGAAATCGCAGGTTTTCGTTTGCCGGCGATTAAACTTCTTTTATTCAGCGTCTCATCAAAAATGAAAACATTTTTGAAAACTACAAGTCTCATGCGTTTTAGTGGTGAAAAAATAATTTAAAAAATCGTTCGGGAAACGAGTTTACTCCCTGGGTACTTTCCTTGTATACTTTTGACTATACGGGCCGACTCCGGGATTTACGGGAAATCGCGGATTTTCGTTTGCCGGCGATTAAACTTCTTTTATTCAGCGTCCCATCAAATATGAAAATATTTTTGAAAACTACAAGTCTCATGCGTTTAGTGGTGAAAAAATAATATAAAAAATCGTTCGGGAAATGAGTTTACTCCCTGGGTACTTTCTTTGTATACTTTTGACTATACGGGCCAAGACCGGGATTTACGAGAAATCGCGGGTTTTCGTTTGCCGGCGATTAAACTTCCTTTATTCAGCGTCTCATCAAAAATGAAAACATTTTTAAAAACTACAAGTCTTATGCGTTTTAGTGGTGAAAAAATAATTTAAAAAATCGTTCTGGAAATGAGTTTACTCCCTGGGTACTTTCTTTGTATACTTTTGACTATACGGGCCGAGTCTGGGATTTAGGGAAATCGCAGTTTTTCGTTTGCCGGCGATTAAACTGCTTTTATTCAGCGTCTCACCAAAAATGAAAACATTTTTGAAAACTACAAGTCTCATGCGTTTTAGTGGTGAAAAAATAATTTAAAAAATTGTTCGGGAAATGAGTTTACTCCCTGGGTACTTTCTTTGTATACTTTTGACTATACGGGCCAAGCCGGGATTTACGGGAAATCGCGGGTTTTCGTTTGCCTGCGATTAAACTTCTTCTATTCAGCGTCTCATCAAAAATGAAAACATTTTTAAAAACTACAAGTCTTATGCGTTTTAGTGGTGAAAAAATAAATTAAAAAATCGTTCTGGAAATGTGTTTACTCACAGGGTACTTTCTTTGTATACATTCGACTATACGTGCCAAGCCCGGGATTTACGGCAAATCGCGGGTTTTCGTTTGCCGGCGATTAAACTGCTTTTATTCAGCGTCTCAACAAAAATGAAAACATTCTTGAAAACTACAAGTCTCATGCGTTTTTGTGGTGAAATAATAATTTAAAAAATCGTTTAGGAAATGAGTTTACTCCCTGGGTACTTTCTTTGTATACTTTTGACTATACGGGCCGAGTCCAGGATTTACGGGAAATCGCAGGTTTTCGTTTGCCGGCGATTAAACTTCTTTTATTCAGCGTCTCATCAAAAATGAAAACATTTTTGAAAACTACAAGTCTCATGCGTTTTAGTGGTTAAAAAATAAATTAAAAAATCGTTCTGGAAATGTGTTTACTCACAGGGTGCTTTCTTTGTATACATTCGACTATACGTGCCAAGCCCGGGATTTACGGGAAATCGCGGGTTCTCGTTTGCCGGCGATTAAACCGCTTTTATTCAGCGTCTCATCAAAAATGAAAACATTCTTGAAAGCTACAAGTCTCATGCGTTTTAGTGGTGAAAAATAATTTAAAAAATCTTTTGGGAAATGACTTTACTCCCTGGGTACTTTCTTTGTATACTTTTGACTATACGGGCCGAGTCCAGGATTTACGGGAAATCGCAGGTTTTCGTTTGCTGGCGATTAAACTTCTTTTATTCAGCGTCTCATCAAAAATGAAAACATTTTTAAAAACTACAAGTCTCATGCGTTTTAGTGGTGAAAAAGTATTTTAAAAAATCGTTCGGGAAATGAGTTTACTCCCTGGGTACTTTCTTTGTATACTTTGGACTATACGGGCCAAGCCCGGGATTTACGGGAAATCGCGGGTTTTCGTTTGCCGGCGATTAAACTTCTTTTATTCAGCGTCTCATCAAAAATGAAAACATTTTTGAAAACTACAAGTCTCATGCGTTTTTGTGGTGAAAAAATAATTTAAAAAATCGTTCGGGAAATGAGTTTACTCTCTGGGTACTTTCTTTGTATACTTTTGACTATACGGGCCAAGCCGGGATTTACGGGAAATCGCGGGTTTTCGTTTGCCGGCAATTAAACTTCTTTTATTCAGCGTCTCATCAAAAATGAAAACATTTTTAAAAAGTACAAGTCTTATGCGTTTTAGTGGTGAAAAAATAATTTAAAAAAACGTTCTGGAAATGAGTTTACTCACAGGGTACTTTCTTTGTATACATTCGACTATCTGGGCCAAGCCCGGGATTTACGGGAAATCGCGGGATTTCGTTTGCCGGCGATTAAACTGCTTTTATTCATCGTCTCATCAAAAATGAGAACATTTTTGAAAACTACAAGTCTCATGCGTTTTAGTGGTGAAAAAAAAATTAAAAAATCGTTCGGGAAATGAGTTTACTCCCTGGGTACTTTCTTTGTATACATTCGACTATACGGGCCAAGCCCCGGATTTACGGGAAAACGCGGGATTTCGTTTGCCGGCGATTAAACTGCTTTTATTCAGCGTCTCATCAAAAATGAAAACATTTTTGAAAACTACAAGTCTCATGCGTTTTAGTGGTGAAAAAATAATATAAAAAATCGTTCTGGAAATAAGTTTACTCCCTGGGTACTTTCTTTGTATACTTTTGACTATACGGGCCAAGCCGGGATTTACGGGAAATCGCGGGTTTTCGTTTGCCGGCGATTAAACTTCTTTTATTTAGCGTCTCATCAAAAATGAAAACATTTTTAAAAACTACAAGTCTTATGCGTTTTAGTGGTGAAAAAATAATTTAAAAAAACGTTCTGGAAATGAGTTTACTCACAGGGTACTTTCTTTGTATACATTCGACTATCCGGGCCAAGCCCGGGATTTACGGCAAATCGCGGGTTTTCGTTTGCCGGCGATTAAACTTCTTTTATTCAGCGTCTCATCAAAAATGAAAACATTTTTGAAAACTACGAGTCTCATGCGTTTTAGTGGTGAAAAAATAATTTAAAAAATCGTTCGGGAAATGAGTTTACTCCCTGGGTACTTTCTTTGTATACTTTTGACTATACGGGCCAAGCCGGGATTTACGGGAAATCGCGGGTTTTCGTTTGCCGGCGATTAAACTTCTTTTATTCAGCGTCTCATCAAAAATGAAAACATTTTTTAAAAGTACAAGTGTCATGCGTTTTAGTGGTGAAAAAATAATTTAAAAAATTGTTCGGGAAATGAGTTTACTCCCTGGGTACTTTCTTTGTTTACTTTTGACTATACAGGCCAAGCCGGGATTTACGGGAAATCGCGGGTTTTCGTTTGCAGGCGATTAAACTTCTTCTATTCAGCGTCTCATCAAAAATGAAAACATTTTTAAAAACTACAAGTCTTATGCGTTTTAGTGGTGAAAAGATAAATTAAAAAATCGTTCTGGAAATGTGTTTACTCACAGGGTGCTTTCCTTGTATACATTCGACTATACTTGCCAAGCCCGGGATTTACGGGAAATCGCGGGTTCTCGTTTGCCGGCGATTAAACCGCTTTTATTCAGCGTCTCATCAAAAATGAAAACATTTTTGAAAACTACAAGTCTCATGCGTTTTAGTGGTGAAAAAATAATTTAAAAAATCGTTCGGGAAATGAGTTTACTCCCTGGGTACTTTCTTTGTATACTTTTGACTATACGGGCCAAGCCGGGATTTACGGGAAATCGCGGGTTTTCGTTTGCCGGCGATTAAACTTCTTTTATTCAGCGTCTCATCAAGAATGAAAACATTTTTAGAAACTACAAGTCTTATGCGTTTGAGTGGTGAAAAAATAATTTAAAAAATCGTTCTGGAAATGAGTTTACTCCCTGGGTACTTTCTTTGTATACTTTTGACTATACGGGCCGAGTCTGGGATTTAGGGAAATCGCAGTTTTTCGTTTGCCGGCGATTAAACTGCTTTTATTCAGCGTCTCACCAAAAATGAAAACATTTTTGAAAACTACAAGTCTCATGCGTTTTAGTGGTGAAAAAATAATTTAAAAAATTGTTCGGGAAATGAGTTTACTCCCTGGGTACTTTCTTTGTATACTTTTGACTATACTGGCCAAGCCGGGATTTACGGGAAATCGCGGGTTTTCGTTTGCAGGCGATTAAACTTCTTCTATTCAGCGTCTCATCAAAAATGAAAACATTTTTAAAAACTACAAGTCTTATGCGTTTTAGTGGTGAAAAAATAAATTAAAAAATCGTTCTGGAAATGTGTTTACTCACAGGGTACTTTCTTTGTATACATTCGACTATACGTGCCAAGCCCGGGATTTACGGGAAATCGCGGGTTTTCGTTTGCCGGCGATTAAACTTCTTTTATTCAGCGTCTCATCAAGAATGAAAACATTTTTAAAAACTACAAGTCTTATGCGTTTGAGTGGTGAAAAAATAATTTAAAAAATCGTTCTGGAAATGAGTTTACTCCCTGGGTACTTTCTTTGTATACTTTTGACTATACGGGCCGAGTCTGGGATTTAGGGAAATCGCAGTTTTTCGTTTGCCGGCGATTAAACTGCTTTTATTCAGCGTCTCACCAAAAATGAAAATATTTTTGAAAACTACAAGTCTCATGCGTTTTAGTGGTGAAAAAATAATTTAAAAAATTGTTCGGGAAATGAGTTTACTCCCTGGGTACTTTCTTTGTATACTTTTGACTATACGGGCCAAGCCGGGATTTACGGGAAATCGCGGGTTTTCGTTTGCAGGCGATTAAACTTCTTCTATTCAGCGTCTCATCAAAAATGAAAATATTTTTGAAAACTACAAGTCTCATGCGTTTAATGGTGAAAAAATAATATAAAAAATCGTTCGGGAAATGAGTTTACTCCCTGGGTACTTTCTTTGTATACTTTTGACTATACGGGCCAAGCCCGGGATTTACGAGAAATCGCGGGTTTTCGTTTGCCGGCGATTAAACTTCCTTTTGTCAGCGTCTCATCAAAAATGAAAACATTTTTAAAAACTACAAGTCTTATGCGTTTTAGTGGTGAAAAAATAATTTAAAAAATCGTTCTGGAAATGAGTTTACTCCCTGGGTACTTTCTTTGTATACTTTTGACTATACGGGCCGAGTCTGGGATTTAGGGAAATCGCAGTTTTTCGTTTGCCGGCGATTAAACTGCCTTTATTCAGCGTCTCATCAAAAATGAAAACATTTTTAAAAACTACAAGTCTTATGCGTTTTAGTGGTGAAAAAATAATTTAAAAAATCGTTCTGGAAATGTGTTTACTCACAGGGTACTTTCTTTGTATACATTCGACTATACGTGCCACGGGCGGGATTTACGGGAAATCGCGGGTTTTCGTTTGCCGGCGATTAAACCGCTTTTATTCAGCGTCTCATCAAAAATGAAAACATTCTTGAAAGCTACAAGTCTCATGCGTTTTAGTGGTGAAATAATAATTTAAAAAATCTTTTGGGAAATGACTTTACTCCCTGGGTACTTTCTTTGTATACTTTTGACTATACGGGCCGAGTCCAGGATTTACGGGAAATCGCAGGTTTTCGTTTGCCGGCGATTAAACTTGTTTTGCTCAGCGTCTCATCAAAAATGAAAACATTTTTGAAAACTACAAGTCTCATGCGTTTTAGTGGTGAAAAAAAAATTTAAAAAATCGTTCGGGAAATGAGTTTACTCCATGGGTACTTTCTTTGTATACTTTTGACTATACGGGCCGAGCCCGGGATTTACGGGAAATCGCGGGTTTTCGTTTGCCGGCGATTAAACTTCTTTTATTCAGCGTCTCATCAAAAATGAAAACATTTTTGAAAACTACAAGTCTTATGCGTTTTAGTGGTGAAAAAATAATTTAAAAAATCGTTCTGGAAATGAGTTTACTCACAGGGTACTTTCTTTGTATACATTCGACTATACGTGCCAAGCCCGGGATTTACGGGAAATCGCGGGTTTTCGTTTGCCGGCGATTAAACTGCTTTTATTCAGCGTCTCATCAAAAATGAAAACATTCTTGAAAACTACAAGTCTCATGCGTTTTTGTGGTGAAATAATAATTTAAAAAATCGTTTGGGAAATGAGTTTACTCCCTGGGTACTTTCTTTGTATACTTTTGACTATACGGGCCGAGTCCAGGATTTACGGGAAATCGCAGGTTTTCGTTTGCCGGCGATTAAACTTCTTTTATTCAGCGTCTCATCAAAAATAAAAACATTTTTGAAAACTACAAGTCTCATGCGTTTTAGTGGTGAAAAAATAATTTAAAAAATCGTTCGGGAAATGAGTTTACTCCCTGGGTACTTTCCTTGTATACTTTTGACTATACGGGCCGAGTCCGGGATTTACGGGAAATCGCGGATTTTCGTTTGCCGGCGATTAAACTTCTTTTATTCAGCGTCCCATCAAATATGAAAATATTTTTGAAAACTACAAGTCTCATGCGTTTAGTGGTGAAAAAATAATATAAAAAATCGTTCGGGAAATGAGTTTACTCCCTGGGTACTTTCTTTGTATACTTTTGACTATACGGGCCAAGACCGGGATTTACGAGAAATCGCGGGTTTTCGTTTGCCGGCGATTAAACTTCCTTTATTCAGCGTCTCATCAAAAATGAAAACATTTTTAAAAACTACAAGTCTTATGCGTTTTAGTGGTGAAAAAATAATTTAAAAAATCGTTCTGGAAATGAGTTTACTCCCTGGGTACTTTCTTTGTATACTTTTGACTATACGGGCCGAGTCTGGGATTTAGGGAAATCGCAGTTTTTCGTTTGCCGGCGATTAAACTGCTTTTATTCAGCGTCTCACCAAAAATGAAAACATTTTTGAAAACTACAAGTCTCATGCGTTTTAGTGGTGAAAAAATAATTTAAAAAATTGTTTGGGAAATGAGTTTACTCCCTGGGTACTTTCTTTGTATACTTTTGACTATACGGGCCAAGCCGGGATTTACGGGAAATCGCGGGTTTTCGTTTGCCTGCGATTAAACTTCTTCTATTCAGCGTCTCATCAAAAATGAAAACATTTTTAAAAACTACAAGTCTTATGCGTTTTAGTGGTGAAAAAATAAATTAAAAAATCGTTCTGGAAATGTGTTTACTCACAGGGTACTTTCTTTGTATACATTCGACTATACGTGCCAAGCCCGGGATTTACGGCAAATCGCGGGTTTTCGTTTGCCGGAGATTAAACTGCTTTTATTCAGCGTCTCATCAAAAATGAAAACATTCTTGAAAACTACAAGTCTCATGCGTTTTTGTGGTGAAATAATAATTTAAAAAATCGTTTAGGAAATGAGTTTACTCCCTGGGTACTTTCTTTGTACACTTTTGACTATACGGGCCGAGTCCAGGATTTACGGGAAATCGCAGGTTTTCGTTTGCCGGCGATTAAACTTCTTTTATTCAGCGTCTTATCAAAAATGAAAACATTTTTGAAAACTACAAGTCTCATGCGTTTTAGTGGTGAAAAAATAATTTAAAAAATCGTTCGGGAAATGAGTTTACTCCCTGGGTACTTTCCTTGTATACTTTTGACTATACGGGCCGAGTCCGGGATTTACGGGAAATCGCGGATTTTCGTTTGCCGGGGATTAAACTTCTTTTATTCAGCGTCCCATCAAATATGAAAATATTTTTGAAAACTACAAGTCTCATGCGTTTAGTGGTGAAAAAATAATATAAAAAACTGTTCGGGAAGTGAGTTTACTCCCTGGGTACTTTCTTTGTATACTTTTGACTATACGGGCCAAGCCCGGGATTTACGGGAAGTCGCGGGTTTTCGTTTGCCGGCGATTAAAATTCTTTTATTCAGCGTCTCATCAAAAATGAAAACATTTTTAAAAACTACAAGTCTTATGCGTTTTAGTGGTGAAAAAATAATTTAAAAAATCGTTCTGGAAATGAGTTTACTCCCTGGGTACTTTCTTTGTATACTTTTGACTATACGGGCCGAGTCTGGGATTTAGGGAAATCGCAGTTTTTCGTTTGCCGGCGATTAAACTGCTTTTACTCAGCGTCTCATCAAAAATGAAAACATTTTTGAAAACTACAAGTGTCATGCGTTTTAGTGGTGAAAAAATAATTTAAAAAATTGTTCGGGAAATGAGTTTACTCCCTGGGTACTTTCTTTGTATACTTTTGACTATACGGGCCAAGCCGGGATTTACGGGAAATCGCGGGTTTTCGTTTGCAGGCGATTAAACTTCTTCTATTCAGCGTCTCATCAAAAATGAAAACATTTTTAAAAATTACAAGTCTTATGCGTTTTAGTGGTGAAAAAATAAATTAAAAAATCGTTCTGGAAATGTGTTTACTCACAGGGTGCTTTCTTTGTATACATTCGACTATACGTGCCAAGCCCGGGATTTACGGGAAATCGCGGGTTCTCGTTTGCCGGCGATTAAACCGCTTTTATTCAGCGTCTCATCAAAAATGAAAACATTCTTGAAAGCTACAAGTCTCATGCGTTTTAGTGGTGAAATAATAATTTAAAAAATCTTTTGGGAAATGACTTTACTCCCTGGGTACTTTCTTTGTATACTTTTGACTATACGGGCCGAGTCCAGGATTTACGGGAAATCGCAGGTTTTCGTTTGCTGGCGATTAAACTTCTTTTATTCAGCGTCTCATCAAAAATGAAAACATTTTTAAAAACTACAAGTCTCATGCGTTTTAGTGGTGAAAAAGTATTTTAAAAAATCGTTCGGGAAATGAGTTTACTCCCTGGGTACTTTCTTTGTATACTTTTGACTATACGGGCCAAGCCCGGGATTTACGGGAAATCGCGGGTTTTCGTTTGCCGGCGATTAAACTGCTTTTATTCAGCGTCTCATCAAAAATGAAAACATTTTTGAAAACTACAAGTCTCATGCGTTTTTGTGGTGAAAAAATAATTTAAAAAATCGTTCGGGAAATGAGTTTACTCTCTGGGTACTTTCTTTGTATACTTTTGACTATACGGGCCAAGCCGGGATTTACGGGAAATCGCGGGTTTTCGTTTGCCGGCAATTAAACTTCTTTTATTCAGCGTCTCATCAAAAATGAAAACATTTTTAAAAAGTACAAGTCTTATGCGTTTTAGTGGTGAAAAAATAATTTAAAAAAACGTTCTGGAAATGAGTTTACTCACAGGGTACTTTCTTTGTATACATTCGACTATCTGGGCCAAGCCCGGGATTTACGGGAAATCGCGGGATTTCGTTCGCCGGCGATTAAACTGCTTTTATTCAGCGTCTCATCAAAAATGAAAACATTTTTGAAAACTACAAGTCTCATGCGTTTTAGTGGTGAAAAAAGAATTAAAAACTCGTTCGGGAAATGAGTTTACTCCCTGGGTACTTTCTTTGTATACATTCGACTATACGGGCCAAGCCCCGGATTTACGGGAAAACGCGGGATTTCGTTTGCCGGCGATTAAACTGCTTTTATTCAGCGTCTCATCAAAAATGAAAACATTTTTGAAAACTACAAGTCTCATGCGTTTTAGTGGTGAAAAAATAATATAAAAAATCGTTCTGGAAATAAGTTTACTCCCTGGGTACTTTCTTTGTATACTTTTGACTATACGGGCCAAGCCCGGGATTTACGGGAAATCGCGGGTTTTCGTTTGCCGGCGATTAAACTTCTTTTATTTAGCGTCTCATCAAAAATGAAAACATTTTTAAAAACTACAAGTCTTATGCGTTTTAGTGGTGAAAAAATAATTTAAAAAAACGTTCTGGAAATGAGTTTACTCACAGGGTACTTTCTTTGTATACATTCGACTATCTGGGCCAAGCCCGGGATTTACGGGAAATCGCGGGATTTCGTTCGCCGGCGATTAAACTGCTTTTATTCAGCGTCTCATCAAAAATGAAAACATTTTTGAAAACTACAAGTCTCATGCGTTTTAGTGGTGAAAAAAAAATTAAAAAATCGTTCGGGAAATGAGTTTACTCCCTGGGTACTTTCTTTGTATACATTCGACTATACGGGCCAAGCCCCGGATTTACGGGAAAACGCGGGATTTCGTTTGCCGGCGATTAAACTGCTTTTATTCAGCGTCTCATCAAAAATGAAAACATTTTTGAAAACTACAAGTCTCATGCGTTTTAGTGGTGAAAAAATAATATAAAAAATCGTTCTGGAAATAAGTTTACTCCCTGGGTACTTTCTTTGTATACTTTTGACTATACGGGCCAAGCCCGGGATTTACGGGAAATCGCGGGTTTTCGTTTGCCGGCGATTAAACTTCTTTTATTTAGCGTCTCATCAAAAATGAAAACATTTTTAAAAACTACAAGTCTTATGCGTTTTAGTGGTGAAAAAATAATTTAAAAAAACGTTCTGGAAATGAGTTTACTCCATGGGTACTTTCTTTGTATACTTTTGACTATACGGGCCGAGCCCGGGATTTACGGGAAATCGCGGGTTTTCGTTTGCCGGCGATTAAACTTCTTTTATTCAGCGTCTCATCAAAAATGAAAACATTTTTGAAAACTACAAGTCTCATGCGTTTTAGTGGTGAAATAATAATTTAAAAAATCTTTTGGGAAATGACTTTACTCCCTGGGTACTTTCTTTGTATACTTTTGACTATACGGGCCGAGTCCAGGATTTACGGGAAATCGCAGGTTTTCGTTTGCTGGCGATTAAACTTCTTTTATTCAGCGTCTCATCAAAAATGAAAACATTTTTAAAAACTACAAGTCTCATGCGTTTTAGTGGTGAAAAAGTATTTTAAAAAATCGTTCGGGAAATGAGTTTACTCCCTGGGTACTTTCTTTGTATACTTTTGACTATACGGGCCAAGCCCGGGATTTACGGGAAATCGCGGGTTTTCGTTTGCCGGCGATTAAACTGCTTTTATTCAGTGTCGCATCAAAAATGAAAACATTTTTGAAAACTACAAGTCTCATGCGTTTTTGTGGTGAAAAAATAATTTAAAAAATCGTTCGGGAAATGAGTTTACTCTCTGGGTACTTTCTTTGTATACTTTTGACTATACGGGCCAAGCCGGGATTTACGGGAAATCGCGGGTTTTCGTTTGCCGGCAATTAAACTTCTTTTATTCAGCGTCTCATCAAAAATGAAAACATTTTTAAAAAGTACAAGTCTTATGCGTTTTAGTGGTGAAAAAATAATATAAAAAATCGTTCTGGAAATAAGTTTACTCCCTGGGTACTTTCTTTGTATACTTTTGACTATACGGGCCAAGCCCGGGATTTACGGGAAATCGCGGGTTTTCGTTTGCCGGCGATTAAACTTCTTTTATTTAGCGTCTCATCAAAAATGAAAACATTTTTAAAAACTACAAGTCTTATGCGTTTTAGTGGTGAAAAAATAATTTAAAAAAACGTTCTGGAAATGAGTTTACTCCATGGGTACTTTCTTTGTATACTTTTGACTATACGGGCCGAGCCCCGGATTTACGGGAAAACGCGGGATTTCGTTTGCCGGCGATTAAACTGCTTTTATTCAGCGTCTCATCAAAAATGAAAACATTTTTGAAAACTACAAGTCTCATGCGTTTTAGTGGTGAAAAAATAATATAAAAAATCGTTCTGGAAATAAGTTTACTCCCTGGGTACTTTCTTTGTATACTTTTGACTATACGGGCCAAGCCCGGGATTTACGGGAAATCGCGGGTTTTCGTTTGCCGGCGATTAAACTTCTTTTATTTAGCGTCTCATCAAAAATGAAAACATTTTTAAAAACTACAAGTCTTATGCGTTTTAGTGGTGAAAAAATAATTTAAAAAAACGTTCTGGAAATGAGTTTACTCCATGGGTACTTTCTTTGTATACTTTTGACTATACGGGCCGAGCCCGGGATTTACGGGAAATCGCGGGTTTTCGTTTGCCGGCGATTAAACTTCTTTTATTCAGCGTCTCATCAAAAATGAAAACATTTTTGAAAACTACAAGTCTTATGCGTTTTAGTGGTGAAAAAATAATTTAAAAAATCGTTCTGGAAACGAGTTTACTCACAGGGTACTTTCTTTGTATACATTCGACTATACGTGCCAAGCCCGGGATTTACGGGAAATCGCGGGTTTTCGTTTGCCGGCGATTAAACTGCTTTTATTCAGCGTCTCATCAAAAATGAAAACATTCTTGAAAACTACAAGTCTCATGCGTTTTTGTGGTGAAATAATAATTTAAAAAATCGTTTAGGAAATGAGTTTACTCCCTGGGTACTTTCTTTGTATACTTTTGACTATACGGGCCGAGTCCAGGATTTACGGGAAATCGCAGGTTTTCGTTTGCCGGCGATTAAACTTCTTTTATTCAGCGTCTCATCAAAAATGAAAACATTTTTGAAAACTACAAGTCTCATGCGTTTTAGTGGTGAAAAAATAATTTAAAAAATCGTTCGGGAAATGAGTTTACTCCCTGGGTACTTTCCTTGTATACTTTTGACTATACGGGCCGAGTCCGGGATTTACGGGAAATCGCGGATTTTCGTTTGCCGGCGATTAAACTTCTTTTATTCAGCGTCCCATCAAATATGAAAATATTTTTGAAAACTACAAGTCTCATGCGTTTAGTGGTGAAAAAATAATATAAAAAATCGTTCGGGAAATGAGTTTACTCCCTGGGTACTTTCTTTGTATACTTTTGACTATACGGGCCAAGACCGGGATTTACGAGAAATCGCGGGTTTTCGTTTGCCGGCGATTAAACTTCCTTTATTCAGCGTCTCATCAAAAATGAAAACATTTTTAAAAACTACAAGTCTTATGCGTTTTAGTGGTGAAAAAATAATTTAAAAAATCGTTCTGGAAATGAGTTTACTCCCTGGGTACTTTCTTTGTATACTTTTGACTATACGGGCCGAGTCTGGGATTTAGGGAAATCGCAGTTTTTCGTTTGCCGGCGATTAAACTGCTTTTATTCAGCGTCTCACCAAAAATGAAAACATTTTTGAAAACTACAAGTCTCATGCGTTTTAGTGGTGAAAAAATAATTTAAAAAATTGTTCGGGAAATGAGTTTACTCCCTGGGTACTTTCTTTGTATACTTTTGACTATACGGGCCAAGCCGGGATTTACGGGAAATCGCGGGTTTTCGTTTGCCTGCGATTAAACTTCTTCTATTCAGCGTCTCATCAAAAATGAAAACATTTTTAAAAACTACAAGTCTTATGCGTTTTAGTGGTGAAAAAATAAATTAAAAAATCGTTCTGGAAATGTGTTTACTCACAGGGTACTTTCTTTGTATACATTCGACTATACGTGCCAAGCCCGGGATTTACGGCAAATCGCGGGTTTTCGTTTGCCGGCGATTAAACTGCTTTTATTCAGCGTCTCATCAAAAATGAAAACATTCTTGAAAACTACAAGTCTCATGCGTTTTTGTGGTGAAATAATAATTTAAAAAATCGTTTAGGAAATGAGTTTACTCCCTGGGTACTTTCTTTGTATACTTTTGACTATACGGGCCGAGTCCAGGATTTACGGGAAATCGCAGGTTTTCGTTTGCCGGCGATTAAACTTCTTTTATTCAGCGTCTCATCAAAAATGAAAACATTTTTGAAAACTACAAGTCTCATGCGTTTTAGTGGTGAAAAAATAATTTAAAAAATCGTTCGGGAAATGAGTTTACTCCCTGGGTACTTTCCTTGTATACTTTTGACTATACGGGCCGAGTCCGGGATTTACGGGAAATCGCGGATTTTCGTTTGCCGGCGATTAAACTTCTTTTATTCAGCGTCCCATCAAATATGAAAATATTTTTGAAAACTACAAGTCTCATGCGTTTAGTGGTGAAAAAATAATATAAAAAACTGTTCGGGAAATGAGTTTACTCCCTGGGTACTTTCTTTGTATACTTTTGACTATACGGGCCAAGCCCGGGATTTACGGGAAATCGCGGGTTTTCGTTTGCCGGCGATTAAAATTCTTTTATTCAGCGTCTCATCAAAAATGAAAACATTTTTAAAAACTACAAGTCTTATGCGTTTTAGTGGTGAAAAAATAATTTAAAAAATCGTTCTGGAAATGAGTTTACTCCCTGGGTACTTTCTTTGTATACTTTTGACTATACGAGCCGAGTCTGGGATTTAGGGAAATCGCAGTTTTTCGTTTGCCGGCGATTAAACTGCTTTTACTCAGCGTCTCATCAAAAATGAAAACATTTTTGAAAACTACAAGTGTCATGCGTTTTAGTGGTGAAAAAATAATTTAAAAAATTGTTCGGGAAATGAGTTTACTCCCTGGGTACTTTCTTTGTATACTTTTGACTATACGGGCCAAGCCGGGATTTACGGGAAATCGCGGGTTTTCGTTTGCAGGCGATTAAACTTCTTCTATTCAGCGTCTCATCAAAAATGAAAACACTTTTTTAAAAACTACAAGTCTTATGCGTTTTAGTGGTGAAAAAATAAATTAAAAAATCGTTCTGGAAATGTGTTTACTCACAGGGTGCTTTCTTTGTATACATTCGACTATACGTGCCAAGCCCGGGATTTACGGGAAATCGCGGGTTCTCGTTTGCCGGCGATTAAACCGCTTTTATTCAGCGTCTCATCAAAAATGAAAACATTCTTGAAAGCTACAAGTCTCATGCGTTTTAGTGGTGAAATAATAATTTAAAAAATCTTTTGGGAAATGACTTTACTCCCTGGGTACTTTCTTTGTATACTTTTGACTATACGGGCCGAGTCCAGGATTTACGGGAAATCGCAGGTTTTCGTTTGCTGGCGATTAAACTTCTTTTATTCAGCGTCTCATCAAAAATGAAAACATTTTTAAAAACTACAAGTCTCATGCGTTTTAGTGGTGAAAAAGTATTTTAAAAAATCGTTCGGGAAATGAGTTTACTCCCTGGGTACTTTCTTTGTATACTTTTGACTATACGGGCCAAGCCCGGGATTTACGGGAAATCGCGGGTTTTCGTTTGCCGGCGATTAAACTTCTTTTATTCAGCGTCTCATCAAAAATGAAAACATTTTTGAAAACTACAAGTCTCATGCGTTTTTGTGGTGAAAAAATAATTTAAAAAATCGTTCGGGAAATGAGTTTACTCTCTGGGTACTTTCTTTGTATACTTTTGACTATACGGGCCAAGCCGGGATTTACGGGAAATCGCGGGTTTTCGTTTGCCGGCAATTAAACTTCTTTTATTCAGCGTCTCATCAAAAATGAAAACATTTTTAAAAAGTACAAGTCTTATGCGTTTTAGTGGTGAAAAAATAATTTAAAAAAACGTTCTGGAAATGAGTTTACTCACAGGGTACTTTCTTTGTATACATTCGACTATCTGGGCCAAGCCCGGGATTTACGGGAAATCGCGGGATTTCGTTTGCCGGCGATTAAACTGCTTTTATTCAGCGTCTCATCAAAAATGAAAACATTTTTGAAAACTACAAGTCTCATGCGTTTTAGTGGTGAAAAAAAAATTAAAAAATCGTTCGGGAAATGAGTTTACTCCCTGGATACTTTCTTTGTATACATTCGACTATACGGGCCAAGCCCCGGATTTACGGGAAAACGCGGGATTTCGTTTGCCGGCGATTAAACTGCTTTTATTCAGCGTCTCATCAAAAATGAAAACATTTTTAATAACTACAAGTCTCATGCGTTTTAGTGGTGAAAAAATAATATAAAAAATCGTTCTGGAAATAAGTTTACTCCCTGGGTACTTTCTTTGTATACTTTTGACTATACGGGCCAAGCCGGGATTTACGGGAAATCGCGGGTTTTCGTTTGCCGGCGATTAAACTTCTTTTATTTAGCGTCTCATCAAAAATGAAAACATTTTTAAAAACTACAAGTCTTATGCGTTTTAGTGGTGAAAAAATAATTTAAAAAAACGTTCTGGAAATGAGTTTACTCACAGGGTACTTTCTTTGTATACATTCGACTATCCGGGCCAAGCCCGGGATTTACGGCAAATCGCGGGTTTTCGTTTGCCGGCGATTAAACTTCTTTTATTCAGCGTCTCATCAAAAATGAAAACATTTTTGAAAACTACAAGTCTCATGCGTTTTAGTGGTGAAAAAATAATTTAAAAAATCGTTCGGGAAATGAGTTTACTCCCTGGGTACTTTCTTTGTATACTTTTGACTATACGGGCCAAGCCGGGATTTACGGGAAATCGCGGGTTTTCGTTTGCCGGCGATTAAACTTCTTTTATTCAGCGTCTCATCAAAAATGAAAACATTTTTAAAAAGTACAAGTGTCATGCGTTTTAGTGGTGAAAAGATAAATTAAAAAATCGTTCTGGAAATGTGTTTACTCACAGGGTGCTTTCCTTGTATACATTCGACTATACGTGCCAAGCCCGGGATTTACGGGAAATCGCGGGTTCTCGTTTGCCGGCGATTAAACCGCTTTTATTCAGCGTCTCATCAAAAATGAAAACATTCTTGAAAGCTACAAGTCTCATGCGTTTTAGTGGTGAAATAATAATTTAAAAAATCTTTTGGGAAATGACTTTACTCCCTGGGTACTTTCTTTGTATACTTTTGACTATACGGGCCAAGCCGGGATTTACGGGAAATCGCGGGTTTTCGTTTGCCGGCGATTAAACTTCTTTTATTCAGCGTCTCATCAAGAATGAAAACATTTTTAGAAACTACAAGTCTTATGCGTTTAAGTGGTGAAAAAATAATTTAAAAAATCGTTCTGGAAATGAGTTTACTCCCTGGGTACTTTCTTTGTATACTTTTGACTATACGGGCCGAGTCTGGGATTTAGGGAAATCGCAGTTTTTCGTTTGCCGGCGATTAAACTGCTTTTATTCAGCGTCTCACCAAAAATGAAAACATTTTTGAAAACTACAAGTCTCATGCGTTTTAGTGGTGAAAAAATAATTTAAAAAATTGTTCGGGAAATGAGTTTACTCCCTGGGTACTTTCTTGGGATACTTTTGACTATACGGGCCAAGCCGGGATTTACGGGAAATCGCGGGTTTTCGTTTGCAGGCGATTAAACTTCTTCTATTCAGCGTCTCATCAAAAATGAAAACATTTTTAAAAACTACAAGTCTTATGCGTTTAAGTGGTGAAAAAATAATTTAAAAAATCGTTCTGGAAATGAGTTTACTCCCTGGGTACTTTCTTTGTATACTTTTGACTATACGGGCCGAGTCTGGGATTTAGGGAAATCGCAGTTTTTCGTTTGCCGGCGATTAAACTGCTTTTATTCAGCGTCTCACCAAAAATGAAAACATTTTTGAAAACTACAAGTCTCATGCGTTTTAGTGGTGAAAAAATAATTTAAAAAATTGTTCGGGAAATGAGTTTACTCCCTGGGTACTTTCTTGGGATACTTTTGACTATACGGGCCAAGCCGGGATTTACGGGAAATCGCGGGTTTTCGTTTGCAGGCGATTAAACTTCTTCTATTCAGCGTCTCATCAAAAATGAAAACATTTTTAAAAACTACAAGTCTTATGCGTTTTAGTGGTGAAAAAATAAATTAAAAAATCGTTCTGGAAATGTGTTTACTCACAGGGTACTTTCTTTGTATACATTCGACTATACGTGCCAAGCCCGGGATTTACGGGAAATCGCGGGTTTTCGTTTGCCGGCGATTAAACTTCTTTTATTCAGCGTCTCATCAAGAATGAAAACATTTTTAGAAACTACAAGTCTTATGCGTTTAAGTGGTGAAAAAATAATTTAAAAAATCGTTCTGGAAATGAGTTTACTCCCTGGGTACTTTCTTTGTATACTTTTGACTATACGGGCCGAGTCTGGGATTTAGGGAAATCGCAGTTTTTCGTTTGCCGGCGATTAAACTGCTTTTATTCAGCGTCTCACCAAAAATGAAAACATTTTTGAAAACTACAAGTCTCATGCGTTTTAGTGGTGAAAAAATAATTTAAAAAATTGTTCGGGAAATGAGTTTACTCCCTGGGTACTTTCTTGGGATACTTTTGACTATACGGGCCAAGCCGGGATTTACGGGAAATCGCGGGTTTTCGTTTGCAGGCGATTAAACTTCTTCTATTCAGCGTCTCATCAAAAATGAAAACATTTTTAAAAACTACAAGTCTTATGCGTTTTAGTGGTGAAAAAATAAATTAAAAAATCGTTCTGGAAATGTGTTTACTCACAGGGTACTTTCTTTGTATACATTCGACTATACGTGCCAAGCCCGGGATTTACGGGAAATCGCGGGTTTTCGTTTGCCGGCGATTAAACTTCTTTTATTCAGCGTCTCATCAAGAATGAAAACATTTTTAAAAACTACAAGTCTTATGCGTTTGAGTAGTGAAAAAATAATTTAAAAAATCGTTCTGGAAATGAGTTTACTCCCTGGGTACTTTCTTTGTATACTTTTGACTATACGGGCCGAGTCTGGGATTTAGGGAAATCGCAGTTTTTCGTTTGCCGGCGATTAAACTGCTTTTATTCAGCGTCTCACCAAAAATGAAAACATTTTTGAAAACTACAAGTCTCATGCGTTTTAGTGGTGAAAAAATAATTTAAAAAATTGTTCGGGAAATGAGTTTACTCCCTGGGTACTTTCTTTGTATACTTTTGACTATACGGGCCAAGCCGGGATTTACGGGAAATCGCGGGTTTTCGTTTGCAGGCGATTAAACTTCTTCTATTCAGCGTCTCATCAAAAATTAAAACATTTTTGAAAACTACAAGTCTCATGCGTTTTAGTGGTGAAAAAATAATTTAAAAAATCGTTCGGGAAATGAGTTTACTCCCTGGGTACTTTCTTTGTATACTTTTGACTATACGGGCCAAGCCGGGATTTACGGGAAATCGCGGGTTTTCGTTTGCCGGCGATTAAACTTCTTTTATTCAGCGTCTCATCAAGAATGAAAACATTTTTAAAAACTACAAGTCTTATGCGTTTGAGTGGTGAAAAAATAATTTAAAAAATCGTTCTGGAAATGAGTTTACTCCCTGGGTACTTTCTTTGTATACTTTTGACTATACGGGCCGAGTCTGGGATTTAGGGAAATCGCAGTTTTTCGTTTGCCGGCGATTAAACTGCTTTTATTCAGCGTCTCACCAAAAATGAAAACATTTTTGAAAACTACAAGTCTCATGCGTTTTAGTGGTGAAAAAATAATTTAAAAATTGTTCGGGAAATGAGTTTACTCCCTGGGTACTTTCTTTGTATACTTTTGACTATACGGGCCAAGCCGGGATTTACGGGAAATCGCGGGTTTTCGTTTGCAGGCGATTAAACTTCTTCTATTCAGCGTCTCATCAAAAATGAAAACATTTTTAAAAACTACAAGTCTTATGCGTTTTAGTGGTGAAAAAATAAATTAAAAAATCGTTCTGGAAATGTGTTTACTCACAGGGTACTTTCTTTGTATACATTCGACTATACGTGCCAAGCCCGGGATTTACGGGAAATCGCGGGTTTTCGTTTGCCGGCGATTAAACTGCTTTTATTCAGCGTCTCATCAAAAATGAAAACATTCTTGAAAACTACAAGTCTCATGCGTTTTTGTGGTGAAATAATAATTTAAAAAATCGTTTAGGAAATGAGTTTACTCCCTGGGTACTTTCTTTGTATACTTTTGACTATACGGGCCGAGTCCAGGATTTACGGGAAATCGCAGGTTTTCGTTTGCCGGCGATTAAACTTCTTTTATTCAGCGTCTCATCAAAAATGAAAACATTTTTGAAAACTACAAGTCTAATGCGTTTTAGTGGTGAAAAAATAATTTAAAAAATCGTTCGGGAAATGAGTTTACTCCCTGGGTACTTTCCTTGTATACTTTTGACTATACGGGCCGAGTCCGGGATTTACGGGAAATCGCGGATTTTCGTTTGCCGGCGATTAAACTTCTTTTATTCAGCGTCCCATCAAATATGAAAATATTTTTGAAAACTACAAGTCTCATGCGTTTAGTGGTGAAAAAATAATATAAAAAACTGTTCGGGAAATGAGTTTACTCCCTGGGTACTTTCTTTGTATACTTTTGACTATACGGGCCAAGCCCGGGATTTACGAGAAATCGCGGGTTTTCGTTTGCCGGCGATTGAACTTCCTTTATTCAGCGTCTCATCAAAAATGAAAACATTTTTAAAAACTACAAGCCTTATGCGTTTTAGTGGTGAAAAAATAATTTAAAAAATCGTTCTAGAAATGAGTTTACTCCCTGGGTACTTTCTTTGTATACTTTTGACTATACGGGCCAAGCCGGGATTTTCGGGAAATCGCGGGTTTTCGTTTGCAGGCGATTAAACTTCTTCTATTCAGCGTCTCATCAAAAATGAAAACATTTTTAAAAACTACAAGTCTTATGCGTTTTAGTGGTGAAAAAATAAATTAAAAAATCGTTCTGGAAATGTATTTACTCACAGGGTACTTTCTTTGTATACATTCGACCATACGTGCCAAGCCCGGGATTTACGGGAAATCGCGGGTTTTCGTTTGCCGGCGATTAAACTGCTTTTATTCAGCGTCTCATCAAAAATGAAAACATTCTTGAAAACTACAAGTCTCATGCGTTTTTGTGGTGAAATAATAATTTAAAAAATCGTTTAGGAAATGAGTTTACTCCCTGGGTACTTTCTTTGTATACATTCGACCATACGTGCCAAGCCCGGGATTTACGGGAAATCGCGGGTTTTCGTTTGCCGGCGATTAAACTGCTTTTATTCAGCGTCTCATCAAAAATGAAAACATTCTTGAAAACTACAAGTCTCATGCGTTTTTGTGGTGAAATAATAATTTAAAAAATCGTTTAGGAAATGAGTTTACTCCCTGGGTACTTTCTTTGTATACTTTTGACTATACGGGCCGAGTCCAGGATTTACGGGAAATCGCAGGTTTTCGTTTGCCGGCGATTAAACTTCTTTTATTCAGCGTCTCATCAAAAATGAAAACATTTTTGAAAACTACAAGTCTAATGCGTTTTAGTGGTGAAAAAATAATTTAAAAAATCGTTCGGGAAATGAGTTTCCTCCCTGGGTACTTTCCTTGTATACTTTTGACTATACGGGCCGAGTCCGGGATTTACGGGAAATCGCGGATTTTCGTTTCCGGCGATTAAACTTCTTTTATTCAGCGTCCCATCAAATATGAAAATATTTTTGAAAACTACAAGTCTCATGCGTTTAGTGGTGAAAAAATAATATAAAAAACTGTTCGGGAAATGAGTTTACTCCCTGGGTACTTTCTTTGTATACTTTTGACTATACGGGCCAAGCCCGGGATTTACGAGAAATCGCGGGTTTTCGTTTGCCGGCGATTGAACTTCCTTTATTCAGCGTCTCATCAAAAATGAAAACATTTTTAAAAACTACAAGTCTTATGCGTTTTAGTGGTGAAAAAATAATTTAAAAAATCGTGCTGGAAATGAGTTTACTCCCTGGGTACTTTCTTTGTATACTTTTGACTATACGGGCCGAGTCTGGGATTTAGGGAAATCGCAGTTTTTCGTTTGCCGGCGATTAAACTGCTTTTATTCAGCGTCTCATCAAAAATGAAAACATTTTTGAAAACTACAAGTGTCATGCGTTTTAGTGGTGAAAAAATAATTTAAAAAATTGTTCGGGAAATGAGTTTACTCCCTGGGTACTTTCTTTGTATACTTTTGACTATACGGGCCAAGCCGGGATTTACGGGAAATCGCGGGTTTTCGTTTGCAGGCGATTAAACTTCTTCTATTCAGCGTCTCATCAAAAATGAAAACATTTTTAAAAACTACAAGTCTTATGCGTTTTAGTGGTGAAAAAATAAATTAAAAAATCGTTCTTGAAATGTGTTTACTCACAGGGTGCTTTCTTTGTATACATTCGACTATACGTGCCAAGCCCGGGATTTACGAGAAATCGCGGGTTCTCGTTTGCCGGCGATTAAACCGCTTTTATTCAGCGTCTCATCAAAAATGAAAACATTCTTGAAAGCTACAAGTCTCATGCGTTTTAGTGGTGAAATAATAATTTAAAAAATCTTTTGGGAAATGTTTTTACTCCCTGGGTACTTTCTTTGTATACTTTTGACTATACGGGCCGAGTCCAGGATTTACGGGAAATCGCAGGTTTTCGTTTGCTAGCGATTAAACTTCTTTTATTCAGCGTCTCATCAAAAATGAAAACATTTTTAAAAACTACAAGTCTCATGCGTTTTAGTGGTGAAAAAGTATTTTAAAAAATCGTTCGGGAAATGAGTTTACTCCCTGGGTACTTTCTTTGTATACTTTTGACTATACGGGCCAAGCCCGGGATTTACGGGAAATCGCGGGTTTTCGTTTGCCGGCGATTAAACTTCTTTTATTCAGCGTCTCATCAAAAATGAAAACATTTTTGAAAACTACAAGTCTCATGCGTTTTTGTGGTGAAAAAATAATTTAAAAAATCGTTCGGGAAATGAGTTTACTCTCTGGGTACTTTCTTTGTATACTTTTGACTATACGGGCCAAGCCGGGATTTACGGGAAATCGCGGGTTTTCGTTTGCCGGCAATTAAACTTCTTTTATTCAGCGTCTCATCAAAAATGAAAACATTTTTAAAAAGTACAAGTCTTATGCGTTTTAGTGGTGAAAAAATAATTTAAAAAAACGTTCTGGAAATGAGTTTACTCACAGGGTACTTTCTTTGTATACATTCGACTATCCGGGCCAAGCCCGGGATTTACGGGAAATCGCGGGTTTTCGTTTGCAGGCGATTAAACTTCTTCTATTCAGCGTCTCATCAAAAATGAAAACATTTTTAAAAACTACAAGTCTTATGCGTTTTAGTGGTGAAAAAATAAATTAAAAAATCGTTCTGGAAATGTGTTTACTCACAGGGTGCTTTCTTTGTATACATTCGACTATACGTGCCAAGCCCGGGATTTACGGGAAATCGCGGGTTCTCGTTTGCCGGCGATTAAACCGCTTTTATTCAGCGTCTCATCAAAAATGAAAACATTCTTGAAAGCTACAAGTCTCATGCGTTTTAGTGGTGAAATAATAATTTAAAAAATCTTTTGGGAAATGACTTTACTCCCTGGGTACTTTCTTTGTATACTTTTGACTATACGGGCCGAGTCCAGGATTTACGGGAAATCGCAGGTTTTCGTTTGCTAGCGATTAAACTTCTTTTATTCAGCGTCTCATCAAAAATGAAAACATTTTTAAAAACTACAAGTCTCATGCGTTTTAGTGGTGAAAAAGTATTTTAAAAAATCGTTCGGGAAATGAGTTTACTCCCTGGGTACTTTCTTTGTATACTTTTGACTATACGGGCCAAGCCCGGGATTTACGGGAAATCGCGGGTTTTCGTTTGCCGGCGATTAAACTTCTTTTATTCAGCGTCTCATCAAAAATGAAAACATTTTTGAAAACTACAAGTCTCATGCGTTTTTGTGGTGAAAAAATAATTTAAAAAATCGTTCGGGAAATGAGTTTACTCTCTGGGTACTTTCTTTGTATACTTTTGACTATACGGGCCAAGCCGGGATTTACGGGAAATCGCGGGTTTTCGTTTGCCGGCAATTAAACTTCTTTTATTCAGCGTCTCATCAAAAATGAAAACATTTTTAAAAAGTACAAGTCTTATGCGTTTTAGTGGTGAAAAAATAATTTAAAAAAACGTTCTGGAAATGAGTTTACTCACAGGGTACTTTCTTTGTATACATTCGACTATCCGGGCCAAGCCCGGGATTTACGGGAAATCGCGGGTTTTCGTTTGCAGGCGATTAAACTTCTTCTATTCAGCGTCTCATCAAAAATGAAAACATTTTTAAAAACTACAAGTCTTATGCGTTTTAGTGGTGAAAAAATAAATTAAAAAATCGTTCTGGAAATGTGTTTACTCACAGGGTGCTTTCTTTGTATACATTCGACTATACGTGCCAAGCCCGGGATTTACGGGAAATCGCGGGTTCTCGTTTGCCGGCGATTAAACCGCTTTTATTCAGCGTCTCATCAAAAATGAAAACATTCTTGAAAGCTACAAGTCTCATGCGTTTTAGTGGTGAAATAATAATTTAAAAAATCTTTTGGGAAATGACTTTACTCCCTGGGTACTTTCTTTGTATACTTTTGACTATACGGGCCGAGTCCAGGATTTACGGGAAATCGCAGGTTTTCGTTTGCTAGCGATTAAACTTCTTTTATTCAGCGTCTCATCAAAAATGAAAACATTTTTAAAAACTACAAGTCTCATGCGTTTTAGTGGTGAAAAAGTATTTTAAAAAATCGTTCGGGAAATGAGTTTACTCCCTGGGTACTTTCTTTGTATACTTTTGACTATACGGGCCAAGCCCGGGATTTACGGGAAATCGCGGGTTTTCGTTTGCCAGCGATTAAACTTCTTTTATTCAGCGTCTCATCAAAAATGAAAACATTTTTGAAAACTACAAGTCTCATGCGTTTTTGTGGTGAAAAAATAATTTAAAAAATCGTTCGGGAAATGAGTTTACTCTCTGGGTACTTTCTTTGTATACTTTTGACTATACGGGCCAAGCCGGGATTTACGGGAAATCGCGGGTTTTCGTTTGCCGGCAATTAAACTTCTTTTATTCAACGTCTCATCAAAAATGAAAACATTCTTGAAAGCTACAAGTCTCATGCGTTTTAGTGGTGAAATAATAATTTAAAAAATCTTTTGGGAAATGACTTTACTCCCTGGGTACTTTCTTTGTATACTTTTGACTATACGGGCCGAGTCCAGGATTTACGGGAAATCGCAGGTTTTCGTTTGCTAGCGATTAAACTTCTTTTATTCAGCGTCTCATCAAAAATGAAAACATTTTTAAAAACTACAAGTCTCATGCGTTTTAGTGGTGAAAAAGTATTTTAAAAAATCGTTCGGGAAATGAGTTTACTCCCTGGGTACTTTCTTTGTATACTTTTGACTATACGGGCCAAGCCCGGGATTTACGGGAAATCGCGGGTTTTCGTTTGCCGGCGATTAAACTTCTTTTATTCAGCGTCTCATCAAAAATGAAAACATTTTTGAAAACTACAAGTCTCATGCGTTTTTGTGGTGAAAAAATAATTTAAAAAATCGTTCGGGAAATGAGTTTACTCTCTGGGTACTTTCTTTGTATACTTTTGACTATACGGGCCAAGCCGGGATTTACGGGAAATCGCGGGTTTTCGTTTGCCGGCAGTTAAACTTCTTTTATTCAGCGTCTCATCAAAAATGAAAACATTTTTAAAAAGTACAAGTCTTATGCGTTTTAGTGGTGAAAAAATAATTTAAAAAAACGTTCTGGAAATGAGTTTACTCACAGGGTACTTTCTTTGTATACATTCGACTATCCGGGCCAAGCCCGGGATTTACGGGAAATCGCGGGTTTTCGTTTGCAGGCGATTAAACTTCTTCTATTCAGCGTCTCATCAAAAATGAAAACATTTTTAAAAACTACAAGTCTTATGCGTTTTAGTGGTGAAAAAATAAATTAAAAAATCGTTCTGTAAATGTGTTTACTCACAGGGTGCTTTCTTTGTATACATTCGACTATACGTGCCAAGCCCGGGATTTACGGGAAATCGCGGGTTCTCGTTTGCCGGCGATTAAACCGCTTTTATTCAGCGTCTCATCAAAAATGAAAACATTCTTGAAAGCTACAAGTCTCATGCGTTTTAGTGTTGAAATAATAATTTAAAAAATCTTTTGGGAAATGACTTTACTCCCTGGGTACTTTCTTTGTATACTTTTGACTATACGGGCCGAGTCCAGGATTTACGGGAAATCGCAGGTTTTCGTTTGCTAGCGATTAAACTTCTTTTATTCAGCGTCTCATCAAAAATGAAAACATTTTTAAAAACTACAAGTCTCATGCGTTTTAGTGGTGAAAAAGTATTTTAAAAAATCGTTCGGGAAATGAGTTTACTCCCTTGGTACTTTCTTTGTATACTTTTGACTATACGGGCCAAGCCCGGGATTTACGGGAAATCGCGGGTTTTCGTTTGCCGGCGATTAAACTTCTTTTATTCAGCGTCTCATCAAAAATGAAAACATTTTTGAAAACTACAAGTCTCATGCGTTTTAGTGGTGAAAAAGTATTTTAAAAAATCGTTCGGGAAATGAGTTTACTCCCTGGGTACTTTCTTTGTATACTTTTGACTATACGGGCCAAGCCCGGGATTTACGGGAAATCGCGGGTTTTCGTTTGCCGGCGATTAAACTTCTTTTATTCAGCGTCTCATCAAAAATGAAAACATTTTTGAAAACTACAAGTCTCATGCGTTTTTGTGGTGAAAAAATAATTTAAAAAATCGTTCGGGAAATGAGTTTACTCTCTGGGTACTTTCTTTGTATACTTTTGACTATACGGGCCAAGCCGGGATTTACGGGAAATCGCGGGTTTTCGTTTGCCGGCAATTAAACTTCTTTTATTCAGCGTCTCATCAAAAATGAAAACATTTTTAAAAAGTACAAGTCTTATGCGTTTTAGTGGTGAAAAAATAATTTAAAAAAACGTTCTGGAAATGAGTTTACTCACAGGGTACTTTCTTTGTATACATTCGACTATCCGGGCCAAGCCCGGGATTTACGGGAAATCGCGGGTTTTCGTTTGCAGGCGATTAAACTTCTTCTATTCAGCGTCTCATCAAAAATGAAAACATTTTTAAAAACTACAAGTCTTATGCGTTTTAGTGGTGAAAAAATAAATTAAAAAATCGTTCTGGAAATGTGTTTACTCACAGGGTGCTTTCTTTGTATACATTCGACTATACGTGCCAAGCCCGGGATTTACGGGAAATCGCGGGTTCTCGTTTGCCGGCGATTAAACCGCTTTTATTCAGCGTCTCATCAAAAATGAAAACATTCTTGAAAGCTACAAGTCTCATGCGTTTTAGTGGTGAAATAATAATTTAAAAAATCTTTTGGGAAATGACTTTACTCCCTGGGTACTTTCTTTGTATACTTTTGACTATACGGGCCGAGTCCAGGATTTACGGGAAATCGCAGGTTTTCGTTTGCTAGCGATTAAACTTCTTTTATTCAGCGTCTCATCAAAAATGAAAACATTTTTAAAAACTACAAGTCTCATGCGTTTTAGTGGTGAAAAAGTATTTTAAAAAATCGTTCGGGAAATGAGTTTACTCCCTGGGTACTTTCTTTGTATACTTTTGACTATACGGGCCAAGCCCGGGATTTACGGGAAATCGCGGGTTTTCGTTTGCCAGCGATTAAACTTCTTTTATTCAGCGTCTCATCAAAAATGAAAACATTTTTGAAAACTACAAGTCTCATGCGTTTTTGTGGTGAAAAAATAATTTAAAAAATCGTTCGGGAAATGAGTTTACTCTCTGGGTACTTTCTTTGTATACTTTTGACTATACGGGCCAAGCCGGGATTTACGGGAAATCGCGGGTTTTCGTTTGCCGGCAATTAAACTTCTTTTATTCAACGTCTCATCAAAAATGAAAACATTCTTGAAAGCTACAAGTCTCATGCGTTTTAGTGGTGAAATAATAATTTAAAAAATCTTTTGGGAAATGACTTTACTCCCTGGGTACTTTCTTTGTATACTTTTGACTATACGGGCCGAGTCCAGGATTTACGGGAAATCGCAGGTTTTCGTTTGCTAGCGATTAAACTTCTTTTATTCAGCGTCTCATCAAAAATGAAAACATTTTTAAAAACTACAAGTCTCATGCGTTTTAGTGGTGAAAAAGTATTTTAAAAAATCGTTCGGGAAATGAGTTTACTCCCTGGGTACTTTCTTTGTATACTTTTGACTATACGGGCCAAGCCCGGGATTTACGGGAAATCGCGGGTTTTCGTTTGCCGGCGATTAAACTTCTTTTATTCAGCGTCTCATCAAAAATGAAAACATTTTTGAAAACTACAAGTCTCATGCGTTTTTGTGGTGAAAAAATAATTTAAAAAATCGTTCGGGAAATGAGTTTACTCTCTGGGTACTTTCTTTGTATACTTTTGACTATACGGGCCAAGCCGGGATTTACGGGAAATCGCGGGTTTTCGTTTGCCGGCAGTTAAACTTCTTTTATTCAGCGTCTCATCAAAAATGAAAACATTTTTAAAAAGTACAAGTCTTATGCGTTTTAGTGGTGAAAAAATAATTTAAAAAAACGTTCTGGAAATGAGTTTACTCACAGGGTACTTTCTTTGTATACATTCGACTATCCGGGCCAAGCCCGGGATTTACGGGAAATCGCGGGTTTTCGTTTGCAGGCGATTAAACTTCTTCTATTCAGCGTCTCATCAAAAATGAAAACATTTTTAAAAACTACAAGTCTTATGCGTTTTAGTGGTGAAAAAATAAATTAAAAAATCGTTCTGTAAATGTGTTTACTCACAGGGTGCTTTCTTTGTATACATTCGACTATACGTGCCAAGCCCGGGATTTACGGGAAATCGCGGGTTCTCGTTTGCCGGCGATTAAACCGCTTTTATTCAGCGTCTCATCAAAAATGAAAACATTCTTGAAAGCTACAAGTCTCATGCGTTTTAGTGTTGAAATAATAATTTAAAAAATCTTTTGGGAAATGACTTTACTCCCTGGGTACTTTCTTTGTATACTTTTGACTATACGGGCCGAGTCCAGGATTTACGGGAAATCGCAGGTTTTCGTTTGCTAGCGATTAAACTTCTTTTATTCAGCGTCTCATCAAAAATGAAAACATTTTTAAAAACTACAAGTCTCATGCGTTTTAGTGGTGAAAAAGTATTTTAAAAAATCGTTCGGGAAATGAGTTTACTCCCTTGGTACTTTCTTTGTATACTTTTGACTATACGGGCCAAGCCCGGGATTTACGGGAAATCGCGGGTTTTCGTTTGCCGGCGATTAAACTTCTTTTAATCAGCGTCTCATCAAAAATGAAAACATTTTTGAAAACTACAAGTCTCATGCGTTTTTGTGGTGAAAAAATAATTTAAAAAATCGTTCGGGAAATGAGTTTACTCTCTGGGTACTTTCTTTGTATAGTTTTGACTATACGGGCCAAGCCGGGATTTACGGGAAATCGCGGGTTTTCGTTTGCCGGCAATTAAACTTCTTTTATTCAGCGTCTCATCAAAAATGAAAACATTTTTAAAAAGTACAAGTCTTATGCGTTTTAGTGGTGAAAAAATAATTTAAAAAAACGTTCTGGAAATGAGTTTACTCACAGGGTACTTTCTTTGTATACATTCGACTATCCGGGCCAAGCCCGGGATTTACGGGAAATCGCGGGATTTCGTTTGCCGGCGATTAAACTGCTTTTATTCAGCGTCTCATCAAAAATGAAAACATTTTTGAAAACTACAAGTCTCATGCGTTTTAGTGGTGAAAAAAAAATTAAAAAATCGTTCGGGAAATGAGTTTACTCCCTGGGTACTTTCTTTGTATACATTCGACTATACGGGCCAAGCCCCGGATTTACGGGAAAACGCGGGATTTCGTTTGCCGGCGATTAAACTGCTTTTATTCAGCGTCTCATCAAAAATGAAAACATTTTTGAAAACTACAAGTCTCATGCGTTTTAGTGGTGAAAAAATAATATAAAAAATCGTTCTGGAAATAAGTTTACTCCCTGGGTACTTTCTTTGTATACTTTTGACTATACGGGCCAAGCCGGGATTTACGGGAAATCGCGGGTTTTCGTTTGCCGGCGATTAAACTTCTTTTATTCAGCGTCTCATCAAAAATGAAAACATTTTTAAAAACTACAAGTCTTATGCGTTTTAGTGGTGAAAAAATAATTTAAAAAAACGTTCTGGAAATGAGTTTACTCACAGGGTACTTTCTTTGTATACATTCGACTATCCGGGCCAAGCCCGGGATTTACGGCAAATCGCGGGTTTTCGTTTGCCGGCGATTAAACTTCTTTTATTCAGCGTCTCATCAAAAATGAAAACATTTTTAAAAAGTACAAGTGTCATGCGTTTTAGTGGTGAAAAAATAATTTAAAAAATTGTTCGGGAAATGAGTTTACTCCCTGGGTATTTTCTTTGTATACTTTTGACTATACGGGCCAAGCCGGGATTTACGGGAAATCGCGGGTTTTCGTTTGCAGGCGATTAAACTTCTTCTATTCAGCGTCTCATCAAAAATGAAAACATTTTTAAAAACTACAAGTCTTATGCGTTTTAGTGGTGAAAAAATAAATTAAAAAATCGTTCTGGAAATGTGTTTACTCACAGGGTGCTTTCTTTGTATACTTTTGACTATACGGGCCAAGCCCGGGATTTACGGGAAATCGCGGGTTTTCGTTTGCCGGCGATTAAACTTCTTTTATTCAGCGTCTCATCAAAAATTAAAACATTTTTGAAAACTACAAGTCTCATGCGTTTTTGTGGTGAAAAAATAATTTAAAAAATCGTTCGGGAAATGAGTTTACTCTCTGGGTACTTTCTTTGTATACTTTTGACTATACGGGCCAAGCCGGGATTTACGGGAAATCGCGGGTTTTCGTTTGCCGGCGATTAAACTTCTTTTATTCAGCGTCTCATCAAAAATGAAAACATTTTTAAAAAGTACAAGTCTTATGCGTTTTAGTGGTGAAAAAATAATTTAAAAAAACGTTCTGGAAATGAGTTTACTCCCTGGGTACTTTCTTTGTATACATTCGACTATACGGGCCAAGCCCCGGATTTACGGGAAAACGCGAGATTTCGTTTGCCGGCGATTAAACTGCTTTTATTCAGCGTCTCATCAAAAATGAAAACATTTTTGAAAACTACAAGTCTCATGCGTTTTAGTGGTGAAAAAATAATATAAAAAATCGTTCTGGAAATAAGTTTACTCCCTGGGTACTTTCTTTGTATACTTTTGACTATACGGGCCAAGCCGGGATTTACGGGAAATCGCGGGTTTTCGTTTGCCGGCGATTAAACTTCTTTTATTCAGCGTCTCATCAAAAATGAAAACATTTTTGAAAACTACAAGTCTCATGCGTTTTAGTGGTGAAAAAATAATTTAAAAAATCGTTCGGGAAATGAGTTTACTCCCTGGGTACTTTCTTTGTATACTTTTGACTATACGGGCCAAGCCGGGATTTACGGGAAATCGCGGGTTTTCGTTTGCCGGAGATTAAACTTCTTTTATTCAGCGTCTCATCAAAAATGATAACATTTTTAAAAAGTACAAGTCTTATGCGTTTTAGTGGTGAAAAAATAATATAAAAAATCGTTCTGGAAATAAGTTTACTCCCTGGGTACTTTCTTTGTATACTTTTGACTATACGGGCCAAGCCGGGATTTACGGGAAATCGCGGGTTTTCGTTTGCCGGCGATTAAACTTCTTTTATTCAGCGTCTCATCAAAAATGAAAACATTTTTGAAAACTACAAGTCTCATGCGTTTTAGTGGTGAAAAAATAATTTAAAAAATCGTTCGGGAAATGAGTTTACTCCCTGGGTACTTTCTTTGTATACTTTTGACTATACGGGCCAAGCCGGGATTTACGGGAAATCGCGGGTTTTCGTTTGCTGGAGATTAAACTTCTTTTATTCAGCGTCTCATCAAAAATGATAACATTTTTAAAAAGTACAAGTCTTATGCGTTTTAGTGGTGAAAAAATAATTTAAAAAAACGTTCTGGAAATGAGTTTACTCACAGGGTACTTTCTTTGTATACATTCGACTATCCGGGCCAAGCCCGGGATTTACGGGAAGTCGCGGGATTTCGTTTGCCGGCGATTAAACTTCTTTTATTCAGCGTCTCATCAAAAATTAAAACATTTTTGAAAACTACAAGTCTCATGCGTTTTTGTGGTGAAAAAATAATTTAAAAAATCGTTCGGGAAATGAGTTTACTCTCTGGGTACTTTCTTTGTATACTTTTGACTATACGGGCCAAGCCGGGATTTACGGGAAATCGCGGGTTTTCGTTTGCCGGCGATTAAACTTCTTTTATTCAGCGTCTCATCAAAAATGAAAACATTTTTAAAAAGTACAAGTCTTATGCGTTTTAGTGGTGAAAAAATAATTTAAAAAAACGTTCTGGAAATGAGTTTACTCCCTGGGTACTTTCTTTGTATACATTCGACTATACGGGCCAAGCCCCGGATTTACGGGAAAACGCGAGATTTCGTTTGCCGGCGATTAAACTGCTTTTATTCAGCGTCTCATCAAAAATGAAAACATTTTTGAAAACTACAAGTCTCATGCGTTTTAGTGGTGAAAAAATAATATAAAAAATCGTTCTGGAAATAAGTTTACTCCCTGGGTACTTTCTTTGTATACTTTTGACTATACGGGCCAAGCCGGGATTTACGGGAAATCGCGGGTTTTCGTTTGCCGGCGATTAAACTTCTTTTATTCAGCGTCTCATCAAAAATGAAAACATTTTTGAAAACTACAAGTCTCATGCGTTTTAGTGGTGAAAAAATAATTTAAAAAATCGTTCGGGAAATGAGTTTACTCCCTGGGTACTTTCTTTGTATACTTTTGACTATACGGGCCAAGCCGGGATTTACGGGAAATCGCGGGTTTTCGTTTGCCGGAGATTAAACTTCTTTTATTCAGCGTCTCATCAAAAATGATAACATTTTTAAAAAGTACAAGTCTTATGCGTTTTAGTGGTGAAAAAATAATTTAAAAAAACGTTCTGGAAATGAGTTTACTCACAGGGTACTTTCTTTGTATACATTCGACTATCCGGGCCAAGCCCGGGATTTACGGGAAGTCGCGGGATTTCGTTTGCCGGCGATTAAACTGCTTTTATTCAGCGTCTCATCAAAAATGAAAACATTTTTGAAAACTACAAGTCTCATGCGTTTTAGTGGTGAAAAAAAAATTTAAAAAATCGTTCGGGAAATGAGTTTACTCCCTGGGTACTTTCTTTGTATACTTTTGACTATACGGGCCAAGCCGGGATTTACGGGAAATCGCGGGTTTTCGTTTGCCGGAGATTAAACTTCTTTTATTCAGCGTCTCATCAAAAATGATAACATTTTTAAAAAGTACAAGTCTTATGCGTTTTAGTGGTGAAAAAATAATTTAAAAAAACGTTCTGGAAATGAGTTTACTCACAGGGTACTTTCTTTGTATACATTCGACTATCCGGGCCAAGCCCGGGATTTACGGGAAGTCGCGGGATTTCGTTTGCCGGCGATTAAACTTCTTTTATTCAGCGTCTCATCAAAAATTAAAACATTTTTGAAAACTACAAGTCTCATGCGTTTTTGTGGTGAAAAAATAATTTAAAAAATCGTTCGGGAAATGAGTTTACTCTCTGGGTACTTTCTTTGTATACTTTTGACTATACGGGCCAAGCCGGGATTTACGGGAAATCGCGGGTTTTCGTTTGCCGGCGATTAAACTTCTTTTATTCAGCGTCTCATCAAAAATGAAAACATTTTTAAAAAGTACAAGTCTTATGCGTTTTAGTGGTGAAAAAATAATTTAAAAAAACGTTCTGGAAATGAGTTTACTCCCTGGGTACTTTCTTTGTATACATTCGACTATACGGGCCAAGCCCCGGATTTACGGGAAAACGCGAGATTTCGTTTGCCGGCGATTAAACTGCTTTTATTCAGCGTCTCATCAAAAATGAAAACATTTTTGAAAACTACAAGTCTCATGCGTTTTAGTGGTGAAAAAATAATATAAAAAATCGTTCTGGAAATAAGTTTACTCCCTGGGTACTTTCTTTGTATACTTTTGACTATACGGGCCAAGCCGGGATTTACGGGAAATCGCGGGTTTTCGTTTGCCGGCGATTAAACTTCTTTTATTCAGCGTCTCATCAAAAATGAAAACATTTTTGAAAACTACAAGTCTCATGCGTTTTAGTGGTGAAAAAATAATTTAAAAAATCGTTCGGGAAATGAGTTTACTCCCTGGGTACTTTCTTTGTATACTTTTGACTATACGGGCCAAGCCGGGATTTACGGGAAATCGCGGGTTTTCGTTTGCCGGAGATTAAACTTCTTTTATTCAGCGTCTCATCAAAAATGATAACATTTTTAAAAAGTACAAGTCTTATGCGTTTTAGTGGTGAAAAAATAATTTAAAAAAACGTTCTGGAAATGAGTTTACTCACAGGGTACTTTCTTTGTATACATTCGACTATCCGGGCCAAGCCCGGGATTTACGGGAAGTCGCGGGATTTCGTTTGCCGGCGATTAAACTTCTTTTATTCAGCGTCTCATCAAAAATTAAAACATTTTTGAAAACTACAAGTCTCATGCGTTTTTGTGGTGAAAAAATAATTTAAAAAATCGTTCGGGAAATGAGTTTACTCTCTGGGTACTTTCTTTGTATACTTTTGACTATACGGGCCAAGCCGGGATTTACGGGAAATCGCGGGTTTTCGTTTGCCGGCGATTAAACTTCTTTTATTCAGCGTCTCATCAAAAATGAAAACATTTTTAAAAAGTACAAGTCTTATGCGTTTTAGTGGTGAAAAAATAATTTAAAAAAACGTTCTGGAAATGAGTTTACTCCCTGGGTACTTTCTTTGTATACATTCGACTATACGGGCCAAGCCCCGGATTTACGGGAAAACGCGAGATTTCGTTTGCCGGCGATTAAACTGCTTTTATTCAGCGTCTCATCAAAAATGAAAACATTTTTGAAAACTACAAGTCTCATGCGTTTTAGTGGTGAAAAAATAATATAAAAAATCGTTCTGGAAATAAGTTTACTCCCTGGGTACTTTCTTTGTATACTTTTGACTATACGGGCCAAGCCGGGATTTACGGGAAATCGCGGGTTTTCGTTTGCCGGCGATTAAACTTCTTTTATTCAGCGTCTCATCAAAAATGAAAACATTTTTGAAAACTACAAGTCTCATGCGTTTTAGTGGTGAAAAAATAATTTAAAAAATCGTTCGGGAAATGAGTTTACTCCCTGGGTACTTTCTTTGTATACTTTTGACTATACGGGCCAAGCCGGGATTTACGGGAAATCGCGGGTTTTCGTTTGCCGGAGATTAAACTTCTTTTATTCAGCGTCTCATCAAAAATGATAACATTTTTAAAAAGTACAAGTCTTATGCGTTTTAGTGGTGAAAAAATAATTTAAAAAAACGTTCTGGAAATGAGTTTACTCACAGGGTACTTTCTTTGTATACATTCGACTATCCGGGCCAAGCCCGGGATTTACGGGAAGTCGCGGGATTTCGTTTGCCGGCGATTAAACTGCTTTTATTCAGCGTCTCATCAAAAATGAAAACATTTTTGAAAACTACAAGTCTCATGCGTTTTAGTGGTGAAAAAAAAATTTAAAAAATCGTTCGGGAAATGAGTTTACTCCCTGGGTACTTTCTTTGTATACTTTTGACTATACGGGCCAAGCCGGGATTTACGGGAAATCGCGGGTTTTCGTTTGCCGGAGATTAAACTTCTTTTATTCAGCGTCTCATCAAAAATGATAACATTTTTAAAAAGTACAAGTCTTATGCGTTTTAGTGGTGAAAAAATAATTTAAAAAAACGTTCTGGAAATGAGTTTACTCACAGGGTACTTTCTTTGTATACATTCGACTATCCGGGCCAAGCCCGGGATTTACGGGAAGTCGCGGGATTTCGTTTGCCGGCGATTAAACTTCTTTTATTCAGCGTCTCATCAAAAATTAAAACATTTTTGAAAACTACAAGTCTCATGCGTTTTTGTGGTGAAAAAATAATTTAAAAAATCGTTCGGGAAATGAGTTTACTCTCTGGGTACTTTCTTTGTATACTTTTGACTATACGGGCCAAGCCGGGATTTACGGGAAATCGCGGGTTTTCGTTTGCCGGCGATTAAACTTCTTTTATTCAGCGTCTCATCAAAAATGAAAACATTTTTAAAAAGTACAAGTCTTATGCGTTTTAGTGGTGAAAAAATAATTTAAAAAAACGTTCTGGAAATGAGTTTACTCCCTGGGTACTTTCTTTGTATACATTCGACTATACGGGCCAAGCCCCGGATTTACGGGAAAACGCGAGATTTCGTTTGCCGGCGATTAAACTGCTTTTATTCAGCGTCTCATCAAAAATGAAAACATTTTTGAAAACTACAAGTCTCATGCGTTTTAGTGGTGAAAAAATAATATAAAAAATCGTTCTGGAAATAAGTTTACTCCCTGGGTACTTTCTTTGTATACTTTTGACTATACGGGCCAAGCCGGGATTTACGGGAAATCGCGGGTTTTCGTTTGCCGGCGATTAAACTTCTTTTATTCAGCGTCTCATCAAAAATGAAAACATTTTTGAAAACTACAAGTCTCATGCGTTTTAGTGGTGAAAAAATAATTTAAAAAATCGTTCGGGAAATGAGTTTACTCCCTGGGTACTTTCTTTGTATACTTTTGACTATACGGGCCAAGCCGGGATTTACGGGAAATCGCGGGTTTTCGTTTGCCGGAGATTAAACTTCTTTTATTCAGCGTCTCATCAAAAATGATAACATTTTTAAAAAGTACAAGTCTTATGCGTTTTAGTGGTGAAAAAATAATTTAAAAAAACGTTCTGGAAATGAGTTTACTCACAGGGTACTTTCTTTGTATACATTCGACTATCCGGGCCAAGCCCGGGATTTACGGGAAGTCGCGGGATTTCGTTTGCCGGCGATTAAACTGCTTTTATTCAGCGTCTCATCAAAAATGAAAACATTTTTGAAAACTACAAGTCTCATGCGTTTTAGTGGTGAAAAAAAAATTAAAAAATCGTTCGGCAAATGTGTTTACTCCCTGGGTACTTTCTTTGTATACATTCGACTATATGGGCCAAGCCTCGGATTTACGGGAAAACGCGGGATTTCGTTTGCCGGCGATTAAACTGCTTTTATTCAGCGTCTCATCAAAAATGAAAACATTTTTGAAAACTACAAGTCTCATGCGTTTTAGTGGTGAAAAAATAATATAAAAAATCGTTCGGGAAATGAGTTTACTCCCTGGGTACTTTCTTTGTATACTTTTGACTATACGGGCCAAGCCCGGGATTTACGAGAAATCGCGGGTTTTCGTTTGCCGGCGATTAAACTTTCTTTATTCAGCGTCTCATCAAAAATGAAAACATTTTTAAAAACTACAAGTCTTATGCGTTTTAGTGGTGAAAAAATAATATAAAAAATCGTTCTGGAAATAAGTTTACTCCCTGGGTACTTTCTTTGTATACTTTTGACAATACGGGCCGAGTCTGGGATTTAGGGAAATCGCAGTTTTTCGTTTGCCGGCGATTAAACTGCTTTTATTCAGCGTCTCATCAAAAATGAAAAAATTTTTAAAAACTACAAGACTTATGCCTTTTAGTGGTGAAAAAATAATTTAAAAAATCGTTCTGGAAATGAGTTTACTCACAGGGTACTTTCTTTGTATACATTCGACTATACGGGCCAAGCCCGGGATTTACGGGAAATCGCGGTATTTCGTTTGCCGGCGATTAAACTGCTTTTATTCAGCGTCTCATCAAAAATTAAAACATTTTTGAAAACTACAAGTCTCATGCGTTTTAGTGGTGAAAAAAAAATTAAAAAATCGTTCGGGAAATGAGTTTACTCCCTGGGTACTTTCTTTGTATAAATTCGACTATACGGGCCAAGCCCCGGATTTACGGGAAAACGCGGGATTTCGTTTGCCGGCGATTAAACTGCTTTTATTCAGCGTCTCATCAAAAATGAAAACATTTTTGAAAACTACAAGTCTCATGCGTTTTAGTGGTGAAAAAATAATATAAAAAATCGTTCGGGAAATAAGTTTACTCCCTGGGTACTTTCTTTGTATACTTTTGACTATACGGGCCAAGCCCGGGATTTACGAGAAATCGCGGGTTTTCGTTTGCCGGCGATTAAACTTCCTTTATTCAGCGTCTCATCAAAAATGAAAACATTTTTAAAAACTACAAGTCTTATGCGTTTTAGTGGTGAAAAAATAATTTAAAAAAACGTTCTGTGATGAAAAAATAATATAAAAAATCGTTCTGGAAATAAGTTTACTCCCTGGGTACTTTCTTTGTATACTTTTGACTATACGGGCCGAGTCTGGGATTTAGGGAAATCGCAGTTTTTCGTTTGCCGGCGATTAAACTGCTTTTATTCAGCGTCTCATCAAAAATGAAAACATTTTTAAAAACTACAAGTCTCATGCGTTTTAGTGGTGAAAAAGTATTTTAAAAAATCGTTCGGGAAATGAGTTTACTCCCTGGGTACTTTCTTTGTATACTTTTGACTATACGGGCCAAGCCCGGGATTTACGGGAAATCGCGGGTTTTCGTTTGCCGGCGATTAAACTTCTTTTATTCAGCGTCTCATCAAAAATGAAAACATTTTTGAAAACTACAAGTCTCATGCGTTTTTGTGGTGAAAAAATAATTTAAAAAATCGTTCGGGAAATGAGTTTACTCTCTGGGTACTTTCTTTGTATACTTTTGACTATACGGGCCAAGCCGGGATTTACGGGAAATCGCGGGTTTTCGTTTGCCGGCAATTAAACTTCTTTTATTCAGCGTCTCATCAAAAATGAAAACATTTTTAAAAAGTACAAGTCTTATGCGTTTTAGTGGTGAAAAAATAATTTAAAAAAACGTTCTGGAAATGAGTTTACTCACAGGGTACTTTCTTTGTATACATTCGACTATCCGGGCCAAGCCCGGGATTTACGGGAAATCGCGGGATTTCGTTTGCCGGCGATTAAACTGCTTTTAGTCAGCGTCTCATCAAAAATGAAAACATTTTTGAAAACTACAAGTCTCATGCGTTTTAGTGGTGAAAAAAAAATTAAAAAATCGTTCGGGAAATGAGTTTACTCCCTGGGTACTTTCTTTGTATACATTCGACTATACGGGCCAAGCCCCGGATTTACGGGAAAACGCGGGATTTCGTTTGCCGGCGATTAAACTGCTTTTATTCAGCGTCTCATCAAAAATGAAAACATTTTTGAAAACTACAAGTCTCATGCGTTTTAGTGGTGAAAAATAATATCAAAAATCGTTCGGGAAATAAGTTTACTCCCTGGGTACTTTCTTTGTATACTTTTGACTATACGGCCAAGCCCGGGATTTACGAGAAATCGCGGGTTTTCGTTTGCCGGCGATTAAACTTCCTTTATTCAGCGTCTCATCAAAAATGAAAACATTTTTAAAAACTACAAGTCTTATGCGTTTTAGTGGTGAAAAAATAATATAAAAAATCGTTCTGGAAATAAGTTTACTCCCTGGGTACTTTCTTTGTATACTTTTGACTATACGGGCCGAGTCTGGGATTTAGGGAAATCGCAGTTTTTCGTTTGCCGGCGATTAAACTGCTTTTATTCAGCGTCTCATCAAAAATGAAAACATTTTTAAAAACTACAAGTCTCATGCGTTTTAGTGGTGAAAAAGTATTTTAAAAAATCGATCGGGAAATGAGTTTACTCCCTGGGTACTTTCTTTGTATACTTTTGACTATACGGGCCAAGCCCGGGATTTACGGGAAATCGCGGGTTTTCGTTTGCCGGCGATTAAACTTCTTTTATTCAGCGTCTCATCAAAAATGAAAATATTTTTGAAAACTACAAGTCTCATGCGTTTTTGTGGTGAAAAAATAATTTAAAAAATCGTTCGGGAAATGAGTTTACTCTCTGGGTACTTTCTTTGTATACTTTTGACTATACGGGCCAAGCCGGGATTTACGGGAAATCGCGGGTTTTCGTTTGCCGGCAATTAAACTTCTTTTATTCAGCGTCTCATCAAAAATGAAAACATTTTTAAAAAGTACAAGTCTTATGCGTTTTAGTGGTGAAAAAATAATTTAAAAAAACGTTCTGGAAATGAGTTTACTCACAGGGTACTTTCTTTGTATACATTCGACTATCCGGGCCAAGCCCGGGATTTACGGGAAATCGCGGGATTTCGTTTGCCGGCGATTAAACTGCTTTTATTCAGCGTCTCATCAAAAATGAAAACATTTTTGAAAACTACAAGTCTCATGCGTTTTAGTGGTGAAAAAAAAATTAAAAAATCGTTCGGGAAATGAGTTTACTCCCTGGGTACTTTCTTTGTATACATTCGACTATACGGGCCAAGCCCCGGATTTACGGGAAAACGCGGGATTTCGTTTGCCGGCGATTAAACTGCTTTTATTCAGCGTCTCATCAAAAATGAAAACATTTTTGAAAACTACAAGTCTCATGCGTTTTAGTGGTGAAAAAATAATATAAAAAATCGTTCTGGAAATAAGTTTACTCCCTGGGTACTTTCTTTGTATACTTTTGACTATACGGGCCAAGCCGGGATTTACGGGAAATCGCGGGTTTTCGTTTGCCGGCGATTAAACTTCTTTTATTCAGCGTCTCATCAAAAATGAAAACATTTTTAAAAACTACAAGTCTTATGCGTTTTAGTGGTGAAAAAATAATTTAAAAAACGGTCTGGAAATGAGTTTACTCACAGGGTACTTTCTTTGTATACATTCGACTATCCGGGCCAAGCCCGGGATTTACGGCAAATCGCGGGTTTTCGTTTGCCGGCGATTAAACTTCTTTTATTCAGCGTCTCATCAAAAATGAAAACATTTTTGAAAACTACAAGTCTCATGCGTTTTAGTGGTGAAAAAATAATTTAAAAAATCGTTCGGGAAATGAGTTCACTCCCTGGGTACTTTCTTTGTATACTTTTGACTATACGGGCCAAGCCTGGATTTACGGGAAATCGCGGGTTTTCGTTTGCCGGCGATTAAACTTCTTTTATTCAGCGTCTCATCAAAAATGAAAACATTTTTAAAAAGTACAAGTGTCATGCGTTTTAGTGGTGAAAAAATAATTTAAAAAATTGTTCGGGAAATGAGTTTACTCCCTGTTTATTTTCTTTGTATACTTTTGACTATACGGGCCAAGGGGGGTTTTTCGGGAAATCGCGGGTTTTCGTTTGCAGGCGATTAAACTTCTTCTATTCAGCGTCTCATCAAAAATGAAAACATTTTTAAAAACTACAAGTCTTATGCGTTTTAGTGGTGAGAAAATAAATTAAAAAATCGTTCTGGAAATGTGTTTACTCACAGGGTGCTTTCTTTGTATACATTCGACTATACGTGCCAAGCCCGGGATTTACGGGAAATCGCGGGTTCTCGTTTGCCGGCGATTAAACCGCTTTTATTCAGCGTCTCATCAAAAATGAAAACATTCTTGAAAGCTACAAGTCTCATGCGTTTTAGTGGTGAAATAATAATTTAAAAAATCTTTTGGGAAATGACTTTACTCCCTGGGTACTTTCTTTGTATACTTTTGACTATACGGGCCGAGTCCAGGATTTACGGGAAATCGCAGGTTTTCGTTTGCTGGCGATTAAACTTCTTTTATTCAGCGTCTCATCAAAAATAAAAACATTTTTAAAAACTACAAGTCTCATGCGTTTTAGTGGTGAAAAAATAATATAAAAAATCGTTCGGGAAATAAGTTTACTCCCTGGGTACTTTCTTTGTATACTTTTGACTATACGGCCAAGCCCGGGATTTACGAGAAATTGCGGGTTTTCGTTTGCCGGCGATTAAACTTCCTTTATTCAGCGTCTCATCAAAAATGAAAACATTTTTAAAAACTACAAGTCTCATGCGTTTTAGTGGTGAAAAAGTATTTTAAAAAATCGTTCGGGAAATGAGTTTACTCCCTGGGTACTTTCTTTGTATACTTTTGACTATACGGGCCAAGCCCGGGATTTACGGGAAATCGCGGGTTTTCGTTTGCCGGCGATTAAACTTCTTTTATTCAGCGTCTCATCAAAAATGAAAACATTTTTGAAAACTACAAGTCTCATGCGTTTTTGTGGTGAAAAAATAATTTAAAAAATCGTTCGGGAAATGAGTTTACTCTCTGGGTACTTTCTTTGTATACTTTTGACTATACGGGCCAAGCCGGGATTTACGGGAAATCGCGGGTTTTCGTTTGCCGCCAATTAAACTTCTTTTATTCAGCGTCTCATCAAAAATGAAAACATTTTTAAAAAGTACAAGTCTTATGCGTTTTAGTGGTGAAAAAATAATTTAAAAAAACGTTCTGGAAATGAGTTTACTCACAGGGTACTTTCTTTGTATACATTCGACTATCCGGGCCAAGCCCGGGATTTACGGGAAATCGCGGGATTTCGTTTGCCGGCGATTAAACTGCTTTTATTCAGCGTCTCATCAAAAATGAAAACATTTTTAAAAACTACAAGTCTCATGCGTTTTAGTGGTGAAAAAATAATATAAAAAATCGTTCGGGAAATAAGTTTACTCCCTGGGTACTTTCTTTGTATACTTTTGACTATACGGCCAAGCCCGGGATTTACGAGAAATCGCGGGTTTTCGTTTGCCGGCGATTAAACTTCCTTTATTCAGCGTCTCATCAAAAATGAAAACATTTTTAAAAACTACAAGTCTTATGCGTTTTAGTGGTGAAAAAATAATATAAAAAATCGTTCTGGAAATAAGTTTACTCCCTGGGTACTTTCTTTGTATACTTTTGACTATACGGGCCGAGTCTGGGATTTAGGGAAATCGCAGTTTTTCGTTTGCCGGCGATTAAACTGCTTTTATTCAGCGTCTCATCAAAAATGAAAACATTTTTAAAAACTACAAGTCTCATGCGTTTTAGTGGTGAAAAAGTATTTTAAAAAATCGTTCGGGAAATGAGTTTACTCCCTGGGTACTTTCTTTGTATACTTTTGACTATACGGGCCAAGGCCGGGATTTACGGGAAATCGCGGGTTTTCGTTTGCCGGCGATTAAACTTCTTTTATTCAGCGTCTCATCAAAAATGAAAACATTTTTGAAAACCACAAGTCTCATGCGTTTTTGTGGTGAAAAAATAATTTAAAAAATCGTTCGGGAAATGAGTTTACTCTCTGGGTACTTTCTTTGTATACTTTTGACTATACGGGCCAAGCCGGGATTTACGGGAAATCGCGGGTTTTCGTTTGCCGGCAATTAAACTTCTTTTATTCAGCGTCTCATCAAAAATGAAAACATTTTTAAAAAGTACAAGTCTTATGCGTTTTAGTGGTGAAAAAATAATTTAAAAAAACGTTCTGGAAATGAGTTTACTCACAGGGTACTTTCTTTGTATACATTCGACTATCCGGGCCTAGCCCGGGATTTACGGGAAATCGCGGGATTTCGTTTGCCGGCGATTAAACTGCTTTTATTCAGCGTCTCATCAAAAATGAAAACATTTTTGAAAACTACAAGTCTCATGCGTTTTAGTGGTGAAAAAAAAATTAAAAAATCGTTCGGGAAATGAGTTTACTCCCTGGGTACTTTCTTTGTATACATTCGACTATACGGGCCAAGCCCCGGATTTACGGGAAAACGCGGGATTTCGTTTGCCGGCGATTAAACTGCTTTTATTCAGCGTCTCATCAAAAATGAAAACATTTTTGAAAACTACAAGTCTCATGCGTTTAGTGGTGAAAAAATAATATAAAAAATCGTTCTGGAAATAAGTTTACTCCCTGGGTACTTTCTTTGTATACTTTTGACTATACGGGCCAAGCCGGGATTTACGGGAAATCGCGGGTTTTCGTTTGCCGGCGATTAAACTTCTTTTATTCAGCGTCTCATCAAAAATGAAAACATTTTTAAAAACTACAAGTCTTATGCGTTTTAGTGGTGAAAAAATAATTTAAAAAAACGTTCTGGAAATGAGTTTACTCACAGGGTACTTTCTTTGTATACATTCGTCTATCCGGGCCAAGCCCGGGATTTACGGCAAATCGCGGGTTTTCGTTTGCCGGCGATTAAACTTCTTTTATTCAGCGTCTCATCAAAAATGAAAACATTTTTGAAAACTACAAGTCTCATGCGTTTTAGTGGTGAAAAAATAATATAAAAAATCGTTCTGGAAATAAGTTTACTCCCTGGGTACTTTCTTTGTATACTTTTGACTATACGGGCCAAGCCGTGATTTACGGGAAATCGCGGGTTTTCGTTTGCCGGCGATTAAACTTCTTTTATTCAGCGTCTCATCAAAAATGAAAACATTTTTAAAAACTACAAGTCTTATGCGTTCTAGTGGTGAAAAAATAATTTAAAAAAACGTTCTGGAAATGAGTTTACTCACAGGGTACTTTCTTTGTATACATTCGACTATCCGGGCCAAGCCCGGGATTTACGGCAAATCGCGGGTTTTCGTTTGCCGGCGATTAAACTTCTTTTATTCAGCGTCTCATCAAAAATGAAAACATTTTTGAAAACTACAAGTCTCATGCGTTTTAGTGGTGAAAAAATAATTTAAAAAATCGTTCGGGAAATGAGTTTACTCCCTGGGTACTTTCTTTGTATACTTTTGACTATACGGGCCAAGCCGGGATTTACGGGAAATCGCGGGTTGTCGTTTGCCGGAGATTAAACTTCTTTTATTCAGCGTCTCATCAAAAATGAAAACATTTTTAAAAAGTACAAGTCTTATGCGTTTTAGTGGTGAAAAAATAATTTAAAAAAACGTTCTGGAAATGAGTTTACTCACAGGGTACTTTCTTTGTATACATTCGACTATCCGGGCCAAGCCCGGGATTTACGGGAAGTCGCGGGATTTCGTTTGCCGGCGATTAAACTGCTTTTATTCAGCGTCTCATCAAAAATGAAAACATTTTTGAAAACTACAAGTCTCATGCGTTTTAGTGGTGAAAAAAAAATTAAAAAATCGTTCGGCAAATGTGTTTACTCCCTGGGTACTTTCTTTGTATACATTCGACTATACGGGCCAAGCCTCGGATTTACGGGAAAACGCGGGATTTCGTTTGCCGGCGATTAAACTTCCTTTATTCAGCGTCTCATCAAAAATGAAAACATTTTTAAAAACTACAAGTCTTATGCGTTTTAGTGGTGAAAAAATAATATAAAAAATCGTTCTGGAAATAAGTTTACTCCCTGGGTACTTTCTTTGTATACTTTTGACTATACGGGCCGAGTCTGGGATTTAGGGAAATCGCAGTTTTTCGTTTGCCGGCGATTAAACTGCTTTTATTCAGCGTCTCATCAAAAATGAAAACATTTTTAAAAACTACAAGACTTATGCCTTTTAGTGGTGAAAAAATAATATAAAAAATCGTTCTGGAAATAAGTTTACTCCCTGGGTACTTTCTTTGTATACTTTTGACTATACGGGCCAAGCCGGGATTTACGGGAAATCGCGGGTTTTCGTTTGCCGGCGATTAAACTTCTTTTATTCAGCGTCTCATCAAAAATGAAAACATTTTTTAAAACTACAAGTCTTATGCGTTCTAGTGGTGAAAAAATAATTTAAAAAAACGTTCTGGAAATGAGTTTACTCACAGGGTACTTTCTTTGTATACATTCGACTATCCGGGCCAAGCCCGGGATTTACAGCAAATCGCGGGTTTTCGTTTGCCGGCGATTAAACTTCTTTTATTCAGCGTCTCATCAAAAATGAAAACATTTTTGAAAACTACAAGTCTCATGCGTTTTAGTGGTGAAAAAATAATTTAAAAAATCGTTCGGGAAATGAGTTTACTCCCTGGGTACTTTCTTTGTATACTTTTGACTATACGGGCCAAGCCGGGATTTACGGGAAATCGCGGGTTTTCGTTTGCCGGAGATTAAACTTCTTTTATTCAGCGTCTCATCAAAAATGAAAACATTTTTAAAAAGTACAAGTCTTATGCGTTTTAGTGGTGAAAAAATAATTTAAAAAAACGTTCTGGAAATGAGTTTACTCACAGGGTACTTTCTTTGTATACATTCGACTATCCGGGCCAAGCCCGGGATTTACGGGAAGTCGCGGGATTTCGTTTGCCGGCGATTAAACTGCTTTTATTCAGCGTCTCATCAAAAATGAAAACATTTTTAAAAACTACAAGTCTTATGCGTTTTAGTGGTGAAAAAATAATTTAAAAAAACGTTCTGGAAATGAGTTTACTCACAGGGTACTTTCTTTGTATACATTCGTCTATCCGGGCCAAGCCCGGGATTTACGGCAAATCGCGGGTTTTCGTTTGCCGGCGATTAAACTTCTTTTATTCAGCGTCTCATCAAAAATGAAAACATTTTTGAAAACTACAAGTCTCATGCGTTTTAGTGGTGAAAAAATAATATAAAAAATCGTTCTGGAAATAAGTTTACTCCCTGGGTACTTTCTTTGTATACTTTTGACTATACGGGCCAAGCCGGGATTTACGGGAAATCGCGGGTTTTCGTTTGCCGGCGATTAAACTTCTTTTATTCAGCGTCTCATCAAAAATGAAAACATTTTTAAAAACTACAAGTCTTATGCGTTCTAGTGGTGAAAAAATAATTTAAAAAAACGTTCTGGAAATGAGTTTACTCACAGGGTACTTTCTTTGTATACATTCGACTATCCGGGCCAAGCCCGGGATTTACGGCAAATCGCGGGTTTTCGTTTGCCGGCGATTAAACTTCTTTTATTCAGCGTCTCATCAAAAATGAAAACATTTTTGAAAACTACAAGTCTCATGCGTTTTAGTGGTGAAAAAATAATTTAAAAAATCGTTCGGGAAATGAGTTTACTCCCTGGGTACTTTCTTTGTATACTTTTGACTATACGGGCCAAGCCGGGATTTACGGGAAATCGCGGGTTGTCGTTTGCCGGAGATTAAACTTCTTTTATTCAGCGTCTCATCAAAAATGAAAACATTTTTAAAAAGTACAAGTCTTATGCGTTTTAGTGGTGAAAAAATAATTTAAAAAAACGTTCTGGAAATGAGTTTACTCACAGGGTACTTTCTTTGTATACATTCGACTATCCGGGCCAAGCCCGGGATTTACGGGAAGTCGCGGGATTTCGTTTGCCGGCGATTAAACTGCTTTTATTCAGCGTCTCATCAAAAATGAAAACATTTTTGAAAACTACAAGTCTCATGCGTTTTAGTGGTGAAAAAAAAATTAAAAAATCGTTCGGCAAATGTGTTTACTCCCTGGGTACTTTCTTTGTATACATTCGACTATACGGGCCAAGCCTCGGATTTACGGGAAAACGCGGGATTTCGTTTGCCGGCGATTAAACTTCCTTTATTCAGCGTCTCATCAAAAATGAAAACATTTTTAAAAACTACAAGTCTTATGCGTTTTAGTGGTGAAAAAATAATATAAAAAATCGTTCTGGAAATAAGTTTACTCCCTGGGTACTTTCTTTGTATACTTTTGACTATACGGGCCGAGTCTGGGATTTAGGGAAATCGCAGTTTTTCGTTTGCCGGCGATTAAACTGCTTTTATTCAGCGTCTCATCAAAAATGAAAACATTTTTAAAAACTACAAGACTTATGCCTTTTAGTGGTGAAAAAATAATATAAAAAATCGTTCTGGAAATAAGTTTACTCCCTGGGTACTTTCTTTGTATACTTTTGACTATACGGGCCAAGCCGGGATTTACGGGAAATCGCGGGTTTTCGTTTGCCGGCGATTAAACTTCTTTTATTCAGCGTCTCATCAAAAATGAAAACATTTTTTAAAACTACAAGTCTTATGCGTTCTAGTGGTGAAAAAATAATTTAAAAAAACGTTCTGGAAATGAGTTTACTCACAGGGTACTTTCTTTGTATACATTCGACTATCCGGGCCAAGCCCGGGATTTACAGCAAATCGCGGGTTTTCGTTTGCCGGCGATTAAACTTCTTTTATTCAGCGTCTCATCAAAAATGAAAACATTTTTGAAAACTACAAGTCTCATGCGTTTTAGTGGTGAAAAAATAATTTAAAAAATCGTTCGGGAAATGAGTTTACTCCCTGGGTACTTTCTTTGTATACTTTTGACTATACGGGCCAAGCCGGGATTTACGGGAAATCGCGGGTTTTCGTTTGCCGGAGATTAAACTTCTTTTATTCAGCGTCTCATCAAAAATGAAAACATTTTTAAAAAGTACAAGTCTTATGCGTTTTAGTGGTGAAAAAATAATTTAAAAAAACGTTCTGGAAATGAGTTTACTCACAGGGTACTTTCTTTGTATACATTCGACTATCCGGGCCAAGCCCGGGATTTACGGGAAGTCGCGGGATTTCGTTTGCCGGCGATTAAACTGCTTTTATTCAGCGTCTCATCAACAATGAAAACATTTTTGAAAACTACAAGTCTCATGCGTTTTAGTGGTGAAAAAAAAATTAAAAAATCGTTCGGCAAATGTGTTTACTCCCTGGGTACTTTCTTTGTATACATTCGACTATACGGGCCAAGCCTCGGATTTACGGGAAAACGCGGGATTTCGTTTGCCGGCGATTAAACTGCTTTTATTCAGCGTCTCATCAAAAATGAAAACATTTTTGAAAACTACAAGTCTCATGAGTTTTAGTGGTGAAAAAATAATATAAAAAATCGTTCGGGAAATGAGTTTACTCCCTGGGTACTTTCTTTGTATACTTTTGACTATACGGGCCAAGCCCGGGATTTACGAGAAATCGCGGGTTTTCGTTTGCCGGCGATTAAACTTCCTTTATTCAGCGTCTCATCAAAAATGAAAACATTTTTAAAAACTACAAGTCTTATGCGTTTTAGTGGTGAAAAAATAATATAAAAAATCGTTCTGGAAATAAGTTTACTCCCTGGGTACTTTCTTTGTATACTTTTGACTATACGGGCCGAGTCTGGGATTTAGGGAAATCGCAGTTTTTCGTTTGCCGGCGATTAAACTGCTTTTATTCAGCGTCTCATCAAAAATGAAAACATTTTTAAAAACTACAAGACTTATGCCTTTTAGTGGTGAAAAAATAATTTAAAAAATCGTTCTGGAAATGAGTTTACTCACAGGGTACTTTCTTTGTATACATTCGACTATACGGGCCAAGCCCGGGATTTACGGGAAATCGCGGTATTTCGTTTGCCGGCGATTAAACTGCTTTTATTCAGCGTCTCATCAAAAATTAAAACATTTTTGAAAACTACAAGTCTCATGCGTTTTAGTGGTGAAAAAAAAATTAAAAAATCGTTCGGGAAATGAGTTTACTCCCTGGGTACTTTCTTTGTATACATTCGACTATACGGGCCAAGCCCCGGATTTACGGGAAAACGCGGGATTTCGTTTGCCGGCGATTAAACTGCTTTTATTCAGCGTCTCATCAAAAATGAAAACATTTTTGAAAACTACAAGTCTCATGCGTTTTAGTGGTGAAAAAATAATATAAAAAATCGTTCGGGAAATAAGTTTACTCCCTGGGTACTTTCTTTGTATACTTTTGACTATACGGGCCAAGCCCGGGATTTACGAGAAATCGCGGGTTTTCGTTTGCCGGCGATTAAACTTCCTTTATTCAGCGTCTCATCAAAAATGAAAACATTTTTAAAAACTACAAGTCTTATGCGTTTTAGTGGTGAAAAAATAATATAAAAAATCGTTCTGGAAATAAGTTTACTTCCTGGGTACTTTCTTTGTATACTTTTGACTATACGGGCCGAGTCTGGGATTTAGGGAAATCGCAGTTTTTCGTTTGCCGGCGATTAAACTGCTTTTATTCAGCGTCTCATCCAAAATGAAAACATTTTTAAAAACTACAAGACTTATGCGTTTTAGTGGTGAAAAAATAATTTAAAAAATCGTTCTGGAAATGAGTTTACTCACAGGGTACTTTCTTTGTCTACATTCGACTATACGGGCCAAGCCCGGGATTTACGGGAAATCGCGGGATTTCGTTTGCCGGCGATTAAACTGCTTTTATTCAGCGTCTCATCAAAAATGAAAACATTTTTGAAAACTACAAGTCTCATGCGTTTTAGTGGTGAAAAAGTATTTTAAAAAATCGTTCGGGAAATGAGTTTACTCCCTGGGTAATTTCTTTGTATACTTTTGACTATACGGGCCAAGCCCGGGATTTACGGGAAATCGCGGGTTTTCGTTTGCCGGCGATTAAACTTCTTTTATTCAGCGTCTCATCAAAAATGAAAACATTTTTGAAAACTACAAGTCTCATGCGTTTTAGTGGTGAAAAAATAATTTAAAAAATCGTTCGGGAAATGAGTTTACTCCCTGGGTACTTTCTTTGTATACTTTTGACTATACGGGCCAAGCCGGGATTTACGGGAAATCGCGGGTTTTCGTTTGCCGGCGATTAAACTTCTTTTATTCAGCGTCTCATCAAAAATGAAAACATTTTTAAAAAGTACAAGTCTTATGCGTTTTAGTGGTGAAAAAATAATTTAAAAAAACGTTCCGGAAATGAGTTTACTCACAGGGTACTTTCTTTGTATACATTCGACTATCCGGGCCAAGCCCGGGATTTACGGGAAATCGCGGGATTTCGTTTGCCGGCGATTAAACTGCTTTTATTCAGCGTCTCATCAAAAATGAAAACATTTTTGAAAACTACAAGTCTCATGCGTTTTAGTGGTGAAAAAAAAATTAAAAAATCGTTCGGGAAATGAGTTTACTCCCTGGGTACTTTCTTTGTATACATTCGACTATACGGGTTAAGCCCCGGATTTACGGGAAAACGCGGGATTTCGTTTGCCGGCAATTAAACTGCTTTTATTCAGCGTCTCATCAAAAATGAAAACATTTTTGAAAACTACAAGTCTCATGCGTTTTAGTGGTGAAAAAATAATATAAAAAATCGTTCGGGAAATGAGTTTACTCCCTGGGTACTTTCTTTGTATACTTTTGACTATACGGGCCAAGCCCGGGATTTACGAGAAATCGCGGGTTTTCGTTTGCCGGCGATTAAACTTCCTTTATTCAGCGTCTCATCAAAAATGAAAACATTTCTAAAAACTACAAGTCTTATGCGTTTTAGTGGTGAAAAAATAATATAAAAAATCGTTCTGGAAATAAGTTTACTCCCTGGGTACTTTCTTTGTATACTTTTGACTATACGGGCCGAGTCAGGGATTTAGGGAAATCGCAGTTTTTCGTTTGCCGGCAATTAAACTGCTTTTATTCAGCGTCTCATCAAAAATGAAAACATTTTTAAAAACTACAAGACTTATGCGTTTTAGTGGTGAAAAAATAATTTAAAAAATCGTTCTGGAAATGAGTTTACTCACAGGGTACTTTCTTTGTATACATTCGACTATACGTGTCAAGCCCGGGATTTACGGCAAATCGCGGGTTTTCGTTTGCCGGCGATTAAACTTCTTTTATTCAGCGTCTCATCAAAAATGAAAACATTTTTGAAAACTACAAGTCTCATGCGTTTTAGTGGTGAAAAAATAATTTAAAAAATCGTTCGGGAAATGAGTTTACTCCCTGGGTACTTTCTTTGTATACTTTTGACTATACGGGCCAAGCCGGGATTTACGGGAAATCGCGGGTTTTTGTTTGCCGGCGATTAAACTTCTTTTATTCAGCGTCTCATCAAAAATGAAAACATTTTTAAAAAGTACAAGTCTTATGCGTTTTAGTGGTGAAAAAATAATTTAAAAAAACGTTCTGGAAATGAGTTTACTCACAGGGTACTTTCTTTGTATACATTCGACTATCCGGGCCAAGCCCGGGATTTACGGGAAATCGCGGGATTTCGTTTGCCGGCGATTAAACTGCTTTTATTCAGCGTCTCATCAAAAATGAAAACATTTTTGAAAACTACAAGTCTCATGCGTTTTAGTGGTGAAAAAAAAATTAAAAAATCGTTCGGGAAATGAGTTTACTCCCTGGGTACTTTCTTTGTATACTTTTGACTATACGGGCCGAGTCTGGGATTTAGGGAAATCGCAGTTTTTCGTTTGCCGGCGATTAAACTGCTTTTATTCAGCGTCTCATCAAAAATGAAAACATTTTTAAAAACTACAAGACTTATGCGTTTTAGTGGTGAAAAAATAATTTAAAAAATCGTTTTGGAAATGAGTTTACTCACAGGGTACTTTCTTTGTATACATTCGACTATACGTGTCAAGCCCGGGATTTACGGCAAATCGCGGGTTTTCGTTTGCCGGCGATTAAACTTCTTTTATTCAGCGTCTCATCAAAAATGAAAACATTTTTAAAAAGTACAAGTCTTATGCGTTTTAGTGGTGAAAAAATAATTTAAAAAAACGTTCTGGAAATGAGTTTACTCACAGGGTACTTTCTTTGTATACATTCGACTATCCGGGCCAAGCCCAGGATTTACGGGAAATCGCAGGATTTCGTTTGCCGGCGATTAAACTGCTTTTATTCAGCGTGTCATCAAAAATGAAAACATTTTTGAAAACTACAAGTCTCATGCGTTTTAGTGGTGAAAAAAAAATTAAAAAATCGTTCGGGAAATGAGTTTACTCCCTGGGTACTTTCTTTGTATACATTCGACTATACGGGCCAAGCCCAGGATTTACGGGAAAACGCGGGATTTCGTTTGCCGGCGATTAAACTGCTTTTATTCAGCGTCTCATCAAAAATGAAAACATTTTTGAAAACTACAAGTCTCATGCGTTTTAGTGGTGAAAAAATAATATAAAAAATCGTTCGGGAAATGAGTTTACTCCCTGGGTACTTTCTTTGTATACTTTTGACTATACGGGCCAAGCCCGGGATTTACGAGAAATTGCGGGTTTTCGTTTGCCGGCGATTAAACTTCCTTTATTCAGCGTCTCATCAAAAATGAAAACATTTTTAAAAACTACAAGACTTATGCGTTTTAGTGGTGAAAAAATAATTTAAAAAATCGTTTTGGAAATGAGTTTACTCACAGGGTACTTTCTTTGTATACATTCGACTATACGTGTCAAGCCCGGGATTTACGGCAAATCGCGGGTTTTCGTTTGCCGGCGATTAAACTTCTTTTAATCAGCGTCTCATCAAAAATGAAAACATTTTTGAAAACTACAAGTCTCATGCGTTTTAGTGGTGAAAAAATAATTTACAAAATCGTTCGGGAAATGAGTTTACTCCCTGGCTACTTTCTTTGTATACTTTTGACTATACGGGCCAAGCCGGGATTTACGGGAAATCGCGGGATTTCGTTTGCCGGCGATTAAACTGCTTTTATTCAGCGTGTCATCAAAAATGAAAACATTTTTGAAAACTACAAGTCTCATGCGTTTTAGTGGTGAAAAAAAAATTGAAAAATCGTTCGGGAAATGAGTTTACTCCCTGGGTACTTTCTTTGTATACATTCGACTATACGGGCCAAGCCCCGGATTTACGGGAAAACGCGGGATTTCGTTCGCCGGCGATTAAACTGCTTTTATTCAGCGTCTCATCAAAAATGAAAACATTTTTGAAAACTACAAGTCTCATGCGTTTTAGTGGTGAAAAAATAATAAAAAAAATCGTTCGGGAAATGAGTTTACTCCCTGGGTTTTTTCTTTGTATACATTCGACTATACGTGCCAAGCCCGGGATTTACGGGAAATCGCGGGATTTCGTTTGCCGGCGATTAAACTTCCTTTATTCAGCGTCTCATCAAAAATGAAAACATTTTTAAAAACTACAAGTCTTATGCGTTTTAGTGGTGAAAAAGTAATTTAAAAAATCGTTCGGGAAATGAGTTTACTCCCTGGGTACTTTCTTTGTATACTTTTGACTATACGGGCCAAGCCCGGGATTTACGGGAAATCGCGGGTTTTCGTTTGCCGGCGATTAAACTTCTTTTATTCAGCGTCTCATCAAAAATGAAAACATTTTTGAAAACAACAAGTCTCATGCGTTTTAGTGGTGAAAAAAAAATTTAAAAAATCGTTCGGGAAATGAGTTTACTCCCTGGGTACTTTCTTTGTATACATTCGACTTTCCAGAACGATTTTTTAAATTATTTTTTCACCACTAAAACGCATGAGACTTGTAGTTTTCAAAAATGTTTTCATTTTTGATGAGACGCTGAATAAAAGCAGTTTAATCGCCGGCAAACGAAATCCCGCGTTTTCCCGTAAATCCGGGGCTTGGCCCGTATAGTCGAATGTATACAAAGAAAGTACCCATGGAGTAAACTCATTACCCGAACGATTTTTTAAATTACTTTTTCACCACTAAAACGCATGAGACTTGTAGTTTTCAAAAATGTTTTCATTTTTGATGAGACGCTGAATAAAAGAAGTTTAATTGCCGGAAAAACGAAAACCCGCGATTTCCCGTAAATCGCGGACTCGGCCCGTATAGTCAAAAGTATACAAAGAAAGTACCCAGGGCGTAAACTCATTTCCCGAACGATTTTTTAAATTATTTTTTCACCACTAAAACGCATGAGACTTGTAGTTTTCAAAAATGTTTTCATTTTTGATGAGACGCTGAATAAAAGAAGTTTAATCGCCGGCAAACGAAAACCCGCGATTTCCCGTAAATCCCGGCTTGGCCCGTATAGTCAAAAGTATACAAAGAAAGTACCCAGGGAGTAAACTCATTTCCCGAACGATTTTTTAAATTACTTTCTATCCACTAAAACGCATGAGACTTGTAGTTCTTAAAAATGTTTTCATTTTTGATGAGACGCTGAATAAAAGAAGTTTAATCGCCGGCAAACGAAAACCCGCGATTTCCCGTAAATCCCGGGCTTGGCCCGTATAGTCAAAAGTATACAAAGAAAGTACCCATGGAGTAAACTCATTTCCCGAACGATTTTTTAAATTACTTTTTCACTACTAAAACGCATGAGACTTGTAGTTTTCAAAAATATTTTTATATTTCATGGGACGCTGAATAAAAGAAGTTCAATCACCGGCAAACGAAAATCTACGATTTCCCGTAAATCCCGGACTCGGCCCGTATAGTCAAAAGTATACAAAGAAAGTACCCAGGGAGTAAACTCATTTCCCGAACGATTTTTTAATTTATTTTTTCACCACTAAAACGCATGAGACTTGTAGTTTTCAAAAATGTTTTCATTTTTGATGAGACGCTGAATGAAAGAAGTTTAATCGCCGGCAAACGAAAACCCGCGATTTCCCGTAAATCCCGGGCTTGGCCCGTATAGTCAAAAGTATACAAAGAAAGTACCCAGGGAGTAAACTCATTTCCCGAACGATTTTTTAAATTACTTTTTCACCACTAAAACGCATGAGACTTGTAGTTTTCAAAAATGTTTTCATTTTTGATGAGACGCTGAATAAAAGAAGTTTAATCGCCGGCAAACGAAAACCCGCGATTTCCCGTAAATCCCGGCTTGGCCCGTATAGTCAAAAGTATACAAAGAAAGTACCCAGGGAGTAAACTCATTTCCCGAACGATTTTTTAAATTACTTTTTCACTACTAAAACGCATGAGACTTGTAGTTTTCAAAAATATTTTCATATTTGATGGGACGCTGAATAAAAGAAGTTTAATCACCGGCAAACGAAAATCTACGATTTCCCGTAAATCCCGGACTCGGCCCGTATAGTCAAAAGTATACAAAGAAAGTACCCAGGGAGTAAACTCATTTCCCGAACGATTTTTTAAATTATTTTTTCACCACTAAAACGCATGAGACTTGTAGTTTTCAAAAATGTTTTCATTTTTGATGAGACGCTGAATGAAAGAAGTTTAATCGCCGGCAAACGAAAACCCGCGATTTCCCGTAAATCCCGGGCTTGGCCCGTATAGTCAAAAGTATACAAAGAAAGTACCCAGGGAGTAAACTCATTTCCCGAACGATTTTTTAAATTACTTTTTCACCACTAAATCGCATGAGACTTGTAGTTTTTAAAAATGTTTTCATTTTTGATGAGACGCTGAATAAAAGAAGTTTAATCGCCGGCAAACGAAATCCCGCGTTTTCCCGTAAATCCCGGGCTTGGCCCGTATAGTCAAAAGTATACAAAGAAAGTACCCAGGGAGTAAACTCAATTCCCGAACGATTTTTTAAATTTTTTTTTCATCACTAAAACGCATGAGACTTGTTGTTTTCAAAAATGTTTTCATTTTTGATGAGACGCTGAATAAAAGAAGTTTAATCGCCGGCAAACGAAAACCCGCGATTTCCCGTAAATCCCGGGCTTGGCCCGTATAGTCAAAAGTATACAAAGAAAGTACCCAGGGAGTAAACTCATTTCCCGAACGATTTTTTAAATTACTTTTTCACCACTAAAACGCATGAGACTTGTAGTTTTGAAAAATGTTTTCATTTTTGATGAGACGCTGAATAAAAGCAGTTTAATCGCTGGCAAACTAAATCCCGCGTTTTCCCGTAAATCCGGGGCTTGGCCCGCATAGTCGAATGTATACAAAGAAAATACCCAGGGAGTAAACTCATTTCCCGAACGATTTTTTAATTTTTTTTTTCACCACTAAAACGCATGAGACTTGTAGTTTTCAAAAATGTTTTCATTTTTGATGAGACGCTTAATGAAAGAGATTTAATCGCCGGAAAACGAAAACCCGCGATTTCCCGTAAATCCCGGGCTTGGCCCGTATAGTCGAATGTATACAAAGACAGTACCCTGTGAGTAAACTCATTTCAAGAACGATTTTTTAAATTATTTTTTTAACACTAAAACGCATAAGACTTGTAGTTTTTAGAAATGTTTTCATTTTTGATGAGACGCTGAATAAAGGAAGTTTAATCGCCGGCAAACGAAAACCCGAGATTTCCCGTAAATCCCGGCTTGGCCCGTATAGTCAAAAGTATACAAAGAAAGTACCGAGGGAGTAAACTCATTTCCCGAACGATTTTTTAAATTATTTTTTCACCACAAAAACGCATGAGACTTGTAGTTTTCAAAAATGTTTTTATTTTTGATGAGACGCTGAATAAAAGAAGTTTAATCGCAGGCAAACGAAAACCCGCGATTTCCCGTAAATCCCGGGCTTGGCCTGTATAGTCAAAAGTATACAAAGAAAGTACCCAGGGAGTAAACTCATTTCCCGAACGATTTCTTAAATTACTTTTTCACCACTAAAACGCATGAGACTTGTAGTTTTAAAAAATGTTTTCATTTTTGATGAGACGCTGAATAAAAGAAGTTTAATCGCCGGCAAACGAAAACCCGCGATTTCCCGTAAATCCCGGGCTTGGCCCGTATAGTCAAAAGTATACAAAGAAAGTACCCAGGGAGTAAACTCATTTCCCGAACGATTTTTTAAATTACTTTTTCACCACTAAAACGCATGAGACTTGTAGTTTTCAAAAATGTTTTCATTTTTGATGAGACGCTGAATAAAAGAAGTTTAATCGCCGGCAAACGAAAACCCGCAATTTCCCGTAAATCCCGGGCTTGGCCCGTATAGTCAAAAGTAAACAAAGAAAGTACCCAGGGAGTAAACTCATTTCCCAAACGATTTTTTAAATTACTTTTTCACCACTAAAACGCATAAGACTTGTAGTTTTTAAAAATGTTTTCATTTTTGATGAGACGCTGAATAAAAGAAGTTTAATCGCCGGCAAACGAAAACCTGCGATTTCCCGTAAATCCCGGGCTTGGCCCGTATAGTCAAAAGTATACAAAGAAAGTACCCAGGGAGTAAACTCATTTCCCGAACGATTTTTTAAATTACTTTTTCACCACTAAAACGTATGAGACTTGTAGTTTTTAAAAATGATTTCATTTTTGATGAGACGCTGAATAAAAGAAGTTTAATCGCCGGCAAACGAAAACCCGCGATTTCCCGTAAATCCCGGGCTTGGCCCGTATAGTCAAAAGTATACAAAGAAAGTACCCAGGCAGTAAACTCATTTCCCGAACGATTTTTTAAATTACTTTTTCACTACTAAAACGCATGAGACTTGTAGTTTTCAAAAATATTTTCATATTTGATGGGACGCTGAATAAAAGAAGTTTAATCACCGGCAAACGAAAATCTACGATTTCCCGTAAATCCCGGACTCGGCCCGTATAGTCAAAAGTATACAAAGAAAGTACCCAGGGAGTAAACTCATTTCCCGAACGATTTTTTAAATTATTTTTTCACCACTAAAACGCATGAGACTTGTAGTTTTCAAAAATGTTTTCATTTTTGATGAGACGCTGAATAAAAGAAGTTTAATCGCCGGCAAACGAAAACCCGCGATTTCCCGTAAATCCCGGGCTTGGCCCGTATAGTCAAAAGTCTACAAAGAAAGTACCCAGGGAGTAAACTCATTTCCCGAACGATTTTTTAAATTTCTTTTTCACCACTAAAACGCATGAGACTTGTAGTTTTTAAAAATGTTTTCATTTTTGATGAGACGCTGAATAAAAGAAGTTTAATCGCCGGCAAACGAAATCCCGCGTTTTCCCGTAAATCCCGGGCTTGGCCCGTATAGTCAAAAGTATACAAAGAAAGTACCCAGGGAGTAAACTCATTTCCCGCACGATTTTTTAAATTTTTTTTTCATCACTAAAACGCATGAGACTTGTAGTTTTCAAAAATGTTTTCATTTTTGATGAGACGCTGAATAAAAGAAGTTTAATCGCCGGCAAACGAAAACCCGCGATTTCCCGTAAATCCCGGGCTTGGCCCGTATAGTCAAAAGTATACAAAGAAAGTACCCAGGGAGTAAACTCATTTCCCGAACGATTTTTTAAATTACTTTTTCACCACTAAAACGCATGAGACTTGTAGTTTTCAAAAATGTTTTCATTTTTGATGAGACGCTGAATAAAAGCAGTTTAATCGCTGGCAAACTAAATCCCGCGTTTTCCCGTAAATCCGGGGCTTGGCCCGCATAGTCGAATGTATACAAAGAAAATACCCAGGGAGTAAACTCATTTCCCGAACGATTTTTTAATTTTTTTTTTCACCACTAAAACGCATGAGACTTGTAGTTTTCAAAAATGTTTTCATTTTTGATGAGACGCTTAATGAAAGAGATTTAATCGCCGGAAAACGAAAACCCACGATTTCCCGTAAATCCCGGGCTTGGCCCGTATAGTCGAATGTATACAAAGACAGTACCCTGTGAGTAAACTCATTTCAAGAACGATTTTTTAAATTATTTTTTTAACACTAAAACGCATAAGACTTGTAGTTTTTAAAAATGTTTTCATTTTTGATGAGACGCTGAATAAAAGAAGTTTAATCGCCGGCAAACGAAAACCCGCGATTTCCCGTAAATCCCGGCTTGGCCCGTATAGTCAAAAGTATACAAAGAAAGTACCGAGGGAGTAAACTCATTTCCCGAACGATTTTTTAAATTATTTTTTCACCACAAAAAACGCATGAGACTTGTAGTTTTCAAAAATGTTTTTATTTTTGATGAGACGCTGAATAAAAGAAGTTTAATCGCAGGCAAACGAAAACCCGCGATTTCCCGTAAATCCCGGGCTTGGCCCGTATAGTCAAAAGTATACAAAGAAAGTACCCAGGGAGTAAACTCATTTCCCGAACGATTTTTTAAATTACTTTTTCACCACTAAAACGCATGAGACTTGTAGTTTTAAAAAATGTTTTCATTTTTGATGAGACGCTGAATAAAAGAAGTTTAATCGCCGGCAAACGAAAACCCGCGATTTCCCGTAAATCCCGGGCTTGGCCCGTATAGTCAAAAGTATACAAAGAAAGTACCCAGGGAGTAAAATCATTTCCCGAACGATTTTTTAAATTACTTTTTCACCACTAAAACGCATGAGACTTGTAGTTTTCAAAAATGTTTTCATTTTTGATGAGACGCTGAATAAAAGAAGTTTAATCGCCGGCAAACGAAAACCCGCAATTTCCCGTAAATCCCGGGCTTGGCCCGTATAGTCAAAAGTATACAAAGAAAGTACCCAGGGAGTAAACTCATTTCCCGAACGATTTTTTAAATTACTTTTTCACCACTAAAACGCATAAGACTTGTAGTTTTTAAAAATGTTTTCACTTTTGATGAGACGCTGAATAAAAGAAGTTTAATCGCCGGCAAACGAAATCCCGCGTTTTCCCGTAAATCCCGGGCTTGGCCCGTATAGTCAAAAGTATACAAAGAAAGTACCCAGGGAGTAAACTCATTTCCCGAACGATTTTTTAAATTTTTTTTTCACCACTAAAACGCATGAGACTTGTAGTTTTTAAAAATGTTTTCATTTTTGATGAGACGCTGAATAAAGGAAGTTTAATCGCAGGCAAACGAAAACCCGCGATTTCCCGTAAATCCCGGCTTGGTCCGTATAGTGAAAAGTATACAAAGAAAGTACCCAGGGAGTAAACTCATTTCCCGAACGATTTTTTAAATTATTTTTTCACCACAAAAACGCATGAGACTTGTAGTTTTCAAATATGTTTTCATTTTTGATGAGACGCTGAATAAAAGAAGTTTAATCGCTGGCAAACGAAATCCCGTGATTTCCCGTAAATCCCGGGCTTGGCCCGTATAGTCAAAAGTATACAAAGAAAGTACCCAGGGAGTAAACTCATTTCCCGAACGATTTTTTAAATTACTTTTTCACCACTAAAACGCATGAGACTTGTAGTTTTTAAAAATGTTTTCATCTTTGATGAGACGCTGAATAAAAGAAGTTTAATCGCCGGCAAACGAAAACCTGCGATTTCCCGTAAATCCTGGACTCGGCCCGTATAGTCAAAAGTATACAAAGAAAGTACCCAGGGAGTAAACTCATTTCCCAAACGATTTTTTAAATTATTATTTCACCACTAAAACGCATGAGACTTGTAGTTTTCAAGAATGTTTTCATTTTTGATGAGACGCTGAATAAAAGCAGTTTAATCGCCGGTAAACGAAAACCCGCGATTTCCCGTAAATCCCGGGCTTGGCACGTATAGTCGAATGTATACAAAGAAAGTACCCTGTGAGTAAACTCATTTCCGGAACGATTTTTTAAATTATTTTTTCACCACTAAAACGCATAAGACTTGTAGTTTTTAAAAATGTTTTCATTTTTGATGAGACGCTGAATAAAAGAAGTTTAATCGCCGGCAAACGAAAACCCGCGATTTCCCGTAAATCCCGGCTTGGCCCGTATAGTCAAAAGTATACAAAGAAAGTACCCAGGGAGTAAACTCATTTCCCGAACGATTTTTTAAATTATTTTTTCACCACTAAAACACATGAGACTTGTAGTTTTTAAAAATGTTTTCATTTTTGATGAGACGCTGAATAAAAGAAGTTTAATCGCCGGCAAACGAAAACCCGCGATTTCCCGTAAATCCCGGCTTGGCCCGTATAGTCAAAAGTATACAAAGAAAGTACCCAGGGAGTAAAATCATTTCCCGAACGATTTTTTAAATTACTTTTTCACCACTAAAACGCATGAGACTTGTAGTTTTCAAAAATGTTTTCATTTTTGATGAGACGCTGAATAAAAGAAGTTTAATCGCCGGCAAACGAAAACCCGCAATTTCCCGTAAATCCCGGGCTTGGCCCGTATAGTCAAAAGTATACAAAGAAAGTACCCAGGGAGTAAACTCATTTCCCGAACGATTTTTTAAATTACTTTTTCACCACTAAAACGCATAAGACTTGTAGTTTTTAAAAATGTTTTCACTTTTGATGAGACGCTGAATAAAAGAAGTTTAATCGCCGGCAAACGAAAACCCGCAATTTCCCGTAAATCCCGGGCTTGGCCCGTATAGTCAAAAGTATACAAAGAAAGTACCCAGGGAGTAAACTCATTTCCCGAACGATTTTTTAAATTACTTTTTCACCACTAAAACGCATAAGACTTGTAGTTTTTAAAAATGTTTTCACTTTTGATGAGACGCTGAATAAAAGAAGTTTAATCGCCGGCAAACGAAATCCCGCGTTTTCCCGTAAATCCCGGGCTTGGCCCGTATAGTCAAAAGTATACAAAGAAAGTACCCAGGGAGTAAACTCATTTCCCGAACGATTTTTTAAATTTTTTTTTCACCACTAAAACGCATGAGACTTGTAGTTTTTAAAAATGTTTTCATTTTTGATGAGACGCTGAATAAAGGAAGTTTAATCGCAGGCAAACGAAAACCCGCGATTTCCCGTAAATCCCGGCTTGGTCCGTATAGTGAAAAGTATACAAAGAAAGTACCCAGGGAGTAAACTCATTTCCCGAACGATTTTTTAAATTATTTTTTCACCACAAAAACGCATGAGACTTGTAGTTTTCAAATATGTTTTCATTTTTGATGAGACGCTGAATAAAAGAAGTTTAATCGCTGGCAAACGAAATCCCGTGATTTCCCGTAAATCCCGGGCTTGGCCCGTATAGTCAAAAGTATACAAAGAAAGTACCCAGGGAGTAAACTCATTTCCCGAACGATTTTTTAAATTACTTTTTCACCACTAAAACGCATGAGACTTGTAGTTTTTAAAAATGTTTTCATCTTTGATGAGACGCTGAATAAAAGAAGTTTAATCGCCGGCAAACGAAAACCTGCGATTTCCCGTAAATCCTGGACTCGGCCCGTATAGTCAAAAGTATACAAAGAAAGTACCCAGGGAGTAAACTCATTTCCCAAACGATTTTTTAAATTATTATTTCACCACTAAAACGCATGAGACTTGTAGTTTTCAAGAATGTTTTCATTTTTGATGAGACGCTGAATAAAAGCAGTTTAATCGCCGGTAAACGAAAACCCGCGATTTCCCGTAAATCCCGGGCTTGGCACGTATAGTCGAATGTATACAAAGAAAGTACCCTGTGAGTAAACTCATTTCCGGAACGATTTTTTAAATTATTTTTTCACCACTAAAACGCATAAGACTTGTAGTTTTTAAAAATGTTTTCATTTTTGATGAGACGCTGAATAAAAGAAGTTTAATCGCCGGCAAACGAAAACCCGCGATTTCCCGTAAATCCCGGCTTGGCCCGTATAGTCAAAAGTATACAAAGAAAGTACCCAGGGAGTAAACTCATTTCCCGAACGATTTTTTAAATTATTTTTTCACCACTAAAACACATGAGACTTGTAGTTTTCAAAAATGTTTATATTTTTAATGAGACGCTAAATAAAAGAAGTTTAATCGCCGGCAAACGAAAACCCGCGATTTCCCGTAAATCCCGGGCTTGGCACGTATAGTCGAGTGTATACAAAGAAAGTACCCTGTGAGTAAACTCATTTCCAGAAGGATTTTTTAAGTTATTTTTTCACCACTAAAGCCCATGAGACTTGTAGTTTTTAAAAATGTTTTCACTTTTGATGAGACGCTGAATAAAAGAAGTTTAATCGCCGGCAAACGAAAACCCGCAATTTCCCGTAAATCCCGGGCTTGGCCCGTATAGTCAAAAGTATACAAAGAAAGTACCCAGGGAGTAAACTCATTTCCCGAACGATTTTTTAAATTACTTTTTCACCACTAAAACGCATAAGACTTGTAGTTTTTAAAAATGTTTTCACTTTTGATGAGACGCTGAATAAAAGAAGTTTAATCGCCGGCAAACGAAATCCCGCGTTTTCCCGTAAATCCCGGGCTTGGCCCGTATAGTCAAAAGTATACAAAGAAAGTACCCAGGGAGTAAACTCATTTCCCGAACGATTTTTTAAATTTTTTTTTCACCACTAAAACGCATGAGACTTGTAGTTTTTAAAAATGTTTTCATTTTTGATGAGACGCTGAATAAAGGAAGTTTAATCGCAGGCAAACGAAAACCCGCGATTTCCCGTAAATCCCGGCTTGGTCCGTATAGTGAAAAGTATACAAAGAAAGTACCCAGGGAGTAAACTCATTTCCCGAACGATTTTTTAAATTATTTTTTCACCACAAAAACGCATGAGACTTGTAGTTTTCAAATATGTTTTCATTTTTGATGAGACGCTGAATAAAAGAAGTTTAATCGCTGGCAAACGAAATCCCGTGATTTCCCGTAAATCCCGGGCTTGGCCCGTATAGTCAAAAGTATACAAAGAAAGTACCCAGGGAGTAAACTCATTTCCCGAACGATTTTTTAAATTACTTTTTCACCACTAAAACGCATGAGACTTGTAGTTTTTAAAAATGTTTTCATCTTTGATGAGACGCTGAATAAAAGAAGTTTAATCGCCGGCAAACGAAAACCTGCGATTTCCCGTAAATCCTGGACTCGGCCCGTATAGTCAAAAGTATACAAAGAAAGTACCCAGGGAGTAAACTCATTTCCCAAACGATTTTTTAAATTATTATTTCACCACTAAAACGCATGAGACTTGTAGTTTTCAAGAATGTTTTCATTTTTGATGAGACGCTGAATAAAAGCAGTTTAATCGCCGGTAAACGAAAACCCGCGATTTCCCGTAAATCCCGGGCTTGGCACGTATAGTCGAATGTATACAAAGAAAGTACCCTGTGAGTAAACTCATTTCCGGAACGATTTTTTAAATTATTTTTTCACCACTAAAACGCATAAGACTTGTAGTTTTTAAAAATGTTTTCATTTTTGATGAGACGCTGAATAAAAGAAGTTTAATCGCCGGCAAACGAAAACCCGCGATTTCCCGTAAATCCCGGCTTGGCCCGTATAGTCAAAAGTATACAAAGAAAGTACCCAGGGAGTAAACTCATTTCCCGAACGATTTTTTAAATTATTTTTTCACCACTAAAACACATGAGACTTGTAGTTTTCAAAAATGTTTATATTTTTAATGAGACGCTAAATAAAAGAAGTTTAATCGCCGGCAAACGAAAACCCGCGATTTCCCGTAAATCCCGGGCTTGGCACGTATAGTCGAGTGTATACAAAGAAAGTACCCTGTGAGTAAACTCATTTCCAGAAGGATTTTTTAAGTTATTTTTTCACCACTAAAGCCCATGAGACTTGTAGTTTTTAAAAATGTTTTCATTTTTGATGAGACGCTGAATAAAAGAAGTTTAATCGCCGGCAAACGAAAACCCGCGATTTCCCGTAAATCCCGGCTTGGCCCGTATAGTCAAAAGTATACAAAGAAAGTACCCAGGGAGTAAACTCATTTTCCAAACGATTTTTTAAATTATTTTTTCACCACTAAAACGCATAAGACTTGTAGTTTTTAAAAATGTTTTCATTTTTGATGAGACGCTGAATAAAAGAAGTTTAATCGCCGGCAAACGAAAACCCGCGATTTCACGTAAATCCCGGGCTTGGCACGTATAGTCGAATGTATACAAAGAAAGTACCCTGTGAGTAAACTCATTTCCAGAAGGATTTTTTAAATTATTTTTTCACCACTAAAGCCCATGAGACTTGTAGTTTTTAAAAATGTTTTCATTTTTGATGAGACGCTGAATAAAAGAAGTTTAATCGCCGGCAAACGAAAACCCGCGATTTCTCGTAAATCCCGGCTTGGCCCGTATAGTCAAAAGTATGCAAAGAAAGTACCCAGGGAGTAAACTCATTTCCCGAACGATTTTTTAAATTATTTTTTCACTACTAAAACGCATGAGACTTGTAGTTTTCAAAAATATTTTCATTTTTGATGAGACGCTGAATAAAAGCAGTTTAATCGCCGGCAAACGAAAACCTGCGATTTCCCTAAATCCCGTACTCGGCCCGTATAGTCAAAAGTATACAAAGAAAGTACCCAGGGAGTAAACTCATTTCCAGAACGATTTTTTAAATTTATTTTTTCACCACTAAAACGCATAAGACTTGTAGTTTTTAAAAATGTTTTCATTTTTAATGAGACGCTGAATAAAAGAAGTTTAATCGCCGGCAAGCGAAAGCCCGCAATTTCCCGTAAATCCCGGGCTTGGCACGTATAGTCGAATGTATACAAAGAAAGTACCCTGTGAGTAAACTCATTTCCAGAAGGATTTTTTAAATTATTTCTTCACCACTAAAGCCCATGAGGCTTGTAGTTTTTAAAAATGTTTTCATTTTTGATGAGACGCTGAATAAAAGAAGTTTAATCGCCGGCAAACGAAAACCCGCGATTTCTCGTAAATCCCGGCTTGGCCCGTATAGTCAAAAGTATGCAAAGAAAGTACCCAGGGAGTAAACTCATTTCCCGAACGATTTTTTAAATTATTTTTTCACTACTAAAACGCATGAGACTTGTAGTTTTCAAAAATGTTTTTATTTTTGATGAGACGCTGAATAAAAGAAGTTTAATCGGCGGCAAACGAAAACCCGCGATTTCCCGTAAATCCCGGCTTGGCCCGTATAGTCAAAAGTATACAAAGAAAGTACCCAGGGAGTAAACTCATTTCCAGAACGATTTTTTAAATTATTTTTTCACCACTAAAACGCATAAGACTTGTAGTTTTTAAAAATGTTTTCATTTTTAATGAGACGCTGAATAAAAGAAGTTTAATCGCCGGCAAGCGAAAGCCCGCAATTTCCCTTAAATCCCGGGCTTGGCCCGTATAGTCAAAAGTATACAAAGAAAGTACCCAGTTAGTAAACTCATTTCCCGAACGACTTTTTAAAATTTTTTTTCACCACTAAAACGCATGAGACTTGTAGTTTTCAAAAATGTTTTTATTTTTGATGAGACGCTGAATAAAAGAAGTTTAATCGGCGGCAAACGAAAACCCGCGATTTCCCGTAAATCCCGGCTTGGCCCGTATAGTCAAAAGTATACAAAGAAAGTACCCTGGGAGTAAACTCATTTCCAGAACGATTTTTTAAATTATTTTTTCACCACTAAAACGCATAAGACTTGTAGTTGTTAAAAATGTTTTCATTTTTAATGAGACGCTGAATAAAAGAAGTTTAATCGCCGGCAAACGAAAGCCCGCGATTTCCCGTAAATCCCGGGCTTGGCCCGTATAGTCAAAAGTATACAAAGAAAGTACCCAGGTAGTAAACTCATTTCCCGAACGATTTTTTATATTATTTTTTTACCACTAAACGCATGAGACTTGTAGTTTTCAAAAATGTTTTCATATTTGATGGGACGCTGAAAAAAAGAAGTTTAATCGCCGCCAAACGAAAATCCGCGATTTCCTGTAAATCCCGGACTCGGCCCGTATAGTCAAAAGTATACAAAGAAAGTACCCAGAGAGTAAACTCATTTCCCGAACGATTTTTTAAATTATTTTTTCACCACTAAAACGCATGAGACTTGTAGTTTTCAAATATGTTTTCATTTTTGATGAGACGCTGAATAAAAGAAGTTTATTCGCCGGCAAACGAAAACCCGTGATTTCCCGTAAATTCCGGGCTTGGCACGTATAGTCGAATGTATACAAAGAAAGTACCCTGTGAGTAAACTCATTTCCAGAAGGATTTTTTAAATTATTTTTTCACCACTAAAGCCCATGAGACTTGTGGTTTTTAAAAATATTTTCATTTTTGATGAGACGCTGAATAAAAGAAGTTTAATCGCCGGCAAACGAAAACCCGCGATTTCCTGCAAATCCCGGCTTGGCCCGTATAGTCAAAAGTATACAAAGAAAGTACCCAGGGAGTAAACTCATTTCCCGAACGATTTTTTAAATTATTTTTTCACCACTAAAACGCATGAGACTTGTAGTTTTCAAAAATGTTTTCATTTTTGATGAGACGCTGAATAAAAGCAGTTTAATCGCCGGCAAACGAAAACCTGCGATTTCCCAAACTCCCGGGCTTGGCCCGTATAGTCAAAAGTATACAAAGAAAGTACCCAGGGAGTAAACTCATTTCCCGAACGATTTTTTAATTTTTTTTTTCACTACTAAAACGCATGAGACTTGTAGTTTTCAAAAATGTTTTCATTTTTGATGAGACGCTTAATAAAAGAGGTTTAATCGCCGGAAAACGAAAACCCGCGATTTCCCGTAAATCCCGGGCTTGGCCCGTATAGTCGAATGTATACAAAGAAAGTACCCTGTGAGTAAACTCATTTCCAGAACGATTTTTTAAATTATTTTTCATCACTAAAACGCATGAGACTTGTAGTTTTTAAAAATGTTTTCATTTTTGATGAGACGCTGAATAAAAGAAGTTTAATCGCCGGCAAACGAAAACCCGCGATTTCCCGCAAATCCCGGCTTGGACCGTATAGTCAAAAGTATACAAAGAAAGTACCCAGGGAGTAAACTCATTTCCCGAACGATTTTTTTAATTTTATTTTCACTACTAAAACGCATGAGACTTGTAGTTTTTAAAAATGTTTTCATTTTTGATGAGACGCTGAATAAAAGAAGTTTAATCGCCGGCAAACGAAAACCCGCGATTTCCCGTAAATCCCGGGCTTGGCCCGTATAGTCGAATGTATACAAAGAAAGTACCCAGGGAGTAAACTCATTTCCCGAACGAATTTTTAAATTTTTTTTTTACCACTAAAACGCATGGGTACTTTCTTTGTATACTGTTGACTATACGGGCCAAGCCCGGGATTTACGGGAAATCGCGGGTTTTCGTTTGCCGGCGATTAAACTTCTTTTATTCAGCGTCTCATCAAAAATGAAAACATTTTTAAAAACTACAAGTCTTATGCGTTTTAGTGGTGAAAAAATAATTTAAAAAATCGTTCGGGAAATGAGTTTACTCCCTGGGTACTTTCTTTGTAGACTTTTGACTATACGGTCCAAGCCGGGATTTGCGGGAAATCGCGGGTTTTCGTTTGCCGGCGATTAAACTTCTTTAATTCAGCGTCTCATCAAAAATGAAAACATTTTTAAAAATTACAAGTCTCATGCGTTTTAGTGGTGAAAAATAATTTAAAAAATCGTTCTGGAAATGAGTTTACTCACAGGGTACTTTCTTTGTATACATTCGACTATACGGGCCAAGCCCGGGATTTACGGGAAATCGCGGGTTTTCGTTTTCCGGCGATTAAACCTCTTTCATTAAGCGTCTCATCAAAAATGAAAACATTTTTGAAAACTACAAGTCTCATGCGTTTTAGTAGTGAAAAAAAAATTTAAAAAATCGTTCGGGAAATGAGTTTACTCCCTGGGTACTTTCTTTGTATACTTTTGACTATACGGGCCAAGCCCGGGAGTTAATGAGTTTACTCCCAGGGTACTTTCTTTGTATACTTTTGACTATACGGGCCAAGCCTGGGATTTACGGGAAATCGCGGGTTTTCGTTTGCCGGCGATTAAACTTCTTTTTATTCAGCGTCTCATCAAAAATGAAAACATTTTTAAAAACTACAAGTCTTATGCGTTTTAGTGGTGAAAAAATAATTTAAAAAATCGTTCGGGAAATGAGTTTACTCCCTGGGTACTTTCTTTGTATACTTTTGACTATACGGGCCAAGCCCGGGAGTTAATGAGTTTACTCCCAGGGTACTTTCTTTGTATACTTTTGACTATACGGGCCAAGCCTGGGATTTACGGGAAATCGCGGGTTTTCGTTTGCCGGCGATTACACTTCTTTTTATTCAGCGTCTCATCAAAAATGAAAACATTTTTAAAAACTACAAGTCTTATGCGTTTTAGTGGTGAAAAAATAATTTAAAAAATCGTTCTGGAAATGAGTTTACTCCCTGGGTACTTTCTTTGTATACTTTTGACTATACAGGCCGAGTCCGGGATTTAGGGAAGTCGCAGGAGTTCGTTTGCCGGCGATTAAACTGCTTTTATTCAGCGTCTCATCAAAAATGAAAACATTTTTGAAAACTACAAGTCTCATGCGTTTTAGTGGTGAAAAAATAATTTAAAAAATCGTTCGGGAAATGAGTTTACTCCCTGGGTACTTTCTTTGTATACTTTGGACTATACGGGCCCAGCCGGGATTTACGGGAAATCGCGGGTTTTCGTTTGCCGGCGATTAAACTTCTTTTTTTCAGCGTCTCATCAAAAATGAAAACATTTTTAAAAACTACAAGTCTTATGCGTTAAGTGGTGAAAAAATAATTTAAAAAATCGTTCTGGAAATGAGTTTACTCACAGGGTACTTTCTTTGTATACATTCGACTATACGTGCCAAGCCCGGGATTTACGGAAAATCGCGGGTTTTCGTTTGCCGGCGATTAAACTTCTTTTATTCAGCGTCTCATCAAAAATGAAAATATTTTTGAAAACTACAAGTCTCATGCGTTTTAGTGGTGAAAAAATAATTTAAAAAATCGTTCGGGAAATGAGTTTACTCCCTGGGTACTTTCTTTGTATACTTTTGACTATACGGGCCAAGCCGGGATTTACGGGAAATCGCGGGTCTTCGTTTGCCGGCGATTAAACATCTTTTATTCAGCGTCTCATCAAAAATGAAAACATTTTTAAAAACTACAAGTCTTATGCGTTTTGGTGGTGAAAAAATAATTTAAAAAATCGTTCTGGAAATGAGTTTACTCACAGGGTACTTTCTTTGTATACATTCGACTATACGGGCCAAGCCCGGGATTTACGGGAAATCGCGGGTTTTCGTTTTCCGGCGATTAAACCTCTTTCATTAAGCGTCTCATCAAAAATGAAAACATTTTTGAAAACTACAAGTCTCATGCGTTTTAGTGGTGAAAAAGAAATTTAAAAAATCGTTCGGGAAATGAGTTTACTCCCTGGGTACTTTCTTTGTATACATTCGACTATACGGGCCAAGCCCCGGATTTACGGGAAAACGCGGGATTTCGTTTGCCGGCGATTAAACCTCTTTCATTAAGCGTCTCATCAAAAATGAAAACATTTTTGAAAACTACAAGTCTCATGCGTTTTAGTGGTGAAAAAATAATTTAAAACATCGTTCGGGAAATGAGTTTACTCCCTGGGTACTTTCTTTGTAAACATTCGACTATACGGGCCAAGCCCCGGATTTACGGGAAAACGCATGATTTCGTTTGCCGGCGATTAAACCTCTTTCATTAAGCGTCTCATCAAAAATGAAAACATTTTTGAAAACTACAACTCTCATGCGTTTTAGTGGTGAAAAAAAAATTTAAAAAATCGTTCGGGAAATGAGTTTACTCCCTGGGTACTTTCTTTGTATACTTTTGACTATACGGGCCGAGTCTGGGATTTAGGGAAATCGCATGTTTTCGTTTGCCGGCGTTTAAACTGCTTTTATTCGGCGTCTCATCAAAAATGAAAACATTTTTGAAAACTACAAGTCTCATGCGTTTTAGTGGTGAAAAAATAATTTAAAAAATCGTTCGGGAAATGAGTTTACTCCCTGGGTACTTTCTTTGTATACATTCGACTATACGGGCCAAGCCCCGGATTTACGGGAAATCGCGGGTTTTCGTTTTCCGGCGATTAAACCTCTTTCATTAAGCGTCTCATCAAAAATGAAAACATTTTTGAAAACTACAAGTCTCATGCGTTTTAGTGGTGAAAAAAAAATTTAAAAAATCGTTCGGGAAATGAGTTTACTCCCTGGGTACTTTCTTTGTATACTTTTGACTATACGGACCGAGTCTGGGATTTAGGGAAATCGCAGGTTTTCGTTTGCCGGCGATTAAGCTGCTTTTATTCAGCGTCTCATCAAAAAAGAAAACATTTTTGAAAACTACAAGTCTCACGCGTTTTAGTGGTGAAAAAATATTTTAAAATATCGTTCGGGAAATGAGTTTACTCCCTGGGTACTTTCTTTGTATACTTTTGACTATACGGGCCAAGCCGGGATTTACGGGAAATCGCGGGTTTTCGTTTGCCGGCGTTTAAACTGCTTTTATTCGGCGTCTCATCAAAAATGAAAACATTTTTGAAAACTACAAGTCTCATGCGTTTTAGTGGTGAAAAAATAATTTAAAAAATCGTTCGGGAATTGAGTTTACTCCCTGGGTACTTTCTTTGTATACTTTTGACTATACGGGCCAAGCCGGGATTTACGGGAAATCGCGGGTTTTCGTTTGCCGGCGATTAAACTTCTTTTATTCAGCGTCTCATCAAAAATGAAAACATTTTTGAAAACTACAAGTCTCATGCGTTTTAGTGGTGAAAAGATAATTTAAGAAATCGTTCGGGAAATGAGTTTACTCCCTGGGTACTTTCTTTGTATACTTTTGACTATACGGGCCGAGTCCGGGATTCACGGGAAATCGCGGATTTTCGTTTGCCGGCGATTAAACTTCTTTTATTCAGCGTCCCATCAAATATGAAAATATTTTTGAAAACTGCAAGTCTCATGCGTTTAGTGGTAAAAAAATAATATAAAAAATCGTTCGGGAAATGAGTTTACTCCCTGGGTACTTTCTTTAAATACTTTTGACTATACGGGCCAAGCCCGGGATTTACGGGAAATCGCGGGTTTTCGTTTGCCGGCGATTAAACTTCTTTTATTCAGCGTCTCATCAAAAATGAAAACATTTTTAAAAACTACAAGTCTTATGCGTTTTAGTGGTGAAAAAATAATTTAAAAAATCGTTCTGGAAATGAGTTTACTCCCTGGGTACTTTCTTTGTATACTTTTGACTATACGGGCCGAGTCTGGGATTTAGGGAAATCGAAGGTTTTCGTTTGCCGGCGATTAAACTGCTTTTATTCAGCGTCTCATCAAAAATAAAAACATTTTTGAAAACTACAAGTCTTATGCGTTTAGTGGTGAAAAAATAATTTAAAAAATCGTTCGGGAAATGAGTTTACTCCCTGGGTACTTTCTTTGTATACTTTTGACTATACGGGCCAAGCTGGGATTTACGGGAAATCGCGGGTTTTCGTTTGCCGGCGATTAAACTTCTTTTATTCAGCGTCTCATCAAAAATGAAAACATTTTTAAAAACTACAAGTCTTATGCGTTTTAGTGGTGAAAAAATAATTTAAAAAATCGTTCGGGAAATGAGTTTACTCCCTGGGTACTTTCTTTGTATACTTTTGACTATACGGGCCAAGCCGGGATTTACGGGAAATCGCGGGTTTTCGTTTGCCGGCGATTAAACTTCTTTTATTCAGCGTCTCATCAAAAATGAAAACATTTTTAAAAACTACAAGTCTTATGCGTTTTAGTGGTGAAAAAATAATTTAAAAAATCGTTCGGGAAATGAGTTTACTCCCTGGGTACTTTCTTTGTATACATTCGACTATACGGGCCAAGCCCCGAATTTACGGGAAAACGCGGGAATTCGTTTGCCGGCGATTAAACCTCTTTCATTAAGCGTCTCATCAAAAATGAAAACATTTTTGAAAACTAAAAGTCTCGTGCGTTTTAGTGGTGAAAAAATAATTTAAAAAATCGTTCGGGAAATGAGTTTACTCCCTGGGTACTTTCTTTGTATACTTTTGACTATACGGGCCGAGTCCGGGATTTACGGGAAATCGCGGATTTTTGTTTGCCGGCGATTAATCCTCTTTCATTAAGCGTCTCATCAAAAATGAAAACATTTTTGAAAACTACAAGTCTCATGCGTTTTAGTGGTGAAAAAATAATTTAAAAAATCGTTCGGGAAATGAGTTTACTCCCTGGGTACTTTCTTTGTATACATTCGACTATACGGGCCAAGCCCCGGATTTACGGGAAATCGCGGGTTTTCGTTTTCCGGCGATTAAACCTCTTTCATTAAGCGTCTCATCAAAAATGAAAACATTTTTGAAAACTACAAGTCTCATGCGTTTTAGTGGTGAAAAAAAAATTTAAAAAATCGTTCGGGAAATGAGTTTACTCCCTGGGTACTTTCTTTGTATATTTTTGACTATACGGGCCGAGTCTGGGATTTAGGGAAATCGCAGGTTTTCGTTTGCCGGCGATTAAACTGCTTTTATTCAGCGTCTCATCAAAAATGAAAACATTTTTGAAAACTACAAGTCTCACGCGTTTTAGTGGTGAAAAAATATTTTAAAAAATCGTTCGGGAAATGAGTTTACTCCGTGGGTACTTTCTTTGTATACTTTTGACTATACGGGCCAAGCCGGGATTTACGGGAAATCGCGGGTTTTCGTTTGCCGGCGTTTAAACTGCTTTTATTCGGCGTCTCATCAAAAATGAAAACATTTTTGAAAACTACAAGTCTCATGCGTTTTAGTGGTGAAAAAATAATTTAAAAAATCGTTCGGGAAATGAGTTTACTCCCTGGGTACTTTCTTTGTATACATTCGACTATACGGGCCAAGCCCGGGATTTACGGGAAATCGCGGGTTTTCGTTTTCCGGCGATTAAACCTCTTTCATTAAGCGTCTCATCAAAAATGAAAACATTTTTGAAAACTACAAGTCTCATGCGTTTTAGTGGTGAAAAAATAATTTAAAAAATCGTTCGGGAAATGAGTTTACTCCCTGGGTACTTTCTTTGTATACTTTTGACTATACGGGCCAAGCCCGGGAGTTAATGAGTTTACTCCCAGGGTACTTTCTTTGTATACTTTTGACTATACGGGCCAAGCCTGGGATTTACGGGAAATCGCGGGTTTTCGTTTGCCGGCGATTAAACTTCTTTTTATTCAGCGTCTCATCAAAAATGAAAACATTTTTAAAAACTACAAGTCTTATGCGTTTTAGTGGTGAAAAAATAATTTAAAAAATCGTTCGGGAAATGAGTTTACTCCCTGGGTACTTTCTTTGTATACTTTTGACTATACGGGCCAAGCCCGGGAGTTAATGAGTTTACTCCCAGGGTACTTTCTTTGTATACTTTTGACTATACGGGCCAAGCCTGGGATTTACGGGAAATCGCGGGTTTTCGTTTGCCGGCGATTACACTTCTTTTTATTCAGCGTCTCATCAAAAATGAAAACATTTTTAAAAACTACAAGTCTTATGCGTTTTAGTGGTGAAAAAATAATTTAAAAAATCGTTCTGGAAATGAGTTTACTCCCTGGGTACTTTCTTTGTATACTTTTGACTATACAGGCCGAGTCCGGGATTTAGGGAAGTCGCAGGAGTTCGTTTGCCGGCGATTAAACTGCTTTTATTCAGCGTCTCATCAAAAATGAAAACATTTTTGAAAACTACAAGTCTCATGCGTTTTAGTGGTGAAAAAATAATTTAAAAAATCGTTCGGGAAATGAGTTTACTCCCTGGGTACTTTCTTTGTATACTTTGGACTATACGGGCCAAGCCCGGGAGTTAATGAGTTTACTCCCAGGGTACTTTCTTTGTATACTTTTGACTATACGGGCCAAGCCTGGGATTTACGGGAAATCGCGGGTTTTCGTTTGCCGGCGATTAAACTTCTTTTTATTCAGCGTCTCATCAAAAATGAAAACATTTTTAAAAACTACAAGTCTTATGCGTTTTAGTGGTGAAAAAATAATTTAAAAAATCGTTCGGGAAATGAGTTTACTCCCTGGGTACTTTCTTTGTATACTTTTGACTATACGGGCCAAGCCCGGGAGTTAATGAGTTTACTCCCAGGGTACTTTCTTTGTATACTTTTGACTATACGGGCCAAGCCTGGGATTTACGGGAAATCGCGGGTTTTCGTTTGCCGGCGATTACACTTCTTTTTATTCAGCGTCTCATCAAAAATGAAAACATTTTTAAAAACTACAAGTCTTATGCGTTTTAGTGGTGAAAAAATAATTTAAAAAATCGTTCTGGAAATGAGTTTACTCCCTGGGTACTTTCTTTGTATACTTTTGACTATACAGGCCGAGTCCGGGATTTAGGGAAGTCGCAGGAGTTCGTTTGCCGGCGATTAAACTGCTTTTATTCAGCGTCTCATCAAAAATGAAAACATTTTTGAAAACTACAAGTCTCATGCGTTTTAGTGGTGAAAAAATAATTTAAAAAATCGTTCGGGAAATGAGTTTACTCCCTGGGTACTTTCTTTGTATACTTTGGACTATACGGGCCCAGCCGGGATTTACGGGAAATCGCGGGTTTTCGTTTGCCGGCGATTAAACTTCTTTTTTTCAGCGTCTCATCAAAAATGAAAACATTTTTAAAAACTACAAGTCTTATGCGTTAAGTGGTGAAAAAATAATTTAAAAAATCGTTCTGGAAATGAGTTTACTCACAGGGTACTTTCTTTGTATACATTCGACTATACGTGCCAAGCCCGGGATTTACGGAAAATCGCGGGTTTTCGTTTGCCGGCGATTAAACTTCTTTTATTCAGCGTCTCATCAAAAATGAAAATATTTTTGAAAACTACAAGTCTCATGCGTTTTAGTGGTGAAAAAATAATTTAAAAAATCGTTCGGGAAATGAGTTTACTCCCTGGGTACTTTCTTTGTATACTTTTGACTATACGGGCCAAGCCGGGATTTACGGGAAATCGCGGGTCTTCGTTTGCCGGCGATTAAACATCTTTTATTCAGCGTCTCATCGAAAATGAAAACATTTTTAAAAACTACAAGTCTTATGCGTTTTGGTGGTGAAAAAATAATTTAAAAAATCGTTCTGGAAATGAGTTTACTCACAGGGTACTTTCTTTGTATACATTCGACTATACGGGCCAAGCCCGGGATTTACGGGAAATCGCGGGTTTTCGTTTTCCGGCGATTAAACCTCTTTCATTAAGCGTCTCATCAAAAATGAAAACATTTTTGAAAACTACAAGTCTCATGCGTTTTAGTGGTGAAAAAGAAATTTAAAAAATCGTTCGGGAAATGAGTTTACTCCCTGGGTACTTTCTTTGTATACATTCGACTATACGGGCCAAGCCCCGGATTTACGGGAAAACGCGGGATTTCGTTTGCCGGCGATTAAACCTCTTTCATTAAGCGTCTCATCAAAAATGAAAACATTTTTGAAAACTACAAGTCTCATGCGTTTTAGTGGTGAAAAAATAATTTAAAACATCGTTCGGGAAATGAGTTTACTCCCTGGGTACTTTCTTTGTAAACATTCGACTATACGGGCCAAGCCCCGGATTTACGGGAAAACGCATGATTTCGTTTGCCGGCGATTAAACCTCTTTCATTAAGCGTCTCATCAAAAATGAAAACATTTTTGAAAACTACAACTCTCATGCGTTTTAGTGGTGAAAAAAAAATTTAAAAAATCGTTCGGGAAATGAGTTTACTCCCTGGGTACTTTCTTTGTATACTTTTGACTATACGGGCCGAGTCTGGGATTTAGGGAAATCGCATGTTTTCGTTTGCCGGCGTTTAAACTGCTTTTATTCGGCGTCTCATCAAAAATGAAAACATTTTTGAAAACTACAAGTCTCATGCGTTTTAGTGGTGAAAAAATAATTTAAAAAATCGTTCGGGAAATGAGTTTACTCCCTGGGTACTTTCTTTGTATACATTCGACTATACGGGCCAAGCCCCGGATTTACGGGAAATCGCGGGTTTTCGTTTTCCGGCGATTAAACCTCTTTCATTAAGCGTCTCATCAAAAATGAAAACATTTTTGAAAACTACAAGTCTCATGCGTTTTAGTGGTGAAAAAAAAATTTAAAAAATCGTTCGGGAAATGAGTTTACTCCCTGGGTACTTTCTTTGTATACTTTTGACTATACGGACCGAGTCTGGGATTTAGGGAAATCGCAGGTTTTCGTTTGCCGGCGATTAAGCTGCTTTTATTCAGCGTCTCATCAAAAAAGAAAACATTTTTGAAAACTACAAGTCTCACGCGTTTTAGTGGTGAAAAAATATTTTAAAATATCGTTCGGGAAATGAGTTTACTCCCTGGGTACTTTCTTTGTATACTTTTGACTATACGGGCCAAGCCGGGATTTACGGGAAATCGCGGGTTTTCGTTTGCCGGCGTTTAAACTGCTTTTATTCGGCGTCTCATCAAAAATGAAAACATTTTTGAAAACTACAAGTCTCATGCGTTTTAGTGGTGAAAAAATAATTTAAAAAATCGTTCGGGAATTGAGTTTACTCCCTGGGTACTTTCTTTGTATACTTTTGACTATACGGGCCAAGCCGGGATTTACGGGAAATCGCGGGTTTTCGTTTGCCGGCGATTAAACTTCTTTTATTCAGCGTCTCATCAAAAATGAAAACATTTTTGAAAACTACAAGTCTCATGCGTTTTAGTGGTGAAAAGATAATTTAAGAAATCGTTCGGGAAATGAGTTTACTCCCTGGGTACTTTCTTTGTATACTTTTGACTATACGGGCCGAGTCCGGGATTTACGGGAAATCGCGGATTTTCGTTTGCCGGCGATTAAACTTCTTTTATTCAGCGTCCCATCAAATATGAAAATATTTTTGAAAACTACAAGTCTCATGCGTTTAGTGGTAAAAAAATAATATAAAAAATCGTTCGGGAAATGAGTTTACTCCCTGGGTACTTTCTTTAAATACTTTTGACTATACGGGCCAAGCCCGGGATTTACGGGAAATCGCGGGTTTTCGTTTGCCGGCGATTAAACTTCTTTTATTCAGCGTCTCATCAAAAATGAAAACATTTTTAAAAACTACAAGTCTTATGCGTTTTAGTGGTGAAAAAATAATTTAAAAAATCGTTCGGGAAATGAGTTTACTCCCTGGGTACTTTCTTTGTATACTTTTGACTATACGGGCCAAGCCGGGATTTACGGGAAATCGCGGGTTTTCGTTTGCCGGCGATTAAACTTCTTTTATTCAGCGTCTCATCAAAAATGAAAACATTTTTAAAAACTACAAGTCTTATGCGTTTTAGTGGTGAAAAAATAATTTAAAAAATCGTTCGGGAAATGAGTTTACTCCCTGGGTACTTTCTTTGTATACATTCGACTATACGGGCCAAGCCCCGAATTTACGGGAAAACGCGGGAATTCGTTTGCCGGCGATTAAACCTCTTTCATTAAGCGTCTCATCAAAAATGAAAACATTTTTGAAAACTACAAGTCTCGTGCGTTTTAGTGGTGAAAAAATAATTTAAAAAATCGTTCGGGAAATGAGTTTACTCCCTGGGTACTTTCTTTGTATACTTTTGACTATACGGGCCGAGTCCGGGATTTACGGGAAATCGCGGATTTTTGTTTGCCGGCGATTAATCCTCTTTCATTAAGCGTCTCATCAAAAATGAAAACATTTTTGAAAACTACAAGTCTCATGCGTTTTAGTGGTGAAAAAATAATTTAAAAAATCGTTCGGGAAATGAGTTTACTCCCTGGGTACTTTCTTTGTATACATTCGACTATACGGGCCAAGCCCCGGATTTACGGGAAATCGCGGGTTTTCGTTTTCCGGCGATTAAACCTCTTTCATTAAGCGTCTCATCAAAAATGAAAACATTTTTGAAAACTACAAGTCTCATGCGTTTTAGTGGTGAAAAAAAAATTTAAAAAATCGTTCGGGAAATGAGTTTACTCCCTGGGTACTTTCTTTGTATATTTTTGACTATACGGGCCGAGTCTGGGATTTAGGGAAATCGCAGGTTTTCGTTTGCCGGCGATTAAACTGCTTTTATTCAGCGTCTCATCAAAAATGAAAACATTTTTGAAAACTACAAGTCTCACGCGTTTTAGTGGTGAAAAAATATTTTAAAAAATCGTTCGGGAAATGAGTTTACTCCGTGGGTACTTTCTTTGTATACTTTTGTCTATACGGGCCAAGCCGGGATTTACGGGAAATCGCGGGTTTTCGTTTGCCGGCGTTTAAACTGCTTTTATTCGGCGTCTCATCAAAAATGAAAACATTTTTGAAAACTACAAGTCTCATGCGTTTTAGTGGTGAAAAAATAATTTAAAAAATCGTTCGGGAAATGAGTTTACTCCCTGGGTACTTTCTTTGTATACATTCGACTATACGGGCCAAGCCCGGGATTTACGGGAAATCGCGGGTTTTCGTTTTCCGGCGATTAAACCTCTTTCATTAAGCGTCTCATCAAAAATGAAAACATTTTTGAAAACTACAAGTCTCATGCGTTTTAGTGGTGAAAAAATAATTTAAAAAATCGTTCGGGAAATGAGTTTACTCCCTGGGTACTTTCTTTGTATACTTTTGACTATACGGGCCGAGTCTGGGATTTAGGGAAATCGCAGGTTTTCGTTTGCCGGCGATTAAGCTGCTTTTATTCAGCGTCTCATCAAAAATGAAAACCTTTTTTGAAAACTACAAGTCTCACGCGTTTCAGTGGTGAAAAAATATTTTAAAAAATCGTTCGGGAAATGAGTTTACTCCCTGGGTACTTTCTTTGTATACTTTTGACTATACGGGCCAAGCCGGGATTTACGGGAAATCGCGGGTTTTCGTTTGCCGGCGTTTAAACTGCTTTTATTCGGCGTCTCATCAAAAATGAAAACATTTTTGAAAACTACAAGTCTCATGCGTTTTAGTGGTGAAAAAATAATTTAAAAAATCGTTCGGGAATTGAGTTTACTCCCTGGGTACTTTCTTTGTATACTTTTGACTATACGGGCCAAGCCGGGATTTACGGGAAATCGCGGGTTTTCGTTTGCCGGCGATTAAACTTCTTTTATTCAGCGTCTCATCAAAAATGAAAACATTTTTGAAAACTACAAGTCTCATGCGTTTTAGTGGTGAAAAGATAATTTAAGAAATCGTTCGGGAAATGAGTTTACTCCCTGGGTACTTTCTTTGTATACTTTTGACTATACGGGCCGAGTCCGGGATTTACGGGAAATCGCGGATTTTCGTTTGCCGGCGATTAAACTTCTTTTATTCAGCGTCCCATCAAATATGAAAATATTTTTGAAAACTACAAGTCTCATGCGTTTAGTGGTAAAAAATAATATAAAAAATCGTTCGGGAAATGAGTTTACTCCCTGGGTACTTTCTTTAAATACTTTTGACTATACGGGCCAAGCCCGGGATTTACGGGAAATCGCGGGTTTTCGTTTGCCGGCGATTAAACTTCTTTTATTCAGCGTCTCATCAAAAATGAAAACATTTTTAAAAACTACAAGTCTCATGCGTTTTAGTGGTGAAAAAATAATTTTAAAAATCGTTCGGGAAAGGAGTTTACTCCCTGGGTACTTTCTTTGTACACTTTTGACTATACGGGCCGAGTCTGGGATTTAGGGAAATCGCAGGTTTTCGTTTGCCGGCGATTAAACTGCTTTTATTCAGCGTCTCATCAAAAATGAAAACATTTTTGAAAACTACAAGTCTTATGCGTTTAGTGGTGAAGAAATAATTTAAAAAATCGTTCGGGAAATGAGTTTACTCCCTGGGTACTTTCTTTGTATACTTTTGACTATACGGGCCGAGTCTGGGATTTAGGGAAATCGCAGGTTTTCGTTTGCCGGCGATTAAGCTGCTTTTATTCAGCGTCTCATCAAAAATGAAAACCTTTTTTGAAAACTACAAGTCTCACGCGTTTCAGTGGTGAAAAAATATTTTAAAAAATCGTTCGGGAAATGAGTTTACTCCCTGGGTACTTTCTTTGTATACTTTTGACTATACGGGCCAAGCCGGGATTTACGGGAAATCGCGGGTTTTCGTTTGCCGGCGTTTAAACTGCTTTTATTCGGCGTCTCATCAAAAATGAAAACATTTTTGAAAACTACAAGTCTCATGCGTTTTAGTGGTGAAAAAATAATTTAAAAAATCGTTCGGGAATTGAGTTTACTCCCTGGGTACTTTCTTTGTATACATTTGACTATACGGGCCAAGCCGGGATTTACGGGAAATCGCGGGTTTTCGTTTGCCGGCGATTAAACTTCTTTTATTCAGCGTCTCATCAAAAATGAAAACATTTTTGAAAACTACAAGTCTCATGCGTTTTAGTGGTGAAAAGATAATTTAAGAAATCGTTTGGGAAATGAGTTTACTCCCTGGGTACTTTCTTTGTATACTTTTGACTATACGGGCCGAGTCCGGGATTTACGGGAAATCGCGGATTTTCGTTTGCCGGCGATTAAACTTCTTTTATTCAGCGTCCCATCAAATATGAAAATATTTTTGAAAACTACAAGTCTCATGCGTTTAGTGGTAAAAAATAATATAAAAAATCGTTCGGGAAATGAGTTTACTCCCTGGGTACTTTCTTTAAATACTTTTGACTATACGGGCCAAGCCCGGGATTTACGGGAAATCGCGGGTTTTCGTTTGCCGGCGATTAAACTTCTTTTATTCAGCGTCTCATCAAAAATGAAAACATTTTTAAAAACTACAAGTCTCATGCGTTTTAGTGGTGAAAAAATAATTTTAAAAATCGTTCGGGAAATGAGTTTACTCCCTGGGTACTTTCTTTGTACACTTTTGACTATACGGGCCGAGTCTGGGATTTAGGGAAATCGCAGGTTTTCGTTTGCCGGCGATTAAACTGCTTTTATTCAGCGTCTCATCAAAAATGAAAACATTTTTGAAAACTACAAGTCTTATGCGTTTAGTGGTGAAGAAATAATTTAAAAAATCGTTCGGGAAATGAGTTTACTCCCTGGGTACTTTCTTTGTATACTTTTGACTATACGGGCCAAGCCGGGATTTACGGGAAATCGCGGGTTTTCGTTTGCCGGCGATTAAACTTCTTTTATTCAGCGTCTCATCAAAAATGAAAACATTTTTAAAAACTACAAGTCTTATGCGTTTTAGTAGTGAAAAAATAATTTAAAAAATCGTTCTGGAAATGAGTTTACTCACAGGGTACTTTCTTTGTATACATTCGACTATACGGGCCAAGCCCGGGATTTACGGGAAATCGCGGGTTTTCGTTTTCCGGCGATTAAACCTCTTTCATTAAGCGTCTCATCAAAAATGAAAACATTTTTAAAACTACAAGTCTTATGCGTCTTAGTGGTGAAAAAATAATTTAAAAAATCGTAATGGAAATGAGTTTACTCACAGGGTACTTTCTTTGTATACATTCGACTACACAAGCCAAGCCCCGGATTTACGGGAAAACGCGGGAATTCGTTTGCCGGCGATTAAACCTCTTTCATTAAACGTCTCATCAAAAATGAAAACATTTTTGAAAACTACAAGTCTCATGCGTTTTAGTGGTGAAAAAATAATTTTAAAAATCGTTCGGGAAATGAGTTTACTCCCTGGGTACTTTCTTTGTATACTTTTGACTATACGGGCCGAGTCCGGGATTTACGGGAAATCGCGGATTTTCGTTTGCCGGCGATTAAACTTCTTTTATTCAGCGTCCCATCAAATATGAAAATATTTTTAAAAACTACAAGTCTCATGCGTTTAGTGGTAAAAAAATAATATAAAAAATCGTTCGGGAAATGAGTTTACTCCCTGGGTACTTTCTTTAAATACTTTTGACTATACGGGCCAAGCCCGGGATTTACGGGAAATCGCGGGTTTTCGTTTGCGGGCGATTAAACTTCTTTTATTCAGCGTCTCATCAAAAATGAAAAAATTTTTAAAAACTACAAGTCTTATGCGTTTTAGTGGTGAAAAAATAATTTAAAAAATCGTTCTGGAAATGAGTTTACTCCCTGGGTACTTTCTTTGTATACTTTTGACTATACGGGCTGAGTCTGGGATTTAGGGAAATCGAAGGTTTTCGTTTGCCGGCGATTAAACTGCTTTTATTCAGCGTCTCATCAAAAATAAAAACATTTTTGAAAACTACAAGTCTTATGCGTTTAGTGGTGAAAAAATAATTTAAAAAATCGTTCGGGAAATGAGTTTACTCCCTGGGTACTTTCTTTGTATACTTTTGACTATACGGGCCAAGCCGGGATTTACGGGAAATCGCGGGTTTTCGTTTGCCGGCGATTAAACTTCTTTTATTCAGCGTCTCATCAAAAATGAAAGCATTTTTAAGAACTACAAGTCTTATGCGTTTTAGTGGTGAAAAAATAATTTAAAAAATCGTAATGGAAATGAGTTTACTCACAGGGTACTTTCTTTGTATACATTCGACTATACGGGCCAAGCCCAGGATTTACGGGAAATCGCGGGTTTTCGTTTTCCGGCGATTAAACCTCTTTCATTAAGCGTCTCATCAAAAATGAAAATATTTTTGAAAACTACAAGTCTCATGCGTTTTAGTGGTGAAAAAATAATTTAAAAAATCGTAATGGAAATGAGTTTACTCACAGGGTACTTTCTTTGTACACATTCGACTATACGGGCCAAGCCCCGGATTTACGGGAAAACGCGGGATTTCGTTTTCCGGCGATTAAACTTCTTTTATTCAGCGTCTCATCAAAAATGAAAACATTTTTAAAAACTACAAGTCTTATGCGTTTTAGTGGTGAAAAAATAATTTAAAAAATCGTTCGGGAAATGAGTTTACTCCCTGTGTACTTTCTTTGTATACATTCGACTATACGGGCCAAGCCCCGAATTTACGGGAAAACGCGGGAATTCGTTTGCCGGCGAATAAACCTCTTTTATTAAGCGTCTCATCAAAAATGAAAGCATTTTTGAAAATACAAGTCTCATGCGTTTTAGTGGTGAAAAAATAATTTAAAAAATCGTTCGGGAAATGAGTTTACTCCCTGGGTACTTTCTTTGTATACTTTTGACTATACGGGCCGAGTCCGGGATTTACGGGAAATCGCGGATTTTTGTTTGCCGGCGATTAAACCTCTTTCATTAAGCGTCTCATCAAAAATGAAAACATTTTTGAAAACTACAAGTCTCATGCGTTTTAGTGGTGAAAAAATAATTTAAAAAATCGTTCGGGAAATGAGTTTACTCCCTGGGTACTTTCTTTGTATACTTTTGACTATGCGGGCCGAGTCCGGGATCTACGGGAAATCGCGGATTTTTGTTTGCCGGCGATTAAACTGCTTTTATTCAGCGTCTCATCAAAAATGAAAACATTTTTGAAAACTACAAGTCTTATGCGTTTAGTGGTGAAGAAATAATTTAAAAAATCGTTCGGGAAATGAGTTTACTCCCTGGGTACTTTCTTTGTATACTTTTGACTATACGGGCCAAGCCGGGATTTACGGGAAATCGCGGGTTTTCGTTTGCCGGCGATTAAACTTCTTTTATTCAGCGTCTCATCAAAAATGAAAACATTTTTAAAAACTACAAGTCTTATGCGTTTTAGTAGTGAAAAAATAATTTAAAAAATCGTTCTGGAAATGAGTTTACTCACAGGGTACTTTCTTTGTATACATTCGACTATACGGGCCAAGCCCGGGATTTACGGGAAATTGCGGGTTTTCGTTTTCCGGCAATTAAACCTCTTTCATTAAGCGTCTCATCAAAAATGAAAACATTTTTGAAAACTACAAGTCTCATGCGTTTTAGTGGTGAAAAAAAAATTTAAAAAATCGTTCGGGAAATGAGTTTACTCCCTGGGTACTTTCTTTGTATACTTTTGACTATACGGGCCAAGCCGGGATTTACGGGAAATCGCGGGTTTTCGTTTGCCGGCGATTAAACTTCTTTTATTCAGCGTCTCATCAAAAATGAAAACATTTTTAAAAACTACAAGTCTTATGCGTTTTAGTGGTGAAAAAATAATTTAAAAAATCGTAATGGAAATGAGTTTACTCACAGGGTACTTTCTTTGTATACATTCGACTACACAAGCCAAGCCCCGGATTTACGGGAAAACGCGGGAATTCGTTTGCCGGCGATTAAACCTCTTTCATTAAACGTCTCATCAAAAATGAAAACATTTTTGAAAACTACAAGTCTCATGCGTTTTAGTGGTGAAAAAATAATTTTAAAAATCGTTCGGGAAATGAGTTTACTCCCTGGGTACTTTCTTTGTATACTTTTGACTATACGGGCCGACTCCGGGATTTACGGGAAATCGCGGATTTTTGTTTGCCGGCGATTAAACTGCTTTTATTCAGCGTCTCATCAAAAATGAAAACATTTTTGAAAACTACAAGTCTTATGCGTTTAGTGGTGAAAAAATAATTTAAAAAATCGTTCGGGAAGTGAGTTTACTCCCTGGGTACTTTCTTTGTATACTTTTGACTATACGGGCCAAGCCGGGATTTACGGGAAATCGCGGGTTTTCGTTTGCCGGCGATTAAACTTCTTTTATTCAGCGTCTCATCAAAAATGAAAACATTTTTAGAAACTACAAGTCTTATGCGTTTTAGTGGTAAAAAAATAATTTAAAAAATCGTTCTGGAAATGAGTTTACTGACAGGGTACTTTCTTTGTATACATTCGACTATACGGGCCAAGCCCGGGATTTACGGGAAATCGCGGGTTTTCGTTTTCCGGCGATTAAACCTCTTTCATTAAGCGTCTCATCAAAAATGAAAACATTTTTGAAAACTACAAGTCTCATGCGTTTTAGTGGTGAAAAAAAAATTTAAAAAATCGTTCGGGAAATGAGTTTACTTCCTGGGTACTTTCTTTGTATACTTTTGACTATACGGGCCGAGTCTGGGATTTAGGGAAATCGCAGGTTTTTGTTTGCCGGCGATTAAACTGCTTTTATTCAGCGTCTCATCAAAAATGAAAATATTTTTGAAAACTACAAGTCTCACGCGTTTTAGTGGTGAAAAAATAATTTAAAAAATCGTTCGGGAAATGAGTTTACTCCCTGGGTACTTTCTTTGTATACTTTTGACTATACGGGCCAAGCCGGGATTTACGGGAAATCGCGGGTTTCCGTTTGCCGGCGATTAAACTTCTTTTATTCAGCGTCTCATCAAAAATGAAAACATTTTTAAAAACTACAAGTCTTATGCGTTTTAGTGGTGAAAAAATAATTTAAAAAATCGTAATGGAAATGAGTTTACTCACAGGGTACTTTCTTTGTACACATTCGACTATACGGGCCAAGCCCCGGATTTACGGGAAAACGCGGGATTTCGTTTTCCGGCGATTAAACTCCTTTTATTCAGCGTCTCATCAAAAATGAAAACATTTTTGAAAACTACAAGTCTCACGCGTTTTAGTGGTGAAAAAATAATTTAAAAAATCGTTCGGGAAATGAGTTTACTCCCTGGGTACTTTCTTTGTATACTTTTGACTATACGGGCCAAGCCGGGATTTACGGGAAATCGCGGGTTTTCGTTTGCCGGCGATTAAACTTCTTTTATTCAGCGTCTCATCAAAAATGAAAACATTTTTAAAAACTACAAGTCTTATGCGTTTTAGTGGTGAAAAAATAATTTAAAAAATCGTAATGGAAATGAGTTTACCCACAGGGTACTTTCTTTGTACACATTCGACTATACGGGCCAAGCCCCGGATTTACGGGAAAACGCGGGATTTCGTTTTCCGGCGATTAAACTTCTTTTATTCAGCGTCTCATCAAAAATGAAAACATTTTTGAAAACTACAAGTCTCGTGCGTTTTAGTGGTGAAAAAATAATTTAAGAAATCGTTCGGGAAATGAGTTTACTCCCTGGGTACTTTCTTTGTATACTTTTGACTATACGGGCCGAGTCCGGGATTTACGGGAAATCGCGGATTTTCGTTTGCCGGCGATTAACTTCTTTTATTCAGCGTCCCATCAAATATGAATATATTTTTAAAAACTACAAGTCTCATGCGTTTAGTGGTGAAAAAATAATATAAAAAATCGTTCGGGAAATGAGTTTACTCCCTGGGTACTTTCTTTAAATACTTTTGACTATACGGGCCAAGCCCGGGATTTACGGGAAATCGCGGGTTTTCGTTTGCCGGCGATTAAACTTCTTTTATTCAGCGTCTCATCAAAAATGAAAACATTTTTAAAAACTACAAGTCTTATGCGTTTTAGTGGTGAAAAAATAATTTAAAAAATCGTTCTGGAAATGAGTTTACTCCCTGGGTACTTTCTTTGTATACTTTTGACTATACGGGCTGAGTCTGGGATTTAGGGAAATCGCAGGTTTTCGTTTGCCGGCGATTAAACTGCTTTTATTCAGCGTCTCATCAAAAATAAAAACATTTTTGAAAACTACAAGTCTTATGCGTTTAGTGGTGAAAAAATAATTTAAAAAATCGTTCGTGAAATGAGTTTACTCCCTGGGTACTTTCTTTGTATACTTTTGACTATACGGGCCAAGCCGGGATTTACGGGAAATCGCGGGTTTTCGTTTGCCGGCGATTAAACTTCTTTTATTCAGCGTCTCATCAAAAATGAAAGCATTTTTAAAAACTACAAGTCTTATGCGTTTTAGTGGTGAAAAAATAATTTAAAAAATCGTAATGGAAATGAGTTTACTCACAGGGTACTTTCTTTGTATACATTCGACTATACGGGCCAAGCCCAGGATTTACGGGAAATCGCGGGTTTTCGTTTTCCGGCGATTAAACTTCTTTTATTCAGCGTCTCATCAAAAATGAAAACATTTTTGAAAACTACAAGTCTCGTGCGTTTTAGTGGTGAAAAAATAATTTAAGAAATCGTTCGGGAAATGAGTTTACTCCCTGGGTACTTTCTTTGTATACTTTTGACTATACGGGCCGACTCCGGGATTTACGGGAAATCGCGGATTTTTGTTTGCCGGCGATTAAACTGCTTTTATTCAGCGTCTCATCAAAAATGAAAACATTTTTGAAAACTACAAGTCTTATGCGTTTAGTGGTGAAAAAATAATTTAAAAAATCGTTCGGGAAATGAGTTTACTCCCTGGGTACTTTCTTTGTATACTTTTGACTATACGGGCCAAGCCGGGATTTACGGGAAATCGCGGGTTTTCGTTTGCCGGCGATTAAACTTCTTTTATTCAGCGTCTCATCAAAAATGAAAACATTTTTAGAAACTACAAGTCTTATGCGTTTTAGTGGTAAAAAAATAATTTAAAAAATCGTTCTGGAAATGAGTTTACTGACAGGGTACTTTCTTTGTATACATTCGACTATACGGGCCAAGCCCGGGATTTACGGGAAATCGCGGGTTTTCGTTTTCCGGCGATTAAACCTCTTTCATTAAGCGTCTCATCAAAAATGAAAACATTTTTGAAAACTACAAGTCTCATGCGTTTTAGTGGTGAAAAAAAAATTTAAAAAATCGTTCGGGAAATGAGTTTACTTCCTGGGTACTTTCTTTGTATACTTTTGACTATACGGGCCGAGTCTGGGATTTAGGGAAATCGCAGGTTTTCGTTTGCCGGCGATTAAACTGCTTTTATTCAGCGTCTCATCAAAAATGAAAATATTTTTGAAAACTACAAGTCTCACGCGTTTTAGTGGTGAAAAAATAATTTAAAAAATCGTTCGGGAAATGAGTTTACTCCCTGGGTACTTTCTTTGTATACTTTTGACTATACGGGCCAAGCCCCGAATTTACGGGAAATCGCGGGTTTTCGTTTTCCGGCGATTAAACCTCTTTCATTAAGCGTCTCATCAAAAATGAAAATATTTTTGAAAACTACAAGTCTCATGCGTTTTAGTGCTGAAAAAAAACTTAAAAAATCGTTCGGGAAATGAGTTTACTCCCTGGGTACTTTCTTTGTATACATTCGACTATACGGGCCAAGCCCCGGATTTACGGGAAAACGCGGGAATTCGTTTGCCGGCGATTAAACCTCTTTCATTAAGCGTCTCATCAAAAATGAAAACATTTTTGAAAACTACAAGTCTCATGCGTTTTAGTGGTGAAAAAATAATTTAAAAAATCGTTCGGGAAATGAGTTTACTCCCTGGGTACTTTCTTTGTATACTTTTGACTATACGGGCCGAGTCCGGGATTTACGGGAAATCGCGGATTTTCGTTTGCCGGCGATTAAACTGCTTTTATTCAGCGTCTCATCAAAAACGAAAACATTTTTGAAAACTACAAGTCTTATGCGTTTAGTGGTGAAGAAATAATTTAAAAAATCGTTCGGGAAATGAGTTTACTCCCTGGGTACTTTCTTTGCATACTTTTGACTATACGGGCCAAGCCGGGATTTACGGGAAATTGCGGGTTTTCGTTTGCCGGCGATTAAACTTCTTTTATTCAGCGTCTCATCAAAAATGAAAACATTTTTGAAAACTACAAGTCTCATGCGTTTTAGTGGTGAAAAAAAAATTTTAAAAAATCGTTCGGGAAATGAGTTTACTCCCTGGGTACTTTCTTTGTATACTTTTGATTATACGGGCCGAGTCCGGGATTTACGGGAAATCGCGGGATTTTCGTTTGCCGGCGATTAAACTTCTTTTATTCAGCGTCCCATCAAATATGAAAATATTTTTGAAAACTACAAGTCTCATGCGTTTAGTGGTAAAAAAATAATATAAAAAATCGTTCGGGAAATGAGTTTACTCCCTGGGTACTTTCTTTAAATACTTTTGACTATACGGGCCAAGCCCGGGATTTACGGGAAATCGCGGGTTTTCGTTTGCCGGCAATTAAACTTCTTTTATTCAGCGTCTCATCAAAAATGAAAACATTTTTAAAAACTACAAGTCTTATGCGTTTTAGTGGTGAAAAAATAATTTAAAAAATCGTTCTGGAAATGAGTTTACTCCCTGGGTACTTTCTTTGTATACTTTTGACTATACGGGCCGAGTCTGGGATTTAGGGAAATCGCAGGTTTTCGTTTGCCGGCGATTAAACTGCTTTTATTCAGCGTCTCATCAAAAATAAAAACATTTTTGAAAACTACAAGTCTTATGCGTTTAGTGGTGAAAAAATAATTTAAAAAATCGTTCGGGAAATGAGTTTACTCCCTGGGTACTTTCTTTGTATACTTTTGACTATACGGGCCAAGCCGGGATTTACGGGAAATCGCGGGTTTTCGTTTGCCGGCGATTAAACTTCTTTTATTCAGCGTCTCATCAAAAATGACAACATTTTTAAAAACTACAAGTTTTATGCGTTTTAGTGGTGAAAAAATAATTTAAAAAATCGTTCTTGAAATTAGTTTACTCACAGGGTACCTTCTTTGTATACATTCGACTATACAGGCCAAGCCCGGGATTTACGGGATATCGCGGGTTTTCGTTTTCCGGCGATTAAACCTCTTTCATTAAGCGTCTCATCAAAAATGAAAACATTTTTGAAAACTACAAGTCTCACGCGTTTTAGTGGTGAAAAAAAAATTTTAAAAATCGTTCGGGAAATGAGTTTACTCCCTGGGTACTTTCTTTGTATACTTTTGACTATACGGGCCGAGTCTGGGATTTAGGGAAATCGCAGGTTTTCGTTTGCCGGCGATTAAACTGCTTTTATTCAGCGTCTCATCAAAAATAAAAACATTTTTGAAAACTACAAGTCTCATGCGTTTTAGTGGTGAAAAAATAATTTAAAAAATCGTTCGGGAAATGAGTTTACTCCCTGGGTACTTTCTTTGTATACTTTTGACTATACGGGCCAAGCCGGGATTTACGGGAAATCGCGGGTTTTCGTTTGCCGGCGATTAAACTTCTTTTATTCAGCGTCTCATCAAGAATGAAAACATTTTTAAAAACTACAAGTCTTATGCGTTTGAGTGGTGAAAAAATAATTTAAAAAATCGTTCTGGAAAGGAGTTTACTCACAGGGCACTTTCTTTGTATACATTCGACTATACGTGCCAATCCCGGGATTTACGGGAAATCGCGGGTTTTCGTTTGCCGGCGATTAAACTGCTTTTATTCAGCGTCTCATCAAAAATGAAAACATTTTTAAAATCACAAGTCTCATGCGTTTTAGTGGTGAAAAAATAATTTAAAAAATCGTTCGGAAAATGAGTTTACTCCCTGGGAACTTTGTTTGTATACTTTTGACTATACGGGCCGAGTCTGGGATTTAGGGAAATCTACAATTTTTCGTTTGCCGGCGATTAAACTTCTTTTATTCAGCGTCTCATCAAAAATGAAAACATTTTTAAAAACTACAAGTCTCATGCGTTTTAGTGGTGAAAAAGTAATTTAAAAAATCGTTCGGGAAATGAGTTTACTCCCTGGGTACTTTCTTTGTATACTTTTAACTATACGGGCCAAGCCCGGGATTTACGGGAAATCGCGGGTTTTCGTTTGCCGGCGATTAAACTTCTTTTATTCAGCGTCTCATCAAAAATGAAAACATTTTTGAAAACTACAAGTGTCATGCGTTTTAGTGGTGAAAAAATAATTTAAAAAATCGTTCGGGAAATGAGTTTACTCCCTGGGTACTTTCTTTGTATACTTTTGACTATACGGGCCAAGCTGGGATTTACGGGAAATCGCGGGTTTTCGTTTGCCGGCGATTAAACTTCTTTTATTCAGCGTCTCATCAAAAATGAAAACATTTTTAAAAACTACAAGCCTTATGCGTTTTAGTGGTGAAAAAATAATTTAAAAAAATCGTTCTGGAAATGAGTTTACTCACAGGGTACTTTCTTTGTATACATTCTACTATACGGGCCAAGCCCGGGGTTTACGGGAAATCGCGGGTTTTCGTTTTCCGGCGACAAAACCTCTTTCATTAAGCGTCTCATCAAAAATGAAAACATTTTTGAAAAGTCTCATGCGTTTTAGTGGTGAAAAAAAAAAGTAAAAAAATCGTTCGGGAAATGAGTTTACTCCCTGGGTACTTTCTTTGTATACATTCGACTATACGGGCCAAGCCCCGGATTTACGGGAAAACGCGGGATTTCGTTTGCCGGCGATTAAACTGCTTTTATTCAGCGTCTCATCAAAAATGAAAACATTTTTGAAAACTACAAGTCTCATGCGTTTTAGTGGTGAAAAAAAAATTTTAAAAATCGTTCGGAAAATGAGTTTACTCCCTGGGTACTTTCTTTGTATACATTCGACTATGCGGGCCAAGCCCCGGATTTACGGGAAAACGCGGGATTTCGTTTGCCGGCGATTAAACTTCTTTTATTCAGCGTCTCATCAAAAATGAAAACATTTTTATAAACTACAAGTCTTATGCGTTTTAGTGGTGAAAAAATAATTTAAAAAATCGTTCTGGAAATGAGTTTACTCACAAGGTACTTTCTTTGTATACATTCGACTATACGTGCCAAGCCCGGGATTTACGGGAAATCGCGGGTTTTCGTTTGCCGGCGATTAAACTGCTTTTATTCAGCGTCTCATCAAAAATGAAAACATTCTTGAAAACTATAAGTCTCATGCGTTTTAGTGGTGAAATAATAATTTAAAAAATCGTTTGGGAAATGCGTTTACTCCCTGGGTACTTTCTTTGTATACATTCGACTATACGTGCCAAGCCCGGGATTTACGGGAAATCGCGGGTTTTCGTTTGCCGGCGATTAAACTGCTTTCATTCAGCGTCTCATCAAAAATGAAAACATTCTTGAAAACTACAAGTCTCATGCGTTTTAGTGGTGAAATAATAATTTAAAAAATCGTTCGGGAAATGAGTTTACTCCCTGGCTACTTTCTTTGTATACTTTTGACTATACGGGCCAAGCCCGGGATTTACGGGAAATCGCGGGTTTTCGTTTGCCGGCGATTAAACTTCTTTTATTCAGCGTCTCATCAAAAATGAAAACATTTTTGAAAACTACAAGTCTTATGCGTTTTAGTGGTGAAAAAATAATTTAAAAAATCGTTCGGGAAATGAGTTTACTCCCTGGGTACTTTCTTTGTATACTTTTGACTATACGGGCCGAGTCCGGGATTTACGGGAAATCGCGGATTTTCGTTTGCCAGCGATTAAACTTCTTTTATTCAGCGTCCCATCAAATATGAAAATATTTTTGAAAACTACAAGTCTCATGGGTTTAGTGGTAAAAAAATAATATAAAAAATCGTTCGGGAAATGAGTTTACTCCCTAGGTACTTTCTTTGTATACTTTTGACTATACGAGCCAAGCCCGGGATTTACGGGAAATCGCGGGTTTTCGTTTGCTGGCGATTAAACTTCTTTTATTCAGCGTCTCATCAAAAATGAAAAAATTTTTAAAAACTACAAGTCTTATGCGTTTTAGTGGTGAAAAAATAATTTAAAAAAGCGTTCTGGAAATGAGTTTACTTCCTGGGTACTTTCTTTGTATACTTTTGACTATACGGGCCAAGCCCGGGATTTACGGGAAATCGCGGGTTTTCGTTTGCTGGCGATTAAACTTCTTTTATTCAGCGTCTCATCAAAAATGAAAACATTTTTAAAAACTACAAGTCTTATGCGTTTTAGTGGTGAAAAAATAATTTAAAAAAGCGTTCTGGAAATGAGTTTACTCCCTGGGTACTTTCTTTGTATACTTTTGACTATACGGGCCGAGTCCGGGATTTAGGGAAATCGCAGGTTTTCGTTTGCCGGCGATTAAACTGCTTTTATTCAGTGTCTCATCAAAAATGAAAACATTTTTAAAAACTACAAGTCTTATGCGTTTTAGTGGTGAAAAAATAATTTAAAATTCGTTCTGGAAATGAGTTTACTCACAGGGTACTTTCTTTGTATACATTCGACTATACGTGCCAAGCCCGGGATTTACGGGAAATCGCGCGTTTTCGTTTGCCAGCGATTAACCTGCTTTTACTCAGCGTCTCATCAAAAATGAAAACATTTTTAAAAACTACAAGTCTCATGGGCTTTAGTGGTGAAAAAATAATTTAAAAAATCGTTTGGGAAATGCGTTTACTCCCTGGGTACTTTCTTTGTATACTTTTGACTATACTGGACGAGTCCAGGATTTACGGGAAATCGCAGGTTTTCGTTTGCCGGCGATTAAACTTCTTTTATTCAGCGTCTCATCAAAAATGAAAATATTTTTAAAAACTACAAGTCTCATGCGTTTTAGTGGTGAAAAAGTAATTTAAAAAATCGTTCGGGAAATGAGTTTACTCCCTGGGTACTTTCTTTGTATACTTTTGACTATACGGGCCGAGTCCGGGATTTACGGGAAATCGCGGATTTTCGTTTGCCGGCGATTAAACTTCTTTTATTCAGAGTCCCATCAAATATGAAAATATTTTTGAAAACTACAAGTCTCATGCGTTTAGTGGTAAAAAAATAATATAAAAAATCGTTCGGGAAATGAGTTTACTCCCTGGGTACTTTCTTTGTATACTTTTGACTATGCGGGCCGAGTCCGGGATTTAGGCAAATCGCAGGTTTTCGTTTGTCGGCGATTAAACTGCTTTTATTCAGCGTCTCATCAAAAATAAAAACATTTTTAAAAACTACAAGTCTCATGCGTTTCAGTGGTGAAAAAAAATTTAAAAACTCGTTCGGGAAATGAGTTTACTCCCTGGGTACTTTCTTTGTATACTTTTGACTACGCAGGCCGAGTCCGGGATTTAGGGAAATCGCAGGTTTTCGTTTGTCGGCGATTAAACTGCTTTTATTCAGCGTCTCATCAAAAATGAAAACATTTTTAAAAACTACAAGTCTCATGCGTTTTAGTGGTGAAAAAGTAATATAAAAAATCGTTCGGGAAATGAGTTTACTCTCTGGGTACTTTCTTTGTATACTTTTGACTATACGGGCCGAGTCCGGGATTTACGGGAAATCTCGGATTTTCGTTTGCCGGCGATTAAACTTCTTTTATTCAGCGTCCCATCAAATATGAAAATATTTTTGAAAACTACAAGTCTCATGCGTTTAGTGGTAAAAAAATAATATAAAAAATCGTTCGGGAAATGAGTTTACTCCCTGGGTACTTTCTTTGTATACTTTTGACTATGCGGGCCAAGTCCGGGATTTAGGCAAATCGCAGGTTTTCGTTTGTCGGCGATTAAACTGCTTTTATTCAGCGTCTCATCAAAAATGAAAACATTTTTGAAAACTACAAGTCTCATGCGTTTTAGTGGTGAAAAAGTAATTTAAAAAATCGTTCGGGAAATGAGTTTACTCCCTGGGTACTTTCTTTGTATACTTTTGACTATACGGGCCGAGTCCGGGATTTACGGGAAATCGCGGATTTTCGTTTGCCGGCGATTAAACTTCTTTTATTCAGCGTCCCATCAAATATGAAAATATTTTTGAAAACTACAAGTCTCATGCGTTTAGTGGTAAAAAAATAATATAAAAAATCGTTCGGGAAATGAGTTTACTCCCTGGGTACTTTCTTTGTATACTTTTGACTATGCGGGCCGAGTCCGGGATTTAGGCAAATCGCAGGTTTTCGTTTGTCGGCGATTAAACTGCTTTTATTCAGCGTCTCATCAAAAATAAAAACATTTTTAAAAACTACAAGTCTCATGCGTTTCAGTGGTGAAAAAAAAATTTAAAAAATCGTTCGGGAAATGAGTTTACTCCCTGGGTACTTTCTTTGTATACTTTTGACTACGCAGGCCGAGTCCGGGATTTAGGGAAATCGCAGGTTTTCGTTTGTCGGCGATTAAACTGCTTTTATTCAGCGTCTCATCAAAAATGAAAACATTTTTGAAAACTACAAGTCTCATGCGTTTCAGTGGTGAAAATAAAATTTAAAAAATCGTTCGGGAAATGTGTTTACTCCCTGGGTACTTTCTTTGTATACTTTTGACTATACGGGCAAAGCCAGGATTTACGGGAAATCGCGGGTTTTTGTTTGCCGGCGATTAAACTTTTTTTATTCAGCGTCTCATCAAAAATGAAAACATTTTTGAAAACTACAAGTCTCATGCGTTTTAGTGGTGAAAAAATAATTTAAAAAATCGTTCGGGAAATGAGTTTACTCCCTGGGTACTTTCTTTGTATACTTTTGACTAAACGGGCCAAGCCGGGATTTACGAGAACTCGCGGGTTCTCGTTTCCCGGCGATTAAACTTCTTTTATTCAGCGTCTCATCAAAATGAAAACATTTTTAAAAACTACAAGTCTCATGGGCTTTAGTGGTGAAAAAATAATTTAAAAAATCGTTTGGGAAATGCGTTTACTCCCTGGGTACTTTCTTTGTATACTTTTGACTATACGGGACGAGTCCAGGATTTACGGGAAATCGCAGGTTTTCGTTTGCCGGCGATTAAACTTCTTTTATTCAGCGTCTTATCAAAAATGAAAACATTTTTAAAAACTACAAGTCTCATGCGTTTTAGTGGTGAAAAAGTAATTTAAAAAATCGTTCGGGAAATGAGTTTACTCCCTGGTTACTTTCTTTGTATACTTTTGACTACGCAGGCCGAGTCCGGGATTTAGGGAAATCGCAGGTTTTCGTTTGTCGGCGATTAAACTGCTTTTATTCAGCGTCTCATCAAAAATGAAAACATTTTTGAAAACTACAAGTCTCATGCGTTTCAGTGGTGAAAATAAAATTTAAAAAATCGTTCGGGAAATGTGTTTACTCCCTGGGTACTTTCTTTGTATACTTTTGACTATACGGGCAAAGCCAGGATTTACGGGAAATCGCGGGTTTTTGTTTGCCGGCGATTAAACTTTTTTTATTCAGCGTCTCATCAAAAATGAAAACATTTTTGAAAACTACAAGTCTCATGCGTTTTAGTGGTGAAAAAATAATTTAAAAAATCGTTCGGGAAATGAGTTTACTCCCTGGGTACTTTCTTTGTATACTTTTGACTAAACGGGCCAAGCCGGGATTTACGAGAACTCGCGGGTTCTCGTTTCCCGGCGATTAAACTTCTTTTATTCAGCGTCTCATCAAAATGAAAACATTTTTAAAAACTACAAGTCTCATGGGCTTTAGTGGTGAAAAAATAATTTAAAAAATCGTTTGGGAAATGCGTTTACTCCCTGGGTACTTTCTTTGTATACTTTTGACTATACGGGACGAGTCCAGGATTTACGGGAAATCGCAGGTTTTCGTTTGCCGGCGATTAAACTTCTTTTATTCAGCGTCTTATCAAAAATGAAAACATTTTTAAAAACTACAAGTCTCATGCGTTTTAGTGGTGAAAAAGTAATTTAAAAAATCGTTCGGGAAATGAGTTTACTCCCTGGTTACTTTCTTTGTATACTTTTGACTATACGGGCCGAGTCCGGGATTTACGGGAAATCGCGGATTTTCGTTTGCCGGCGATTAAACTTCTTTTATTCAGCGTCCCATCAAATATGAAAATATTTTTGAAAACTACAAGTCTCATGCGTTTCAGTGGTGAAAAAAAAATTTAAAAAATCGTTCGGGAAATGAGTTTACTCCCTGGGTACTTTCTTTGTATACTTTTGACTATGCGGGCCGAGTCCGGGATTTAGGGAAATCGCAGGTTTTCGTTTGTCGGCGATTAAACTGCTTTTATTCAGCGTCTCATCAAAAATGAAAACATTTTTGAAAACTACAAGTCTCATGCGTTTCAGTGGTGAAAAAAAAATTTAAAAAATCGTTCGGGAAATGTGTTTACTCCTTGGGTACTTTCTTTGTATACTTTTGACTATACGGGCAAAGCCGGGATTTACGGGAAATCGCGGGTTTTCGTTTGCCGGCGATTAAACTTCTTTTATTCAGCGTCTCATCAAAAATGAAAACATTTTTGAAAACTACAAGTCTCATGCGTTTTAGTGGTGAAAAAATAATTTAAAAAATCGTTCGGGAAATGAGTTTACTCCCTGGGTACTTTCTTTGTATACTTTTGACTAAACGGGCCAAGCCGGGATTTACGGGAAATCGCGGGTTCTCGTTTCCCGGCGATTAAACTTCTTTTATTCAGCGTCTCATCAAAATGAAAACATTTTTAAAAACTACAAGTCTCATGCGTTTTAGTGGTGAAAAAGTAATTTAAAAAATCGTTCGGGAAATGAGTTTACTCTCTGGGTACTTTCTTTGTATACTTTTGACTATACGGGCCGAGTCCGGGATTTACGGGAAATCTCGGATTTTCGTTTGCCGGCGATTAAACTTCTTTTATTCAGCGTCCCATCAAATATGAAAATATTTTTGAAAACTACAAGTCTCATGCGTTTAGTGGTAAAAAAATAATATAAAAAATCGTTCGGGAAATGAGTTTACTCCCTGGGTACTTTCTTTGTATACTTTTGACTATGCGGGCCGAGTCCGGGATTTAGGCAAATCGCAGGTTTTCGTTTGTCGGCGATTAAACTGCTTTTATTCAGCGTCTCATCAAAAATGAAAACATTTTTGAAAACTACAAGTCTCATGCGTTTTAGTGGTGAAAAAGTAATTTAAAAAATCGTTCGGGAAATGAGTTTACTCCCTGGGTACTTTCTTTGTATACTTTTGACTATACGGGCCGAGTCCGGGATTTACGGGAAATCGCGGATTTTCGTTTGCCGGCGATTAAACTTCTTTTATTCAGCGTCCCATCAAATATGAAAATATTTTTGAAAACTACAAGTCTCATGCGTTTAGTGGTAAAAAAATAATATAAAAAATCGTTCGGGAAATGAGTTTACTCCCTGGGTACTTTCTTTGTATACTTTTGACTATGCGGGCCGAGTCCGGGATTTAGGCAAATCGCAGGTTTTCGTTTGTCGGCGATTAAACTGCTTTTATTCAGCGTCTCATCAAAAATAAAAACATTTTTAAAAACTACAAGTCTCATGCGTTTCAGTGGTGAAAAAAAAATTTAAAAAATCGTTCGGGAAATGAGTTTACTCCCTGGGTACTTTCTTTGTATACTTTTGACTACGCAGGCCGAGTCCGGGATTTAGGGAAATCGCAGGTTTTCGTTTGTCGGCGATTAAACTGCTTTTATTCAGCGTCTCATCAAAAATGAAAACATTTTTGAAAACTACAAGTCTCATGCGTTTCAGTGGTGAAAATAAAATTTAAAAAATCGTTCGGGAAATGTGTTTACTCCCTGGGTACTTTCTTTGTATACTTTTGACTATACGGGCAAAGCCAGGATTTACGGGAAATCGCGGGTTTTTGTTTGCCGGCGATTAAACTTCTTTTATTCAGCGTCTCATCAAAAATGAAAACATTTTTGAAAACTACAAGTCTCATGCGTTTTAGTGGTGAAAAAATAATTTAAAAAATCGTTCGGGAAATGAGTTTACTCCCTGGGTACTTTCTTTGTATACTTTTGACTAAACGGGCCAAGCCGGGATTTACGAGAACTCGCGGGTTCTCGTTTCCCGGCGATTAAACTTCTTTTATTCAGCGTCTCATCAAAATGAAAACATTTTTAAAAACTACAAGTCTCATGGGCTTTAGTGGTGAAAAAATAATTTAAAAAATCGTTTGGGAAATGCGTTTACTCCCTGGGTACTTTCTTTGTATACTTTTGACTATACGGGACGAGTCCAGGATTTACGGGAAATCGCAGGTTTTCGTTTGCCGGCGATTAAACTTCTTTTATTCAGCGTCTTATCAAAAATGAAAACATTTTTAAAAACTACAAGTCTCATGCGTTTTAGTGGTGAAAAAGTAATTTAAAAAATCGTTCGGGAAATGAGTTTACTCCCTGGTTACTTTCTTTGTATACTTTTGACTATACGGGCCGAGTCCGGGATTTACGGGAAATCGCGGATTTTCGTTTGCCGGCGATTAAACTTCTTTTATTCAGCGTCCCATCAAATATGAAAATATTTTTGAAAACTACAAGTCTCATGCGTTTCAGTGGTGAAAAAAAAATTTAAAAAATCGTTCGGGAAATGAGTTTACTCCCTGGGTACTTTCTTTGTATACTTTTGACTATGCGGGCCGAGTCCGGGATTTAGGGAAATCGCAGGTTTTCGTTTGTCGGCGATTAAACTGCTTTTATTCAGCGTCTCATCAAAAATGAAAACATTTTTGAAAACTACAAGTCTCATGCGTTTCAGTGGTGAAAAAAAAATTTAAAAAATCGTTCGGGAAATGTGTTTACTCCTTGGGTACTTTCTTTGTATACTTTTGACTATACGGGCAAAGCCGGGATTTACGGGAAATCGCGGGTTTTCGTTTGCCGGCGATTAAACTTCTTTTATTCAGCGTCTCATCAAAAATGAAAACATTTTTGAAAACTACAAGTCTCATGCGTTTTAGTGGTGAAAAAATAATTTAAAAAATCGTTCGGGAAATGAGTTTACTCCCTGGGTACTTTCTTTGTATACTTTTGACTAAACGGGCCAAGCCGAGATTTACGGGAAATCGCGGGTTCTCGTTTCCCGGCGATTAAACTTCTTTTATTCAGCGTCTCATCAAAATGAAAACATTTTTAAAAACTACAAGTCTTATGCGTTTTAGTGGTGAAAAAATAATTTAAAAAATCGTTCTGGAAATGAGTTTACTCACAGGGTACTTTCTTTGTATACATTCGACTATACGGGCCAAGCCCGGGATTTACGGGAAATCGCGGGTTTTCGTTTTCCGGCGATTAAACATCTTTCATTAAGCGTCTCATCAAAAATGAAAACATTTTTGAAAACTACAAGTCTCATGCGTTTTAGTGGTGAAAAAAAAATTTAAAAAATCGTTCGGGAAATGAGTTTACTCCCTGGGTACTTTCTTTGTATACATTCGACTATACGGGCCAAGCCCCGGATTTACGGGTAAACGCGGGTTTTTGTTTGCCGGCGATTATACTTCTTTTATTCAGCGTCTCATCAAAAATGAAAACATTTTTGAAAACTACAAGTCTCATGCGTTTTAGTGGTGAAAAAAAAATTTAAAAAATCGTTCGGGAAATGAGTTTACTCCCTGGGTACTTTCTTTGTATACAATCGACTTTCCAGAACGAGTTTTTAAATTATTTTTTCAACCACTAAAACGCACAAGACTTGTAGTTTTTAAAAATGTTTTCATTTTTGATGAGACGCTGAATAAAAGAAGTTTAATCGCCGGCAAACGAAATCCCGCGTTTTCCCGTAAATCCGGGGCTTGGCCCGCATAGTCGAATGTATACAAAGAAAGTACCCAGGGAGTAAACTCATTTTCCGAACGATTTTTAAAATTTTTTTTTCACCACTAAAACGCATGAGACTTGTAGTTTTCAAAAATGTTTTCATTTTTGATGAGACGCTGAATAAAAGCAGTTTAATCGCCGGCAAACGAAATCCCGCGTTTTCCCGTAAATCCGGGGCTTGGCCCGTATAGTCGAATGTATACAAAGAAAGTACCCAGGGAGTAAACTCATTTCCCGAACGATTTTTTTACTTTTTTTTTTCACCACTAAAACGCATGAGACTTTTCAAAAATGTTTTCATTTTTGATGAGACGCTTAATGAAAGAGGTTTTGTCGCCGGAAAACGAAAACCCGCGATTTCCCGTAAACCCCGGGCTTGGCCCGTATAGTAGAATGTATACAAAGAAAGTACCCTGTGAGTAAACTCATTTCCAGAACGATTTTTTTAAATTATTTTTTCACCACTAAAACGCATAAGGCTTGTAGTTTTTATAAATGTTTTCATTTTTGATGAGACGCTGAATAAAAGAAGTTTAATCGCCGGCAAACGAAAACCCGCGATTTCCCGTAAATCCCAGCTTGGCCCGTATAGTCAAAAGTATACAAAGAAAGTACCCAGGGAGTAAACTCATTTCCCGAACGATTTTTTAAATTATTTTTTCACCACTAAAACGCATGACACTTGTAGTTTTCAAAAATGTTTTCATTTTTGATGAGACGCTGAATAAAAGAAGTTTAATCGCCGGCAAACGAAAACCCGCGATTTCCCGTAAATCCCGGGCTTGGCCCGTATAGTTAAAAGTATACAAAGAAAGTACCCAGGGAGTAAACTCATTTCCCGAACGATTTTTTAAATTACTTTTTCACCACTAAAACGCATGAGACTTGTAGTTTTTAAAAATGTTTTCATTTTTGATGAGACGCTGAATAAAAGAAGTTTAATCGCCGGCAAACGAAAAATTGTAGATTTCCCTAAATCCCAGACTCGGCCCGTATAGTCAAAAGTATACAAACAAAGTTCCCAGGGAGTAAACTCATTTTCCGAACGATTTTTTAAATTATTTTTTCACCACTAAAACGCATGAGACTTGTAGTTTTTAAAAATGTTTTCATTTTTGATGAGACGCTGAATAAAAGCAGTTTAATCGCCGGCAAACGAAAACCCGCGATTTCCCGTAAATCCCGGGATTGGCACGTATAGTCGAATGTATACAAAGAAAGTGCCCTGTGAGTAAACTCCTTTCCAGAACGATTTTTTAAATTATTTTTTCACCACTCAAACGCATAAGACTTGTAGTTTTTAAAAATGTTTTCATTCTTGATGAGACGCTGAATAAAAGAAGTTTAATCGCCGGCAAACGAAAACCCGCGATTTCCCGTAAATCCCGGCTTGGCCCGTATAGTCAAAAGTATACAAAGAAAGTACCCAGGGAGTAAACTCATTTCCCGAACGATTTTTTAAATTATTTTTTCACCACTAAATTGCATGAGACTTGTAGTTTTCAAAAATGTTTTTATTTTTGATGAGACGCTGAATAAAAGCAGTTTAATCGCCGGCAAACGAAAACCTGCGATTTCCCTAAATCCCAGACTCGGCCCGTATAGTCAAAAGTATACAAAGAAAGTACCCAGGGAGTAAACTCATTTCCCGAACGATTTTTAAAATTTTTTTTTCACCACTAAAACGCGTGAGACTTGTAGTTTTCAAAAATGTTTTCATTTTTGATGAGACGCTTAATGAAAGAGGTTTAATCGCCGGAAAACGAAAACCCGCGATATCCCGTAAATCCCGGGCTTGGCCTGTATAGTCGAATGTATACAAAGAAGGTACCCTGTGAGTAAACTAATTTCAAGAACGATTTTTTAAATTATTTTTTCACCACTAAAACGCATAAAACTTGTAGTTTTTAAAAATGTTGTCATTTTTGATGAGACGCTGAATAAAAGAAGTTTAATCGCCGGCAAACGAAAACCCGCGATTTCCCGTAAATCCCGGCTTGGCCCGTATAGTCAAAAGTATACAAAGAAAGTACCCAGGAAGTAAACTCATTTCCCGAACGATTTTTTAAATTATTTTTTTACCACTAAACGCATAAGACTTGTAGTTTTCAAAAATGTTTTTATTTTTGATGAGACGCTGAATAAAAGCAGTTTAATCGCCGGCAAACGAAAACCTGCGATTTCCCTAAATCCCAGACTCGGCCCGTATAGTCAAAAGTATACAAAGAAAGTACCCAGGGAGTAAACTCATTTCCAGAACGATTTTTTAAATTATTTTTTCACCACTAAAACGCATAAGACTTGTAGTTTTTAAAAATGTTTTCATTTTTGATGAGACGCTGAATAAAAGAAGTTTAATTGCCGGCAAACGAAAACCTGCGATTTGCCTAAATCCCGGACTCGGCCCGCATAGTCAAAAGTATACAAAGAAAGTACCCAGGGAGTAAACTCATTTCCCGAACGATTTTTTATATTATTTTTTTACCACTAAACGCATGAGACTTGTAGTTTTCAAAAATATTTTCATATTTGATGGGACGCTGAATAAAAGAAGTTTAATCGCCGGCAAACGAAAATCCGCGATTTCCCGTAAATCCCGGACTCGGCCCGTATAGTCAAAAGTATACAAAGAAAGTACCCAGGGAGTAAACTCATTTCCCGAACGATTTTTTAAATTACTTTTTCACCACTAAAGCCCATGAGACTTGTAGTTTTTAAAAATGTTTTCATTTTTGATGAGACGCTGAGTAAAAGCAGTTTAATCGCTGGCAAACGAAAACCCGCGATTTCCCGTAAATCCCGGGCTTGGCACGTATAGTCGAATGTATACAAAGAAAGTACCCTGTGAGTAAACTCATTTCCAGAACGAATTTTAAATTATTTTTTCACCACTAAAACGCATAAGACTTGTAGTTTTTAAAAATGTTTTCATTTTTGATGAGACACTGAATAAAAGCAGTTTAATCGCCGGCAAACGAAAACCTGCGATTTCCCTAAATCCCGGACTCGGCCCGTATAGTCAAAAGTATACAAAGAAAGTACCCAGGGAGTAAACTCATTTCCAGAACGCTTTTTTAAATTATTTTTTCACCACTAAAACGCATAAGACTTGTAGTTTTTAAAAATGTTTTCATTTTTGATGAGACGCTGAATAAAAGAAGTTTAATCGCCAGCAAACGAAAACCCGCGATTTCCCGTAAATCCCGGGCTTGGCCCGTATAGTCAAAAGTATACAAAGAAAGTACCCAGGAAGTAAACTCATTTCCAGAACGCTTTTTTAAATTATTTTTTCACCACTAAAACGCATAAGACTTGTAGTTTTTAAAAATGTTTTCATATTTGATGGGACGCTGAATAAAAGAAGTTTAATCGCCGGCAAACGAAAATCCGCGATTTCCCGTAAATCCCGGACTCGGCCCGTATAGTCAAAAGTATACAAAGAAAGTACCCAGGGAGTAAACTCATTTCCCGAACGATTTTTTAAATTATTTTTTCACCACTAAAACGCATAAGACTTGTAGTTTTCAAAAATGTTTTCATTTTTGATGAGACGCTGAATAAAAGAAGTTTAATCGCCGGCAAACGAAAACCCGCGATTTCCCGTAAATCCCGGGCTTGGCCCGTATAGTCAAAAGTATACAAAGAAAGTACCCAGGGAGTAAACTCATTTCCCGAACGATTTTTTAAATTATTATTTCACCACTAAAACGCATGAGACTTGTAGTTTTCAAGAATGTTTTCATTTTTGATGAGACGCTGAATGAAAGCAGTTTAATCGCCGGCAAACGAAAACCCGCGATTTCCCGTAAATCCCGGGCTTGGCACGTATATTCGAATGTATACAAAGAAAGTATCCAGGGAGTAAACGCATTTCCCAAACGATTTTTTAAATTATTATTTCACCACTAAAACGCATGAGACTTATAGTTTTCAAGAATGTTTTCATTTTTGATGAGACGCTGAATAAAAGCAGTTTAATCGCCGGCAAACGAAAACCCGCGATTTCCCGTAAATCCCGGGCTTGGCACGTATAGTCGAATGTATACAAAGAAAGTACCTTGTGAGTAAACTCATTTCCAGAACGATTTTTTAAATTATTTTTTCACCACTAAAACGCATAAGACTTGTAGTTTTTAAAAATGTTTTCATTTTTGATGAGACGCTGAATAAAAGAAGTTTAATCGCCGGGAAACGAAAACCCGCGATTTCCCGCAAATCCCGGCTTGGCCCGTATAGTCAAAAGTATACAAAGAAAGTACCCAGGGAGTAAACTCATTTCCCGAACGATTTTTTATATTATTTTTTTACCACTAAACGCATGAGACTTGTAGTTTTCAAAAATATTTTCATATTTGATGGGACGCTGAATAAAAGAAGTTTAATTGCCGGCAAACGAAAACCCGCGATTTCCCGTAAATCCCGGGCTTGGCACGTATATTCGAATGTATACAAAGAAAGTACCCAGGGAGTAAACGCATTTCCCAAACGATTTTTTAAATTATTATTTCACCACTAAAACGCATGAGACTTATAGTTTTCAAGAATGTTTTCATTTTTGATGAGACGCTGAATAAAAGCAGTTTAATCGCCGGCAAACGAAAACCCGCGATTTCCCGTAAATCCCGGGCTTGGCACGTATAGTCGAATGTATACAAAGAAAGTACCTTGTGAGTAAACTCATTTCCAGAACGATTTTTTAAATTATTTTTTCACCACTAAAACGCATAAGACTTGTAGTTTTTAAAAATGTTTTCATTTTTGATGAGACGCTGAATAAAAGAAGTTTAATCGCCGGGAAACGAAAACCCGCGATTTCCCGCAAATCCCGGCTTGGCCCGTATAGTCAAAAGTATACAAAGAAAGTACCCAGGGAGTAAACTCATTTCCCGAACGATTTTTTATATTATTTTTTTACCACTAAACGCATGAGACTTGTAGTTTTCAAAAATATTTTCATATTTGATGGGACGCTGAATAAAAGAAGTTTAATCGCCGGCAAACGAAAACCCGCGATTTCCCGTAAATCCCGGGCTTGGCACGTATAGTCGAATGTATACAAAGAAAGTACCCTGTGAGTAAACTCATTTCCAGAACGATTTTTTAAATTATTTTTTCACCACTAAAACGCATAAGACTTGTAGTTTTTAAAAATGTTTTCATTTTTGATGAGACGCTGAATAAAAGAAGTTTAATCGCCGGGAAACGAAACCCGCGATTTCCGTAAATCCCGGCTTGGCCCGTATAGTCAAAAGTATACAAAGAAAGTACCCAGGGAGTAAACTCATTTCCCTAACGATTTTTTATATTATTTTTTTACCACTAAACACATGAGACTTGTAGTTTTCAAAAATATTTTCATATTTGATGGGACGCTGAATAAAAGAAGTTTAATCGCCGGCAAACGAAAACCCGCGATTTCCCGTAAATCCCGGGCTTGGCACGTATAGTCGAATGTATACAAAGAAAGTACCCTGTGAGTAAACTCATTTCCAGAACGATTTTTTAAATTATTTTTTCACCACTAAAACGCATAAGACTTGTAGTTTTTAAAAATGTTTTCATTTTTGTTGAGACGCTGAATAAAAGAAGTTTAATCGCCGGGAAACGAAAACCCGCGATTTCCCGTAAATCCCGGCTTGGCCCGTATAGTCAAAAGTATACAAAGAAAGTACCCAGGGAGTAAACTCATTTCCCGAACGATTTTTTATATTATTTTTTTAACACTAAACGCATGAGACTTGTAGTTTTCAAAAATATTTTCATATTTGATGGGACGCTGAATAAAAGAAGTTTAATCGCCGGCAAACGAAAACCCGTGATTTCCCGTAAATCCCGGGCTTGTCCCGCATAGTCAAAAGTATACAAAGAAAGTACCCAGGGAGTAAACTCATTTCCCGAACGTTTTTTTATATTATTTTTTTACCAATAAACGCATGAGACTTGTACTTTTCAAAAATATTTTCATATTTGATGGGACGCTGAATAAAAGAAGTTTAATCGCCGGCAAACGAAAATCCGCGATTTCCCGTAAATCCCGGACTCGGCCCGTATAGTCAAAAGTATACAAAGAAAGTCCCCAGGGAGTAAACTCATTTCCCGAACGATTTTTTAAATTATTTTTTCACCACTAAAACGCATAAGACTTGTAGTTTTTGAAAATGTTTTCATTTTTGATGAGACGCTGAATAAAAGAAGTTTAATCGCCGGGAAACGAAAACCCGCGATTTCCCGTAAATCCCGGCTTGGCCCGTATAGTCAAAAGTATACAAAGAAAGTACCCAGGGAGTAAACTCATTTCCCGAACGATTTTTTATATTATTTTTTTACCACTAAACGCATGAGACTTGTAGTTTTCAAAAATATTTTCATATTTGATGGGACGCTGAATAAAAGAAGTTTAATCGCCGGCAAACGAAAACCCGTGATTTCCCGTAAATCCCGGGCTTGGCCCGTATAGCCAAAAGTATACAAAGAAAGTACCCAGGGAGTAAACTCATTTCCCGAACGATTTTTTATATTATTTTTTTACCAATAAACGCATGAGACTTCTAGTTTTCAAAAATATTTTCATATTTGATGGGACGCTGAATAAAAGAAGTTTAATCGCCGGCAAACGAAAATCCGCGATTTCCCGTAAATCCCGGATTCGGCCCGTATAGTCAAAAGTATACAAAGAAAGTACCCAGGGAGTAAACTCATTTCCCGAACGATTTTTTAAATTATTTTTTCACCACTAAAACGCATAAGACTTGTAGTTTTCAAAAATGTTTTCATTTTTGATGAGACGCTGAATAAAAGCAGTTTAATCGCCGGCAAACGAAAACCAGCGATTTCCCGTAAATCCCGGGCTTGGCCCGTATAGTCAAAAGTATACAAAGAAAGTACCCAGGGAGTAAACTCATTTCCCGAACGATTTTTTAAATTACTTTTTCACCACTAAAACGCATGAGACTTGTAGTTTTTATAAATGTTTTCATTTTTGATGAGACGCTGAATAAAAGAAGTTTAATCGCCGGCAAACGAAAACCTGCGATTTCCCGTAAATCCTGGACTCGTCCCGTATAGTCAAAAGTATACAAAGAAAGTACCCAGGGAGTAAACGCATTTCCCAAACGATTTTTTAAATTATTATTTCACCAATAAAACGCATGAGACTTGTAGTTTTTAAAAATGTTTTCATTTTTGATAAGACGCTGAATAAAAGAAGTTTAATCGCCGGCAAACGAAAACCTGCTATTTCCCGTAAATCCTGGACTCGTCCCGTATAGTCAAAAGTATACAAAGAAAGTACCCAGGGAGTAAACGCATTTCCCAAACGATTTTTTAAATTATTTTTTCACCACTAAAGCCCATGAGACTTGTAGTTTTTAAAAATGTTTTCATTTTTGATGAGACGCTAAATAAAAGCAGTTTAATCGCCGGGAAACGAAAGCCCGCGATTTCCCGTAAATCCCTGCTTGGCCCGTATAGTCAAAAGTATACAAAGAAAGTACCCAGGGAGTAAACTCATTTCCCGAACGATTTTTTATATTATTTTTTTACCACTAAACGCATGAGACTTGTAGTTTTCAAAAATATTTTCATATTTGATGGGACGCTGAATAACAGAAGTTTAATCGCCGGCAAACGAAAACCCGCGATTTCCCGTAAATCCCGGGCTTGGCACGTATAGTCGAATGTATACAAAGAAAGTACCCTGTGAGTAAACTCATTTCCAGAACGATTTTTTAAATTATTTTTTCACCACTAAAACGCATAAGACTTGTAGTTTTTAAAAATGTTTTCATTTTTGATGAGACGCTGAATAAAAGAAGTTTAATCGCCGGGAAACGAAAACCCGCGATTTCCCGAAAATCCCGGCTTGGCTCGTATAGTCAAAAGTATACAAAGAAAGTACCCAGGGAGTAAACTCATTTCCCGAACGATTTTTTAAATTATTTTTTTACCACTAAACGCATGAGACTTGTAGTTTTCAAAAATATTTTCATATTTGATGGGACGCTGAATAAAAGAAGTTTAATCGCCGGCAAACGAAAACCCGTGATTTCCCGTAAATCCCGGGCTTGGCCCGTATAGTCAAAAGTATACAAAGAAAGTACCCAGGGAGTAAACTCATTTCCCGAACGATTTTTTATATTATTTTTTTACCAATAAACGCATGAGACTTCTAGTTTTCAAAAATATTTTCATATTTGATGGGACGCTGAATAAAAGAAGTTTAATCGCCGGCAAACGAAAATCCGCGATTTCCCGTAAATCCCGGATTCGGCCCGTATAGTCAAAAGTATACAAAGAAAGTACCCAGGGAGTAAACTCATTTCCCGAACGATTTTTTAAATTATTTTTTCACCACTAAAACGCATAAGACTTGTAGTTTTCAAAAATGTTTTCATTTTTGATGAGACGCTGAATAAAAGCAGTTTAATCGCCGGCAAACAAAAACCAGCGATTTCCCGTAAATCCCGGGCTTGGCCCGTATAGTCAAAAGTATACAAAGAAAGTACCCAGGGAGTAAACTCATTTCCCGAACGATTTTTTAAATTATTTTTTCACCACTAAAACGCATGAGACTTGTAGTTTTCAAAAATGTTTTCATTTTTGATAAGACGCTGAATAAAAGAAGTTTAATCGCCGGCAAACGAAAACCTGCTATTTCCCGTAAATCCTGGACTCGTCCCGTATAGTCAAAAGTATACAAAGAAAGTACCCAGGGAGTAAACGCATTTCCCAAACGATTTTTTAAATTATTTTTTCACCACTAAAGCCCATGAGACTTGTAGTTTTTAAAAATGTTTTCATTTTTGATGAGACGCTGAATAAAAGCAGTTTAATCGCCGGGAAACGAAAACCCGCGATTTCCCGTAAATCCCGGCTTGGCCCGTATAGTCAAAAGTATACAAAGAAAGTACCCAGGGAGTAAACTCATTTCCCGAACGATTTTTTATATTATTTTTTTACCACTAAACGCATGAGACTTGTAGTTTTCAAAAATATTTTCATATTTGATGGGACGCTGAATAAAAGAAGTTTAATCGCCGGCAAACGAAAACCCGCGATTTCCCGTAAATCCCGGGCTTGGCACGTATAGTCGAATGTATACAAAGAAAGTACCCTGTGAGTAAACTCATTTCCAGAACGATTTTTTAAATTATTTTTTCACCACTAAAACGCATAAGACTTGTAGTTTTTAAAAATGTTTTCATTTTTGATGAGACGCTGAATAAAAGAAGTTTAATCGCCGGGAAACGAAAACCCGCGATTTCCCGTAAATCCCGGCTTGGCTCGTATAGTCAAAAGTATACAAAGAAAGTACCCAGGGAGTAAACTCATTTCCCGAACGATTTTTTATATTATTTTTTTACCACTAAACGCATGAGACTTGTAGTTTTCAAAAATATTTTCATATTTGATGGGACGCTGAATAAAAGAAGTTTAATCGCCGGCAAACGAAAACCCGTGATTTCCCGTAAATCCCGGGCTTGGCCCGTATAGTCAAAAGTATACAAAGAAAGTACCCAGGGAGTAAACTCATTTCCCGAACGATTTTTTATATTATTTTTTTACCAATAAACGCATGAGACTTCTAGTTTTCAAAAATATTTTCATATTTGATGGGACGCTGAATAAAAGAAGTTTAATCGCCGGCAAACGAAAATCCGCGATTTCCCGTAAATCCCGGATTCGGCCCGTATAGTCAAAAGTATACAAAGAAAGTACCCAGGGAGTAAACTCATTTCCCGAACGATTTTTTAAATTATTTTTTCACCACTAAAACGCATAAGACTTGTAGTTTTCAAAAATGTTTTCATTTTTGATGAGACGCTGAATAAAAGCAGTTTAATCGCCGGCAAACAAAAACCAGCGATTTCCCGTAAATCCCGGGCTTGGCCCGTATAGTCAAAAGTATACAAAGAAAGTACCCAGGGAGTAAACTCATTTCCCGAACGATTTTTTAAATTACTTTTTCACCACTAAAACGCATGAGACTTGTAGTTTTTAAAAATGTTTTCATTTTTGATGAGACGCTGAATAAAAGAAGTTTAATCGCCGGCAAACGAAAACCTGCGATTTCCCGTAAATCCTGGACTCGTCCCGTATAGTCAAAAGTATACAAAGAAAGTACCCAGGGAGTAAACGCATTTCCCAAACGATTTTTTAAATTATTATTTCACCAATAAAACGCATGAGACTTGTAGTTTTTAAAAATGTTTTCATTTTTGATAAGACGCTGAATAAAAGAAGTTTAATCGCCGGCAAACGAAAACCTGCTATTTCCCGTAAATCCTGGACTCGTCCCGTATAGTCAAAAGTATACAAAGAAAGTACCCAGGGAGTAAACGCATTTCCCAAACGATTTTTTAAATTATTTTTTCACCACTAAAGCCCATGAGACTTGTAGTTTTTAAAAATGTTTTCATTTTTGATGAGACGCTGAATAAAAGCAGTTTAATCGCCGGCAAACGAAAACCCGCGATTTCCCGTAAATCCCGGGCTTGGCACGTATAGTCGAATGTATACAAAGAAAGTACCCTGTGAGTAAACTCATTTCCAGAACGAATTTTAAATTATTTTTTCACCACTAAAACGCATAAGACTTGTAGTTTTTAAAAATGTTTTTATTTTTGATGAGACACTGAATAAAAGCAGTTTAATCGCCGGCAAACGAAAACCTGCGATTTCCCTAAATCCCGGACTCGGCCCGTATAGTCAAAAGTATACAAAGAAAGTACCCAGGGAGAAAACTCATTTCCAGAACGCTTTTTTAAATTATTTTTTCACCACTAAAACGCATAAGACTTGTAGTTTTTAAAAATGTTTTCATTTTTGATGAGACGCTGATTAAAAGAAGTTTAATCGCCAGCAAACGAAAACCCGCGATTTCCCGTAAATCCCGGGCTTGGCCCGTATAGCCAAAAGTATACAAAGAAAGTACCCAGGGAGTAAACTCATTTCCAGAACGCTTTTTTAAATTATTTTTTCACCACTTAAAGGCATAAGACTTGTAGTTTTCAAAAATGTTTTCATTTTTGATGAGACGCTGAATAAACGAAGTTTAATCGCCAGCAAACGAAAACCCGCGATTTCCCGTAAATCCCGGGCTTGGCCCGTATAGTCAAAAGTATACAAAGAAAGTACCCAGGGAGTAAACTCATTTCCCGAACGATTTTTTAAATTATTTTTTCACCACTAAAACGCATAAGACTTGTAGTTTTCAAAAATGTTTTCATTTTTGATGAGACGCTGAATAAAAGAAGTTTAATCGCCAGCAAACAAAAACCCGCGATTTCCCGTAAATCCCGGGCTTGGCCCGTATAGTCAAAAGTATACAAAGAAAGTACCCAGGGAGTAAACTCATTTCCCGAACGATTTTTTAAATTACTTTTTCACCACTAAAACGCATGAGACTTGTAGTTTTTAAAAATGTTTTTATTTTTGATGAGACGCTGAATAAAAGAAGTTTAATCGCCGGCAAACGAAAACCTGCGATTTCCCGTAAATCCTGGACTCGTCCCGTATAGTCAAAAGTATACAAAGAAAGTACCCAGGTAGTAAACGCATTTCCCAAACGATTTTTTAAATTATTATTTCACCACTAAAACGCATGAAACTTGTAGTTTTCAAGAATTTTTTCATTTTTGATGAGACGCTGAATAAAAGCAGTTTAATCGCTGGCAAACGAAAACCCGCGATTTCCCGTAAATCCCGGGCTTGGCACGTATAGTCGAATGTATACAAAGAAAGTACCCTGTGAGTAAACTCATTTCCAGAACGATTTTTTAAATTATTTTTTCACCACTAAAACGCATAAGACTTGTAGTTTTTAAAAATGTTTTCATTTTTGATGAGACGCTGAATAAAAGAAGTTTAATCGCCGGGAAACGAAAACCCGCGATATCCCGTAAATCCCGGCTTGGCCCGTATAGTCAAAAGTATACAAAGAAAGTACCCAGGGAGTAAACTCATTTCCCGAACGATTTTTTATATTATTTTTTTACCACTAAACGCATGAGACTTGTAGTTTTCAAAAATATTTTCATATTTGATGGGACGCTGAATAAAAGAAGTTTAATCGCCGGCAAACGAAAACCCGTGATTTCCCGTAAATCCCGGGCTTGGCCCGTATAGTCAAAAGTATACAAAGAAAGTACCCAGGGAGTAAACGCATTTCCCGAACGATTTTTTATATTATTTTTTTACCAATAAACGCATGAGACTTGTAGTTTTCAAAAATATTTTCATATTTGATGGGACGCTGAATAAAAGAAGTTCAATCGCCGGCAAACGAAAATCCGCGATTTCCCGTAAATCCCGGACTCGGCCCGTATAGTCAAAAGTATACAAAGAAAGTACCCAGGGAGTAAACTTATTTCCCGAACGATTTTTTAAATTATTTTTTCACCACTAAAACGCATAAGACTTGTAGTTTTCAAAAATGTTTTCATTTTTGATGAGGCGCTGAATAAAAGAAGTTTAATCGCCGGCAAACGAAAACCCGCGATTTTCCGTAAATCCCGGGCTTGGCCCGTATAGTCAAAAGTATACAAAGAAAGTACCCAGGGAGTAAACTCATTTCCCGAACGATTTTTTAAATTACTTTTTCACCACTAAAACGCATGAGACTTGTAGTTTTTAAAAATGTTTTCATTTTTGATGAGACGCTGAATAAAAGCAGTTTAATCGCCGGCAAACGAAAACCCGCGATTTCCCGTAAATCCCGGGCTTGGCACGTATAGTCAAATGTATACAAAGAAAGTACCCTGTGAGTAAACTCATTTCCAGAACGAATTTTAAATTATTTTTTCACCACTAAAACGCATAAGACTTGTAGTTTTTAAAAATGTTTTCATTTTTGATGAGACACTGAATAAAAGCAGTTTAATCGCCGGCAAACGAAAACCTGCGATTTCCCTAAATCCCGGACTCGGCCCGTATAGTCAAAAGTATACAAAGAAAGTACCCAGGGAGTAAACTCATTTCCAGAACGCTTTTTTAAATTATTTTTTCACCACTAAAACCCATAAGACTTGTAGTTTTTAAAAATGTTTTCAATTTTGATGAGACGCTGAATAAAAGAAGTTTAATCGCCAGCAAACGAAAACCCGCGATTTCCCGTAAATCCCGGGCTTGGCCCGTATAGCCAAAAGTATACAAAGAAAGTACCCAGGGAGTAAACTCATTTCCAGAACGCTTTTTTAAATTATTTTTTCACCACTAAAAGGCATAAGACTTGTAGTTTTCAAAAATGTTTTCATTTTTGATGAGACGCTGAATAAAAGAAGTTTAATCGCCAGCAAACGAAAACCCGCGATTTCCCGTAAATCCCGGGCTTGGCCCGTATAGTCAAAAGTATACAAAGAAAGTACCCAGGGAGTAAACTCATTTCCCGAACGATTTTTTAAATTATTTTTTCACCACTAAAACGCATAAGACTTGTAGTTTTCAAAAATGTTTTCATTTTTGATGAGACGCTGAATAAAAGAAGTTTAATCGCCGGCAAACGAAAACCCGCGATTTCCCGTAAATCCCGGGCTTGGCCCGTATAGTCAAAAGTATACAAAGAAAGTACCCAGGGAGTAAACTCATTTCCCGAACGATTTTTTAAATTACTTTTTCACCACTAAAACGCATGAGACTTGTAGTTTTTAAAAATGTTTTTATTTTTGATGAGACGCTGAATAAAAGAAGTTTAATCGCCGGCAAACGAAAACCTGCGATTTCCCGTGAATCCTGGACTCGTCCCGTATAGTCAAAAGTATACAAAGAAAGTACCCAGGTAGTAAACGCATTTCCCAAACGATTTTTTAAATTATTATTTCACCACTAAAACGCATGAGACTTGTAGTTTTCAAGAATTTTTTCATTTTTGATGAGACGCTGAATAAAAGCAGTTTAATCGCTGGCAAACGAAAACCCGCGATTTCCAGTAAATCCCGGGCTTGGCACGTATAGTCGAATGTATACAAAGAAAGTACCCTGTGAGTAAACTCATTTCCAGAACGATTTTTTAAATTATTTTTTCACCACTAAAACGCATAAGACTTGTAGTTTTTAAAAATATTTTCATATTTGATGGGACGCTGAATAAAAGAAGTTTAATCGCCGGCAAACGAAAACCCGTGATTTCCCGTAAATCCCGGGCTTGGCCCGTATAGTCAAAAGTATACAAAGAAAGTACCCAGGGAGTAAACGCATTTCCCGAACGATTTTTTATATTATTTTTTTACCAATAAACGCATGAGACTTGTAGTTTTCAAAAATATTTTCATATTTGATGGGACGCTGAATAAAAGAAGTTTAATCGCCGGCAAACGAAAATCCGCGATTTCCCGTAAATCCCGGACTCGGCCCGTATAGTCAAAAGTATACAAAGAAAGTACCCAGGGAGTAAACTTATTTCCCGAACGATTTTTTAAATTATTTTTTCACCACTAAAACGCATAAGACTTGTAGTTTTCAAAAATGTTTTCATTTTTGATGAGGCGCTGAATAAAAGAAGTTTAATCGCCGGCAAACAAAAACCTGCGATTTTCCGTAAATCCCGGGCTTGGCCCGTATAGTCAAAAGTATACAAAGAAAGTACCCAGGGAGTAAACTCATTTCCCGAACGATTTTTTAAATTACTTTTTCACCACTAAAACGCATGAGACTTGTAGTTTTTAAAAATGTTTTCATTTTTGATGAGACGCTGAATAAAAGAAGTTTAATCGCAGGCAAACGAAAACCTGCGATTTCCCGTAAATCCTGGACTCGTCCCGTATAGTCAAAAGTATACAAAGAAAGTACCCAGGGAGTAAACGCATTTCCCAAACGATTTTTTAAATTATTATTTCACCAATAAAACGCATGATACTTGTAGTTTTCAAGAATGTTTTCATTTTTGATGAGACGCTGAATAAAAGCAGTTTAATCGCCGGCAAACGAAAACCCGCGATTTCCCGTAAATCCCGGGCTTGGCACGTATAGTCGAATGTATACAAAGAAAGTACCCTGTGAGTAAACTCATTTCCAGAACGATTTTTTAAATTATTTTTTCACCACTAAAACGCATAAGACTTGTAGTTTTTAAAAATGTTTTCATTTTTGATGACACGCTGAATAAAAGAAGTTTAATCGCCGGGAAACGAAAACCCGCGATTTCCCGTAAATCCCGGGCTTGGCCTGTATAGTCGAATATATACAAAGAAAGTACCCAGGGAGTAAACTCATTTCCCTAACGATTTTTTAAATTACTTTTTCACCACTAAAACGCATGAGACTTGTAGTTTTTAAAAATGTTTTCATTTTTAATAAGACGCTGAATAAAAGAAGTTTAATCGCCGGCAAACGAAAACCTGCGATTTCCCGTAAATCCTGGACTCGTCCCGTATAGTCAAAAGTATACAAAGAAAGTACCCAGGGAGTAAACGCATTTCCCAAACGATTTTTTGAATTATTTTTTCACCACTAAAGCCCATGAGACTTGTAGTTTTTAAAAATGTTTTCATTTTTGATGAGACGCTGAATAAAAGCAGTTTAATCGCCGGCAAACGAAAACCCGCGATTTCCCGTAAGTCCCGGGCTTGGCACGTATAGTCGAATGTATACAAAGAAAGTACCATGTGAGTAAACTCATTTCCAGAACGAATTTTAAATTATTTTTTCACCACTAAAACGCATGAGACTTGTAGTTTTTAAAAATGTTTTCATTTTTGGTAAGACTCTGAATAAAAGCAGTTTAATCGCCGGCAAACGAAAACCTGCGATTTCCCTAAATCCCGGACTCGGCCCGTATAGTCAAAAGTATACAAAGAAAGTACCCAGGGAGTAATCTCATTTCCAGAACGCTTTTTTAAATTATTTTTTCACCACTAAAACGCATAAGACTTGTAGTTTTTAAAAATGTTTTCATTTTTGATGAGACGCTGAATAAAAGAAGTTTAATTGCCAGCAAACGAAAACCCGCGATTTCCCGTAAATCCCGGGCTTGGCCCGTATAGTCAAAAGTATACAAAGAAAGTACCCAGGGAGTAAACTCATTTCCAGAACGCTTTTTTAAGTTATTTTTTCACCACTAAAACGCATAAGACTTGTAGTTTTTAAAAATGTTTTCATTTTTGATGAGACGCTGAATAAAAGAAGTTTAATCGCCGGCAAACGAAAACCTGCGATTTCCCGTAAATTCTGGACTCGTCCCGTATCGTCAAAAGTATACAAAGAAAGTACCCAGGGAGTAAACGCATTTCCCAAACGATTTTTTAAATTATTATTTCACCACTAAAACGCATGATACTTGTAGTTTTCAAGAATGTTTTCATTTTTGATGAGACGCTGAGTAAAAGCAGTTTAATCGCCGGCAAACGAAAGCCCGCGATTTCCCGTAAATCCCGGGCTTGGCACGTATAGTCGAATGTATACAAAGAAAGTACCCTGTGAGTAAACTCATTTCCAGAACGATTTTTTAAATTATTTTTTCACCACTAAAACGCATAAGACTTGTAGTTTTTAAAAATGTTTTCATTTTTGATGAGACGCTGAATAAAAGAAGTTTAATCGCCGGGAAACGAAAACCCGCGATTTCCCGTAAATCCCGGGCTTGGCCCGTATAGTCAAAAGTATACAAAGAAAGTACCCAGGGAGTAAACTCATTTCCCGAACGATTTTTTAAATTACTTTTTCACCACTAAAACGCATGAGACTTGTAGTTTTTAAAAATGTTTTCATTTTTGATAAGACGCTGAATAAAAGAAGTTTAATCGCCGGCAAACGAAAACCTGCGATTTCCCGTAAATCCTGAACTCGTCCCGTATAGTCAAAAGTATACAAAGAAAGTACCCAGGGAGTAAACGCATTTCCCAAACGATTTTTTAAATTATTTTTTCACCACTAAAGCCCATGAGACTTGTAGTTTTTAAAAATGTTTTCATTTTTGATGAGACGCTGAATAAAAGCAGTTTAATCGCCGGCAAACGAAAACCCGCGATTTCCCGTAAATCCCGGGCTTGGCACGTATAGTCGAATGTATACAAAGAAAGTACCCTGTGAGTAAACTCATTTCCAGTACGAATTATAAATTATTTTTTCACCACTAAAACGCATAAGACTTGTATTTTTTAAAAATGTTTTCATTTTTGATAAGACACTGAATAAAAGCAGTTTAATCGCCGGCAAACGAAAACCTGCGATTTCCCTAAATCTCGGACTCGGCCCGTATAGTCAAAAGTATACAAAGAAAGTATCCAGGGAGTAAACTCATTTCCAGAACGCTTTTTTAAATTATTTTTTCACCACTAAAACGCATAAGACTTGTAGTTTTTAAAAATGTTTTCATTTTTGATGAGACGCTGAATAAAAGAAGTTTAATCGCCAGGAAACGAAAACCCGCGATTTCCCGTAAATCCCGGGCTTGGCCAGTATAGTCGAATGTATACAAAGAAAGTACCATGTGAGTAAACTCATTTCCAGAACGAATTTTAAATTATTTTTTCACCACTAAAACGCATGAGACTTGTAGTTTTTAAAAATGTTTTCATTTTTGGTAAGACACTGAATAAAAGCAGTTTAATCGCCGGCAAACGAAAACCTGCGATTTCCCTAAATCCCGGACTCGGCCCGTATAGTCAAAAGTATACAAAGAAAGTACCCAGGGAGTAAACTCATTTCCAGAACGCTTTTTTAAATTATTTTTTCACCACTAAAACGCATAAGACTTGTAGTTTTTAAAAATGTTTTCATTTTTGATGAGACGCTGAATAAAAGAAGTTTAATTGCCAGCAAACGAAAACCCGCGATTTCCCGTAAATCCCGGGCTTGGCCCGTATAGTCAAAAGTATACAAAGAAAGTACCCAGGGAGTAAACTCATTTCCAGAACGCTTTTTTAAGTTATTTTTTCACCACTAAAACGCATAAGACTTGTAGTTTTTAAAAATGTTTTCATTTTTGATGAGACGCTGAATAAAAGAAGTTTAATCGCCGGCAAACGAAAACCTGCGATTTCCCGTAAATTCTGGACTCGTCCCGTATCGTCAAAAGTATACAAAGAAAGTACCCAGGGAGTAAACGCATTTCCCAAACGATTTTTTAAATTATTATTTCACCACTAAAACGCATGATACTTGTAGTTTTCAAGAATGTTTTCATTTTTGATGAGACGCTGAGTAAAAGCAGTTTAATCGCCGGCAAACGAAAGCCCGCGATTTCCCGTAAATCCCGGGCTTGGCACGTATAGTCGAATGTATACAAAGAAAGTACCCTGTGAGTAAACTCATTTCCAGAACGATTTTTTAAATTATTTTTTCACCACTAAAACGCATAAGACTTGTAGTTTTTAAAAATGTTTTCATTTTTGATGAGACGCTGAATAAAAGAAGTTTAATCGCCGGGAAACGAAAACCCGCGATTTCCCGTAAATCCCGGGCTTGGCCCGTATAGTCAAAAGTATACAAAGAAAGTACCCAGGGAGTAAACTCATTTCCCGAACGATTTTTTAAATTACTTTTTCACCACTAAAACGCATGAGACTTGTAGTTTTTAAAAATGTTTTCATTTTTGATAAGACGCTGAATAAAAGAAGTTTAATCGCCGGCAAACGAAAACCTGCGATTTCCCGTAAATCCTGAACTCGTCCCGTATAGTCAAAAGTATACAAAGAAAGTACCCAGGGAGTAAACGCATTTCCCAAACGATTTTTTAAATTATTTTTTCACCACTAAAGCCCATGAGACTTGTAGTTTTTAAAAATGTTTTCATTTTTGATGAGACGCTGAATAAAAGCAGTTTAATCGCCGGCAAACGAAAACCCGCGATTTCCCGTAAATCCCGGGCTTGGCACGTATAGTCGAATGTATACAAAGAAAGTACCCTGTGAGTAAACTCATTTCCAGTACGAATTATAAATTATTTTTTCACCACTAAAACGCATAAGACTTGTATTTTTTAAAAATGTTTTCATTTTTGATAAGACACTGAATAAAAGCAGTTTAATCGCCGGCAAACGAAAACCTGCGATTTCCCTAAATCTCGGACTCGGCCCGTATAGTCAAAAGTATACAAAGAAAGTATCCAGGGAGTAAACTCATTTCCAGAACGCTTTTTTAAATTATTTTTTCACCACTAAAACGCATAAGACTTGTAGTTTTTAAAAATGTTTTCATTTTTGATGAGACGCTGAATAAAAGAAGTTTAATCGCCAGGAAACGAAAACCCGCGATTTCCCGTAAATCCCGGGCTTGGCCAGTATAGTCAAAAGTATACAAAGAAAGTACCCAGTGAGTAAACTCATTTCCAGAACGCTTTTTTAAATTACTTTTTCACCACTAAAACGCATAAGACTTGTAGTTTTTAAAAATGTTTTCATTTTTGATGAGACGCTGAATAAAAGAAGTTTAATCGCCAGCAAACGAAAACCCGCGATTTCCCGTAAATCCCGGGCTTGGCCCGTATAGTCAAAAGTATACAAAGAAAGTACCCAGGGAGTAAACTCATTTCCCGAACGATTTTTTATATTATTTTTTTACCACTAAACGCATGAGACTTGTAGTTTTCAAAAATATTTTCATATTTGATGGGACGCTGAGTAAAAGACGTTTAATCGCCGGCAAACGAAAATCCGCGATTTCCCGTAAATCCCGGACTCGGCCCGTATAGTCAAAAGTATACAAAGAAAGTACCCAGGGAGTAAACTCATTTCCCAAACGATTTTTTAAATTACTTTTTCACCACTAAAACGCATGAGACTTGTAGTTTTTAAAAATGTTTTCATTTTTGATGAGACGCTGAATAAAAGAAGTTTAATCGCTGGCAAACGAAAACCTGCAATTTCCCGTAAATCCTGGACTCGTCCCGTATAGTCAAAAGTATACAAAGAAAGTACCCAGGGAGTAAACGCATTTCCCAAACGATTTTTTAAATTATTATTTCACCACTAAAACGCATGAGACTTGTAGTTTTCAAGAATGTTTTCATTTTTGATGAGACGCTGAATAAAAGCAGTTTAATCGCCGGCAAACGAAAACCCGCGATTTCCCGTAAATCCCGGGCTTGGCACGTATAGTCGAATGTATACAAAGAAAGTACCATGTGAGTAAACTCATTTCCAGAACGATTTTTTATATCAGTTTTTTACCACTAAACGCATGAGACTTGTAGTTTTCAAAATTATTTTCATATTTGATGGGACGCTGAATAAAAGAAGTTTAATCGCCGGCAAACGAAAACCCGTGATTTCCCGTAAATCCCGGGCTTGGCCCGTATAGTCAAAAGTATACAAAGAAATTACCCAGGGAGTAAACTCATTTCCCGAACGATTTTTTAAATTACTTTTTCACCACTAAAACGCATGAGACTTGTAGTTTTTAAAAATGTTTTCATTTTTGATGAGACGCTGAATAAAAGAAGTTTAATCGCCGGCAAACGAAAACCTGCGATTTCCCGTAAATCCTGGACTCGTCCCGTATAGTCAAAAGTATACAAAGAAAGTACCCAGGGAGTAAACGCATTTCCTAAACGATTTTTTAAATTATTATTTCACCACTAAAATGCATGAGACTTGTAGTTTTCAAGAGTGTTTTCATTTTTGATGAGACGCTGAATAAAAGCAGTTTAATCGCCGGCAAACGAAAACCCGCGATTTCCCGTAAATCCCGGGCTTGGCACGTATAGTCGAATGTATACAAAGAAAGTACCCTGTGAGTAAACTCATTTCCAGAACGATTTTTTAAATTATTTTTTCACAACTAAAACGCATAAGACTTGTAGTTTTTAAAAATGTTTTCATTTTTGATGAGACGCTGAATAAAAGAAGTTTAATCACCGTAAATCCCGGGCTTGGCCCGTATAGTCAAAAGTATACAAAGAAAGTACCCAGGGAGTAAACTCATTTCCCGAACGATTTTTTATATTATTTTTTTACCAATAAACGCATGAGACTTGTAGTTTTCAAAAATATTTTCATATTTGATGGGACGCTGAATAAAGGAAGTTTAATCGCCGGCAAACGAAAATCCGCGATTTCCCGTAAATCCCGGACTCGGCCCGTATAGTCAAAAGTATACAAAGAAAGTACCCAGGGAGTAAACTCATTTCCCGAACGATTTTTTAAATTATTTTTTCACCACTAAAACGCATAAGACTTGTAGTTTTCAAAAATGTTTTCATTTTTGATGAGACGCTGAATAAAAGAAGTTTAATCGCCGGCAATAGAAAACCCGCGATTTCCCGTAAATCCCGGGCTTAGCCCGTATAGTCAAAAGTATAAAAAGAAAGTACCCAGGGAGTAAACTCATTTCCCGAACGATTTTTTAAATTACTTTTTCAACACTAAAACGCATGAGACTTGTAGTTTTCAAAAATGTTTTCATTTTTTATGAGACTCTGAATAAAAGAAGTTTAATCGCCGGCAAACGAAAACCTGTGATTTTCCGTAATTTCTGGACTCGGCCCGTATAGTCAAAAGTATACAAAGAAAGTACCCAGGGAGTAAACTCATTTCCCAAACGATTTTTTAAATTATTATTTCACCACTAAAACGCATTAGATTTTTAGTTTTCAAGAATGTTTTCATTTTTGATGAGACGCTGAATAAAAGCAGTTTAATCGCCGGCAAACAAAAACCCGCGATTTCCCGTAAATCCCGGGCTTGGCACGGATAGTCGAATGTATACAAAGAAAGTACCCTGTGAGTAAACTCATTTCCAGAACGATTTTTTAAATTATTTTTTCACCACTGAAACGCATAAGACTTGTAGTTTTTAAAAATGTTTTGATTTTTGATGAGACGCTGAATAAAAGAAGTTTAATCACCGGCAAACGAAAACCCGCGATTTCCCGAAAATCCCGGCTTGGCCCGTATAGTCAAAAGTATACAAAGAAAGTACCCAGGGAGTAAACTCATTTCCCGAACAATTTTTTAAATTATTTTTTCACCACTAAAACGCATGAGACTTGTAGTTTTCAAAAATGTTTTCATTTTTGATGAGACGCTGAATAAAAGCAGTTTAATCGCCGGCAAACGAAAACCTGCGATTTCCCTAAATCCCGGACTCGGCCCGTATAGTCAAAAGTATACAAAGAAAGTACCCAGGGAGTAAACTCATATCCAGAACGATTTTTTAAATTATCTTTTCACCACTAAAACGCATAAGACTTGTAGTTTTTAAAAATGTTTTCATTTTTGATGAGACGCTGAATAAAAGAAGTTTAATCGCCGGCAAACGAAAACCCGCGATTTCCCGTAAATCCCGGGCTTCGCCCGTATAGTCAAAAGTATACAAAGAAAGTACCCAGGGAGTAAACTCATTTCCCGAACGATTTTTTATATTATTTTTTTACCACTAAACGCATGAGACTTGTAGTTTTCAAAAATATTTTCATTTTACATGAGACGCTTAATGAAAGAGGTTTAATCGCAGGCAAACGTAATTCCGCGTTTTCCCGTAAATCCGGGGCTTGGCCCGTATAGTCGAATGTATACAAAGAAAGTACCCAGTGAGTAAACTCATTTCCCGAATGATTTTTTAAATTTTTTTTTCACCACTAAAACGCATGAGACTTGTAGTTTTCAAAAATGTTTTCATTTTTGATGAGACGCTTAATAAAAGAGGTTTAATCGCCGGAAAACGAAAACCCGCGATTTCCCGTAAATCCTGGGCTTGGCCCGTATAGTCGAATGTATACAAAGAAAGTACCCTGTGAGTAAACTCATTTCCAGAACGATTTTTTAAATTATTTTTTCACCACTAAAACGCATAAGACTTGTAGTTTTTAAAAATGTTTTCATTTTTGAGGAGACGCTGAATAAAAGAAGTTTAATCGCCGGCAAACAAAAACCCGCGATTTCTCGTAAATCCCGGGCTTTGCCCGTATAGTCAAAAGTATACAAAGAAAGTACCCAGGGAGTAAACTCATTTCCCGAACGCTTTTTTATATTATTCTTTTACCACTAAACGCATGAGACTTGTAGTTTTCAAAAATATTTTCATATTTGATGTGACGCTAAATAAAAGAAGTTTAATCGCCGGCAAACGAAAATCCGCGATTTCCTGTAAATCCCGGACTCGGCCCGTATAGTCAAAAGTATACAAAGAAAGTACCCAGGGAGTGAACTCATTTCCCGAACGATTTTTTAAATTATTTTTTCACCACTAAAACGCATGAGACTTGTAGTTTTCAAAAATGTTTTCATTTTTGATGAGACGCTTAATGAAAGAAGTTTAATCGCAGGCAAACGAAATCCCGCGTTTTCCTGTAAATCCGGGGCTTGGCCCGTATAGTCGAATGTATACAAAGAAAGTACCCAGGGAGTAAACTCATTTCCCGAACGATTTTTTAAAATTTTTTTTTACTACTAAAACGCATGAGACTTGTAGTTTTCCAAAATGTTTTCATTTTTGATGAGACGCCTAATGAAAGAGGTTTAATCGCCGGCAAACGAAAACCCGAGATTTCCCGTAAATCCCGGGCTTGGCCCGTATAGTCAAAAGTATACAAAGAAAGTACCCTGTGAGTAAACTCATTTCCAGAACGATTTTTTAAATTATTTTTTCACCACTATAACGCATAAGACTTGTAGTTTTTAAAAATGTTTTCATTTTTGATGAGACGCTGAATAAAAGAAGTTTAATCACCGTAAATCCCGGGCTTGGCCCGTATAGTCAAAAGTATACAAAGAAAGTACCCAGGGAGTAAACTCATTTCCCGAACGATTTTTTATATTATTTTTTTACCAATAAACGCATGAGACTTGTAGTTTTTAAAAATATTTTCATATTTGATGGGACGCTGAATAAAAGAAGTTTAATCGCCGGCAAACGAAAACCCGCGATTTCCCGTAAATCCCGGGCTTAGCCCGTATAGTCAAAAGTATAAAAAGAAAGTACCCAGGGAGTAAACTCATTTCCCGAACGATTTTTTAAATTACTTTTTCAACACTAAAACGCATGAGACTTGTAGTTTTCAAAAATATTTTCATATTTGATGGGACGCTGAATAAAGGAAGTTTAATCGCCGGCAAACGAAAATCCGCGATTTCCCGTAAATCCCGGACTCGGCCCGTATAGTCAAAAGTATACAAAGAAAGTACCCAGGGAGTAAACTCATTTCCCGAACGATTTTTTAAATTATTTTTTCACCACTAAAACGCATAAGACTTGTAGTTTTCAAAAATGTTTTCATTTTTGATGAGACGCTGAATAAAAGAAGTTTAATCGCCGGCAATAGAAAACCCGCGATTTCCCGTAAATCCCGGGCTTAGCCCGTATAGTCAAAAGTATAAAAAGAAAGTACCCAGGGAGTAAACTCATTTCCCGAACGATTTTTTAAATTACTTTTTCAACACTAAAACGCATGAGACTTGTAGTTTTCAAAAATGTTTTCATTTTTTATGAGACTCTGAATAAAAGAAGTTTAATCGCCGGCAAACGAAAACCTGTGATTTTCCGTAATTTCTGGACTCGGCCCGTATAGTCAAAAGTATACAAAGAAAGTACCCAGGGAGTAAACTCATTTCCCAAACGATTTTTTAAATTATTATTTCACCACTAAAACGCATTAGATTTTTAGTTTTCAAGAATGTTTTCATTTTTGATGAGACGCTGAATAAAAGCAGTTTAATCGCCGGCAAACAAAAACCCGCGATTTCCCGTAAATCCCGGGCTTGGCACGGATAGTCGAATGTATACAAAGAAAGTACCCTGTGAGTAAACTCATTTCCAGAACGATTTTTTAAATTATTTTTTCACCACTGAAACGCATAAGACTTGTAGTTTTTAAAAATGTTTTGATTTTTGATGAGACGCTGAATAAAAGAAGTTTAATCACCGGCAAACGAAAACCCGCGATTTCCCGAAAATCCCGGCTTGGCCCGTATAGTCAAAAGTATACAAAGAAAGTACCCAGGGAGTAAACTCATTTCCCGAACAATTTTTTAAATTATTTTTTCACCACTAAAACGCATGAGACTTGTAGTTTTCAAAAATGTTTTCATTTTTGATGAGACGCTGAATAAAAGCAGTTTAATCGCCGGCAAACGAAAACCTGCGATTTCCCTAAATCCCGGACTCGGCCCGTATAGTCAAAAGTATACAAAGAAAGTACCCAGGGAGTAAACTCATATCCAGAACGATTTTTTAAATTATCTTTTCACCACTAAAACGCATAAGACTTGTAGTTTTTAAAAATGTTTTCATTTTTGATGAGACGCTGAATAAAAGAAGTTTAATCGCCGGCAAACGAAAACCCGCGATTTCCCGTAAATCCCGGGCTTCGCCCGTATAGTCAAAAGTATACAAAGAAAGTACCCAGGGAGTAAACTCATTTCCCGAACGATTTTTTATATTATTTTTTTACCACTAAACGCATGAGACTTGTAGTTTTCAAAAATATTTTCATTTTACATGAGACGCTTAATGAAAGAGGTTTAATCGCAGGCAAACGTAATTCCGCGTTTTCCCGTAAATCCGGGGCTTGGCCCGTATAGTCGAATGTATACAAAGAAAGTACCCAGTGAGTAAACTCATTTCCCGAATGATTTTTTAAATTTTTTTTTCACCACTAAAACGCATGAGACTTGTAGTTTTCAAAAATGTTTTCATTTTTGATGAGACGCTTAATAAAAGAGGTTTAATCGCCGGAAAACGAAAACCCGCGATTTCCCGTAAATCCTGGGCTTGGCCCGTATAGTCGAATGTATACAAAGAAAGTACCCTGTGAGTAAACTCATTTCCAGAACGATTTTTTAAATTATTTTTTCACCACTAAAACGCATAAGACTTGTAGTTTTTAAAAATGTTTTCATTTTTGAGGAGACGCTGAATAAAAGAAGTTTAATCGCCGGCAAACAAAAACCCGCGATTTCTCGTAAATCCCGGGCTTTGCCCGTATAGTCAAAAGTATACAAAGAAAGTACCCAGGGAGTAAACTCATTTCCCGAACGCTTTTTTATATTATTCTTTTACCACTAAACGCATGAGACTTGTAGTTTTCAAAAATATTTTCATATTTGATGTGACGCTAAATAAAAGAAGTTTAATCGCCGGCAAACGAAAATCCGCGATTTCCTGTAAATCCCGGACTCGGCCCGTATAGTCAAAAGTATACAAAGAAAGTACCCAGGGAGTGAACTCATTTCCCGAACGATTTTTTAAATTATTTTTTCACCACTAAAACGCATGAGACTTGTAGTTTTCAAAAATGTTTTCATTTTTGATGAGACGCTTAATGAAAGAAGTTTAATCGCAGGCAAACGAAATCCCGCGTTTTCCTGTAAATCCGGGGCTTGGCCCGTATAGTCGAATGTATACAAAGAAAGTACCCAGGGAGTAAACTCATTTCCCGAACGATTTTTTAAAATTTTTTTTTACTACTAAAACGCATGAGACTTGTAGTTTTCCAAAATGTTTTCATTTTTGATGAGACGCCTAATGAAAGAGGTTTAATCGCCGGCAAACGAAAACCCGAGATTTCCCGTAAATCCCGGGCTTGGCCCGTATAGTCAAAAGTATACAAAGAAAGTACCCTGTGAGTAAACTCATTTCCAGAACGATTTTTTAAATTATTTTTTCACCACTATAACGCATAAGACTTGTAGTTTTTAAAAATGTTTTCATTTTTGATGAGACGCTGAATAAAAGAAGTTTAATCACCGTAAATCCCGGGCTTGGCCCGTATAGTCAAAAGTATACAAAGAAAGTACCCAGGGAGTAAACTCATTTCCCGAACGATTTTTTATATTATTTTTTTACCAATAAACGCATGAGACTTGTAGTTTTTAAAAATATTTTCATATTTGATGGGACGCTGAATAAAAGAAGTTTAATCGCCGGCAAACGAAAACCCGCGATTTCCCGTAAATCCCGGGCTTAGCCCGTATAGTCAAAAGTATAAAAAGAAAGTACCCAGGGAGTAAACTCATTTCCCGAACGATTTTTTAAATTACTTTTTCAACACTAAAACGCATGAGACTTGTAGTTTTCAAAAATGTTTTCATTTTTGATGAGACGCTGAATAAAAGAAGTTTAATCGCCGGCAAACGAAAACCCGCGATCTCCCGTAAATCCCGGGCTTGGCCCGTATAGTCAAAAGTATACAAAGAAAGTACCCAGGGAGTAAACGCATTTCCCAAACGATTTTTTAAATTATTATTTCACCACTAAAATGCATGAGACTTGTAGTTTTCAAGAGTGTTTTCATTTTTGATGAGACGCTGAATAAAAGCAGTTTAATCGCCGGCAAACGAAAACCCGCGATTTCCCGTAAATCCCGGGCTTGGCACGTATAGTCGAATGTATACAAAGAAAGTACCCTGTGAGTAAACTCATTTCCAGAACGATTTTTTAAATTATTTTTTTACCACTAAACGCATGAGACTTGTAGTTTTCAAGAGTGTTTTCATTTTTGATGAGACGCTGAATAAAAGCAGTTTAATCGCCGGCAAACGAAAACCCGCGATTTCCCGTAAATCCCGGGCTTGTCACGTATAGTCGAATGTATACAAAGAAAGTACCCTGTGAGTAAACTCATTTCCAGAACGATTTTTTAAATTATTTTTTCACCACTAAAACGCATAAGACTTGTAGTTTTTAAAAATGTTTTCATTTTTGATGAGACGCTGAATAAAAGAAGTTTAATCACCGGGAAACGAAACCCGCGATTTCCCGTAAATCCCGGCTTAGCCCGTATAGTCAAAAGTATACAAAGAAAGTACCCAGGGAGTAAACTCATTTCCCGAACGATTTTTTATATTATTTTTTTACCACTAAACGCATGAGACTTGTAGTTTTCAAAAATATTTTCATATTTGATGGGACGCTGAATAAAAGAAGTTTAATCGCCGGCAAACGAAAATCCGCGATTTCCCGTAAATCCCGGACTCGGCCCGTATAGTCAAAAGTATAGAAAGAAAGTACCCAGGCTGTAAAATCATTTACCGAACGATTTTTTAAATTATTTTTTCACCACTAAAACGCATGAGACTTGTAGTTTTCAAAAATGTTTTCATTTTTGATGAGACGCTGAATAAAAGAAGTTTAATCGCCGGCAAACGAAAACCCGCGATTTCCCGTATATCCCGGGCTTGGCACGTATAGTCAAAAGTATACAAAAAAGTACCCAGGGAGTAAACTCATTTCCCGAACGATTTTTTAAATTACTTTTTTACCACTAAACGCATGAGACTTGTAGTTTTCAAGAGTGTTTTCATTTTTGATGAGACGCTGAATAAAAGCAGTTTAATCGCCGGCAAACGAAAACCCGCGATTTCCCGTAAATCCCGGGCTTGTCACGTATAGTCGAATGTATACAAAGAAAGTACCCTGTGAGTAAACTCATTTCCAGAACGATTTTTTAAATTATTTTTTCACCACTAAAACGCATAAGACTTGTAGTTTTTAAAAATGTTTTCATTTTTGATGAGACGCTGAATAAAAGAAGTTTAATCACCGGGAAACGAAACCCGCGATTTCCCGTAAATCCCGGCTTAGCCCGTATAGTCAAAAGTATACAAAGAAAGTACCCAGGGAGTAAACTCATTTCCCGAACGATTTTTTATATTATTTTTTTACCACTAAACGCATGAGACTTGTAGTTTTCAAAAATATTTTCATATTTGATGGGACGCTGAATAAAAGAAGTTTAATCGCCGGCAAACGAAAATCCGCGATTTCCCGTAAATCCCGGACTCGGCCCGTATAGTCAAAAGTATAGAAAGAAAGTACCCAGGCTGTAAAATCATTTACCGAACGATTTTTTAAATTATTTTTTCACCACTAAAACGCATGAGACTTGTAGTTTTCAAAAATGTTTTCATTTTTGATGAGACGCTGAATAAAAGAAGTTTAATCGCCGGCAAACGAAAACCCGCGATTTCCCGTATATCCCGGGCTTGGCACGTATAGTCAAAAGTATACAAAAAAGTACCCAGGGAGTAAACTCATTTCCCGAACGATTTTTTAAATTACTTTTTCACCACTAAAACGCATGAGACTTGTAGTTTTTGAAAATATTTTCATTTTTGATGAGACTCTGAATAAAAGAAGTTTAATCGCCGGCAAACGAAAACCTGCGATTTTCCGTAATTTCTGGACTCGGCCCGTATAGTCAAAAGTATACAAAGAAAGTACCCAGGGAGTAAACTCATTTCCCAAACGATTTTTTAAATTATTATTTCACCACTAAAACGCATTAGATTTTTAGTTTTCAAGAATGTTTTCATTTTTGATGAGACGCTGAATAAAAGCAGTTTAATCGCCGGCAAACGAAAACCCGCGATTTCCCGTAAATCCCGGGCTTGGCACGTATAGTCGAATGTATACAAAGAAAGTACCCTGTGAGTAAACTCATTTCCAGAACGATTTTTTAAATTATTTTTTCACCACTAAAACGCATAAGACTTGTAGTTTTTAAAAATGTTTTGATTTTTGATGAGACGCTGAATAAAAGAAGTTTAATCACCGGCAAACGAAAACCCGCGATTTCCCGAAAATCCCGGCTTGGCCCGTATAGTCAAAAGTATACAAAGAAAGTACCCAGGGAGTAAACTCATTTCCCGAACAATTTTTTAAATTATTTTTTCACCACTAAAACGCATGAGACTTGTAGTTTTCAAAAATGTTTTCATTTTTGATGAGACGCTGAATAAAAGCAGTTTAATCGCCGGCAAACGAAAACCTGCGATTTCCCTAAATCCCGGACTCGGCCCGTATAGTAAAAAGTATACAAAGAAAGTACCCAGGGAGTAAACTCATATCCAGAACGATTTTTTAAATTATCTTTTCACCACTAAAACGCATAAGACTTGTAGTTTTTAAAAATGTTTTCATTTTTGATGAGACGCTGAATAAAAGAAGTTTAATCGCCGGCAAACGAAAACCCGCGATTTCCCGTAAATCCCGGGCTTGGCCCGTATAGTCAAAAGTATACAAAGAAAGTACCCAGGGAGTAAACTCATTTCCCGAACGATTTTTTATATTATTTTCTTACCACTAAACGCATGAGACTTGTAGTTTTCAAAAATATTTTCATTTTAGATGAGACGCTTAATGAAAGAGGTTTAATCGCAGGCAAACGAAATTCCGCGTTTTCCCGTAAATCCGGGGCTTGGCCCGTATAGTCGAATGTATACAAAGAAAGTACCCAGGGAGTAAACTCATTTCCCGAACGATTTTTTAAATTTTTTTTTCACCACTAAAACGCATGAGACTTGTAGTTTTCAAAAATGTTTTCATTTTTGATGAGACGCTTAATAAAAGAGGTTTAATCGCCGGAAAACGAAAACCCGCGATTTCCCGTAAATCCTGGGCTTGGCCCGTATAGTCGAATGTATACAAAGAAAGTACCCTGTGAGTAAACTCATTTCCAGAACGATTTTTTAAATTATTTTTTCACCACTAAAACGCATAAGACTTGTAGTTTTTAAAAATGTTTTCATTTTTGAGGAGACGCTGAATAAAAGAAGTTTAATCGCCGGCAAACAAAAACCCGCGATTTCTCGTAAATCCCGGGCTTGGCCCGTATAGTCAAAAGTATACAAAGAAAGTACCCAGGGAGTGAACTCATTTCCCGAACGATTTTTTAAATTATTTTTTCACCACTAAAACGCATGAGACTTGTAGTTTTCAAAAATGTTTTCATTTTTGATGAGACGCTTAATGAAAGAAGTTTAATCGCAGGCAAACGAAATCCCGCGTTTTCCTGTAAATCCGGGGCTTGGCCCGTATAGTCGAATGTATACAAAGAAAGTACCCAGGGAGTAAACTCATTTCCCGAACGATTTTTTAAATTTTTTTTTTACTACTAAAACGCATGAGACTTGTAGTTTTCAAAAATGTTTTCATTTTTGATAAGACGCTTAATGAAAGAGGTTTAATCGCCGGAAAACGAAAACCCGCGATTTCCCGTAAATCCCGGGCTTGGCCCGTATAGTCCAATGTATACAAAGAAAGTACCCTGTGAGTAAACTCATTTCCAGAACGATTTTTTAAATTATTTTTTCACCACTAAAACGCATAAGACTTGTAGTTTTTAAAAATGTTTTCATTTTTGATGAGACGCTGAATAAAAGAAGTTTAATCGCCGGCAAACAAAAACCCGCGATTTCCCGTAAATCCCGGCTTGGACCGTATAGTCAAAAGTATACAAAGAAAGTACCCACGGAGTAAACTCATTTCCCGAACGATTTTTTAAATTATTTTTTCACCACTAAAACGCATGAGACTTGTAGTTTTCAAAAATGTTTTCATTTTTGATGAGACGCTGAATAAAAGACGTTTAATCGCCGGCAAACGAAAACCCGCGATTTCCCGTAAATCCCGGGCTTGGCACGTATAGTCGAATGTATACAAAGAAAGTACCCTGTGAGTAAACTCATTTCCAGAACGATTTTTTAAATTATTTTTTCACCACTAAAGCCCATGAGACTTGTAGTTTTTAAAAATGTTTTCATTTTTGATGAGACGCTGAATAAAAGAAGTTTAATCGCCGGCAAACGAAAAACCGCGATTTCCCGTAAATCCCGGCTTGGCCCGTATAGTCAAAAGTATACAAAGAAAGTACCCAGGGAGTAAACTCATTTCCCGAACAATTTTTTAAATTATTATTTCACCACTAAAACGCATGAGACTTGTAGTTTTTAAAAATGTTTTCATTTTTGATGAGACGCTGAATAAAAGAAGTTTAATCGCCGGCAAACGAAAAACCGCGATTTCCCGTAAATCCCGGCTTGGCCCGTATAGTCAAAAGTATACAAAGAAAGTACCCAGGGAGTAAACTCATTTCCAAAACGATTTTTTAAATTATTTTTTCACCACAAAAACGCATAAGACTTGTAGTTTTAAAAAATGTTTTCATTTTTGATGAGACGCTGAATAAAAGAAGTTTAATCGCCGGCAAACGAAAACCCGCGATTTCCCGTAAATCCCGGCTTGGCCCGTATAGTCAAAAGTATACAAAGAAAGTATCCAGGGAGTAAACTCATTTCCCGAACAATTTTTTAAATTATTTTTTCACCACTAAAACGCATAAGACTTGCAGTTTTTAAAAATATTCTCATTTTTGATGAGACGCTGAATAAAAGAAGTTTAATCGCCAGCAAACGAAAACCCGCGATTTCCCGTAAATCCCGGCTTGGCCCGTATAGTCAAAAGTATACAAAGAAAGTACCCAGGGAGTAAACTCATTTCCCGAACGATTTTTTAAATTACTTTTTCACCACTAAAACGCATGAGACTTGTAGTTTTTAAAAATGTTTTCATTTTTGATGAGACGCTGAATAAAAGAAGTTTAATCGCCGGCAAACGAAAACCTGCGATTTCCCGTAAATCCTGGACTCGGCCCGTATAGTCAAAAGTATACAAAGAAAGTACCCAGGGAGTAAACTCATTTCCCAAACGATTTTTTAAATTATTATTTCACCACTAAAACGCATGAGACTTGTAGTTTTCAAGAATGTTTTCATTTTTGATGAGACGCTAAATAAAAGCAGTTTAATCGGCGGCAAACGAAAACCCGCGATTTCCCGTAAATCCCGGGCTTGGCACGTATAGTCGAATGTATACAAAGAAAGTACCCTGTGAGTAAACTCATTTCCAGAACGATATTTTAAATTATTTTTTCACCACTAAAACGCATAAGACTTGTAGTTTTTAAAAATATTTTCATTTTTGATGAGACGCTGAATAAAAGAAGTTTAATCGCCAGCAAACGAAAACCCGCGATTTCCCGTAAATCCCGGCTTGGCCCGTATAGTCAAAAGTATACAAAGAAAGTACCCAGGGAGTAAACTCATTTCCCAAACGATTTTTTAAATTATTTTTTCACCACTAAAACGCATGAGACTTGTAGTTTTCAAAAATGTTTTCATTTTTGATGAGACGCCGAATAAAAGCAGTTTAATCGCCGGCAAACGAAAACCTGCGAATTCCCTAAATCCCGGACTCGGCCCGTATAGTCAAAAGTATACAAAGAAAGTACCCAGGGAGTAAACTCATTTCCAGAACGATTTCTTAAATTATTTTTTCACCACTAAAACGCATAAGACTTGTAGTTTTTAAAAATGTTTTCATTTTTGATGAGACGCTGAATAAAAGAGGTTTAATCGCTGGCAAACGAAAACCCGCGATTTCCCGTAAATCCCTGGCTTGGCCCGTATAGTCAAAAGTATACAAAGAAAGTACCCAGGGAGTAAACTCATTTCCCGAACGATTTTTTATATTATTTTTTTACCACTAAACGCATGAGACTTGTAGTTTTCAAAAATACTTTCATATTTGATGGGACGCAGAATAAAAGAAGTTTAATTGCCGGCAAACAAAAATCCGTGATTTCCCGTAAATCCCGGACTCGGCCCGTATAGTCAAAAGTATACAAAGAAAGTACCCAGGGAGTAAACTCATTTCCCGAACGATTTTTTAAATTATTTTTTCACCACTAAAACGCATGAGACTTGTAGTTTTCAAAAATGTTTTTATTTTTGATGAGACGCTTAATGAAAGAGGTTTAATCGCCGGCAAACGAAATCCCGCGTTTTCCCGTAAATCCTGGGCTTGGCCCGTATAGTCGAATGTATACAAAAAAAGTACCCAGGGAGTAAACTCATTTCCCGAACGATTTTTTAAATTTTTTTTTCACCACTAAAACGCATGAGACTTGTAGTTTTTAAAAATGTTTTCATTTTTGATGAGACGCTTAATGAAAGAGGTTTAATCGCCGGAAAACGAAAACCCGCGATTTCCCGTAAATCCCGGGCTTGGCCCGTATAGTCAAAAGTATACAAAGAAAGTACCCAGGGAGTAAACTCATTTCCCGAACGATTTTTTAAATTATTTTTTTACCACTAAACGCATGAGACTTGTAGTTTTCAAAAATACTTTCATATTTGATGGGACGCAGAATAAAAGAAGTTTAATTGCCGGCAAACAAAAATCCGTGATTTCCCGTAAATCTCGGACTCGGCCCGTATAGTCAAAAGTATACAAAGAAAGTACCCAGGGAGTAAACTCATTTCCCGAACGATTTTTTAAATTATTTTTTCACCACTAAAACGCATGAGACTTGTAGTTTTTAAAAATGTTTTCATTTTTGATGAGACGCTGAATAAAAGAAGTTTAATCGCCGGCAAACGAAAACCTGCGATTTCCCGTAAATCCTGGACTCGGCCCGTATAGTCAAAAGTATACAAAGAAAGTACCCAGGGAGTAAACTCATTTCCCAAACGATTTTTTAAATTATTATTTCACCACTAAAACGCATGAGACTTGTAGTTTTCAAGAATGTTTTCATTTTTGATGAGACGCTAAATAAAAGCAGTTTAATCGGCGGCAAACGAAAACCCGCGATTTCCCGTAAATCCCGGGCTTGGCACGTATAGTCGAATGTATACAAAGAAAGTACCCTGTGAGTAAACTCATTTCCAGAACGATTTTTTAAATTATTTTTTCACCACTAAAACGCATAAGACTTGTAGTTTTTAAAAATATTTTCATTTTTGATGAGACGCTGAATAAAAGAAGTTTAATCGCCAGCAAACGAAAACCCGCGATTTCCCGTAAATCCCGGCTTGGCCCGTATAGTCAAAAGTATACAAAGAAAGTACCCAGGGAGTAAACTCATTTCCCAAACGATTTTTTAAATTATTTTTTCACCACTAAAACGCATGAGACTTGTAGTTTTCAAAAATGTTTTCATTTTTGATGAGACGCCGAATAAAAGCAGTTTAATCGCCGGCAAACGAAAACCTGCGAATTCCCTAAATCCCGGACTCGGCCCGTATAGTCAAAAGTATACAAAGAAAGTACCCAGGGAGTAAACTCATTTCCAGAACGATTTCTTAAATTATTTTTTCACCACTAAAACGCATAAGACTTGTAGTTTTTAAAAATGTTTTCATTTTTGATGAGACGCTTAATGAAAGAGGTTTAATCGCCGGAAAACGAAAACCCGCGATTTCCCGTAAATCCCGGGCTTGGCCCGTATAGTCAAAAGTATACAAAGAAAGTACCCAGGGAGTAAACTCATTTCCCGAACGATTTTTTAAATTATTTTTTTACCACTAAACGCATGAGACTTGTAGTTTTCAAAAATACTTTCATATTTGATGGGACGCAGAATAAAAGAAGTTTAATTGCCGGCAAACAAAAATCCGTGATTTCCCGTAAATCCCGGACTCGGCCCGTATAGTCAAAAGTATACAAAGAAAGTACCCAGGGAGTAAACTCATTTCCCGAACGATTTTTTAAATTATTTTTTCACCACTAAAACGCATGAGACTTGTAGTTTTTAAAAATGTTTTCATTTTTGATGAGACGCTGAATAAAAGAAGTTTAATCGCCGGCAAACGAAAACCTGCGATTTCCCGTAAATCCTGGACTCGGCCCGTATAGTCAAAAGTATACAAAGAAAGTACCCAGGGAGTAAACTCATTTCCCAAACGATTTTTTAAATTATTATTTCACCACTAAAACGCATGAGACTTGTAGTTTTCAAGAATGTTTTCATTTTTGATGAGACGCTAAATAAAAGCAGTTTAATCGGCGGCAAACGAAAACCCGCGATTTCCCGTAAATCCCGGGCTTGGCACGTATAGTCGAATGTATACAAAGAAAGTACCCTGTGAGTAAACTCATTTCCAGAACGATTTTTTAAATTATTTTTTCACCACTAAAACGCATAAGACTTGTAGTTTTTAAAAATATTTTCATTTTTGATGAGACGCTGAATAAAAGAAGTTTAATCGCCAGCAAACGAAAACCCGCGATTTCCCGTAAATCCCGGCTTGGCCCGTATAGTCAAAAGTATACAAAGAAAGTACCCAGGGAGTAAACTCATTTCCCAAACGATTTTTTAAATTATTTTTTCACCACTAAAACGCATGAGACTTGTAGTTTTCAAAAATGTTTTCATTTTTGATGAGACGCCGAATAAAAGCAGTTTAATCGCCGGCAAACGAAAACCTGCGAATTCCCTAAATCCCGGACTCGGCCCGTATAGTCAAAAGTATACAAAGAAAGTACCCAGGGAGTAAACTCATTTCCAGAACGATTTCTTAAATTATTTTTTCACCACTAAAACGCATAAGACTTGTAGTTTTTAAAAATGTTTTCATTTTTGATGAGACGCTGAATAAAAGAGGTTTAATCGCTGGCAAACGAAAACCCGCGATTTCCCGTAAATCCCTGGCTTGGCCCGTATAGTCAAAAGTATACAAAGAAAGTACCCAGGGAGTAAACTCATTTCCCGAACGATTTTTTATATTATTTTTTTACCACTAAACGCATGAGACTTGTAGTTTTCAAAAATACTTTCATATTTGATGGGACGCAGAATAAAAGAAGTTTAATTGCCGGCAAACAAAAATCCGTGATTTCCCGTAAATCCCGGACTCGGCCCGTATAGTCAAAAGTATACAAAGAAAGTACCCAGGGAGTAAACTCATTTCCCGAACGATTTTTTAAATTATTTTTTCACCACTAAAACGCATGAGACTTGTAGTTTTCAAAAATGTTTTTATTTTTGATGAGACGCTTAATGAAAGAGGTTTAATCGCCGGCAAACGAAATCCCGCGTTTTCCCGTAAATCCTGGGCTTGGCCCGTATAGTCGAATGTATACAAAAAAAGTACCCAGGGAGTAAACTCATTTCCCGAACGATTTTTTAATTTTTTTTTTCACCACTAAAACGCATGAGACTTGTAGTTTTTAAAAATGTTTTCATTTTTGATGAGACGCTTAATGAAAGAGGTTTAATCGCCGGAAAACGAAAACCCGCGATTTCCCGTAAATCCCGGGCTTGGCCCGTATAGTCAAAAGTATACAAAGAAAGTACCCAGGGAGTAAACTCATTTCCCGAACGATTTTTTAAATTATTTTTTTACCACTAAACGCATGAGACTTGTAGTTTTCAAAAATACTTTCATATTTGATGGGACGCAGAATAAAAGAAGTTTAATTGCCGGCAAACAAAAATCCGTGATTTCCCGTAAATCCCGGACTCGGCCCGTATAGTCAAAAGTATACAAAGAAAGTACCCAGGGAGTAAACTCATTTCCCGAACGATTTTTTAAATTATTTTTTCACCACTAAAACGCATGAGACTTGTAGTTTTCAAAAATGTTTTTATTTTTGATGAGACGCTTAATGAAAGAGGTTTAATCGCCGGCAAACGAAATCCCGCGTTTTCCCGTAAATCCTGGGCTTGGCCCGTATAGTCGAATGTATACAAAAAAAGTACCCAGGGAGTAAACTCATTTCCCGAACGATTTTTTAAATTATTTTTTCACCACTAAAACGCATGAGACTTGTAGTTTTCAAAAATGTTTTTATTTTTGATGAGACGCTTAATGAAAGAGGTTTAATCGCCGGCAAACGAAATCCCGCGTTTTCCCGTAAATCCTGGGCTTGGCCCGTATAGTCGAATGTATACAAAGAAAGTACCCAGGGAGTAAACTCATTTCCCGAACGATTTTTTAAATTATTTTTTCACCACAAAAACTCATGAGACTTGTAGTTTTCAAAAATGTTTTCATTTTTGATGAGACGCTGAATAAAAGAAGTTTAATCGCCGGCAAACAAAAACCCGCGATTTCCAGTAAATCCCGGGCTTGGCCCGTATAGTCAAAAGTATACAAAGAAAGTACCCAGAGAGTAAACTCATTTTCCGAACGATTTTTTAAATTACTTTTTCACCACTAAAACGCATGAGACTTGTAGTTTTTAAAAATGTTTTCATTTTTGATGAGACGCTGAATAAAAGAAGTTTAATCGCCGGCAAACGAAAACCTGCGATTTCCCGTAAATCCTGGACTCGGCCAGTATAGTCAAAAGTATACAAAGAAAGTACCCAGGGAGTAAACTCATTTCCAGAACGATTTCTTAAATTATTTTTTCACCACTAAAACGCATAAGACTTGTAGTTTTTAAAAATGTTTTTATTTTTGATGAGACGCTGAATAAAAGAGGTTTAATCGCCGGCAAACGAAAACCCGCGATTTCCCGTAAATCCCGGGCTTGGCCCGTATAGTCAAAAGTATACAAAGAAAGTACCCAGGGAGTAAACTCATTTCCCGAACGATTTTTTATATTATTTTTTTACTACTAAACGCATGAGACTTGTAGTTTTCAAAAATACTTTCATATTTGATGGGACGCTGAATAAAAGAAGTTTAATCGCCGGCAAACGAAAATCCGTGTCTTCCCGTAAATCCCGGACTCGGCCCGTATAGTCAAAAGTATACAAAGAAAGTACCCAGGGAGTAAACTCATTTCCCGAACGATTTTTTAAATTATTTTTTTACCACTAAAACGCATGAGACTTGTAGTTTTCAAAAATGTTTTTATTTTTGATGAGACGCTTAATGAAAGAGGTTTAATCGCCGGCAAACGAAATCCCGCGTTTTCCCTTAAATCCGGGGCTTGACCCGTATAGTCGAATGTATACAAAGAAAGTACCCAGGGAGTAAACTCATTTCCCGAACGATTTTTTAAATTTTTTTTTCACCACTAAAACGCATGAGACTTGTAGTTTTCAAAAATGTTTTCATTTTTGATGAGACCCTTAATGAAAGAGGTTTAATCGCCGGAAAACGAAAACCCGCGATTTCCCGTAAATCCCGAGCTTGGCCCGTATAGTCGAATGTATACAAAGAAAGTAGCCTGTGAGTAAACTCATTTCCAGAACGATTTTTTAAATTATTTTTTCACCACTAAAGCCCATGAGACTTGTAGTTTTTAAAAATGTTTTTATTTTTGATGAGACGCTGAATAAAAGAAGTTTAATCGCCGGCAAACGAAAACCCGTGATTTCCCGTAAATCCCGGCTTGGCCCGTATAGTCAAAAGTATACAAAGAAAGTACCCAGGGAGTAAACTCATTTCCCGAACGATTTTTTAAATTATTTTTTCACCACAAAAACTCATGAGACTTGTAGTTTTCAAAAATGTTTTCATTTTTGATGAGACGCTTAATAAAAGAAGTTTAATCGCGGGCAAACAAAAACCCGCGATTTCTCGTAAATCCCGGCTTGGCCCGTATAGTCAAAAGTATACAAAGAAAGTACCCAGGGAGTAAACTCATTTCCCGAACGATTTTTTAAATAATTATTTCACCACTAAAACGCATGAGACTTGTAGTTTTTAAAAATGTTTTCATTTTTGATGAGACGCTGAATAAAAGAAGTTTAATCGCCGGCAAACGAAAAACCGCGATTTCCCGTAAATCCCGGCTTGGCCCGTATAGTCAAAAGTATACAAAGAAAGTACCCAGGGAGTAAACTCATTTCCCGAACGATTTTTTAAATTATTTTTTCACCACTAAAACGCATGAGACTTGTAGTTTTCAAAAATGCTTTCATTTTTGATGAGACGCTAAATAAAAGCAGTTTAATCGCCGGCAAACGAAAACCTGCGATTTCCCTAAATCCCGGACTCGGCCCGTATAGTCAAAAGTATACAAAGAAAGTACCCAGGGAGTAAACTCATTTCCCGAACGATTTTTTAAATTACTTTTTCACCACTAAAACGCATAAGACTTGCAGTTTTTAAAAATATTCTCATTTTTGATGAGACGCTGAATAAAAGAAGTTTAATCGCCAGCAAACGAAAACCCGCGATTTCCCGTAAATCCCGGCTTGGCCCGTATAGTCAAAGGTATACAAAGAAAGTACCCAGGGAGTAAACTCATTTCCCGAACGATTTTTTAAATTATTTTTTCACCACAAAAACTCATGAGACTTGTAGTTTTCAAAAATGTTTTCATTTTTGATGAGACGCTGAATAAAAGAAGTTTAATCGCCGGCAAACAAAAACCCGCAATTTCCAGTAAATCCCGGGCTTGGCCCGTATAGTCAAAAGTATACAAAGAAAGTACCCAGAGAGTAAACTCATTTTCCGAACGATTTTTTAAATTACTTTTTCACCACTAAAACGCATGAGACTTGTAGTTTTTAAAAATGTTTTCATTCTTGATGAGACGCTGAATAAAAGAAGTTTAATCGCCGGCAAACGAAAACCTGCGATTTCCCGTAAATCCTGGACTCGGCCAGTATAGTCAAAAGTATACAAAGAAAGTACCCAGGGAGTAAACTCATTTCCAGAACGATTTTTTAAATTATTTTTTCACCACTAAAACGCATAAGACTTGTAGTTTTTAAAAATGTTTTTATTTTTGATGAGACGCTGAATAAAAGAGGTTTAATCGCCGGCAAACGAAAACCCGCGATTTCCCGTAAATCCCGGGCTTGGCCCGTATAGTCAAAAGTATACAAAGAAAGTACCCAGGGAGTAAACTCATTTCCCGAACGATTTTTTATATTATTTTTTTACCACTAAACGCATGAGACTTGTAGTTTTCAAAAATACTTTCATATTTGATGGGACGCTGAATAAAAGAAGTTTAATCGCCGGCAAACAAAAATCCGTGTCTTCCCGTAAATCCCGGACTCGGCCCGTATAGTCAAAAGTATACAAAGAAAGTACCCAGGGAGTAAACTCATTTCCCGAACGATTTTTTAAATTATTTTTTTACCACTAAAACGCATGAGACTTGTAGTTTTCAAAAATGTTTTTATTTTTGATGAGACGCTTAATGAAAGAGGTTTAATCGCCGGCAAACAAAATCCCGCGTTTACCCTTAAATCCGGGGCTTGACCCGTATAGTCGAATGTATACAAAGAAAGTACCCAGGGAGTAAACTCATTTCCCGAACGATTTTTTAAATTTTTTTTTCACCACTAAAACGCATGAGACTTGTAGTTTTCAAAAATGTTTTCATTTTTGATGAGACCCTTAATGAAAGAGGTTTAATCGCCGGAAAACGAAAACCCGCGATTTCTCGTAAATCCCGAGCTTGGCCCGTATAGTCGAATGTATACAAAGAAAGTACCCTGTGAGTAAACTCATTTCCAGAACGATTTTTTAAATTATTTTTTCACCACTAAAGCCCATGAGACTTGTAGTTTTTAAAAATTTTTTCATTTTTGATGAGACGCTGAATAAAAGAAGTTTAATCGCCGGCAAACGAAAACCCGCGATTTCCCGTAAATCCCGGCTTGGCCCGTATAGACAAAAGTATACAAAGAAAGTACCCAGGGAGTAAACTCATATCCCGAACGATTTTTTAAATTATTTTTTCACCACAAAAACTCATGAGACTTGTAGTTTTCAAAAATGTTTTCATTTTTGATGAGACGCTTAATAAAAGAAGTTTAATCGCCGGCAAACAAAAACCCGCGATTTCTCGTAAATCCCGGCTTGGCCCGTATAGTCAAAAGTATACAAAGAAAGTACCCAGGGAGTAAACTCATTTCCCGAACGATTTTTTAAATTATTATTTCACCACTAAAACGCATGAGACTTGTAGTTTTTAAAAATGTTTTCATTTTTGATGAGACGCTGAATAAAAGAAGTTTAATCGCCGGCAAACGAAAAACCGCGATTTCCCGTAAATCCCGGCTTGGCCCGTATAGTCAAAAGTATACAAAGAAAGTACCCAGGGAGTAAACTCATTTCCAAAACGATTTTTTATATTATTTTTTCACCACTAAAACGCATAAGACTTGTAGTTTTTAAAAATGTTTTCATTTTTGATGAGACGCTGAATAAAAGAAGTTTAATCGCCGGCAAACGAAAACCCGCGATTTCCCGTAAATCCCGGCTTGGCCAGTATAGTCAAAAGTATACAAAGAAAGTATCCAGGGAGTAAACTCATTTCCCGAACGATTTTTTAAATTATTTTTTCACCACTAAAACGCATGAGACTTGTAGTTTTTAAAAATATTCTCATTTTTGATGAGACGCTGAATAAAAGAAGTTTAATCGCCAGCAAACGAAAACCCGCGATTTCCCGTAAATCCCGGCTTGGGCCGTATAGTCAAAAGTATACAAAGAAAGTACCCAGGGAGTAAACTCATTTCCCGAACGATTTTTTAAATTACTTTTTCACCACTAAAACGCATGAGACTTGTAGTTTTTAAAAATGTTTTCATTTTTGATGAGACGCTGAATAAAAGAAGTTTAATCGCCGGCAAACGAAAACCTGCTATTTCCCGTAAATCCTGGACTCGGCCCGTATAGTCAAAAGTATACAAAGAAAGTACCCAGGGAGTAAACTCATTTCCCAAACGATTTTTTAAATTATTATTTCACCACTAAAACGCATGAGACTTGTAGTTTTCAAGAATGTTTTCATTTTTGATGAGACGCTAAATAAAAGCAGTTTAATCGGCGGCAAACGAAATCCCGCGATTTCCCGTAAATCCCGGGCTTGGCACGTATAGTCGAATGTATACAAAGAAAGTACCCTGTGAGTAAACTCATTTCCAGAACGATTTTTTAAATTATTTTTTCACCACTAAAACGCATAAGACTTGTAGTTTTTAAAAATATTTTCATTTTTGATGAGACGCTGAATAAAAGAAGTTTAATCGCCAGCAAACGAAAACCCGCGATTTCCCGTAAATCCCGGCTTGGCCCGTATAGTCAAAAGTATACAAAGAAAGTACCCAGGGAGTAAACTCATTTCCCGAACGATTTTTTAAATTATTTTTTCACCACTAAAACGCATGAGACTTGTAGTTTTCAAAAATGTTTTCATTTTTGATGAGACGCCGAATAAAAGCAGTTTAATCGCCGGCAAACGAAAACCTGCGATTTCCCTAAATCCCGGACTCGGCCCGTATAGTCAAAAGTATACAAAGAAAGTACCCAGGGAGTAAACTCATTTCCAGAACGATTTCTTAAATTATTTTTTCACCACTAAAACGCATAAGACTTGTAGTTTTTAAAAATGTTTTCATTTTTGATGAGACGCTGAATAAAAGAGGTTTAATCGCTGGCAAACGAAAACCCGCGATTTCCCGTAAATCCCGGGCTTGGCCCGTATAGTCAAAAGTATACAAAGAAAGTACCCAGGGAGTAAACTCATTTCACGAACGATTTTTTATATTATTTTTTTACCACTAAACGCATGAGACTTGTAGTTTTCAAAAATACTTTCATATTTGATGGGACGCAGAATAAAAGAAGTTTAATTGCCGGCAAACGAAAATCCGTGATTTCCCGTAAATCCCGGACTCGCCCCGTATAGTCAAAAGTATACAAAGAAAGTACCCAGGGAGTAAACTCATTTCCCGAACGATTTTTTAAATTATTTTTTCACCACTAAAACGCATGAGACTTGTAGTTTTCAAAAATGTTTTTATTTTTGATGAGACGCTTAATGAAAGAGGTTTAATTGCCGGCAAACGAAAATCCGTGATTTCCCGTAAATCCCGGACTCGGCCCGTATAGTCAAAAGTATACAAAGAAAGTACCCAGGGAGTAAACTCATTTCCCGAACGATTTTTTAAATTATTTTTTCACCACTAAAACGCATGAGACTTGTAGTTTTCAAAAATGTTTTTATTTTTGATGAGACGCTTAATGAAAGAGGTTTAATCGCCGGCAAACGAAAACCCGCGATTTTCCGTAAATCCCGGGCTTGGCCCGTATAGTCGAATGTATATAAAGAAAGTACCCTGTGAGTAAACTCATTTCCAGAACGATTTCTTAAATTATTTTTTCACCACTAAAGCCCATGAGACTTGTAGTTTTTAAAAATGTTTTCATTCTTGATGAGACGCTGAATAAAAGAAGTTTAATCGCCAGCAAACGAATACCCGCGATTTCCCGTAAATCCCAGCTTGGCCCGTATAGTCAAAAGTATACAAAGAAAGTACCCAGGGAGTAAACTCATTTCCCGAACGATTTTTTAAATTATTTTTTCACCACAAAAACTCATGAGACTTGTAGTTTTCAAAAATGTTTTCATTTTTGATGAGACGCTGAATAAAAGAAGTTTAATCGCCGGCAAACAAAAACCCGCGATTTCCCGTAAATCCCGGGCTTGGCCCGTATAGTCAAAAGTATACAAAGAAAGTACCCAGAGAGTAAACTCATTTTCCGAACGATTTTTTAAATTACTTTTTCACCACTAAAACGCATGAGACTTGTAGTTTTTAAAAATGTTTTCATTTTTGATGAGACGCTGAATAAAAGAAGTTTAATCGCCGGCAAACGAAAACCTGCGATTTCCCGTAAATCCTGGACTCGGCCAGTATAGTCAAAAGTATACAAAGAAAGTACCCAGGGAGTAAACTTATTTCCAGAACGATTTCTTAAATTATTTTTTCACCACTAAAACGCATAAGACTTGTAGTTTTTTAAAATGTTTTTATTTTTGATGAGACGCTGAATAAAAGAGGTTTAATCGCCGGCAAACGAAAACCCGCGATTTCCCGTAAATCCCGGGCTTGGCCCGTATAGTCAAAAGTATACAAAGAAAGTACCCAGAGAGTAAACTCATTTTCCGAACGATTTTTTAAATTACTTTTTCACCACTAAAACGCATGAGACTTGTAGTTTTTTAAAATGTTTTTATTTTTGATGAGACGCTTAATGAAAGAGGTTTAATCGCCGGCAAACGAAATCCCGCGTTTTCCCTTAAATCCGGGGCTTGACCCGTATAGTCGAATGTATACAAAGAAAGTACCCAGGGAGTAAACTCATTTCCCGAACGATTTTTTAAATTTTTTTTTCACCACTAAAACGCATGAGACTTGTAGTTTTCAAAAATGTTTTCATTTTTGATGAGACCCTTAATGAAAGCGGTTTAATCGCCGGAAAACGAAAACCCGCGATTTCCCGTAAATCCCGGGCTTGGCCCGTATAGTCGAATGTATACAAAGAAAGTACCCTGTGAGTAAACTCATTTCCAGAACGATTTTTTAAATTATTTTTTCACCGCTAAAGCCCATAAGACTTGTAGTTTTTGAAAATGTTTTCATTTTTGATGAGACGCTGAATAAAAGAAGTTTAATCGCCGGCAAACGAAAACCCGCGATTTCCCGTAAATCCCGGCTTGGCCCGTATAGTCAAAAGTATACAAAGAAAGTATCCAGGGAGTAAACTCATTTCCCGAACGATTTTTTAAATTATTTTTTCACCACTAAAACGCATGAGACTTGTAGTTTTCAAAAATGCTTTCATTTTTGATGAGACGCTAAATAAAAGCAGTTTAATCGCCGGCAAACGAAAACCTGCGATTTCCCTAAATCCCGGACTCGGCCCGTATAGTCAAAAGTATACAAAGAAAGTACCCAGGGAGTAAACTCATTTCCCGAACGATTTTTTAAATTACTTTTTCACCACTAAAACGCATAAGACTTGCAGTTTTTAAAAATATTCTCATTTTTGATGAGACGCTGAATAAAAGAAGTTTAATCGCCAGCAAACGAAAACCCGCGATTTCCCGTAAATCCCGGCTTGGCCCGTATAGTCAAAAGTATACAAAGAAAGTACCCAGGGAGTAAACTCATTTCCCGAACGATTTTTTAAATTATTTTTTCACCACAAAAACTCATGAGACTTGTAGTTTTCAAAAATGTTTTCATTTTTGATGAGACGCTGAATAAAAGAAGTTTAATCGCCGGCAAACAAAAACCCGCAATTTCCAGTAAATCCCGGGCTTGGCCCGTATAGTCAAAAGTATACAAAGAAAGTACCCAGAGAGTAAACTCATTTTCCGAACGATTTTTTAAATTACTTTTTCACCACTAAAACGCATGAGACTTGTAGTTTTTAAAAATGTTTTCATTCTTGATGAGACGCTGAATAAAAGAAGTTTAATCGCCGGCAAACGAAAACCTGCGATTTCCCGTAAATCCTGGACTCGGCCAGTATAGTCAAAAGTATACAAAGAAAGTACCCAGGGAGTAAACTCATTTCCAGAACGATTTTTTAAATTATTTTTTCACCACTAAAACGCATAAGACTTGTAGTTTTTAAAAATGTTTTTATTTTTGATGAGACGCTGAATAAAAGAGGTTTAATCGCCGGCAAACGAAAACCCGCGATTTCCCGTAAATCCCGGGCTTGGCCCGTATAGTCAAAAGTATACAAAGAAAGTACCCAGGGAGTAAACTCATTTCCCGAACGATTTTTTATATTATTTTTTTACCACTAAACGCATGAGACTTGTAGTTTTCAAAAATACTTTCATATTTGATGGGACGCTGAATAAAAGAAGTTTAATCGCCGGCAAACAAAAATCCGTGTCTTCCCGTAAATCCCGGACTCGGCCCGTATAGTCAAAAGTATACAAAGAAAGTACCCAGGGAGTAAACTCATTTCCCGAACGATTTTTTAAATTATTTTTTTACCACTAAAACGCATGAGACTTGTAGTTTTCAAAAATGTTTTTATTTTTGATGAGACGCTTAATGAAAGAGGTTTAATCGCCGGCAAACAAAATCCCGCGTTTTCCCTTAAATCCGGGGCTTGACCCGTATAGTCGAATGTATACAAAGAAAGTACCCAGGGAGTAAACTCATTTCCCGAACGATTTTTTAAATTTTTTTTTCACCACTAAAACGCATGAGACTTGTAGTTTTCAAAAATGTTTTCATTTTTGATGAGACCCTTAATGAAAGAGGTTTAATCGCCGGAAAACGAAAACCCGCGATTTCTCGTAAATCCCGAGCTTGGCCCGTATAGTCGAATGTATACAAAGAAAGTACCCTGTGAGTAAACTCATTTCCAGAACGATTTTTTAAATTATTTTTTCACCACTAAAGCCCATGAGACTTGTAGTTTTTAAAAATGTTTTCATTTTTGATGAGACGCTGAATAAAAGAAGTTTAATCGCCGGCAAACGAAAACCTGCGATTTCCCGTAAATCCCGGCTTGGCCCGTATAGTCAAAAGTATACAAAGAAAGTACCCAGGGAGTAAACTCATTTCCCGAACGATTTTTTAAATTATTTTTTCACCACAAAAACTCATGAGACTTGTAGTTTTCAAAAATGTTTTCATTTTTGATGAGACGCTTAATAAAAGAAGTTTAATCGCCGGCAAACAAAAACCCGCGATTTCTCGTAAATCCCGGCTTGGCCCGTATAGTCAAAAGTATACAAAGAAAGTACCCAGGGAGTAAACTCATTTCCCGAACGATTTTTTAAATTATTATTTCACCACTAAAACGCATGAGACTTGTAGTTTTTAAAAATGTTTTCATTTTTGATGAGACGCTGAATAAAAGAAGTTTAATCGCCGGCAAACGAAAAACCGCGATTTCCCGTAAATCCCGGCTTGGCCCGTATAGTCAAAAGTATACAAAGAAAGTACCCAGGGAGTAAACTCATTTCCAAAACGATTTTTTAAATTATTTTTTCACCACTAAAACGCATAAGACTTGTAGTTTTTAAAAATGTTTTCATTTTTGATGAGACGCTGAATAAAAGAAGTTTAATCGCCGGCAAACGAAAACCCGCGATTTCCCGTAAATCCCGGCTTGGCCAGTATAGTCAAAAGTATACAAAGAAAGTATCCAGGGAGTAAACTCATTTCCCGAACGATTTTTTAAATTATTTTTTCACCACTAAAACGCATGAGACTTGTAGTTTTCAAAAATGTTTTCATTTTTGATGAGACGCTAAATAAAAGCAGTTTAATCGCCGGCAAACGAAAACCTGCGATTTCCCTAAATCCCGGACTCGGCCCGTATAGTCAAAAGTATACAAAGAAAGTACCCAGGGAGTAAACTCATTTCCCGAACGATTTTTTAAATTACTTTTTCACCACTAAAACGCATAAGACTTGCAGTTTTTAAAAATATTCTCATTTTTGATGAGACGCTGAATAAAAGAAGTTTAATCGCCAGCAAACGAAAACCCGCGATTTCCCGTAAATCCCGGCTTGGCCCGTATAGTCAAAAGTATACAAAGAAAGTACCCAGGGAGTAAACTCATTTCCCGAACGATTTTTTAAATTACTTTTTCACCACTAAAACGCATGAGACTTGTAGTTTTTAAAAATGTTTTCATTTTTGATGAGACGCTGAATAAAAGAAGTTTAATCGCCGGCAAACGAAAACCTGCGATTTCCCGTAAATCCCGGCTTGGCCCGTATAGTCAAAAGTATACAAAGAAAGTACCCAGGGAGTAAACTCATTTCCCGAACGATTTTTTAAATTATTTTTTCACCACAAAAACTCATGAGACTTGTAGTTTTCAAAAATGTTTTCATTTTTGATGAGACGCTTAATAAAAGAAGTTTAATCGCCGGCAAACAAAAACCCGCGATTTCTCGTAAATCCCGGCTTGGCCCGTATAGTCAAAAGTATACAAAGAAAGTACCCAGGGAGTAAACTCATTTCCCGAACGATTTTTTAAATTATTATTTCACCACTAAAACGCATGAGACTTGTAGTTTTTAAAAATGTTTTCATTTTTGATGAGACGCTGAATAAAAGAAGTTTAATCGCCGGCAAACGAAAAACCGCGATTTCCCGTAAATCCCGGCTTGGCCCGTATAGTCAAAAGTATACAAAGAAAGTACCCAGGGAGTAAACTCATTTCCAAAACGATTTTTTAAATTATTTTTTCACCACTAAAACGCATAAGACTTGTAGTTTTTAAAAATGTTTTCATTTTTGATGAGACGCTGAATAAAAGAAGTTTAATCGCCGGCAAACGAAAACCCGCGATTTCCCGTAAATCCCGGCTTGGCCAGTATAGTCAAAAGTATACAAAGAAAGTATCCAGGGAGTAAACTCATTTCCCGAACGATTTTTTAAATTATTTTTTCACCACTAAAACGCATGAGACTTGTAGTTTTCAAAAATGTTTTCATTTTTGATGAGACGCTAAATAAAAGCAGTTTAATCGCCGGCAAACGAAAACCTGCGATTTCCCTAAATCCCGGACTCGGCCCGTATAGTCAAAAGTATACAAAGAAAGTACCCAGGGAGTAAACTCATTTCCCGAACGATTTTTTAAATTATTATTTCACCACTAAAACGCATGAGACTTGTAGTTTTCAAGAATGTTTTCATTTTTGATGAGACGCTAAATAAAAGCAGTTTAATCGGCGGCAAACGAAATCCCGCGATTTCCCGTAAATCCCGGGCTTGGCACGTATAGTCGAATGTATACAAAGAAAGTACCCTGTGAGTAAACTCATTTCCAGAACGATTTTTTAAATTATTTTTTCACCACTAAAACGCATAAGACTTGTAGTTTTTAAAAATATTTTCATTTTTGATGAGACGCTGAATAAAAGCAGTTTAATCGCCGGCAAACGAAAACCTGCGATTTCCCTAAATCCCGGACTCGGCCCGTATAGTCAAAAGTATACAAAGAAAGTACCCAGGGAGTAAACTCATTTCCAGAACGATTTCTTAAATTATTTTTTCACCACTAAAACGCATAAGACTTGTAGTTTTTAAAAATGTTTTCATTTTTGATGAGACGCTGAATAAAAGAGGTTTAATCGCTGGCAAACGAAAACCCGCGATTTCCCGTAAATCCCGGGCTTGGCCCGTATAGTCAAAAGTATACAAAGAAAGTACCCAGGGAGTAAACTCATTTCACGAACGATTTTTTATATTATTTTTTTACCACTAAACGCATGAGACTTGTAGTTTTCAAAAATACTTTCATATTTGATGGGACGCAGAATAAAAGAAGTTTAATTGCCGGCAAACGAAAATCCGTGATTTCCCGTAAATCCCGGACTCGGCCCGTATAGTCAAAAGTATACAAAGAAAGTACCCAGGGAGTAAACTCATTTCCCGAACGATTTTTTAAATTATTTTTTCACCACTAACACGCATGAGACTTGTAGTTTTCAAAAATGTTTTTATTTTTGATGAGACGCTTAATGAAAGAGGTTTAATTGCCGGCAAACGAAAATCCGTGATTTCCCGTAAATCCCGGACTCGGCCCGTATAGTCAAAAGTATACAAAGAAAGTACCCAGGGAGTAAACTCATTTCCCGAACGATTTTTTAAATTATTTTTTCACCACTAAAACGCATGAGACTTGTAGTTTTCAAAAATGTTTTTATTTTTGATGAGACGCTTAATGAAAGAGGTTTAATCGCCGGCAAACGAAAACCCGCGATTTTCCGTAAATCCCGGGCTTGGCCCGTATAGTCGAATGTATATAAAGAAAGTACCCTGTGAGTAAACTCATTTCCAGAACGATTTCTTAAATTATTTTTTCACCACTAAAACCCATGAGACTTGTAGTTTTTAAAAATGTTTTCATTCTTGATGAGACGCTGAATAAAAGAAGTTTAATCGCCAGCAAACGAAAACCCGCGATTTCCCGTAAATCCCAGCTTGGCCTGTATAGTCAAAAGTATACAAAGAAAGTACCCAGGGAGTAAACTCATTTCCCGAACGATTTTTTAAATTATTTTTTCACCACAAAAACTCATGAGACTTGTAGTTTTCAAAAATGTTTTCATTTTTGATGAGACGCTGAATAAAAGAAGTTTAATCGCCGGCAAACAAAAACCCGCGATTTCCCGTAAATCCCGGGCTTGGCCCGTATAGTCAAAAGTATACAAAGAAAGTACCCAGAGAGTAAACTCATTTTCCGAACGATTTTTTAAATTACTTTTTCACCACTAAAACGCATGAGACTTGTAGTTTTTAAAAATGTTTTCATTTTTGATGAGACGCTGAATAAAAGAAGTTTAATCGCCGGCAAACGAAAACCTGCGATTTCCCGTAAATCCTGGACTCGGCCAGTATAGTCAAAAGTATACAAAGAAAGTACCCAGGGAGTAAACTTATTTCCAGAACGATTTCTTAAATTATTTTTTCACCACTAAAACGCATAAGACTTGTAGTTTTTTAAAATGTTTTTATTTTTGATGAGACGCTGAATAAAAGAGGTTTAATCGCCGGCAAACGAAAACCCGCGATTTCCCGTAAATCCCGGACCCGGCCCGTATAGTCAAAACTATACAAAGAAAGTACCCAGGGTGTAAACTCATTTCCCGAACGATTTTTTATATTATTTTTTTACCACTAAAGCCCATAAGCCTTGTAGTTTTTGAAAATGTTTTCATTTTTGATGAGACGCTGAATAAAAGAAGTTTAATCGCCGGCAAACAAAAACCCGCGATTTCCCGTAAATCCCGGGCTTGGCCCGTATAGTCAAAAGTATACAAAGAAAGTACCCAGAGAGTAAACTCATTTTCCGAACGATTTTTTAAATTACTTTTTCACCACTAAAACGCATGAGACTTGTAGTTTTTAAAAATGTTTTTATTTTTGATGAGACGCTTAATGAAAGAGGTTTAATCGCCGGCAAACGAAATCCCGCGTTTTCCCTTAAATCCGGGGCTTGACCCGTATAGTCGAATGTATACAAAGAAAGTACCCAGGGAGTAAACTCATTTCCCGAACGATTTTTTAAATTTTTTTTTCACCACTAAAACGCATGAGACTTGTAGTTTTCAAAAATGTTTTCATTTTTGATGAGACCCTTAATGAAAGCGGTTTAATCGCCGGAAAACGAAAACCCGCGATTTCCCGTAAATCCCGGGCTTGGCCCGTATAGTCGAATGTATACAAAGAAAGTACCCTGTGAGTAAACTCATTTCCAGAACGATTTTTTAAATTATTTTTTCACCACTAAAGCCCATAAGACTTGTAGTTTTTGAAAATGTTTTCATTTTTGATGAGACGCTGAATAAAAAAAGTTTAATCGCCGGCAAACTAAAACCCGCGATTTCTCGTAAATCCCGGGCTTGGCCCGTATAGTCAAAAGTATACAAAGAAAGTACCCAGAGAGTAAACTCATTTCCCGAACGATTTTTTAAATTACTTTTTCACCACTAAAACGCATGAGACTTGTAGTTTTTAAAAATGTTTTCATTTTTGATCAGACGCTGAATAAAAGCAGTTTAATCGCCGGCAAACGAAAACCTGCGATTTCACGTAAATCCTGGACTCGGCCAGTATAGTCAAAAGTATACAAAGAAAGTACCCAGGGAGTAAACTCATTTCCAGAACGATTTTTTAAATTATTATTTCACCACTAAAACGCATGAGACTTGTAGTTTTTTAAAAATGTTTTCATTTTTGATGAGACGCTGAATAAAAGAGGTTTAATCGCCGGCAAACGAAAACCTCAGATTTCCCGTAAATCCCGGACCCGGCCCGTATAGTCAAAAGTATACAAAGAAAGTACCCAGGGTGTAAACTCATTTCCAGAACGATTTTTTAAATTATTTTTTCACCACTAAAGCCCATAAGACTTGTAGTTTTTGAAAATGTTTTCATTTTTGATGAGACGCTGAATAAAAGAAGTTTAATCGCCGGCAAACAAAAACCCGCGATTTCCCGTAAATCCCGGGCTTGGCCCGTATAGTCAAAAGTATACAAAGAAAGTACCCAGAGAGTAAACTCATTTTCCGAACGATTTTTTAAATTACTTTTTCACCACTAAAACGCATGAGACTTGTAGTTTTTAAAAATGTTTTCATTTTTGATGAGACGCTGAATAAAAGAAGTTTAATCGCCGGCAACCGAAAACCTGCGATTTCCCGTAAATCCTGGACTCGGCCAGTATAGTCAAAAGTATACAAAGAAAGTACCCAGGGAGTAAACTCATTTCCAGAACGATTTCTTAAATTATTTTTTCACCACTAAAACGCATAAGACTTGTAGTTTTTAAAAATGTTTTTATTTTTGATGAGACGCTGAATAAAAGAGGTTTAATCGCCGGCAAACGAAAACCCGCGATTTCCCGTAAATCCCGGGCTTGGCCCGTATAGTCAAAAGTATACAAAGAAAGTACCCAGGGAGTAAACTCATTTCCCGAACGATTTTTTATATTATTTTTTTACCACTAAACGCATGAGACTTGTAGTTTTCAAAAATACTTTCATATTTGATGGGACGTTGAATAAAAGAAGTTTAATCGCCGGCAAACGAAAATCCGTGACTTCCCATAAATCCCGGACTCGGCCCGTATAGTCAAAAGTATACAAAGAAAGTACCCAGGGAGTAAACTCATTTCCCGAACGATTTTTTAAATTATTTTTTTACCACTAAAACGCATGAGACTTGTAGTTTTTAAAAATGTTTTTATTTTTGATGAGACGCTTAATGAAAGAGGTTTAATCGCCGGCAAACGAAATCCCGCGTTTTCCCTTAAATCCGGGGCTTGACCCGTATAGTCGAATGTATACAAAGAAAATACCCAGGGAGTAAACTCATTTCCCGAACGATTTTTTAAATTTTTTTTTCACCACTAAAACGCATGAGACTTGTAGTTTTCAAAAATGTTTTCATTTTTGATGAGACCCTTAATGAAAGCGGTTTAATCGCCGGAAAACGAAAACCCGCGATTTCCCGTAAATCCCGGGCTTGGCCCGTATAGTCGAATGTATACAAAGAAAGTACCCTGTGAGTAAACTCATTTCCAGAACGATTTTTTAAATTATTTTTTCACCACTAAAGCCCATAAGACTTGTAGTTTTTGAAAATGTTTTCATTTTTGATGAGACGCTGAATAAAAGCAGTTTAATCGCCGGCAAACAAAAACCTGCGAGTTCACGTAAATCCTGGACTCGGCCAGTATAGTCAAAAGTATACAAAGAAAGTACCCAGGGAGTAAACTCATTTCCAGAACGATTTTTTAAATTATTATTTCACCACTAAAACGCATGAGACTTGTAGTTTTTTAAAAATGTTTTCATTTTTGATGAGACGCTGAATAAAAGAGGTTTAATCGCCGGCAAACGGAAACCTCCGATTTCCCGTAAATCCCGGACCCGGCCCGTATAGTCAAAAGTATACAAAGAAAGTACCCAGGGTGTAAACTCATTTCCTGAACGATTTTTTAAATTATTTTTTCACCACTAAAACGCATGAGACTTGTAGTTTTCAAAAATGTTTTCATTTTTGATGAGACGCTGAATAAAAGAAGTTTAATCGCCGGCAAACGAAAACCTGCGATTTCCCGTAAATCCTGGACTCGGCCAGTATAGTCAAAAGTATACAAAGAAAGTACCCAGGGAGTAAACTCATTTCCCAAACGATTTTTTAAATTATTTTTTCACCACTAAAGCGCATGAGACTTGTAGTTTTTAAAAATGTTTTTATTTTTGATGAGACGCTGAATAAAAGAGGTTTAATCGCCGGCAAACGAAAACCCGCGATTTCCCGTAAATCCCGGGCTTGGCCCGTATAGTCAAAAGTATACAAAGAAAGTACCCAGGGAGTAAACTCATTTCCAGAACGATTTTTTAAATTATTTTTTCACCACTAAAACGCATGAGACTTGTAGTTTTTTAAAAATGTTTTCATTTTTGATGAGACGCTGAATAAAAGAGGTTTAATCGCCGGCAAACGAAAACCTCCGATTTCCCGTAAATCCCGGACCCGGCCCGTATAGTCAAAAGTATACAAAGAAAGTACCCAGGGTGTAAACTCATTTCCTGAACGATTTTTTAAATTATTTTTTCACCACTAAAACGCATGAGACTTGTAGTTATTAAAAATGTTTTCATTTTTGATGAGACGCTGAATAAAAGAAGTTTAATCGCCGGTAAACGAAAACCCGCGATTTCCCGTAAATCCCGTACTCGGCCCGTAAAGTCAAAAGTATACAAAGAAAGTACCCAGGGAGTAAACTCATTTCCCAAACGATTTTTTAAATTATTATTTCACCACTAAAGCCCATGAGACTTGTAGTTTTTAAAAATGTTTTCATTTTTGATGAGACGCTGAATAAAAGAAGTTTAATCGCCGGCAAACGAAAACCTGCGATTTCCCGTAAATCCTGGACTCGGCCAGTATAGTCAAAAGTATACAAAGAAAGTACCCAGAGAGTAAACTCATTTCCCGAACGATTTTTTAAATTACTTTTTCACCACTAAAACGCATGAGACTTGTAGTTTTTAAAAATATTTTCATTTTTGATCAGACGCTGAATAAAAGCAGTTTAATCGCCGGCAAACGAAAACCTGCGATTTCACGTAAATCCTGGACTCGGCCAGTATAGTCAAAAGTATACAAAGAAAGTACCCAGGGAGTAAACTCATTTCCAGAACGATTTTTTAAATTATTATTTCACCACTAAAACGCATGAGACTTGTAGTTTTTTAAAAATGTTTTCATTTTTGATGAGACGCTGAATAAAAGAGGTTTAATCGCCGGCAAACGAAAACCTCAGATTTCCCGTAAATCCCGGACCCGGCCCGTATAGTCAAAAGTATACAAAGAAAGTACCCAGGGTGTAAACTCATTTCCAGAACGATTTTTTAAATTATTTTTTCACCACTAAAGCCCATAAGACTTGTAGTTTTTGAAAATGTTTTCATTTTTGATGAGACGCTGAATAAAAGAAGTTTAATCGCCGGCAAACAAAAACCCGCGATTTCCCGTAAATCCCGGGCTTGACCCGTATAGTCAAAAGTATACAAAGAAAGTACCCAGAGAGTAAACTCATTTTCCGAACGATTTTTTAAATTACTTTTTCACCACTAAAACGCATGAGACTTGTAGTTTTTAAAAATGTTTTCATTTTTGATGAGACGCTGAATAAAAGAAGTTTAATCGCCGGCAAACGAAAACCTGCGATTTCCCGTAAATCCTGGACTCGGTCAGTATAGTCAAAAGTATACAAAGAAAGTACCCAGGGAGTAAACTCATTTCCAGAACGATTTCTTAAATTATTTTTTCACCACTAAAACGCATAAGACTTGTAGTTTTTAAAAATGTTTTTATTTTTGATGAGACGCTGAATAAAAGAGGTTTAATCGCCGGCAAACGAAAACCCGCGATTTCCCGTAAATCCCGGGCTTGGCCCGTATAGTCAAAAGTATACAAAGAAAGTACCCAGGGAGTAAACTCATTTCCCGAACGATTTTTTATATTATTTTTTTACCACTAAACGCATGAGACTTGTAGTTTTCAAAAATACTTTCATATTTGATGGGACGTTGAATAAAAGAAGTTTAATCGCCGGCAAACGAAAATCCGTGACTTCCCATAAATCCCGGACTCGGCCCGTATAGTCAAAAGTATACAAAGAAAGTACCCAGGGAGTAAACTCATTTCCCGAACGATTTTTTAAATTATTTTTTTACCACTAAAACGCATGAGACTTGTAGTTTTTAAAAATGTTTTTATTTTTGATGAGACGCTTAATGAAAGAGGTTTAATCGCCGGCAAACGAAATCCCGCGTTTTCCCTTAAATCCGGGGCTTGACCCGTATAGTCGAATGTATACAAAGAAAATACCCAGGGAGTAAACTCATTTCCCGAACGATTTTTTAAATTTTTTTTTCACCACTAAAACGCATGAGACTTGTAGTTTTCAAAAATGTTTTCATTTTTGATGAGACCCTTAATGAAAGCGGTTTAATCGCCGGAAAACGAAAACCCGCGATTTCCCGTAAATCCCGGGCTTGGCCCGTATAGTCGAATGTATACAAAGAAAGTACCCTGTGAGTAAACTCATTTCCAGAACGATTTTTTAAATTATTTTTTCACCACTAAAGCTCATAAGACTTGTAGTTTTTGAAAATGTTTTCATTTTTGATGAGACGCTGAATAAAAGCAGTTTAATCGCCGGCAAACAAAAACCTGCGATTTCACGTAAATCCTGGACTCGGCCAGTATAGTCAAAAGTATACAAAGAAAGTACCCAGGGAGTAAACTCATTTCCAGAACGATTTTTTAAATTATTATTTCACCACTAAAACGCATGAGACTTGTAGTTTTTTAAAAATGTTTTCATTTTTGTTGAGACGCTGAATAAAAGAGGTTTAATCGCCGGCAAACGGAAACCTCCGATTTCCCGTAAATCCCGGACCCGGCCCGTATAGTCAAAAGTATACAAAGAAAGTACCCAGGGTGTAAACTCATTTCCTGAACGATTTTTTAAATTATTTTTTCACCACTAAAACGCATGAGACTTGTAGTTTTCAAAAATGTTTTCATTTTTGATGAGACGCTGAATAAAAGAAGTTTAATCGCCGGCAAACAAAAACCCGCGATTTCCCGTAAATCCCGGGCTTGGCCCGTATAGTCAAAAGTATACAAAGAAAGTACCCAGAGAGTAAACTCATTTCCCGAACGATTTTTTAAATTACTTTTTCACCACTAAAATGTATGAGACTTGTAGTTTTTAAAAATATTTTCATTTTTGATGAGACGCTGAATAAAAGAAGTTTAATCGCCGGCAAACGAAAACCTGCGATTTCCCGTAAATCCTGGACTCGGCCAGTATAGTCAAAAGTATACAAAGAAAGTACCCAGGGAGTAAACTCATTTCCCAAACGATTTTTTAAATTATTTTTTCACCACTAAAGCGCATGAGACTTGTAGTTTTTAAAAATGTTTTTATTTTTGATGAGACGCTGAATAAAAGAGGTTTAATCGCCGGCAAACGAAAACCCGCGATTTCCCGTAAATCCCGGGCTTGGCCCGTATAGTCAAAAGTATACAAAGAAAGTACCCAGGGAGTAAACTCATTTCCAGAACGATTTTTTAAATTATTTTTTCACCACTAAAACGCATGAGACTTGTAGTTTTTTAAAAATGTTTTCATTTTTGATGAGACGCTGAATAAAAGAGGTTTAATCGCCGGCAAACGAAAACCTCCGATTTCCCGTAAATCCCGGACCCGGCCCGTATAGTCAAAAGTATACAAAGAAAGTACCCAGGGTGTAAACTCATTTCCTGAACGATTTTTTAAATTATTTTTTCACCACTAAAACGCATGAGACTTGTAGTTATTAAAAATGTTTTCATTTTTGATGAGACGCTGAATAAAAGAAGTTTAATCGCCGGTAAACGAAAACCCGCGATTTCCCGTAAATCCCGTACTCGGCCCGTAAAGTCAAAAGTATACAAAGAAAGTACCCAGGGAGTAAACTCATTTCCCAAACGATTTTTTAAATTATTATTTCACCACTAAAGCCCATGAGACTTGTAGTTTTTAAAAATGTTTTCATTTTTGATGAGACGCTGAATAAAAGAAGTTTAATCGCCGGCAAACGAAAACCTGCGATTTCCCGTAAATCCTGGACTCGGCCAGTATAGTCAAAAGTATACAAAGAAAGTACCCAGGGAGTAAACTCATTTCCCAAACGATTTTTTAAATTATTATTTCACCACTAAAGCGCATGAGACTTGTAGTTTACAAGAATGTTTTCATTTTTGATGAGACGCTGAATAAAAGCAGTTTAATCGCCGGCAAACGAAAACCTGCAATTTCCCGTAAATCCCGGACTCGGCCCGTATAGTCAAAAGTATACAAAGAAAGTACCCAGGGAGTAAACTCATTTCCAGAACGATTTTTTAAATTATTTTTTCACCACTAAAACGCATGAGACTTGTAGTTTTTTAAAAATGTTTTCATTTTTGATGAGACGCTGAATAAAAGAGGTTTAATCGCTGGCAAACGAAAACCTCCGATTTCCCGTAAATCCCGGACCCGGCCCGTATAGTCAAAAGTATACAAAGAAAGTACCCAGGGTGTAAACTCATTTTCTGAACGATTTTTTAAATTATTTTTTCACCACTAAAACGCATGAGACTTGTAGTTTTTAAAAATGTTTTCATTTTTGATGAGACGCTGAATAAAAGAAGTTTAATCGCCGGTAAACGAAAACCCGGGATTTCCCGTAAATCCCGTACTCGGCCCGTAAAGTCAAAAGTATACAAAGAAAGTACCCAGGGAGTAAACTCATTTCCCAAACGATTTTTTAAATTATTATTTCACCACTAAAGCGCATGAGACTTGTAGTTTTCAAGAATGTTTTCATTTTTGATGAGACGCTGAATAAAAGCAGTTTAATCGCCGGCAAACGAAAACCTGCGATTTCCCGTAAATCCCGGACTCGGCCCGTATAGTCAAAAGTATACAAAGAAAGTTCCCAGGGAGTAAACTCATTTCCAGAACGATTTTTTAAATTATTTTTTCACCACTAAAACGCATGAGACTTGTAGTTTTTTAAAAATGTTTTCATTTTTGATGAGACGCTGAATAAAAGAGGTTTAATCGCCGGCAAACGAAAACCTCAGATTTCCCGTAAATCCCGGACCCGGCCCGTATAGTCAAAAGTATACAAAGAAAGTACCCAGGGTGTAAACTCATTTCCTGAACGATTTTTTAAATTATTTTTTCACCACTAAAACGCATGAGACTTGTAGTTTTCAAAAATGTTTTCATTTTTGATGAGACGCTGAATAAAAGAAGTTTAATCGCCGGTAAACGAAAACCCGCGATTTCCCGTAAATCCCGTACTCGGCCCGTAAAGTCAAAAGTATACAAAGAAAGTACCCAGGGAGTAAACTCATTTCCCAAACGATTTTTTAAATTATTATTTCACCACTAAAGCCCATGAGACTTGTAGTTTTTAAAAATGTTTTCATTTTTGATGAGACGCTGAATAAAAGAAGTTTAATCGCCGGCAAACGAAAACCCGCAATTTCCCGTAAATCCCGGTCTCGACCCGTATAGTCAAAAGTATACAAGGAAAGTACCCAGTGATTAAACTCATTTCCCTAACGAATTTTTAAATTATTTTTTTACCACTAAAGCCCATGAGACTTGTAGTTTTCAAAAATGTTTTCATTTTTGATGAGACGCTAAATAAAAGAAGTTTAATCGCCGGCAAAGGAAAACCTGCGATTTCCCGTAAATCCTGGACTCGGCCCGTATAGTCAAAAGTATACAAAGAGAGTACCCACGGTGTAAACTAATTTCCCGAACGATTTTTTAAATTATTTTTTCACCACTAAAACGCATGAGACTTGTAGTTTTCAAAAATGTTTTCATTTTTGATGAGACGCTGAATAAAAGAAATTTATTCGCCGGCAAACGAAAACCCGCGATTTACCGTAAATCCCGGACTCGGCCCGTATAGTCAAAAGTATACAAGGAAAGTACCCTGTGAGTAAACTCATTTCCCAAACGATTTTTTAAATTATTATTTCACCACTAAAGCCCATGAGACTTGTAGTTTTTAAAAATGTTTTCATTTTTGATGAGACGCTGAATAAAAGAAGTTTAATCGCCGGCAAACGAAAACCTGCGATTTCCCGTAAATCCTGGACTCGGCCAGTATAGTCAAAAGTATACAAAGAAAGTACCCAGGGAGTAAACTCATTTCCCAAACGATTTTTTAAATTATTATTTCACCACTAAAGCGCATGAGACTTGTAGTTTACAAGAATGTTTTCATTTTTGATGAGACGCTGAATAAAAGCAGTTTAATCGCCGGCAAACGAAAACCTGCGATTTCCCGTAAATCCCGGACTCGGCCCGTATAGTCAAAAGTATACAAAGAAAGTACCCAGGGAGTAAACTCATTTCCAGAACGATTTTTTAAATTATTTTTTCACCACTAAAACGCATGAGACTTGTAGTTTTTTAAAAATGTTTTCATTTTTGATGAGACGCTGAATAAAAGAGGTTTAATCGCTGGCAAACGAAAACCTCCGATTTCCCGTAAATCCCGGACCCGGCCCGTATAGTCAAAAGTATACAAAGGAAGTACCCAGGGTGTAAACTCATTTCCTGAACGATTTTTTAAATTATTTTTTCACCACTAAAACGCATGAGACTTGTAGTTTTTAAAAATGTTTTTATTTTTGATGAGACGCTAAATAAAAGAGGTTTAATCGCCGGCAAACGAAAACCCGCGATTTCCCGTAAATCCCGGGCTTGGCCCGTATAGTCAAAAGTATACAAAGAAAGTACCCAGGGAGTAAACTCATTTCCCGAACGTTTTTTTAAATTATTTTTTTACCACTAAAACGCATGAGACTTGTAGTTTTTAAAAATGTTTTTATTTTTGATGAGACGCCTAATGAAAGAGGTTTAATCGCCGGCAAACGAAATCCCGCGTTTTCCCTTAAATCCGGGGCTTGACCCGTATAGTCGAATGTATACAAAGAAAGTACCCAGGGAGTAAACTCATTTCCCGAACGATTTTTTAAATTTTTTTTTCACCACTAAAACGCATGAGACTTGTAGTTTTCAAAAATGTTTTCATTTTTGATGAGACCCTTAATGAAAGCGGTTTAATCGCCGGAAAACGAAAACCCGCGATTTCCCGTAAATCCCGGGCTTGGCCCGTATAGTCGAATGTATACAAAGAAAGTACCCTGTGAGTAAACTCATTTCCAGAACGATTTTTTAAATTATTTTTTCACCACTAAAGCCCATAAGACTTGTAGTTTTTGAAAATGTTTTCATTTTTGATGAGACGCTGAATAAAAAAAGTTTAATCGCCGGCAAACTAAAACCCGCGATTTCTCGTAAATCCCGGGCTTGGCCCGTATAGTCAAAAGTATACAAAGAAAGTACCCAGAGAGTAAACTCATTTCCCGAACGATTTTTTAAATTACTTTTTCACCACTAAAACGCATGAGACTTGTAGTTTTTAAAAATATTTTCATTTTTGATCAGACGCTGAATAAAAGCAGTTTAATCGCCGGCAAACGAAAACCTGCGATTTCACGTAAATCCTGGACTCGGCCGGTATAGTCAAAAGTATACAAAGAAAGTACCCAGGGAGTAAACTCATTTCCAGAACGATTTTTTAAATTATTATTTCACCACTAAAGCGCATGAGACTTGTAGTTTACAAGAATGTTTTCATTTTTGATGAGACGCTGAATAAAAGCAGTTTAATCGCCGGCAAACGAAAACCTGCGATTTCCCGTAAATCCCGGACTCGGCCCGTATAGTCAAAAGTATACAAAGAAAGTACCCAGGGAGTAAACTCATTTCCAGAACGATTTTTTAAATTATTTTTTCACCACTAAAACGCATGAGACTTGTAGTTTTTTAAAAATGTTTTCATTTTTGATGAGACGCTGAATAAAAGAGGTTTAATCGCTGGCAAACGAAAACCTCCGATTTCCCGTAAATCCCGGACCCGGCCCGTATAGTCAAAAGTATACAAAGGAAGTACCCAGGGTGTAAACTCATTTCCTGAACGATTTTTTAAATTATTTTTTCACCACTAAAACGCATGAGACTTGTAGTTTTTTAAAAATGTTTTCATTTTTGATGAGACGCTGAATAAAAGAGGTTTAATCGCTGGCAAACGAAAACCTCCGATTTCCCGTAAATATCGGACCCGGCCCGTATAGTCAAAAGTATACAAAGCAAGTACCCAGGGTGTAAACTCATTTCCTGAACGATTTTTTAAATTACTTTTTCACCACTAAAACGCATGAGACTTGTAGTTTTTAAAAATGTTTTCATTTTTGATGAGACGCTGAATAAAAGAAGTTTAATCGCCGGCAAACGAAAACCTGCGATTTCCCGTAAATCCTGGACTCGGCCAGTATAGTCAAAAGTATACAAAGAAAGTACCCAGGGAGTAAACTCATTTCCAGAACGATTTCTTAAATTATTTTTTCACCACTAAAACGCATAAGACTTGTAGTTTTTAAAAATGTTTTTATTTTTGATGAGACGCTGAATAAAAGAGGTTTAATCGCCGGCAAACGAAAACCCGCGATTTCCCGTAAATCCCGGGCTTGGCCCGTATAGTCAAAAGTATACAAAGAAAGTACCCAGGGAGTAAACTCATTTCCCGAACGATTTTTTATATTATTTTTTTACCACTAAACGCATGAGACTTGTAGTTTTCAAAAATACTTTCATATTTGATGGGACGTTGAATAAAAGAAGTTTAATCGCCGGCAAACGAAAATCCGTGACTTCCCATAAATCCCGGACTCGGCCCGTATAGTCAAAAGTATACAAAGAAAGTACCCAGGGAGTAAACTCATTTCCCGAACGATTTTTTAAATTATTTTTTTACCACTAAAACGCATGAGACTTGTAGTTTTTAAAAATGTTTTTATTTTTGATGAGACGCTTAATGAAAGAGGTTTAATCGCCGGCAAACGAAATCCCGCGTTTTCCCTTAAATCCGGGCCTTGACCCGTATAGTCGAATGTATACAAAGAAAGTACCCAGGGAGTAAACTCATTTCCCGAACGATTTTTTAAATTTTTTTTTCACCACTAAAACGCATAAGACTTGTAGTTTTTAAAAATGTTTTTATTTTTGATGAGACGCTGAATAAAAGAGGTTTAATCGCCGGCAAACGAAAACCCGCGATTTCCCGTAAATCCCGGGCTTGGCCCGTATAGTCAAAAGTATACAAAGAAAGTACCCAGGGAGTAAACTCATTTCCCGAACGATTTTTTATATTATTTTTTTACCACTAAACGCATGAGACTTGTAGTTTTCAAAAATACTTTCATATTTGATGGGACGTTGAATAAAAGAAGTTTAATCGCCGGCAAACGAAAATCCGTGACTTCCCATAAATCCCGGACTCGGCCCGTATAGTCAAAAGTATACAAAGAAAGTACCCAGGGAGTAAACTCATTTCCCGAACGATTTTTTAAATTATTTTTTTACCACTAAAACGCATGAGACTTGTAGTTTTTAAAAATGTTTTTATTTTTGATGAGACGCTTAATGAAAGAGGTTTAATCGCCGGCAAACGAAATCCCGCGTTTTACCTTAAATCCGGGGCTTGACCCGTATAGTCGAATGTATACAAAGAAAGTACCCAGGGAGTAAACTCATTTCCCGAACGATTTTTTAAATTTTTTTTTCACCACTAAAACGCATGAGACTTGTAGTTTTCAAAAATGTTTTCATTTTTGATGAGACCCTTAATGAAAGCGGTTTAATCGCCGGAAAACGAAAACCCGCGATTTCCCGTAAATCCCGGGCTTGGCCCGTATAGTCGAATGTATACAAAGAAAGTACCCTGTGAGTAAACTCATTTCCAGAACGATTTTTTAAATTATTTTTTCACCACTAAAGCCCATAAGACTTGTAGTTTTTGAAAATGTTTTCATTTTTGATGAGACGCTGAATAAAAGCAGTTTAATCGCCGGCAAACGAAAACCTGCGATTTCAAGTAAATCCTGGACTCGGCCAGTATAGTCAAAAGTATACAAAGAAAGTACCCAGGAAGTAAACTCATTTCCAGAACGATTTTTTAAATTATTATTTCACCACTAAAACGCATGAGACTTGTAGTTTTTTAAAAATGTTTTCATTTTTGATGAGACGCTGAATAAAAGAGGTTTAATCGCCGGCAAATGGAAACCTCCGATTTCCCGTAAATCCCGGACCCGGCCCGTATAGTCAAAAGTATACAAAGAAAGTACCCAGGGTGTAAACTCATTTCCTGAACGATTTTTTAAATTATTTTTTCACCACTAAAACGCATGAGACTTGTAGTTTTTAAAAATGTTTTTATTTTTGATGAGACGCTGAATAAAAGAGGTTTAATCGCCGGCAAACGAAAACCCGCGATTTCCCGTAAATCCCGGGCTTGGCCCGTATAGTCAAAAGTATACAAAGAAAGTACCCAGGGAGTAAACTCATTTCCAGAACGATTTTTTAAATTATTTTTTCACCACTAAAACGCATGAGACTTGTAGTTTTTTAAAAATGTTTTCATTTTTGATGAGACGCTGAATAAAAGAGGTTTAATCGCCGGCAAACGAAAACCTCCGATTTCCCGTAAATCCCGGACCCGGCCCGTATAGTCAAAAGTATACAAAGAAAGTACCCAGGGTGTAAACTCATTTCCTGAACGATTTTTTAAATTATTTTTTCACCACTAAAACGCATGAGACTTGTAGTTATTAAAAATGTTTTCATTTTTGATGAGACGCTGAATAAAAGAAGTTTAATCGCCGGTAAACGAAAACCCGCGATTTCCCGTAAATCCCGTACTCGGCCCGTAAAGTCAAAAGTATACAAAGAAAGTACCCAGGGAGTAAACTCATTTCCCAAACGATTTTTTAAATTATTATTTCACCACTAAAGCCCATGAGACTTGTAGTTTTTAAAAATGTTTTCATTTTTGATGAGACGCTGAATAAAAGAAGTTTAATCGCCGGCAAACGAAAACCTGCGATTTCCCGTAAATCCTGGACTCGGCCAGTATAGTCAAAAGTATACAAAGAAAGTACCCAGGGAGTAAACTCATTTCCCAAACGATTTTTTAAATTATTATTTCACCACTAAAGCGCATGAGACTTGTAGTTTACAAGAATGTTTTCATTTTTGATGAGACGCTGAATAAAAGCAGTTTAATCGCCGGCAAACGAAAACCTGCGATTTCCCGTAAATCCCGGACTCGGCCCGTATAGTCAAAAGTATACAAAGAAAGTACCCATGGGAGTAAACTCATTTCCAGAACGATTTTTTAAATTATTTTTTCACCACTAAAACGCATGAGACTTGTAGTTTTTTAAAAATGTTTTCATTTTTGATGAGACGCTGAATAAAAGAGGTTTAATCGCTGGCAAACGAAAACCTCCGATTTCCCGTAAATCCCGGACCCGGCCCGTATAGTCAAAAGTATACAAAGAAAGTACCCAGGGTGTAAACTCATTTCCTGAACGATTTTTTAAATTATTTTTTCACCACTAAAACGCATGAGACTTGTAGTTTTCAAAATTGTTTTCATTTTTGATGAGACGCTGAAAAAAAGAAGTTTAATCGCCGGTAAACGAAAACCCGCGATTTCCCGTAAATCCCGTACTCGGCCCGTAAAGTCAAAAGTATACAAAGAAAGTACCCAGGGAGTAAACTCATTTCCCAAACGATTTTTTAAATTATTATTTCACCACTAAAGCGCATGAGACTTGTAGTTTTCAAGAATGTTTTCATTTTTGATGAGACGCTGAATAAAAGCAGTTTAATCACCGGCAAACGAAAACCTGCGATTTCCCGTAAATTCCGGACTCGGCCCGTATAGTCAAAAGTATACAAAGAAAGTACCCATGGAGTAAACTCATTTCCAGAACGATTTTTTAAATTATTTTTTCACCACTAAAACGCATGAGACTTGTAGTTTTTTAAAAATGTTTTCATTTTTGATGAGACGCTGAATAAAAGAGGTTTAATCGCCGGCAAACGAAAACCTCCGATTTCCCGTAAATCCCGGACCCGGCCCGTATAGTCAAAAGTATACAAAGAAAGTACCCAGGGTGTAAACTCATTTCCTGAACGATTTTTTAAATTATTTTTTCACCACTAAAACGCATGAGACTTGTAGTTTTCAAAAATGTTTTCATTTTTGATGAAACGCTGAATAAAAGAAGTTTAATCGCCGGTAAACGAAAACCCGCGATTTCCCGTAAATCCCGTACTCGGCCCGTAAAGTCAAAAGTATACAAAGAAAGTACCCAGGGAGTAAACTCATTTCCCAAACGATTTTTTAAATTATTATTTCACCACTAAAGCCCATGAGACTTGTAGTTTTTAAAAATGTTTTCATTTTTGATGAGACGCTGAATAAAAGAAGTTTAATCGCCGGCAAACGAAAACCCGCAATTTCCCGTAAATCCCGGTCTCGACCCGTATAGTCAAAAGTATACAAGGAAAGTACCCAGTGATTAAACTCATTTCCCTAACGAATTTTTAAATTATTTTTTTACCACTAAAGCCCATGAGACTTGTAGTTTTCAAAAATGTTTTCATTTTTGATGAGACGCTAAATAAAAGAAGTTTAATCGCCGGCAAAGGAAAACCTGCGATTTCCCGTAAATCCTGGACTCGGCCCGTATAGTCAAAAGTATACAAAGAGAGTACCCACGGTGTAAACTAATTTCCCGAACGATTTTTTAAATTATTTTTTCACCACTAAAACGCATGAGACTTGTAGTTTTCAAAAATGTTTTCATTTTTGATGAGACGCTGAATAAAAGAAGTTTAATCGCCGGTAAACAAAAACCCGCGATTTCCCGTAAATCCCGGGCTTGGCCCGTATAGTCAAAAGTAAACAAAGAAAGTACCCAGAGAGTAAACTCATTTCCCGAACGATTTTTTAAATTACTTTTTCACCACTAAAATGTATGAGACTTGTAGTTTTTAAAAGTATTTTCATTTTTGATGAGACGCTGAATAAAAGAAGTTTAATCGCCGGCAAACGAAAACCTGCGATTTCCCGTAAATCCTGGACTCGGCCAGTATAGTCAAAAGTATACAAAGAAAGTACCCAGGGAGTAAACTCATTTCCCAAACGATTTTTTAAATTATTATTTCACCACTAAAGCGCATGAGACTTGTAGTTTTTAAAAATGTTTTTATTTTTGATGAGACGCTGAATAAAAGAGGTTTAATCGCCGGCAAACGAAAACCCGCGATTTCCCGTAAATCCCGGGCTTGGCCCGTATAGTCAAAAGTATACAAAGAAAGTACCCAGGGAGTAAACTCATTTCCAGAACGATTTTTTAAATTATTTTTTCACCACTAAAACGCATGAGACTTGTAGTTTTTTAAAAATGTTTTCATTTTTGATGAGACGCTGAATAAAAGAGGTTTAATCGCCGGCAAACGAAAACCTCCGATTTCCCGTAAATCCCGGACCCGGCCCGTATAGTCAAAAGTATACAAAGAAAGTACCCAGGGTGTAAACTCATTTCCTGAACGATTTTTTAAATTATTTTTTCACCACTAAAACGCATGAGACTTGTAGTTATTAAAAATGTTTTCATTTTTGATGAGACACTGAATAAAAGAAGTTTAATCGCCGGTAAACGAAAACCCGCGATTTCCCGTAAATCCCGTACTCGGCCCGTAAAGTCAAAAGTATACAAAGAAAGTACCCAGGGAGTAAACTCATTTCCCAAACGATTTTTTAAATTATTATTTCACCACTAAAGCCCATGAGACTTGTAGTTTTTAAAAATGTTTTCATTTTTGATGAGACGCTGAATAAAAGAAGTTTAATCGCCGGCAAACGAAAACCTGCGATTTCCCGTAAATCCTGGACTCGGCCAGTATAGTCAAAAGTATACAAAGAAAGTACCCAGGGAGTAAACTCATTTCCCAAACGATTTTTTAAATTATTATTTCACCACTAAAGCGCATGAGACTTGTAGTTTACAAGAATGTTTTCATTTTTGATGAGACGCTGAATAAAAGCAGTTTAATCGCCGGCAAACGAAAACCTGCGATTTCCCGTAAATCCCGGACTCGGCCCGTATAGTCAAAAGTATACAAAGAAAGTACCCATGGGAGTAAACTCATTTCCAGAACGATTTTTTAAATTATTTTTTCACCACTAAAACGCATGAGACTTGTAGTTTTTTAAAAATGTTTTCATTTTTGATGAGACGCTGAATAAAAGAGGTTTAATCGCTGGCAAACGAAAACCTCCGATTTCCCGTAAATCCCGGACCCGGCCCGTATAGTCAAAAGTATACAAAGAAAGTACCCAGGGTGTAAACTCATTTCCTGAACGATTTTTTAAATTATTTTTTCACCACTAAAACGCATGAGACTTGTAGTTTTCAAAAATGTTTTCATTTTTGATGAGACGCTGAATAAAAGAAGTTTAATCGCCGGTAAACGAAAACCCGTGATTTCCCGTAAATCCCGTACTCGGCCCGTAAAGTCAAAAGTATACAAAGAAAGTACCCAGGGAGTAAACTCATTTCCCAAACGATTTTTTAAATTATTATTTCACCACTAAAGCGCATGAGACTTGTAGTTTTCAAGAATGTTTTCATTTTTGATGAGACGCTGAATAAAAGCAGTTTAATCACCGGCAAACGAAAACCTGCGATTTCCCGTAAATCCCGGACTCGGCCCGTATAGTCAAAAGTATACAAAGAAAGTACCCATGGAGTAAACTCATTTCCAGAACGATTTTTTAAATTATTTTTTCACCACTAAAACGCATGAGACTTGTAGTTTTTTAAAAATGTTTTCATTTTTGATGAGACGCTGAATAAAAGAGGTTTAATCGCCGGCAAACGAAAACCTCCGATTTCCCGTAAATCCCGGACCCGGCCCGTATAGTCAAAAGTATACAAAGAAAGTACCCAGGGTGTAAACTCATTTCCTGAACGATTTTTTAAATTATTTTTTCACCACTAAAACGCATGAGACTTGTAGTTTTCAAAAATGTTTTCATTTTTGATGAAACGCTGAATAAAAGAAGTTTAATCGCCGGTAAACGAAAACCCGCGATTTCCCGTAAATCCCGTACTCGGCCCGTAAAGTCAAAAGTATACAAAGAAAGTACCCAGGGAGTAAACTCATTTCCCAAACGATTTTTTAAATTATTATTTCACCACTAAAGCCCATGAGACTTGTAGTTTTTAAAAATGTTTTCATTTTTGATGAGACGCTGAATAAAAGAAGTTTAATCGCCGGCAAACGAAAACCCGCAATTTCCCGTAAATCCCGGTCTCGACCCGTATAGTCAAAAGTATACAAGGAAAGTACCCAGTGATTAAACTCATTTCCCTAACGAATTTTTAAATTATTTTTTTACCACTAAAGCCCATGAGACTTGTAGTTTTCAAAAATGTTTTCATTTTTGATGAGACGCTAAATAAAAGAAGTTTAATCGCCGGCAAAGGAAAACCTGCGATTTCCCGTAAATCCTGGACTCGGCCCGTATAGTCAAAAGTATACAAAGAGAGTACCCACGGTGTAAACTAATTTCCCGAACGATTTTTTAAATTATTTTTTCACCACTAAAACGCATGAGACTTGTAGTTTTCAAAAATGTTTTCATTTTTGATGAGACGCTGAATAAAAGAAATTTATTCGCCGGCAAACGAAAACCCGCGATTTACCGTAAATCCCGGACTCGGCCCGTATAGTCAAAAGTATACAAGGAAAGTACCCTGTGAGTAAACTCATTTCCCAAACGATTTTTTAAATTATTATTTCACCACTAAAGCCCATGAGACTTGTAGTTTTTAAAAATGTTTTCATTTTTGATGAGACGCTGAATAAAAGAAGTTTAATCGCCGGCAAACGAAAACCTGCGATTTCCCGTAAATCCTGGACTCGGCCAGTATAGTCAAAAGTATACAAAGAAAGTACCCAGGGAGTAAACTCATTTCCCAAACGATTTTTTAAATTATTATTTCACCACTAAAGGGCATGAGACTTGTAGTTTACAAGAATGTTTTCATTTTTGATGAGACGCTGAATAAAAGCAGTTTAATCGCCGGCAAACGAAAACCTGCGATTTCCCGTAAATCCCGGACTCGGCCCGTATAGTCAAAAGTATACAAAGAAAGTACCCAGGGAGTAAACTCATTTCCAGAACGATTTTTTAAATTATTTTTTCACCACTAAAACGCATGAGACTTGTAGTTTTTTAAAAATGTTTTCATTTTTGATGAGACGCTGAATAAAAGAGGTTTAATCGCTGGCAAACGAAAACCTCCGATTTCCCGTAAATCCCGGACCCGGCCCGTATAGTCAAAAGTATACAAAGGAAGTACCCAGGGTGTAAACTCATTTCCTGAACGATTTTTTAAATTATTTTTTCACCACTAAAACGCATGAGACTTGTAGTTTTCAAAAATGTTTTCATTTTTGATGAGACGCTGAATAAAAGAAGTTTAATCGCCGGTAAACGAAAACCCGCGATTTCCCGTAAATCCCGTACTCGGCCCGTAAAGTCAAAAGTATACAAAGAAAGTACCCAGGGAGTAAACTCATTTCCCAAACGATTTTTTAAATTATTATTTCACCACTAAAGCGCATGAGACTTGTAGTTTTCAAGAATGTTTTCATTTTTGATGAGACGCTGAATAAAAGCAGTTTAATCGCCGGCAAACGAAAACCTGCGATTTCCCGTAAATCCCGGACTCGGCCCGTATAGTCAAAAGTATACAAAGAAAGTACCCATGGAGTAAACTCATTTCCAGAACGATTTTTTAAATTATTCTTTCACCACTAAAACGCATGAGACTTGTAGTTTTTTAAAAATGTTTTCATTTTTGATGAGACGCTGAATAAAAGAGGTTTAATCGCCGGCAAACGAAAACCTCCGATTTCCCGTAAATCCCGGACCCGGCCCGTATAGTCAAAAGTATACAAAGAAAGTACCCAGGGTGTAAACTCATTTCCTGAACGATTTTTTAAATTATTTTTTCACCACTAAAACGCATGAGACTTGTAGTTTTCAAAAATGTTTTCATTTTTGATGAGACGCTGAATAAAAGAAGTTTAATCGCCGGTAAACGAAAACCCGCGATTTCCCGTAAATCCCGTACTCGGCCCGTATAGTCAAAAGTATACAAGGGAAGTGCCCAGTGAGTAAACTCATTTCCCGACCGAATTTTTAAATTATTTTTTCACCACTAAAACGCATGAGACTTGTAGTTTTCAGAAATGTTTTCATTTTTGATGAGACGCTTAATAAAAGTGGTTTAATCGCCGGCAAACGAAAATCCGCGATTTCCCGTAAATCCCGGGCTTGGCCCGTATAGTCGAATGTATACAAAGAAAGTACCTTGTGAGTAAACTCATTTCCAAAACGATTTTTTAAATTATCTTCTCACCACTAAAACGCTTGAGACTTGTAGTTTTCAAAAATGTTTTCATTTTTGTTGAGACGTTAAATAAAAGAAGTTTAATCGCCGGCAAACGAAAACCCGCCATTTCCCGTAAACCCGGACTCGGCCTGCATAGTCAAAAGTATACAAAGAAAGTACCCAGGGTGTAAACTCATTTCCCGAACGATTTTTTAAATTATTATTTCACCACTAAAGCCCATGACACTTGTATTATTTAAAAATATTTTCATTTTTGATGAGATGCTGAATAAAAGAAGTTTAATCGCCGGCAAACGAAAACCCGCGATTTCCCGTAAATCCCGGGCTTGACCCGTATAGTCAAAAGTATACAAAGAAAGTACCCAGGGAGTAAACTCATTTCCCGAACGATTTTTAAAATTACTTTTTCACCACTAAAACGCATGAGACTTGTAGTTTTTAAAAATGTTTTCATTTTTGATGAGACGCTGAATAAAAGAGGTTTAATCGCCGGCAAACGAAAACCTGCGATTTCCCGTAAATCCCGGACCCGGCCCGTATAGTCAAAAGTATACAAAGAAAGTACCCAGGGTGTAAACTCATTTCCTTAACGATTTTTTAAATTATTTTTTCACCACTAAAACGCATGAGACTTGTAGTTTTCAAAAATGTTTTCATTTTTGATGAGACGCTGAATAAAAGAAATTTAATCGCCAGCAAACGAAAACCCGCGATTTACCGTAAATCCCGGACTCGGCCCGTATAGTCAAAAGTATACAAGGAAAGTACCCTGTGAGTAAACTCATTTCCAAAACGATTTTTTAAATTATTTTTTCACCACTAAAACGCATGAGACTTGTAGTTTTCAGAAATGTTTTCATTTTTGATGAGACGCTTAATGAAAGTGGTTTAATCGCCGGCAAACGAAAACCGGCGATGTCCCGTAATTCCCGGGCTTGGCCCGTATAGTCGAATGTATACAAAGAAAGTACCCTGTGTGTAAACTCATTTCCAAAACGATTTTTTAAATTATCTTTTCACCACTAAAACGCTTGAGACTTGTAGTTTTCAAAAATGTTTTCATTTTTGGTGAGACGCTAAATAAAAGAAGTTTAATCGCCGGCAAACGAAAACCCGCGATTTCCCGTAAATCCCGGACTCGGTCCGTATAGTCAAAAGTATACAAGGGAAGTGCCCAGTGAGTAAACTCATTTCCCGACCGAATTTTTAAATTATTTTTTCACCACTAAAACGCATGAGACTTGTAGTTTTCAGAAATGTTTTCATTTTTGATGAGACGCTTAATAAAAGTGGTTTAATCGCCATCAAAAGAAAACCCGCGATTTCCCGTAAATCCCGGGCTTGGCCCGTATAGTCGAATGTATACAAAGAAAGTACCTTGTGAGTAAACTCATTTCCAAAACGATTTTTTAAATTATCTTCTCACCACTAAAACGCTTGAGACTTGTAGTTTTCAAAAATGTTTTCATTTTTGTTGAGACGTTAAATAAAAGAAGTTTAATCGCCGGCAAACGAAAACCCGCCATTTCCCGTAAACCCGGACTCGGCCTGCATAGTCAAAAGTATACAAAGAAAGTACCCAGGGTGTAAACTCATTTCCCGAACGATTTTTTAAATTATTATTTCACCACTAAAGCCCATGACACTTGTATTATTTAAAAATATTTTCATTTTTGATGAGATGCTGAATAAAAGAAGTTTAATCGCCGGCAAACGAAAACCCGCGATTTCCCGTAAATCCCGGGCTTGACCCGTATAGTCAAAAGTATACAAAGAAAGTACCCAGGGAGTAAACTCATTTCCCGAACGATTTTTAAAATTACTTTTTCACCACTAAAACGCATGAGACTTGTAGTTTTTAAAAATGTTTTCATTTTTGATGAGACGCTGAATAAAAGAGGTTTAATCGCCGGCAAACGAAAACCTGCGATTTCCCGTAAATCCCGGACCCGGCCCGTATAGTCAAAAGTATACAAAGAAAGTACCCAGGGTGTAAACTCATTTCCTTAACGATTTTTTAAATTATTTTTTCACCACTAAAACGCATGAGACTTGTAGTTTTCAAAAATGTTTTCATTTTTGATGAGACGCTTAATAAAAGTGGTTTAATCGCCGGCAAACGAAAACCCGCGATTTCCCGTAAATCCCGGGCTTGGCCCGTATAGTCGAATGTATACAAAGAAAGTACCCTGTGAGTAAACTCATTTCCAAAACGATTTTTTAAATTATCTTTTCACCACTAAAACGCTTGAGACTTGTAGTTTTCAAAAATGTTTTCATTTTTGTTGAGACGTTAAATAAAAGAAGTTTAATCGCCGGCAAACGAAAACCTGCGACTTCCCGTAAATCCCGGACTCGGCCCGTATAGTCAAAAGTATACAAAGAGAGTACCCACGGTGTAAACTAATTTCCCGAACGATTTTTTAAATTATTTTTTCACCACTAAAACGCATGAGACTTGTAGTTTTCAAAAATGTTTTCATTTTTGATGAGACGCTGAATAAAAGAAATTTAATCGCCTGCAAACGAAAACCTGCGACTTCCCGTAAATCCCGGACTCGGCCCGTATAGTCAAAAGTATACAAAGAAAGTACCCAGGGAGTAAACTCAGTTCCCAAACGATTTTTTAAATTATTATTTCACCACTAAAGCCCATGAGACTTGTAGTTTTTAAAAATGTTTTCATTTTTGATGAGACGCTGAATAAAAGAAGTTTAATCGCCGGCAAACGAAAACCCGCGATTTCCCGTAAATCCCGGACTCGGCCCGTATAGTCAAAAGTATACAAGGAAAGTACCCAGTGAGTAAACTCATTTCCCGGACGAATTTTTAAATTATTTTTTCACCACTAAAACGCATGAGACTTGTAGTTTTCAGAAATGTTTTCATTTTTGATGAGACGCTTAATGAAAGTGGTTTAATCGCCGGCAAACGAAAACCCGCGATTTCCCGTAAATCCCGGGCTTGGCCCGTATAGTTGAATGTTTACAAAGAGAGTACCCTGTGAGTAAACTCATTTCCAAAACGATTTTTTAAATTATTATTTCACCACTAAAACGCTTGAGACTTGTAGTTTTCAAAAATGTTTTCATTTATGATGAGACGCTGAATAAAAGAAGTTTAATCGCCGGCAAACAAAAACCCGCGATTTCCCGTAAATCCCGGAACCGGCCCGTATAGTCAAAAGTATACAAGGAAAGTACCCAGTGAGTAAACTCATTTCCCGAGCGAATTTTTAAATTATTTTTTCACCACTAAAACGCATGAGACTTGTAGTTTTCAGAAATGTTTTCATTTTTGATGAGACGCTTAATAAAAGTGGTTTAATCGCCGGCAAACGAAAACCCGCGATTTCCCGTAAATCCCGGGCTTGGCCCGTATAGTCGAATGTATACAAAGAAAGTACCCTGTGAGTAAACTCATTTCCAAAGCGATTTTTTAAATTATCTTTTCACCACTAAAACGCTTGAGACTTGTAGTTTTCAAAAATGTTTTCATTTTTGTTGAGACGTTAAATAAAAGAAGTTTAATCGCCGGCAAACGAAAACCCGCCATTTCCCGTAAACCCCGGACTCGGCCTGCATAGTCAAAAGTACACAAAGAAAGTACCCAGGGTGTAAACTCATTTTCCAAACGATTTTTTAAATTATTATTTCACCACTAAAGCCCATGACACTTGTAGTATTTAAAAATATTTTCATTTTTGATGAGATGCTGAATAAAAGAAGTTTAATCGCCGGCAAACGAAAACCCGCGACTTCCCGTAAATCCCGGACTCGGCCCGTATAGTCAAAAGTATACAAAGAAAGTACCCGGGGTGTAAACTCATTTCCCGAACGATTTTTTAAATTATTATTTCACCACTAAAGCCCATGAGACTTGTAGTTTTTAAAAATGTTTTCATTTTTGATGAGACGCTTAGTAAAGGGGTTTAATCGCCGTCAAACGAAATCCCGCGATTTCCCGTAAATCCCGGGCTTGACCCGTGTAGTCGAATGTATACAAAGAAAGTACCCAGGAAGTAAACTCATTTCCCGAACGATTTTTTAAATTATTATTTCACCACTAAAGCCCATGAGACTTGTAGTATTTAAAAATATTTTCATTTTTGATGAGACGCTGAATAAAAGAAGTTTAATCGCCGGCAAACGAAAACCCGCGACTTCCCGTAAATCCCGGACTCGGCCCGTATAGTCAAAAGTATACAAAGAAAGTACCCGGGGTGTAAACTCATTTCCCGAACGATTTTTTAAATTATTATTTCACCACTAAAGCCCATGAGACTTGTAGTATTTAAAAATATTTTCATTTTTGATGAGACGCTGAATAAAAGAAGTTTAATCGCCGGCAAACGAAAACCCGCGACTTCCCGTAAATCCCGGACTCGGCCCGTATAGTCAAAAGTATACAAAGAAAGTACCCAGGGAGTTAACTCATTTCCCGAACGATTTTTTAAATTATTTTTTCACCACTAAAACGCATGAGACTTGTAGTTTTCAAAAATGTTTTTATTTTTGATGAGACGCTGAATAAAAGAAGTTTAATCGCCGGCAAACGAAAACCTGCGATTTCCCGTAAATCCCGGACTCGGCCCGTATAGTCAAAAGTATACAAAGAAAGTACCCGGGGTGTAAACTCATTTCCCGAACGATTTTTTAAATTATTATTTCACCACTAAAACCCATGAGACTTGTAGTTTTTAAAAATGTTTTTATTTTTGATGAGACGCTTATTAAAAGAGGTTTAATCACCGCCAAACGAAATCCCGCGATTTCCCGTAAATCCCGGGCTTGGCCCGTATAGTCGAATGTATACAAAGAAAGTAACCAGGAAGTAAACTCATTTCCCGAACGATTTTTTAATTTTTTTTTTCACCGCTAAAACGCATGAGACTTGTAGTTTTTAAAAATGTTTTTATTTTTGATGAGACGCTGAATAAAAGAAGTTTAATCGCCGGCAAACGAAAACCTGCGATTTCCCGTAAATCCCGGACTCGGCCCGTATAGTCAAAAGTATATAAAGAAAGTACCCGGGGTGTAAACTCATTTCCCGAACGATTTTTTAAATTATTATTTCACCACTAAAGCCCATGAGACTTGTAGTTTTTAAAAATGTTTTTATTTTTGATGAGACGTTTAATGAAAGAGGTTTAATCGCCGGCAAACGAAAACCCGCGATGTCCCGTAAATCCCGTACTCGGCCTGTAAAGTCAAAAGTATATAAAAAAAGTACCCAGGGAGTAAACTCATTTCCCGAACGATTTTTTAATTCATTTTTTCACCACTAAAACGCATGAGACTTGTAGTTTTCAAAAATGTTTTCATTTTTGATGAGACGCTGAATAAAAGAAGTTTAATCGCCGACAAACGAAAACCTGCGATTTCCCGTAAATCCCGGACTCGGCCCGTATAGTCAAAAGTATACAAACAAAGTACCCAGGGAGGAAACTCATTTCCCAAACGATTTTTTAAATTTATATTTTACCACTAAAACCCATGAGAGTTGTAGTTTTTAAAAATGTTTTCATTTTTGATGAGACGCTTAATAAAGGGGTTTAATCGCCGGCAAACGAAATCCCGCGATTTCCCGTAAATCCCGGGCTTGGCCCGTATAGTCGAATGTATACAAAGAAAGTACCCAGGAAGTAAACTCATTTCCCGAACGATTTTTTAAATTATTATTTCACCACTAAAGCCCATGAGACTTGTAGTATTTAAAAAATATTTTCATTTTTGATGAGACGCTGAATAGAAGAAGTTTAATCGCCGGCAAACGAAAACCCGCGACTTCCCGTAAATCCCGGTCTCGGCCCGTATAGTCAAAAGTATACAAAGAAAGTACCCAGGGAGTTAACTCATTTCCCGAACGATTTTTTAAATTATTTTTTCACCACTAAAACGCATGAGACTTGTAGTTTTCAAAAATGTTTTCATTTTTGATAAGACGCTGAATAAAAGAAGTTTAATCGCCGGCAAACGAAAACCTGCGATTTCCCGTAAATCCCGGACTCGGCCCGTATAGTCAAAAGTATACAAAGAAAGTACCCGGGGTGTAAGCTCATTTCCCGAACGATTTTTTAAATTATTATTTCACCACTAAAGCCCATGAGACTTGTAGTTTTTAAAAATGTTTTCACTTTTGATGAGACGCTTAATGAAAGAGGTTTAATCGCCGGCAAACGAAAACCCGCGATGTCCCGTAAATCCCGTACTCGGCCTGTAAAGTCAAAAGTATATAAAGAAAGTACCCAGGGAGTAAACTCATTTCCCGAACGATTTTTTAATTCATTTTTTCACCACTAAAACGCATGAGACTTGTAGTTTTCAAAAATGTTTTCATTTTTGATGAGACGCTGAATAAAAGAAGTTTAATCGCCGGCAAACGAAAACCTGCGATTTCCCGTAAATCTCGGACTCGGCCCGTATAGTCAAAAGTATACAAACAAAGTACCCAGGGAGGAAACTCATTTCCCAAACGATTTTTTAAATTTATATTTTACCACTAAAGCCTATGAGACTTGTAGTTTTTAAAAATGTTTTCATTTTTGATGAGACGCTGAATAAAAGAAGTTTAATCGCCGGCAAACGAAAACCAACGATTTCCCGTAAATCCCGGTCTCGGCCCGTATAGTCAAAAGTATACAAGGAAAGTACCCAGTGAGTAAACTCATTTCCCTAACGAATTTTTAAATTATTTTTTCACCACTAAAACGCATGAGACTTGTAGTTTTCAAAAATGTTTCCATTTTTGATGAGACGCTGAATAAAAGAAGTTTAATAGCCGGCAAACGAAAACCTGCGATTTTCCGTAAATCCCGGACTCGGCCCGTATAGTCAAAAGTATACAAAGAAAGTACCCAGGGTGTAAACTCATTTCTCGAACGATTTTTTAAATTATTTTTTCACCACTAAAACGCATGAGACTTGTAGTTTTCAAAAATGTTTTCATTTTTGATGAGACGCTGAATAAAAGAAGTTTAATAGCCGGCAAACGAAAACCTGCGATTTTCCGTAAATCCCGGACTCGGCCCGTATAGTCAAAAGTATACAAAGAAAGTACCCAGGGTGTAAACTCATTTCCCGAACGATTTTTTAAATTATTTTTTCACCACTAAAACGCATGAGACTTGTAGTTTTCAAAAATGTTTTCATTTTTGATGAGACGCTGAATAAAAGAAGTTTAATCGCCGGCAAACGAAAACCTGCGATTTCCCGTAAATCCCGGACTCGGCCGGTATAGTCAAAAGGATACAAAGAAAGTAGTCAGGGAGTAAACTCATTTCCCAAACGATTATTTAAATTATTTTTTCACCACTAAAACGCATGAGACCTGTAGTTTTCAAAAATGTTTTCATTTTTGATGAGACGCTGAATAAAAGAAGTTTAATCGCCGGCAAACGAAAACCTGCGATTTCCCGTAAATCCCGGACTCGGCCCGTATAGTCAAAAGTATACAAAGAAAGTACCCGGGGAGTAAACTCATTTCCCGAACGAATTTTTAAATTATTTTTTCACCACTAAAATGCATGAGACTTGTAGTTTTCAGAAATGTTTTCATTTTTGATGAGACGCTTAATGAAAGTGGTTTAATCGCCGGCAAACGAAAACCCGCGAATTCCCGTAAATCCCGGGCTTGTCCCGTATAGTCGAATGTATACAAAGAAAGTACCCAGGGAGTAAACTCATTTCCCAAACGATTATTTAAATTATTATTTCACCACTAAAGCCCATGAAACTTGTAGTTTTTAAAAATGTTTTCATTTTTGATGAGACGCAGAATAAGAGAAGTTTAATCACCGGCAAACGAAAACCCGCGATTTCCCGTAAATCCCGGACTCGGCCCGTATAGTCAAAAGTATACAAGGAAAGTACCCAGTGAGTAAACTCATTTCCCGAACGAATTTTTAAATTATTTTTTCACCACTAAAATGCATGAGACTTGTAGTTTTCAAAAATGTTTTCATTTTTGATGAGACGCTGAATAAAAGAAGTTTAATCGCCGGCAAACGAAAACCTGCGATTTCCCGTAAATCCCGGACTCGGCCCGTATAGTCAAAAGTATACAAAGAAAGTACCCGGGGAGTAAACTCATTTCCCGAACGAATTTTTAAATTATTTTTTCACCACTAAAATGCATGAGACTTGTAGTTTTCAGAAATGTTTTCATTTTTGATGAGACGCTTAATGAAAGTGGTTTAATCGCCGGCAAACGAAAACCCGCGATTTCCCGTAAATCCCGGGCTTGGCCCGTATAGTCGAATGTATACAAAGAAAGTACCCAGGGAGTAAACTCATTTCCCAAACGATTATTTAAATTATTATTTCACCACTAAAGCCCATGAAACTTGTAGTTTTTAAAAATGTTTTCATTTTTGATGAGACGCAGAATAAGAGAAGTTTAATCGCCGGCAAACGAAAACCCGCGATTTCCAGTAAATCCCGGACTCGGCCCGTATAGTCAAAAGTATACAAGGAAAGTACCCAGTGAGTAAACTCATTTCCCGAACGAATTTTTAAATTATTTTTTCACCACTAAAATGCATCAGACTTGTAGTTTTCAGAAATGTTTTCATTTTTGATGAGACGCTTAATGAAAGTGGTTTAATCGCCGGCAAACGAAAACCCGCGATTTCCCGTAAATCCCGGCTTGGCCCGTATAGTCAAAAGTATACAAAGAAAGTACCCAGGGTGTAAACTCATTTCCCGAACGATTTTTTAAATTATTTTTTCACCACTAGAACGCATGAGACTTGTAGTTTTCAAAAATGTTTTCATTTTTGATGAGACGCTGAATAAAAGAAGTTTAATCGCCGGCAAACGAAAACCTGCGATTTCCCGTAAATCCCGGACTCGGCCCGTATAGTCAAAAGTATACAAAGAAAGTACCCGGGGAGTAAACTCATTTCCCGAACGAATTTTTAAATTATTTTTTCACCACTAAAATGCATGAGACTTGTAGTTTTCAGAAATGTTTTCATTTTTGATGAGACGCCTAATGAAACTGGTTTAATCGCCGGCAAACGAAAACCCGCGATTTCCCGTAAATCCCGGGCTTGGCCCGTATAGTCGAATGTATACAAAGAAAGTACCCTGTGAGTAAACTCATTTCCAAAACGATTTTTTAAATTATCTTTTCACCACTAAAACGCTTGAGACTTGTAGTTTTCAAAAATGTTTTTATTTTTGATGAGACGCTGAATAAAAGAAGCTTAATCGCCGGCAAACGAAAACCCGCCATTTCCCGTAAACCCCGGACTCGGCCCGCATAGTCAAAAGTATACAAAGAAAGTACCCTGTGAGTAAACTCATTTCCAGAACGATTTTTTAAATTATTTTTTCACCACTAAAGCCCATGAGACTTGTAGTTTTTAAAAATGTTTTCATTTTTGATGAGACGCTGAATAAAAGAAGTTTCATCGCCTGCAAACGAAAACCCGCGATTTCCCGTAAATCCCGGGCTTGGCACGTATAGTCGAATGTATACAAAGAAAGTACCCTGTGAGTAAACTCATTTCCAGAACGAATTTTTAAATTATTTTTTCACCACTAAAACGCATGAGACTTGTAGTTTTCAAAAATGTTTTCATTTTTGATAAGACGCTGAATAAAAGAAGTTTAATCGCCGGCAAACGAAAACCTGCGATTTCCCGTAAATCCCGGACTCGGCCCGTATAGTCAAAAGTATACAAAGAAAGTACCCGGGGTGTAAACTCATTTCCCGAACGATTTTTTAAATTATTATTTCACCACTAAAGCCCATGAGACTTGTAGTTTTTAAAAATGTTTTCATTTTTGATGAGACGCTTAATGAAAGAGGTTTAATCGCCGGCAAACGAAAACCCGCGATGTCCCGTAAATCCCGTACTCGGCCTGTAAAGTCAAAAGTATATAAAGAAAGTACCCAGGAAGTAAACTCATTTCCCGAACGATTTTTTAATTCATTTTTTCACCACTAAAACGCATGAGACTTGTAGTTTTCAAAAGTGTTTTCATTTTTGATGAGACGCTGAATAAAAGAAGTTTAATCGCCGGCAAACGAAAACCTGCGATTTCCCGTAAATCCCGGACTCGGCCCGTATAGTCAAAAGTATACAAACAAAGTACCCAGGGAGGAAACTCATTTCCCAAACGATTTTTTAAATTTATATTTTACCACTAAAGCCTATGAGACTTGTAGTTTTTAAAAATGTTTTCATTTTTGATGAGACGCTGAATAAAAGAAGTTTAATCGCCGGCAAACGAAAACCAACGATTTCCCGTAAATCCCGGTCTCGGCCCGTATAGTTAAAAGTATACAAGGAAAGTACCCAGTGAGTAAACTCATTTCCCTAACGAATTTTTAAATTATTTTTTCACCACTAAAACGCATGAGACTTGTAGTTTTCAAAAATGTTTTCATTTTTGATGAGACGCTGAATAAAAGAAGTTTAATAGCCGGCAAACGAAAACCTGCGATTTTCCGTAAATCCCGGACTCGGCCCGTATAGTCAAAAGTATACAAAGAAAGTACCCAGGGTGTAAACTCATTTCTCTAACGATTTTTTAAATTATTTTTTCACCACTAAAACGCATGAGACTTGTAGTTTTCAAAAATGTTTTCATTTTTGATGAGACGCTGAATAAAAGAAGTTTAATAGCCGGCAAACGAAAACCTGCGATTTTCCGTAAATCCCGGACTCGGCCCGTATAGTCAAAAGTATACAAAGAAAGTACCCAGGGTGTAAACTCATTTCCCGAACGATTTTTTAAATTATTTTTTCACCACTAAAACGCATGAGACTTGTAGTTTTCAAAAATGTTTTCATTTTTGATGAGACGCTGAATAAAAGAAGTTTAATCGCCGGCAAACGAAAACCTGCGATTTCCCGTAAATCCCGGACTCGGCCCGTATAGTCAAAAGGATACAAAGAAAGTAGTCAGGGAGTAAACTCATTTCCCAAACGATTATTTAAATTATTTTTTCACCACTAAAACGCATGAGACTTGTAGTTTTCAAAAATGTTTTCATTTTTGATGAGACGCTGAATAAAAGAAGTTTAATCGCCGGCAAACGAAAACCTGCGATTTCCCGTAAATCCCGGATTCGGCCCGTATAGTCAAAAGTATACAAAGAAAGTACCCGGGGAGTAAACTCATTTCCCGTACGAATTTTTAAATTATTTTTTCACCACTAAAATGCATGAGACTTGTAGTTTTCAGAAATGTTTTCATTTTTGATGAGACGCTTAATGAAAGTGGTTTAATCGCCGGCAAACGAAAACCCGCGAATTCCCGTAAATCCCGGGCTTGTCCCGTATAGTCGAATGTATACAAAGAAAGTACCCAGGGAGTAAACTCATTTCCCAAACGATTATTTAAATTATTATTTCACCACTAAAGCCCATGAAACTTGTAGTTTTTAAAAATGTTTTCATTTTTGATGAGACGCAGAATAAGAGAAGTTTAATCGCCGGCAAACGAAAACCCGCGATTTCCCGTAAATCCCGGACTCGGCCCGTATAGTCAAAAGTATACAAGGAAAGTACCCAGTGAGTAAACTCATTTCCCGAACGAATTTTTAATTTATTTTTTCACCACTAAAATGCATGAGACTTGTAGTTTTCAAAAATGTTTTCATTTTTGATGAGACGCTGAATAAAAGAAGTTTAATCGCCGGCAAACGAAAACCCGCGATTTCCCGTAAATCCCGGGCTTGGCCCGTATAGTCGAATGTATACAAAGAAAGTACCCGGGGAGTAAACTCATTTCCCGAACGAATTTTTAAATTATTTTTTCACCACTAAAATGCATGAGACTTGTAGTTTTCAGAAATGTTTTCATTTTTGATGAGACGCTTAATGAAAGTGGTTTAATCGCCGGCAAACGAAAACCCGCGATTTCCCGTAAATCCCGGGCTTGGCCCGTATAGTCGAATGTATACAAAGAAAGTACCCAGGGAGTAAACTCATTTCCCAAACGATTATTTAAATTATTATTTCACCACTAAAGCCCATGAAACTTGTAGTTTTTAAAAATGTTTTCATTTTTGATGAGACGCAGAATAAGAGAAGTTTAATCGCCGGCAAACGAAAACCCGCGATTTCCGTAAATCCCGGACTCGGCCCGTATAGTCAAAAGTATACAAGGAAAGTACCCAGTGAGTAAACTCATTTCCCGAACGAATTTTTAAATTATTTTTTCACCACTAAAATGCATCAGACTTGTAGTTTTCAGAAATGTTTTCATTTTTGATGAGACGCTTAATGAAAGTGGTTTAATCGCCGGCAAACGAAAACCCGCGATTTCCCGTAAATCCCGGCTTGGCCCGTATAGTCAAAAGTATACAAAGAAAGTACCCAGGGTGTAAACTCATTTCCCGAACGATTTTTTAAATTATTTTTTCACCACTAGAACGCATGAGACTTGTAGTTTTCAAAAATGTTTTCATTTTTGATGAGACGCTGAATAAAAGAAGTTTAATCGCCGGCAAACGAAAACCTGCGATTTCCCGTAAATCCCGGACTCGGCCCGTATAGTCAAAAGTATACAAAGAAAGTACCCGGGGAGTAAACTCATTTCCCGAACGAATTTTTAAATTATTTTTTCACCACTAAAATGCATGAGACTTGTAGTTTTCAGAAATGTTTTCATTTTTGATGAGACGCCTAATGAAAGTGGTTTAATCGCCGGCAAACGAAAACCCGCGATTTCCCGTAAATCCCGGGCTTGGCCCGTATAGTCGAATGTATACAAAGAAAGTACCCTGTGAGTAAACTCATTTCCAAAACGATTTTTTAAATTATCTTTTCACCACTAAAACGCTTGAGACTTGTAGTTTTCAAAAATGTTTTTATTTTTGATGAGACGCTGAATAAAAGAAGCTTAATCGCCGGCAAACGAAAACCCGCCATTTCCGTAAACCCCGGACTCGGCCCGCATAGTCAAAAGTATACAAAGAAAGTACCCAGGGAGTAAACTCATTTCCAGAACGATTTTTTAAATTATTTTTTCACCACTAAAGCCCATGAGACTTGTAGTTTTTAAAAATGTTTTCATTTTTGATGAGACGCTGAATAAAAGAAGTTTCATCGCCGGCAAACGAAAACCCGCGATTTCCCGTAAATCCCGGGCTTGGCACGTATAGTCGAATGTATACAAAGAAAGTACCCTGTGAGTAAACTCATTTCCAGAACGATTTTAAAAATTATTTTTTCACCACTAAAACGCATAAGACTTGTAGTTTTTAAAAATGTTTTCATTTTTGATGAGACGCTGAATAAAAGAAGTTTAATCGCCGGCAAACGAAAACCCGCGATTTCCCGTAAATCCCGGGCTTGGCCCGTATAGTCAAAAGTATACAAAGAAAGTACCCAGGGAGTAAACTCATTTCCCGAACGATTTTTTATATTATTTTTTTACCACTAAACGCATGAGACTTGTAGTTTTCAAAAATACTTTCATATTTGATGGGACGCTGAATAAAAGAAGTTTAATCGCCGGCAAACGAAAATCCGCGATTTCCCGTAAATCCCGGACTCGGCCCGTATAGTCAAAAGTATACAAAGAAAGTACCCAGGGAGTAAACTCATTTCCCGAACGATTTTTTAAATTATTTTTTCACCACTAAAACGCATGAGACTTGTAGTTTTCAAAAATGTTTTCATTTTTGATGAGACTCTTAATGAAAGAGGTTTAATCGCCGGCAAACGAAATCCCGCGTTTTCCCGTAAATCCGGGGCTTGGCCCGTATAGTCAAAAGTATACAAAGAAAGTACCCAGGGAGTAAACTCATTTCCCGAACGATTTTTTATATTATTTTTTTACCACAAAACGCATGAGACTTGTAGTTTTCAAAAATACTTTCTTATTTGATGGGACGCTGAATAAAAGAAGTTTAATCGCCGGCAAACGAAAATCCGCGATTTCCCGTAAATCCCGGACTCGGCCCGTATAGTCAAAAGTATACAAAGAAAGTACCCAGGGAGTAAACTCATTTCCCGAACGATTTTTTATAATATTTTTTCACCACTAAAACGCATGAGACTTGTAGTTTTCAAAAATGTTTTCATTTTTGATGAGACGCTTAATGAAAGAGGTTTAATCGCCGGCAAACGAAATCCCGCGTTTTCCCGTAAATCCGAGGCTTGGCCCGTATAGTCAAAAGTATACAAAGAAAGTACCCAGGGAGTAAACTCATTTCCCGAACGATTTTTTATATTATTTTTTTACCACTAAAACGCATGAGACTTGTAGTTTTTAAAAATGTTTTCATTTTTGAAAAGACGCTGAATAAAAGAAGTTTAATCGCCGGCAAACGAAAACCTGCGATTTCCCGTAAATCCTGGACTTGGCCCGTATAGTCAAAAGTATACAAAGAAAGTACCCAGGGAGTAAACTCATTTCCCAAACGATTTTTTAAATTATTATTTCACCACTAAAACGCATGAGACTTGTAGTTTTCAAAAATGTTTTTATTTTTGATGAGACGCTGAATAAAAGAAGTTTAATCGCCGGCAAACGAAAACCCGCGATTTCCCGTAAATCCCGGGCTTGGCACGTATAGTCGAATGTATACAAAGAAAGTACCCTGTGAGTAAACTCATTTCCAGAACGATTTTTTAAATTATTTTTTCACTACTAGAACGCATAAGACTTGTAGTTTTTAAAAATGTTTTCATTTTTGATGAGACGCTGAATAAAAGAAGTTTAATCGCCGGCAAACGAAAACCCGCAATTTCCCGTAAATCCCGGGCTTGGCCCGTATAGTCAAAAGTATACAAAGAAAGTACCCAGGAAGTAAACTCATTTCCCGAACGATTTTTTATATTATTTTTTTACCACTAAACGCATGAGACTTGTAGTTTTCAAAAATACTTTCATATTTGATGGGACGCTGAATAAAAGAAGTTTAATCGCCGGCAAACGAAAATCCGCGATTTCCCGTAAATCCCGGACTCGGCCCGTATAGTCAAAAGTATACAAAGAAAGTACCCAGGGAGTAAACTCATTTCCCGAACGATTTTTTAAATTATTTTTTCACCACTAAAACGCATGAGACTTGTAGTTTTCAAAAATGTTTTCATTTTTGATGAGACGCTTAATGAAAGAGGTTTAATCGCCGGCAAACGAAATCCCGCGTTTTTCCGTGAATCCAGGGCTTGGCCCGTATAGTCGAATGTATACAAAGAAAGTACCCAGGGAGTAAACTCATTTCCCGAACAATTTTTTAAATTACTTTTTCACCACTAAAACGCATGAGACTTGTAGTTTTTAAAAATGTTTTCATTTTTGATGAGACGCTGAATAAAAGAAGTTTAATCGCCGGCAAACGAAAACCCGCCATTTCCCGTAAACCCCGTACTCGGCCCGCATAGTCAAAAGTATACAAAGAAAGTACCCTGTGAGTAAACTCATTTCCAGAACGATTTTTTAAATTAGTTTTTCACCACTAAAGCCCATGAGACTTGTAGTTTTTAAAAATGTTTTCATTTTTGATGAGACGCTGAATAAAAGAAGTTTAATCGCCGGCAAACGAAAACCCGCGATTTCCCGTAAATCCCGGGCTTGGCACGTATAGTCGAATGTATACAAAGTAAGTACCCTGTGAGTAAACTCATTTCCAGAACGATTTTTTAAATTATTTTTTCACTACTAGAACGCATAAGACTTGTAGTTTTTAAAAATGTTTTCATTTTTGATGAGACGCTGAATAAAAGAAGTTTAATCGCCGGCAAACGAAAACCCGCAAGTTCCCGTAAATCCCGGGCTTGGCCCGTATAGTCAAAAGTATACAAAGAAAGTACCCAGGAAGTAAACTCATTTCCCGAACGATTTTTTATATTATTTTTTTACCACTAAACGCATGAGACTTGTAGTTTTCAAAAATACTTTCATATTTGATGGGACGCTGAATAAAAGAAGTTTAATCGCCGGCAAACGAAAATCTGCGATTTCCCGTAAATCCCGGACTCGGCCCGTATAGTCAAAAGTATACAAAGAAAGTACCCAGGGAGTAAACTCATTTCCCGAACGATTTTTTAAATTATTTTTTCACCACTAAAACGCATGAGACTTGTAGTTTTCAAAAATGTTTTCATTTTTGATGAGACGCTTATTAAAAGAGGTTTAATCGCCGGCAAACGAAATCCCGCGTTTTCCCGTGAATCCGGGGCTTGGCCCGTATAGTCGAATGTATACAAAGAAAGTACCCAGGGAGTAAACTCATTTCCCGAACAATTTTTTAAATTACTTTTTCACCACTAAAACGCATGAGACTTGTAGTTTTTAAAAATGTTTTCATTTTTGATGAGACGCTAAATAAAAGCAGTTTAATCGCCGGCAAACGAAAATCCGCGATTTCCCGTAAATCCCGGACTCGGCCCGTATAGTCAAAAGTATACAAAGAAAGTACCCAGGGAGTAAACTCATTTCCCGAACGATTTTTTAAATTATTTTTTCACCACTAAACGCATGAGACTTGTAGTTTTCAAAAATACTTTCATATTTGATGGGACGCTGAATAAAAGAAGTTTAATCGCCGGCAAACGAAAATCCGCGATTTCCCGTAAATCCCGGACTCGGCCCGTATAGTCAAAAGTATACAAAGAAAGTACCCAGGGAGTAAACTCATTTCCCGAACGATTTTTTAAATTATTTTTTCACCACTAAAACGCATGAGACTTGTAGTTTTCAAAAATGTTTTCATTTTTGATGAGACGCTTAATGAAAGAGGTTTAATCGCCGGAAAACGAAAACCCGCGATTTCCCGTAAATCCCGGGCTTGGCCCGTATAGTCGAATGTATACAAAGAAAGTACCCAGGGAGTAAACTCATTTCCCGAACGATTTTTTAAATTATTTTTTCACCACTAAAACGCATGAGACTTGTAGTTTTTAAAAATGTTTTCATTTTTGATGAGACGCCTAATGAAAGAGGTTTAATCGCCGGCAAACGAAATCCCGCGTTTTCCCGTAAATCCGGGGCTTGGCCCGTATAGTCGAATGTATACAAAGAAAGTACCCAGGGAATAAACTCATTTCCCGAACGATTTTTTAAATTACATTTTCACCACTAAAACGCATGAGACTTGTAGCTTTTAAAAATGTTTTCATTTTTGAAGAGACGCTGAATAAAAGAAGTTTAATTGCCGGCAAACGAAAACCTGCGATTTCCCGTAAATCCTGGACTTGGCCCGTATAGTCAAAAGTATACAAAGAAATTACCCAGGGAGTAAACTCATTTCCCAAACGATTTTTTAAATTATTTTTTCACCACTAAAACGCATAAGACTTGTAGTTTTTAAAAATGTTTTCATTTTTGATGAGACGCTGAATAAAAGAGGTTTAATCGCCGGCAAACGAAAACCTGCGATTTCCCGTAAATCCCGGACTCGGCCCGTATAGTCAAAAGTATACAAAGAAAGTACCCAGGGTGTAAACTCCTTTCCCGAACGATTTTTTAAATTATTTTTTCACCACTAAAACGCATGAGACTTGTAGTTTTTAAAAATGTTTTCATTTTTGATGAGACGCTTAATGAAAGAGGTTTAATTGCCTGCAAACGAAATCCCGCGTTTTCCCGTAAATCCGGGGCTTGGCCCGTATAGTCGAATGCATACAAAGAAAGTACCCATGGAGTAAACTCATTTCCCGAACGATTTTTTAAATTTTTTTTTCATCACTAAAACGAATGAGACTTGTAGTTTTGAAAAATGTTTTCATATTTGATGAGACGCTTAATGAAAGAAGTTTAATCGCCGGAAAACGAAAACCCCGCGATTTCCCGTAAATCCCGGGCTTGGCCCGTATAGTCGAATGTATACAAAGAAAGTACCCTGTGAGTAAACTCATTTCCAGAACGATTTTTTAAATTATTTTTTCACCACTAAAGCCCATGAGACTTGTAGTTTTTAAAAATGTTTTCATTTTTGATGAGACGCTGAATAAAAGAAGTTTAATCGCCGGCAAACAAAAACCCGCGATTTCCCGTAAATCCCGGGCTTGGCCCGTATAGTCAAAAGTATACAAAGAAAGTACCCAGAGAGTAAACTCATTTCCCGAACGATTTTTTAAATTACTTTTTCACCACTAAAACGCATGAGACTTGTAGTTTTTAAAAATGTTTTCATTTTTGATGAGACGCTGAATAAAAGAAGTTTAATCGCCGGCAAACGAAAACCTGCGATTTCCCGTAAATCATGGAGTCGGCCCGTATAGTCAAAAGTATACAAAGAAAGTACCCAGGGAGTAAACTCATTTCCCAAACGATTTTTTAAATTATTATTTCACCACTAATGCGCATGAGACTTGTAGTTTTCAAGAATGTTTTCATTTTTGATGAGACGCTGAATAAAAGCAGTTTAATCGCCGGCAAACGAAAACCTGCGATTTCCCGTAAATCATGGAGTCGGCCCGTATAGTCAAAAGTATACAAAGAAAGTACCCAGGGAGTAAACTCATTTCCCAAACGATTTTTTAAATTATTTTTTCACCACTAAAACGCATGAGACTTGTAGTTTTTAAAAATGTTTTCATTTTTGATGAGACGCCTAATGAAAGAGGTTTAATCGCCGGCAAACGAAATCCCGCGTTTTCCCGTAAATCCGGGGCTTGGCCCGTATAGTCGAATGTATACAAAGAAAGTACCCAGGGAATAAACTCATTTCCCGAACGATTTTTTAAATTACATTTTCACCACTAAAACGCATGAGACTTGTAGTTTTTAAAAATGTTTTCATTTTTGAAGAGACGCTGAATAAAAGAAGTTTAATTGCCGGCAAACGAAAACCTGCGATTTCCCGTAAATCCTGGACTTGGCCCGTATAGTCAAAAGTATACAAAGAAAGTACCCAGGGAGTAAACTCATTTCCCAAACGATTTTTTAAATTATTTTTTCACCACTAAAACGCATAAGACTTGTAGTTTTTAAAAATGTTTTCATTTTTGATGAGACGCTGAATAAAAGAGGTTTAATCGCCGGCAAACGAAAACCTGCGATTTCCCGTAAATCCCGGACTCGGCCCGTATAGTCAAAAGTATACAAAGAAAGTACCCAGGGTGTAAACTCCTTTCCCGAACGATTTTTTAAATTATTTTTTCACCACTAAAACGCATGAGACTTGTAGTTTTCAAAAATGTTTTCATTTTTGATGAGACGCTTAATGAAAGAGGTTTAATTGCCTGCAAACGAAATCCCGCGTTTTCCCGTAAATCCGGGGCTTGGCCCGTATAGTCGAATGCATACAAAGAAAGTACCCATGGAGTAAACTCATTTCCCGAACGATTTTTTAAATTTTTTTTTCATCACTAAAACGAATGAGACTTGTAGTTTTGAAAAATGTTTTCATATTTGATGAGACGCTTAATGAAAGAGGTTTAATCGCCGGAAAACGAAAACCCCGCGATTTCCCGTAAATCCCGGGCTTGGCCCGTATAGTCGAATGTATACAAAGAAAGTACCCTGTGAGTAAACTCATTTCCAGACCGATTTTTTAAATTATTTTTTCACCACTAAAGCCCATGAGACTTGTAGTTTTTAAAAATGTTTTCATTTTTGATGAGACGCTGAATAAAAGAAGTTTAATCGCCGGCAAACGAAAACCCGCGATTTCCCGTAAATCCCGGCTTGGCCCGTATAGTCAAAAGTATACAAAGAAAGTACCCAGGGAGTAAACTCATTTCCCGAACGATTTTTTAAATTATTTTTTCACCACTAAAACTCATGAGACTTGTAGTTTTCAAAAATGTTTTCATTTTTGATGAGACGCTGAATAAAAGAAGTTTAATCGCCGGCAAACAAAAACCCGCGATTTCCCGTAAATCCCGGGCTTGGCCCGTATAGTCAAAAGTATACAAAGAAAGTACCCAGAGAGTAAACTCATTTCCCGAACGATTTTTTAAATTACTTTTTCACCACTAAAACGCATGAGACTTGTAGTTTTTAAAAATGTTTTCATTTTTGATGAGACGCTGAATAAAAGAAGTTTAATCGCCGGCAAACGAAAACTTGCGATTTCCCGTAAATCATGGAGTCGGCCCGTATAGTCAAAAGTATACAAAGAAAGTACCCAGGGAGTAAACTCATTTCCCAAACGATTTTTTAAATTATTATTTCACCACTAATGCGCATGAGACTTGTAGTTTTCAAGAATGTTTTCATTTTTGATGAGACGCTGAATAAAAGCAGTTTAATCGCCGGCAAACGAAAACCTGCGATTTCCCGTAAATCATGGAGTCGGCCCGTATAGTCAAAAGTATACAAAGAAAGTACCCAGGGAGTAAACTCATTTCCCAAACGATTTTTTAAATTATTATTTCACCACTAATGCGCATGAGACTTGTAGTTTTCAAGAATGTTTTCATTTTTGATGAGACGCTGAATAAAAGCAGTTTAATCGCCGGCAAACGAAAACCTGCGATTTCCCGTAAATCCCGGACTCGGCCCGTATAGTCAAAAGTATACAAAGAAAGTACCCAGGGAGTAAACTCATTTCCAGAACGATTTTTTAAATTATTATTTCACCACTAAAGCGCATAAGACTTGTAGTTTTCAAGAATGTTTTCATTTTTGATGAGACGCTGAATAAAAGCAGTTTAATCGCCGGCAAACGAAAACCTGCGATTTCCCGTAAATCCCGGACTTGGCCCGTATAGTCAAAAGTATACAAAGAAAGTACCCAGGGAGTAAACTCATTTCCAGAACGATTTTTTAAATTATTTTTTCACCACTAAAACGCATAAGACTTGTAGTTTTTAAAAATGTTTTCATTTTTGATGAGACGCTGAATAAAAGAAGTTTAATCGCTGGCAAACGAAAACCAGCGATTTCCCGTCAATCCCGGGCTTGGCCCGTATAGTCAAAAGTATACAAAGAAAGTACCCAGGGCGTAAACTCATTTCCAGAACGATTTTTTAAATTATTATTTCACCACTAAAGCGCATAAGACTTGTAGTTTTCAAAAATGTTTTCATTTTTGATGAGACCCTTAATGAAAGTTGTTTAATCGCCGGCAAACGAAAACCTGCGATTTCCCGTAAATCCTGGACTCGGCCAGTATAGTCAAAAGTATACAAAGAAAGTACCCAGGGAGTAAACTCATTTCCAGAACGATTTCTTAAATTATTTTTTCACCACTAAAACGCATAAGACTTGTAGTTTTTAAAAATGTTTTTATTTTTGATGAGACGCTGAATAAAAGAGGTTTAATCGCCGGCAAACGAAAACCCGCGATTTCCCGTAAATCCCGGGCTTGGCCCGTATAGTCAAAAGTATACAAAGAAAGTACCCAGGGAGTAAACTCATTTCCCGAACGATTTTTTATATTATTTTTTTACCACTAAACGCATGAGACTTGTAGTTTTCAAAAATACTTTCATATTTGATGGGACGTTGAATAAAAGAAGTTTAATCGCCGGCAAACGAAAATCCGTGACTTCCCATAAATCCCGGACTCGGCCCGTATAGTCAAAAGTATACAAAGAAAGTACCCAGGGAGTAAACTCATTTCCCGAACGATTTTTTAAATTATTTTTTTACCACTAAAACGCATGAGACTTGTAGTTTTTAAAAATGTTTTTATTTTTGATGAGACGCTTAATGAAAGAGGTTTAATCGCCGGCAAACGAAATCCCGCGTTTTCCCTTAAATCCGGGGCTTGACCCGTATAGTCGAATGTATACAAAGAAAGTACCCAGGGAGTAAACTCATTTCCCGAACGATTTTTTAAATTTTTTTTTCACCACTAAAACGCATGAGACTTGTAGTTTTCAAAAATGTTTTCATTTTTGATGAGACCCTTAATGAAAGCGGTTTAATCGCCGGAAAACGAAAACCCGCGATTTCCCGTAAATCCCGGGCTTGGCCCGTATAGTCGAATGTATACAAAGAAAGTACCCTGTGAGTAAACTCATTGCCAGAACGATTTTTTAAATTATTTTTTCACCACTAAAGCCCATAAGACTTGTAGTTTTTGAAAATGTTTTCATTTTTGATGAGACGCTGAATAAAAGCAGTTTAATCGCCGGCAAACAAAAACCTGCGATTTCACGTAAATCCTGGACTCGGCCAGTATAGTCAAAAGTATACAAAGAAAGTACCCAGGGAGTAAACTCATTTCCAGAACGATTTTTTAAATTATTATTTCACCACTAAAACGCATGAGACTTGTAGTTTTTTAAAAATGTTTTCATTTTTGATGAGACGCTGAATAAAAGAGGTTTAATCGCCGGCAAACGGAAACCTCCGATTTCCCGTAAATCCCGGACCCGGCCCGTATAGTCAAAAGTATACAAAGAAAGTACCCAGGGTGTAAACTCATTTCCTGAACGATTTTTTAAATTATTTTTTCACCACTAAAACGCATGAGACTTGTAGTTTTCAAAAATGTTTTCATTTTTGATGAGACGCTGAATAAAAGAAGTTTAATCGCCGGCAAACAAAAACCCGCGATTTCCCGTAAATCCCGGGCTTGGCCCGTATAGTCAAAAGTATACAAAGAAAGTACCCAGAGAGTAAACTCATTTCCCGAACGATTTTTTAAATTACTTTTTCACCACTAAAATGTATGAGACTTGTAGTTTTTAAAAATATTTTCATTTTTGATGAGACGCTGAATAAAAGAAGTTTAATCGCCGGCAAACGAAAACCTGCGATTTCCCGTAAATCCTGGACTCGGCCAGTATAGTCAAAAGTATACAAAGAAAGTACCCAGGGAGTAAACTCATTTCCCAAACGATTTTTTAAATTATTTTTTCACCACTAAAACGCATGAGACTTGTAGTTATTAAAAATGTTTTCATTTTTGATGAGACGCTGAATAAAAGAAGTTTAATCGCCGGTAAACGAAAACCCGCGATTTCCCGTAAATCCCGTACTCGGCCCGTAAAGTCAAAAGTATACAAAGAAAGTACCCAGGGAGTAAACTCATTTCCCAAACGATTTTTTAAATTATTATTTCACCACTAAAACGCATGAGACTTGTAGTTTTTAAAAATGTTTTTATTTTTGATGAGACGCTTAATGAAAGAGGTTTAATCGCCGGCAAACGAAATCCCGCGTTTTCCCTTAAATCCGGGGCTTGACCCGTATAGTCGAATGTATACAAAGAAAGTACCCAGGGAGTAAACTCATTTCCCGAACGATTTTTTAAATTTTTTTTTCACCACTAAAACGCATGAGACTTGTAGTTTTCAAAAATGTTTTCATTTTTGATGAGACCCTTAATGAAAGCGGTTTAATCGCCGGAAAACGAAAACCCGCGATTTCCCGTAAATCCCGGGCTTGGCCCGTATAGTCGAATGTATACAAAGAAAGTACCCTGTGAGTAAACTCATTGCCAGAACGATTTTTTAAATTATTTTTTCACCACTAAAGCCCATAAGACTTGTAGTTTTTGAAAATGTTTTCATTTTTGATGAGACGCTGAATAAAAGCAGTTTAATCGCCGGCAAACAAAAACCTGCGATTTCACGTAAATCCTGGACTCGGCCAGTATAGTCAAAAGTATACAAAGAAAGTACCCAGGGAGTAAACTCATTTCCAGAACGATTTTTTAAATTATTATTTCACCACTAAAACGCATGAGACTTGTAGTTTTTTAAAAATGTTTTCATTTTTGATGAGACGCTGAATAAAAGAGGTTTAATCGCCGGCAAACGGAAACCTCCGATTTCCCGTAAATCCCGGACCCGGCCCGTATAGTCAAAAGTATACAAAGAAAGTACCCAGGGTGTAAACTCATTTCCTGAACGATTTTTTAAATTATTTTTTCACCACTAAAACGCATGAGACTTGTAGTTTTCAAAAATGTTTTCATTTTTGATGAGACGCTGAATAAAAGAAGTTTAATCGCCGGCAAACAAAAACCCGCGATTTCCCGTAAATCCCGGGCTTGGCCCGTATAGTCAAAAGTATACAAAGAAAGTACCCAGAGAGTAAACTCATTTCCCGAACGATTTTTTAAATTACTTTTTCACCACTAAAATGTATGAGACTTGTAGTTTTTAAAAATATTTTCATTTTTGATGAGACGCTGAATAAAAGAAGTTTAATCGCCGGCAAACGAAAACCTGCGATTTCCCGTAAATCCTGGACTCGGCCAGTATAGTCAAAAGTATACAAAGAAAGTACCCAGGGAGTAAACTCATTTCCCAAACGATTTTTTAAATTATTTTTTCACCACTAAAACGCATGAGACTTGTAGTTATTAAAAATGTTTTCATTTTTGATGAGACGCTGAATAAAAGAAGTTTAATCGCCGGTAAACGAAAACCCGCGATTTCCCGTAAATCCCGTACTCGGCCCGTAAAGTCAAAAGTATACAAAGAAAGTACCCAGGGAGTAAACTCATTTCCCAAACGATTTTTTAAATTATTATTTCACCACTAAAGCCCATGAGACTTGTAGTTTTTAAAAATGTTTTCATTTTTGATGAGACGCTGAATAAAAGAAGTTTAATCGCCGGCAAACGAAAACCTGCGATTTCCCGTAAATCCTGGACTCGGCCAGTATAGTCAAAAGTATACAAAGAAAGTACCCAGGGAGTAAACTCATTTCCCAAACGATTTTTTAAATTATTATTTCACCACTAAAGCGCATGAGACTTGTAGTTTACAAGAATGTTTTCATTTTTGATGAGACGCTGAATAAAAGCAGTTTAATCGCCGGCAAACGAAAACCTGCGATTTCCCGTAAATCCCGGACTCGGCCCGTATAGTCAAAAGTATACAAAGAAAGTACCCAGGGAGTAAACTCATTTCCAGAACGATTTTTTAAATTATTTTTTCACCACTAAAACGCATGAGACTTGTAGTTTTTTAAAAATGTTTTCATTTTTGATGAGACGCTGAATAAAAGAGGTTTAATCGCTGGCAAACGAAAACCTCCGATTTCCCGTAAATCCCGGACCCGGCCCGTATAGTCAAAAGTATACAAAGAAAGTACCCAGGGTGTAAACTCATTTCCTGCACGATTTTTTAAATTATTTTTTCACCACTAAAACGCATGAGACTTGTAGTTTTTAAAAATGTTTTCATTTTTGATGAGACGCTGAATAAAAGAAGTTTAATCGCCGGTAAACGAAAACCCGGGATTTCCCGTAAATCCCGTACTCGGCCCGTAAAGTCAAAAGTATACAAAGAAAGTACCCAGGGAGTAAACTCATTTCCCAAACGATTTTTTAAATTATTATTTCACCACTAAAGCGCATGAGACTTGTAGTTTTCAAGAATGTTTTCATTTTTGATGAGACGCTGAATAAAAGCAGTTTAATCGCCGGCAAACGAAAACCTGCGATTTCCCGTAAATCCCGGACTCGGCCCGTATAGTCAAAAGTATACAAAGAAAGTTCCCAGGGAGTAAACTCATTTCCAGAACGATTTTTTAAATTATTTTTTCACCACTAAAACGCATGAGACTTGTAGTTTTTTAAAAATGTTTTCATTTTTGATGAGACGCTGAATAAAAGAGGTTTAATCGCCGGCAAACGAAAACCTCCGATTTCCCGTAAATCCCGGACCCGGCCCGTATAGTCAAAAGTATACAAAGAAAGTACCCAGGGTGTAAACTCATTTCCTGAACGATTTTTTAAATTATTTTTTCACCACTAAAACGCATGAGACTTGTAGTTTTCAAAAATGTTTTCATTTTTGATGAGACGCTGAATAAAAGAAGTTTAATCGCCGGTAAACGAAAACCCGCGATTTCCCGTAAATCCCGTACTCGGCCCGTAAAGTCAAAAGTATACAAAGAAAGTACCCAGGGAGTAAACTCATTTCCCAAACGATTTTTTAAATTATTATTTCACCACTAAAGCCCATGAGACTTGTAGTTTTTAAAAATGTTTTCATTTTTGATGAGACGCTGAATAAAAGAAGTTTAATCGCCGGCAAACGAAAACCCGCAATTTCCCGTAAATCCCGGTCTCGACCCGTATAGTCAAAAGTATACAAGGAAAGTACCCAGTGATTAAACTCATTTCCCTAACGAATTTTTAAATTATTTTTTTACCACTAAAGCCCATGAGACTTGTAGTTTTCAAAAATGTTTTCATTTTTGATGAGACGCTAAATAAAAGAAGTTTAATCGCCGGCAAAGGAAAACCTGCGATTTCCCGTAAATCCTGGACTCGGCCCGTATAGTCAAAAGTATACAAAGAGAGTACCCACGGTGTAAACTAATTTCCCGAACGATTTTTTAAATTATTTTTTCACCACTAAAACGCATGAGACTTGTAGTTTTCAAAAATGTTTTCATTTTTGATGAGACGCTGAATAAAAGAAATTTATTCGCCGGCAAACGAAAACCCGCGATTTACCGTAAATCCCGGACTCGGCCCGTATAGTCAAAAGTATACAAGGAAAGTACCCTGTGAGTAAACTCATTTCCCAAACGATTTTTTAAATTATTATTTCACCACTAAAGCCCATGAGACTTGTAGTTTTTAAAAATGTTTTCATTTTTGATGAGACGCTGAATAAAAGAAGTTTAATCGCCGGCAAACGAAAACCTGCGATTTCCCGTAAATCCTGGACTCGGCCAGTATAGTCAAAAGTATACAAAGAAAGTACCCAGGGAGTAAACTCATTTCCCAAACGATTTTTTAAATTATTATTTCACCACTAAAGCGCATGAGACTTGTAGTTTACAAGAATGTTTTCATTTTTGATGAGACGCTGAATAAAAGCAGTTTAATCGCCGGCAAACGAAAACCTGCGATTTCCCGTAAATCCCGGACTCGGCCCGTATAGTCAAAAGTATACAAAGAAAGTACCCAGGGAGTAAACTCATTTCCAGAACGATTTTTTAAATTATTTTTTCACCACTAAAACGCATGAGACTTGTAGTTTTTTAAAAATGTTTTCATTTTTGATGAGACGCTGAATAAAAGAGGTTTAATCGCTGGCAAACGAAAACCTCCGATTTCCCGTAAATCCCGGACCCGGCCCGTATAGTCAAAAGTATACAAAGGAAGTACCCAGGGTGTAAACTCATTTCCTGAACGATTTTTTAAATTATTTTTTCACCACTAAAACGCATGAGACTTGTAGTTTTTAAAAATGTTTTTATTTTTGATGAGACGCTGAATAAAAGAGGTTTAATCGCCGGCAAACGAAAACCCGCGATTTCCCGTAAATCCCGGGCTTGGCCCGTATAGTCAAAAGTATACAAAGAAAGTACCCAGGGAGTAAACTCATTTCCCGAACGATTTTTTATATTATTTTTTTACCACTAAACGCATGAGACTTGTAGTTTTCAAAAATACTTTCATATTTGATGGGACGTTGAATAAAAGAAGTTTAATCGCCGGCAAACGAAAATCCGTGACTTCCCATAAATCCCGGACTCGGCCCGTATAGTCAAAAGTATACAAAGAAAGTACCCAGGGAGTAAACTCATTTCCCGAACGATTTTTTTAATTATTTTTTTACCACTAAAACGCATGAGACTTGTAGTTTTTAAAAATGTTTTTATTTTTGATGAGACGCTTAATGAAAGAGGTTTAATCGCCGGCAAACGAAATCCCGCGTTTTCCCTTAAATCCGGGGCTTGACCCGTATAGTCGAATGTATACAAAGAAAGTACCCAGGGAGTAAACTCATTTCCCGAACGATTTTTTAAATTTTTTTTTCACCACTAAAACGCATGAGACTTGTAGTTTTCAAAAATGTTTTCATTTTTGATGAGACCCTTAATGAAAGCGGTTTAATCGCCGGAAAACGAAAACCCGCGATTTCCCGTAAATCCCGGGCTTGGCCCGTATAGTCGAATGTATACAAAGAAAGTACCCTGTGAGTAAACTCATTTCCAGAACGATTTTTTAAATTATTTTTTCACCACTAAAGCCCATAAGACTTGTAGTTTTTGAAAATGTTTTCATTTTTGATGAGACGCTGAATAAAAAAAGTTTAATCGCCGGCAAACTAAAACCCGCGATTTCTCGTAAATCCCGGGCTTGGCCCGTATAGTCAAAAGTATACAAAGAAAGTACCCAGAGAGTAAACTCATTTCCCGAACGATTTTTTAAATTACTTTTTCACCACTAAAACGCATGAGACTTGTAGTTTTTAAAAATATTTTCATTTTTGATCAGACGCTGAATAAAAGCAGTTTAATCGCCGGCAAACGAAAACCTGCGATTTCACGTAAATCCTGGACTCGGCCGGTATAGTCAAAAGTATACAAAGAAAGTACCCAGGGAGTAAACTCATTTCCAGAACGATTTTTTAAATTATTATTTCACCACTAAAGCGCATGAGACTTGTAGTTTACAAGAATGTTTTCATTTTTGATGAGACGCTGAATAAAAGCAGTTTAATCGCCGGCAAACGAAAACCTGCGATTTCCCGTAAATCCCGGACTCGGCCCGTATAGTCAAAAGTATACAAAGAAAGTACCCAGGGAGTAAACTCATTTCCAGAACGATTTTTTAAATTATTTTTTCACCACTAAAACGCATGAGACTTGTAGTTTTTTAAAAATGTTTTCATTTTTGATGAGACGCTGAATAAAAGAGGTTTAATCGCTGGCAAACGAAAACCTCCGATTTCCCGTAAATCCCGGACCCGGCCCGTATAGTCAAAAGTATACAAAGGAAGTACCCAGGGTGTAAACTCCTTTCCTGAACGATTTTTTAAATTATTTTTTCACCACTAAAACGCACGAGACTTGTAGTTTTTTAAAAATGTTTTCATTTTTGATGAGACGCTGAATAAAAGAGGTTTAATCGCTGGCAAACGAAAACCTCCGATTTCCCGTAAATATCGGACCCGGCCCGTATAGTCAAAAGTATACAAAGGAAGTACCCAGGGTGTAAACTCATTTCCTGAACGATTTTTTAAATTACTTTTTCACCACTAAAACGCATGAGACTTGTAGTTTTTAAAAATGTTTTCATTTTTGATGAGACGCTGAATAAAAGAAGTTTAATCGCCGGCAAACGAAAACCTGCGATTTCCCGTAAATCCTGGACTCGGCCAGTATAGTCAAAAGTATACAAAGAAAGTACCCAGGGAGTAAACTCATTTCCAGAACGATTTCTTAAATTATTTTTTCACCACTAAAACGCATAAGACTTGTAGTTTTTAAAAATGTTTTTATTTTTGATGAGACGCTGAATAAAAGAGGTTTAATCGCCGGCAAACGAAAACCCGCGATTTCCCGTAAATCCCGGGCTTGGCCCGTATAGTCAAAAGTATACAAAGAAAGTACCCAGTGAGTAAACTCATTTCCCGAACGATTTTTTATATTATTTTTTTACCACTAAACGCATGAGACTTGTAGTTTTCAAAAATACTTTCATATTTGATGGGACGTTGAATAAAAGAAGTTTAATCGCCGGCAAACGAAAATCCGTGACTTCCCATAAATCCCGGACTCGGCCCGTATAGTCAAAAGTATACAAAGAAAGTACCCAGGGAGTAAAATCATTTCCCGAACGATTTTTTAAATTATTTTTTTACCACTAAAACGCATGAGACTTGTAGTTTTTAAAAATGTTTTTATTTTTGATGAGACGCTTAATGAAAGAGGTTTAATCGCCGGCAAACGAAATCCCGCGTTTTCCCTTAAATCCGGGGCTTGACCCGTATAGTCGAATGTATACAAAGAAAGTACCCAGGGAGTAAACTCATTTCCCGAACGATTTTTTAAATTTTTTTTTCACCACTAAAACGCATAAGACTTGTAGTTTTTAAAAATGTTTTTATTTTTGATGAGACGCTGAATAAAAGAGGTTTAATCGCCGGCAAACGAAAACCCGCGATTTCCCGTAAATCCCGGGCTTGGCCCGTATAGTCAAAAGTATACAAAGAAAGTACCCAGGGAGTAAACTCATTTCCCGAACGATTTTTTAAATTATTTTTTTACCACTAAAACGCATGAGACTTGTAGTTTTTAAAAATGTTTTTATTTTTGATGAGACGCTTAATGAAAGAGGTTTAATCGCCGGCAAACGAAATCCCGCGTTTTCCCTTAAATCCGGGGCTTGACCCGAATAGTCGAATGTATACAAAGAAAGTACCCAGGGAGTAAACTCATTTCCCGAACGATTATTTAAATTTTTTTTTCACCACTAAAACGCATAAGACTTGTAGTTTTTAAAAATGTTTTTATTTTTGATGAGACGCTGAATAAAAGAGGTTTAATCGCCGGCAAACGAAAACCCGCGATTTCCCGTAAATCCCGGGCTTGGCCCGTATAGTCAAAAGTATACAAAGAAAGTACCCAGGGAGTAAACTCATTTCCCGAACGATTTTTTATATTATTTTTTTACCACTAAACGCATGAGACTTGTAGTTTTCAAAAATACTTTCATATTTGATGGGACGTTGAATAAAAGAAGTTTAATCGCCGGCAAACGAAAATCCGTGACTTCCCATAAATCCCGGACTCGGCCCGTATACTCAAAAGTATACAAAGAAAGTACCCAGGGAGTAAACTCATTTCCCGAACGATTTTTTAAATTATTTTTTTACCACTAAAACGCATGAGACTTGTAGTTTTTAAAAATGTTTTTATTTTTGATGAGACGCTTAATGAAAGAGGTTTAATCGCCGGCAAACGAAATCCCGCGTTTTCCCTTAAATCCGGGGCTTGACCCGTATAGTCGAATGTACACAAAGAAAGTACCCAGGGAGTAAACTCATTTCCCGAACGATTTTTTAAATTTTTTTTTCACCACTAAAACGCATGAGACTTGTAGTTTTCAAAAATGTTTTCATTTTTGATGAGACCCTTAATGAAAGCGGTTTAATCGCCGGAAAACGAAAACCCGCGATTTCCCGTAAATCCCGGGCTTGGCCCGTATAGTCGAATGTATACAAAGAAAGTACCCTGTGAGTAAACTCATTTCCAGAACGATTTTTTAAATTATTTTTTCACCACTAAAGCCCATAAGACTTGTAGTTTTTGAAAATGTTTTCATTTTTGATGAGACGCTGAATAAAAGCAGTTTAATCGCCGGCAAACGAAAACCTGCGATTTCACGTAAATCCTGGACTCGGCCAGTATAGTCAAAAGTATACAAAGAAAGTACCCAGGAAGTAAACTCATTTCCAGAACGATTTTTTAAATTATTATTTCACCACTAAAACGCATGAGACTTGTAGTTTTTTAAAAATGTTTTCATTTTTGATGAGACGCTGAATAAAAGAGGTTTAATCGCCGGCAAATGGAAACCTCCGATTTCCCGTAAATCCCGGACCCGGCCCGTATAGTCAAAAGTATACAAAGAAAGTACCCAGGGTGTAAACTCATTTCCTGAACGATTTTTTAAATTATTTTTTCACCACTAAAACGCATGAGACTTGTAGTTTTCAAAAATGTTTTCATTTTTGATGAGACGCTGAATAAAAGAAGTTTAATCGCCGGCAAACAAAAACCCGCGATTTCCCGTAAATCCCGGGCTTGGCCCGTATAGTCAAAAGTATACAAAGAAAGTACCCAGAGAGTAAACTCATTTCCCGAACGATTTTTTAAATTACTTTTTAACCACTAAAATGTATGAGACTTGTAGTTTTTAAAAATATTTTCATTTTTGATGAGACGCTGAATAAAAGAAGTTTAATCGCCGGCAAACGAAAACCTGCGATTTCCCGTAAATCCTGGACTCGGCCAGTATAGTCAAAAGTATACAAAGAAAGTACCCAGGGAGTAAACTCATTTCCCAAACGATTTTTTAAATTATTATTTCACCACTAAAGCGCATGAGACTTGTAGTTTTTAAAAATGTTTTTATTTTTGATGAGACGCTGAATAAAAGAGGTTTAATCGCCGGCAAACGAAAACCCGCGATTTCCCGTAAATCCCGGGCTTGGCCCGTATAGTCAAAAGTATACAAAGAAAGTACCCAGGGAGTAAACTCATTTCCAGAACGATTTTTTAAATTATTTTTTCACCACTAAAACGCATGAGACTTGTAGTTTTTTAAAAATGTTTTCATTTTTGATGAGACGCTGAATAAAAGAGGTTTAATCGCCGGCAAACGAAAACCTCCGATTTCCCGTAAATCCCGGACCCGGCCCGTATAGTCAAAAGTATACAAAGAAAGTACCCAGGGTGTAAACTCATTTCCTGAACGATTTTTTAAATTATTTTTTCACCACTAAAACGCATGAGACTTGTAGTTATTAAAAATGTTTTCATTTTTGATGAGACGCTGAATAAAAGAAGTTTAATCGCCGGTAAACGAAAACCCGCGATTTCCCGTAAATCCCGTACTCGGCCCGTAAAGTCAAAAGTATACAAAGAAACTACCCAGGGAGTAAACTCATTTCCCAAACGATTTTTTAAATTATTTTTTCACCACTAAAACGCATGAGACTTGTAGTTTTCAAAAATGTTTTCATTTTTGATGAGACGCTGAATAAAAGAAGTTTAATCGCCGGCAAACGAAAACCTGCGATTTCCCGTAAATCCTGGACTCGGCCAGTATAGTCAAAAGTATACAAAGAAAGTACCCAGGGAGTAAACTCATTTCCCAAACGATTTTTTAAATTATTATTTCACCACTAAAGCGCATGAGACTTGTAGTTTACAAGAATGTTTTCATTTTTGATGAGACGCTGAATAAAAGCAGTTTAATCGCCGGCAAACGAAAACCTGCGATTTCCCGTAAATCCCGGACTCGGCCCGTATAGTCAAAAGTATACAAAGAAAGTACCCATGGGAGTAAACTCATTTCCAGAACGATTTTTTAAATTATTTTTTCACCACTAAAACGCATGAGACTTGTAGTTTTTTAAAAATGTTTTCATTTTTGATGAGACGCTGAATAAAAGAGGTTTAATCGCTGGCAAACGAAAACCTCCGATTTCCCGTAAATCCCGGACCCGGCCCGTATAGTCAAAAGTATACAAAGAAAGTACCCAGGGTGTAAACTCATTTCCTGAACGATTTTTTAAATTATTTTTTCACCCCTAAAACGCATGAGACTTGTAGTTTTCAAAAATGTTTTCATTTTTGATGAGACGCTGAATAAAAGAAGTTTAATCGCCGGTAAACGAAAACCCGCGATTTCCCGTAAATCCCGTACTCGGCCCGTAAAGTCAAAAGTATACAAAGAAAGTACCCAGGGAGTAAACTCATTTCCCAAACGATTTTTTAAATTATTATTTCACCACTAAAGCGCATGAGACTTGTAGTTTTCAAAAATGTTTTCATTTTTGATGAGACGCTGAATAAAAGCAGTTTAATCACCGGCAAACGAAAACCTGCGATTTCCCGTAAATCCCGGACTCGGCCCGTATAGTCAAAAGTATACAAAGAAAGTACCCATGGAGTAAACTCATTTCCAGAACGATTTTTTAAATTATTTTTTCACCACTAAAACGCATGAGACTTGTAGTTTTTTAAAAATGTTTTCATTTTTGATGAGACGCTGAATAAAAGAGGTTTAATCGCCGGCAAACGAAAACCTCCGATTTCCCGTAAATCCCGGACCCGGCCCGTATAGTCAAAAGTATACAAAGAAAGTACCCAGGGTGTAAACTCATTTCCTGAACGATTTTTTAAATTATTTTTTCACCACTAAAACGCATGAGACTTGTAGTTTTCAAAAATGTTTTCATTTTTGATGAAACGCTGAATAAAAGAAGTTTAATCGCCGGTAAACGAAAACCCGCGATTTCCCGTAAATCCCGTACTCGGCCCGTAAAGTCAAAAGTATACAAAGAAAGTACCCAGGGAGTAAACTCATTTCCCAAACGATTTTTTAAATTATTATTTCACCACTAAAGCCCATGAGACTTGTAGTTTTTAAAAATGTTTTCATTTTTGATGAGACGCTGAATAAAAGAAGTTTAATCGCCGGCAAACGAAAACCCGCAATTTCCCGTAAATCCCGGTCTCGACCCGTATAGTCAAAAGTATACAAGGAAAGTACCCAGTGATTAAACTCATTTCCCTAACGAATTTTTAAATTATTTTTTTACCACTAAAGCCCATGAGACTTGTAGTTTTCAAAAATGTTTTCATTTTTGATGAGACGCTAAATAAAAGAAGTTTAATCGCCGGCAAAGGAAAACCTGCGATTTCCCGTAAATCCTGGACTCGGCCCGTATAGTCAAAAGTATACAAAGAGAGTACCCACGGTGTAAACTAATTTCCCGAACGATTTTTTAAATTATTTTTTCACCACTAAAACGCATGAGACTTGTAGTTTTCAAAAATGTTTTCATTTTTGATGAGACGCTGAATAAAAGAAGTTTAATCGCCGGTAAACAAAAACCCGCGATTTCCCGTAAAACCCGGGCTTGGCCCGTATAGTCAAAAGTATACAAAGAAAGTACCCAGAGAGTAAACTCATTTCCCGAACGATTTTTTAAATTACTTTTTCACCACTAAAATGTATGAGACTTGTAGTTTTTAAAAATATTTTCATTTTTGATGAGACGCTGAATAAAAGAAGTTTAATCGCCGGCAAACGAAAACCTGCGATTTCCCGTAAATCCTGGACTCGGCCAGTATAGTCAAAAGTATACAAAGAAAGTACCCAGGGAGTAAACTCATTTCCCAAACGATTTTTTAAATTATTATTTCACCACTAAAGCGCATGAGACTTGTAGTTTTTAAAAATGTTTTTATTTTTGATGAGACGCTGAATAAAAGAGGTTTAATCGCCGGCAAACGAAAACCCGCGATTTCCCGTAAATCCCGGGCTTGGCCCGTATAGACAAAAGTATACAAAGAAAGTACCCAGGGAGTAAACTCATTTCCAGAACGATTTTTTAAATTATTTTTTCACCACTAAAACGCATGAGACTTGTAGTTTTTTAAAAATGTTTTCATTTTTGATGAGACGCTGAATAAAAGAGGTTTAATCGCCGGCAAACGAAAACCTCCGATTTCCCGTAAATCCCGGACCCGGCCCGTATAGTCAAAAGTATACAAAGAAAGTACCCAGGGTGTAAACTCATTTCCTGAACGATTTTTTAAATTATTTTTTCACCACTAAAACGCATGAGACTTGTAGTTATTAAAAATGTTTTCATTTTTGATGAGACACTGAATAAAAGAAGTTTAATCGCCGGTAAACGAAAACCCGCGATTTCCCGTAAATCCCGTACTCGGCCCGTAAAGTCAAAAGTATACAAAGAAAGTACCCAGGGAGTAAACTCATTTCCCAAACGATTTTTTAAATTATTATTTCACCACTAAAGCCCATGAGACTTGTAGTTTTTAAAAATGTTTTCATTTTTGATGAGACGCTGAATAAAAGAAGTTTAATCGCCGGCAAACGAAAACCTGCGATTTCCCGTAAATCCTGGACTCGGCCAGTATAGTCAAAAGTATACAAAGAAAGTACCCAGGGAGTAAACTCATTTCCCAAACGATTTTTTAAATTATTATTTCACCACTAAAGCGCATGAGACTTGTAGTTTACAAGAATGTTTTCATTTTTGATGAGACGCTGAATAAAAGCAGTTTAATCGCCGGCAAACGAAAACCTGCGATTTCCCGTAAATCCCGGACTCGGCCCGTATAGTCAAAAGTATACAAAGAAAGTACCCATGGGAGTAAACTCATTTCCAGAACGATTTTTTAAATTATTTTTTCACCACTAAAACGCATGAGACTTGTAGTTTTTTAAAAATGTTTTCATTTTTGATGAGACGCTGAATAAAAGAGGTTTAATCGCTGGCAAACGAAAACCTCCGATTTCCCGTAAATCCCGGACCCGGCCCGTATAGTCAAAAGTATACAAAGAAAGTACCCAGGGTGTAAACTCATTTCCTGAACGATTTTTTAAATTATTTTTTCACCACTAAAACGCATGAGACTTGTAGTTTTCAAAAATGTTTTCATTTTTGATGAGACGCTGAATAAAAGAAGTTTAATCGCCGGTAAACGAAAACCCGCGATTTCCCGTAAATCCCGTACTCGGCCCGTAAAGTCAAAAGTATACAAAGAAAGTACCCAGGGAGTAAACTCATTTCCCAAACGATTTTTTAAATTATTATTTCACCACTAAAGCGCATGAGACTTGTAGTTTTCAAGAATGTTTTCATTTTTGATGAGACGCTGAATAAAAGCAGTTTAATCACCGGCAAACGAAAACCTGCGATTTCCCGTAAATCCCGGACTCGGCCCGTATAGTCAAAAGTATACAAAGAAAGTACCCATGGAGTAAACTCATTTCCAGAACGATTTTTTAAATTATTTTTTCACCACTAAAACGCATGAGACTTGTAGTTTTTTAAAAATGTTTTCATTTTTGATGAGACGCTGAATAAAAGAGGTTTAATCGCCGGCAAACGAAAACCTCCGATTTCCCGTAAATCCCGGACCCGGCCCGTATAGTCAAAAGTATACAAAGAAAGTACCCAGGGTGTAAACTCATTTCCTGAACGATTTTTTAAATTATTTTTTCACCACTAAAACGCATGAGACTTGTAGTTTTTTAAAAATGTTTTCATTTTTGATGAGACGCTGAATAAAAGAGGTTTAATCGCCGGCAAACGAAAACCTCCGATTTCCCGTAAATCCCGGACCCGGCCCGTATAGTCAAAAGTATACAAAGAAAGTACCCAGGGTGTAAACTCATTTCCTGAACGATTTTTTAAATTATTTTTTCACCACTAAAACGCATGAGACTTGTAGTTATTAAAAATGTTTTCATTTTTGATGAGACACTGAATAAAAGAAGTTTAATCGCCGGTAAACGAAAACCCGCGATTTCCCGTAAATCCCGTACTCGGCCCGTAAAGTCAAAAGTATACAAAGAAAGTACCCAGGGAGTAAACTCATTTCCCAAACGATTTTTTAAATTATTATTTCACCACTAAAGCCCATGAGACTTGTAGTTTTTAAAAATGTTTTCATTTTTGATGAGACGCTGAATAAAAGAAGTTTAATCGCCGGCAAACGAAAACCTGCGATTTCCCGTAAATCCTGGACTCGGCCAGTATAGTCAAAAGTATACAAAGAAAGTACCCAGGGAGTAAACTCATTTCCCAAACGATTTTTTAAATTATTATTTCACCACTAAAGCGCATGAGACTTGTAGTTTACAAGAATGTTTTCATTTTTGATGAGACGCTGAATAAAAGCAGTTTAATCGCCGGCAAACGAAAACCTGCGATTTCCCGTAAATCCCGGACTCGGCCCGTATAGTCAAAAGTATACAAAGAAAGTACCCATGGGAGTAAACTCATTTCCAGAACGATTTTTTAAATTATTTTTTCACCACTAAAACGCATGAGACTTGTAGTTTTTTAAAAATGTTTTCATTTTTGATGAGACGCTGAATAAAAGAGGTTTAATCGCTGGCAAACGAAAACCTCCGATTTCCCGTAAATCCCGGACCCGGCCCGTATAGTCAAAAGTATACAAAGAAAGTACCCAGGGTGTAAACTCATTTCCTGAACGATTTTTTAAATTATTTTTTCACCACTAAAACGCATGAGACTTGTAGTTTTCAAAAATGTTTTCATTTTTGATAAGACGCTGAATAAAAGAAGTTTAATCGCCGGTAAACGAAAACCCGCGATTTCCCGTAAATCCCGTACTCGGCCCGTAAAGTCAAAAGTATACAAAGAAAGTACCCAGGGAGTAAACTCATTTCCCAAACGATTTTTTAAATTATTATTTCACCACTAAAGCGCATGAGACTTGTAGTTTTCAAGAATGTTTTCATTTTTGATGAGACGCTTAATAAAAGCAGTTTAATCACCGGCAAACGAAAACCTGCGATTTCCCGTAAATCCCGGACTCGGCCCGTATAGTCAAAAGTATACAAAGAAAGTACCCATGGAGTAAACTCATTTCCAGAACGATTTTTTAAATTATTTTTTCACCACTAAAACGCATGAGACTTGTAGTTTTTTAAAAATGTTTTCATTTTTGATGAGACGCTGAATAAAAGAGGTTTAATCGCCGGCAAACGAAAACCTCCGATTTCCCGTAAATCCCGGACCCGGCCCGTATAGTCAAAAGTATACAAAGAAAGTACCCAGGGTGTAAACTCATTTCCTGAACGATTTTTTAAATTATTTTTTCACCACTAAAACGCATGAGACTTGTAGTTTTCAAAAATGTTTTCATTTTTGATGAAACGCTAAATAAAAGAAGTTTAATCGCCGGTAAACGAAAACCCGCGATTTCCCGTAAATCCCGTACTCGGCCCGTAAAGTCAAAAGTATACAAAGAAAGTACCCAGGGAGTAAACTCATTTCCCAAACGATTTTTTAAATTATTATTTCACCACTAAAGCCCATGAGACTTTTAGTTTTTAAAAATGTTTTCATTTTTGATGAGACGCTGAATAAAAGAAGTTTAATCGCCGGCAAACGAAAACCCGCAATTTCCCGTAAATCCCGGTCTCGACCCGTATAGTCAAAAGTATACAAGGAAAGTACCCAGTGATTAAACTCATTTCCCTAACGAATTTTTAAATTATTTTTTTACCACTAAAGCCCATGAGACTTGTAGTTTTCAAAAATGTTTTCATTTTTGATGAGACGCTAAATAAAAGAAGTTTAATCGCCGGCAAAGGAAAACCTGCGATTTCCCGTAAATCCTGGACTCGGCCCGTATAGTCAAAAGTATACAAAGAGAGTACCCACGGTGTAAACTAATTTCCCGAACGATTTTTTAAATTATTTTTTCACCACTAAAACGCATGAGACTTGCAGTTTTCAAAAATGTTTTCATTTTTGATGAGACGCTGAATAAAAGAAATTTATTCGCCGGCAAACGAAAACCCGCGATTTACCGTAAATCCCGGACTCGGCCCGTATAGTCAAAAGTATACAAGGAAAGTACCCTGTGAGTAAACTCATTTCCCAAACGATTTTTTAAATTATTATTTCACCACTAAAGCCCATGAGACTTGTAGTTTTTAAAAATGTTTTCATTTTTGATGAGACGCTGAATAAAAGAAGTTTAATCGCCGGCAAACGAAAACCTGCGATTTCCCGTAAATCCTGGACTCGGCCAGTATAGTCAAAAGTATACAAAGAAAGTACCCAGGGAGTAAACTCATTTCCCAAACGATTTTTTAAATTATTATTTCACCACTAAAGCGCATGAGACTTGTAGTTTACAAGAATGTTTTCATTTTTGATGAGACGCTGAATAAAAGCAGTTTAATCGCCGGCAAACGAAAACCTGCGATTTCCCGTAAATCCCGGACTCGGCCCGTATAGTCAAAAGTATACAAAGAAAGTACCCAGGGAGTAAACTCATTTCCAGAACGATTTTTTAAATTATTTTTTCACCACTAAAACGCATGAGACTTGTAGTTTTTTAAAAATGTTTTCATTTTTGATGAGACGCTGAATAAAAGAGGTTTAATCGCTGGCAAACGAAAACCTCCGATTTCCCGTAAATCCCGGACCCGGCCCGTATAGTCAAAAGTATACAAAGGAAGTACCCAGGGTGTAAACGCATTTCCTGAACGATTTTTTAAATTATTTTTTCACCACTAAAACGCATGAGACTTGTAGTTTTCAAAAATGTTTTCATTTTTGATGAGACGCTGAATAAAAGAAGTTTAATCGCCGGTAAACGAAAACCCGCGATTTCCCGTAAATCCCGTACTCGGCCCGTAAAGTCAAAAGTATACAAAGAAAGTACCCAGGGAGTAAACTCATTTCCCAAACGATTTTTTAAATTATTATTTCACCACTAAAGCGCATGAGACTTGTAGTTTTCAAGAATGTTTTCATTTTTGATGAGACGCTGAATAAAAGCAGTTTAATCGCCGGCAAACGAAAACCTGCGATTTCCCGTAAATCCCGGACTCGGCCCGTATAGTCAAAAGTATACAAAGAAAGTACCCATGGAGTAAACTCATTTCCAGAACGATTTTTTAAATTATTTTTTCACCACTAAAACGCATGAGACTTGTAGTTTTTTAAAAATGTTTTCATTTTTGATGAGACGCTGAATAAAAGAGGTTTAATCGCCGGCAAACGAAAACCTCCGATTTCCCGTAAATCCCGGACCCGGCCCGTATAGTCAAAAGTATACAAAGAAAGTACCCAGGGTGTAAACTCATTTCCTGAACGATTTTTTAAATTATTTTTTCACCACTAAAACGCATGAGACTTGTAGTTTTCAAAAATGTTTTCATTTTTGATGAGACGCTGAATAAAAGAAGTTTAATCGCCGGTAAACGAAAACCCGCGATTTCCCGTAAATCCCGTACTCGGCCCGTAAAGTCAAAAGTATACAAAGAAAGTACCCAGGGAGTAAACTCATTTCCCAAACGATTTTTTAAATTATTATTTCACCATTAAAGCCCATGAGACTTGTAGTTTTTAAAAATGTTTTCATTTTTGATGAGACGCTGAATAAAAGAAGTTTAATCGCCGGCAAACGAAAACCCGCAATTTCCCGTAAATCCCGGTCTCGACCCGTATAGTCAAAAGTATACAAGGAAAGTACCCAGTGATTAAACTCATTTCCCTAACGAATTTTTAAATTATTTTTTTACCACTAAAGCCCATGAGACTTGCAGTTTTCAAAAATGTTTTCATTTTTGATGAGACGCTAAATAAAAGAAGTTTAATCGCCGGCAAAGGAAAACCTGCGATTTCCCGTAAATCCTGGACTCGGCCCGTATAGTCAAAAGTATACAAAGAGAGTACCCACGGTGTAAACTCATTTCCCGAACGATTTTTTAAATTATTTTTTCACCACTAAAACGCATGAGACTTGTAGTTTTCAAAAATGTTTTCATTTTTGATGAGACGCTGAATAAAAGAAATTTAATCGCCGGCAAACGAAAACCCGCGATTTACCGTAAATCCCGGACTCGGCCCGTATAGTCAAAAGTATACAAGGAAAGTACCCTGTGAGTAAACTCATTTCCAAAACGATTTTTTAAATTATTATTTCACCACTAAAACGCTTGAGACTTGTAGTTTTCAAAAATGTTTTCATTTTTGATGAGACGCTGAATAAAAGAAGTTTAATCGCCGGCAAACGAAAACCTGCGATTTACCGTAAATCCCGGACTCGGCCCGTATAGTCAAAAGTATACAAGGAAAGTACCCAGTGAGTAAACTCTTTTCCCGAGCGAATTTTTAAATTATTTTTTCACCACTAAAACGCATGAGACTTGTAGTTTTCAGAAATGTTTTCATTTTTGATGAGACGCTTAATGAAAGTGGTTTAATCGCCGGCAAACGAAAACCGGCGATGTCCCGTAATTCCCGGGCTTGGCCCGTATAGTCGAATGTATACAAAGAAAGTACCCTGTGTGTAAACTCATTTCCAAAACGATTTTTTAAATTATCTTTTCACCACTAAAACGCTTGAGACTTGTAGTTTTCAAAAATGTTTTCATTTTTGGTGAGACGCTAAATAAAAGAAGTTTAATCGCCGGCAAACGAAAACCCGCGATTTCCCGTAAATCCCGGACTCGGTCCGTATAGTCAAAAGTATACAAGGGAAGTGCCCAGTGAGTAAACTCATTTCCCGACCGAATTTTTAAATTATTTTTTCACCACTAAAACGCATGAGACTTGTAGTTTTCAGAAATGTTTTCATTTTTGATGAGACGCTTAATAAAAGTGGTTTAATCGCCGGCAAACGAAAACCCGCGATTTCCCGTAAATCCCGGGCTTGGCCCGTATAGTCGAATGTATACAAAGAAAGTACCTTGTGAGTAAACTCATTTCCAAAACGATTTTTTAAATTATCTTCTCACCACTAAAACGCTTGAGACTTGTAGTTTTCAAAAATGTTTTCATTTTTGTTGAGACGTTAAATAAAAGAAGTTTAATCGCCGGCAAACGAAAACCCGCCATTTCCCGTAAACCCGGACTCGGCCTGCATAGTCAAAAGTATACAAAGAAAGTACCCAGGGTGTAAACTCATTTCCCGAACGATTTTTTAAATTATTATTTCACCACTAAAGCCCATGACACTTGTATTATTTAAAAATATTTTCATTTTTGATGAGATGCTGAATAAAAGAAGTTTAATCGCCGGCAAACGAAAACCCGCGATTTCCCGTAAATCCCGGGCTTGACCCGTATAGTCAAAAGTATACAAAGAAAGTACCCAGGGAGTAAACTCATTTCCCGAACGATTTTTAAAATTACTTTTTCACCACTAAAACGCATGAGACTTGTAGTTTTTAAAAATGTTTTCATTTTTGATGAGACGCTGAATAAAAGAGGTTTAATCGCCGGCAAACGAAAACCTGCGATTTCCCGTAAATCCCGGACCCGGCCCGTATAGCCAAAAGTATACAAAGAAAGTACCCAGGGTGTAAACTCATTTCCTTAACGATTTTTTAAATTATTTTTTCACCACTAAAACGCATGAGACTTGTAGTTTTCAAAAATGTTTTCATTTTTGATGAGACGCTGAATAAAAGAAATTTAATCGCCGGCAAACGAAAACCCGCGATTTACCGTAAATCCCGGACTCGGCCCGTATAGTCAAAAGTATACAAGGAAAGTACCCTCTGAGTAAACTCATTTCCAAAACGATTTTTTAAATTATTTTTTCACCACTAAAACGCATGAGACTTGTAGTTTTCAGAAATGTTTTCATTTTTGATGAGACGCTTAATGAAAGTGGTTTAATCGCCGGCAAACGAAAACCGGCGATGTCCCGTAATTCCCGGGCTTGGCCCGTATAGTCGAATGTATACAAAGAAAGTACCCTGTGTGTAAACTCATTTCCAAAACGATTTTTTAAATTATCTTTTCACCACTAAAACGCTTGAGACTTGTAGTTTTCAAAAATGTTTTCATTTTTGGTGAGACGCTAAATAAAAGAAGTTTAATCGCCGGCAAACGAAAACCCGCGATTTCCCGTAAATCCCGGACTCGGTCCGTATAGTCAAAAGTATACAAGGGAAGTGCCCAGTGAGTAAACTCATTTCCCGACCGCATTTTTAAATTATTTTTTCACCACTAAAACGCATGAGACTTGTAGTTTTCAGAAATGTTTTCATTTTTGATGAGACGCTTAATAAAAGTGGTTTAATCGCCGGCAAACGAAAACCCGCGATTTCCCGTAAATCCCGGGCTTGGCCCGTATAGTCGAATGTATACAAAGAAAGTACCTTGTGAGTAAACTCATTTCCAAAACGATTTTTTAAATTATCTTCTCACCACTAAAACGCTTGAGACTTGTAGTTTTCAAAAATGTTTTCATTTTTGTTGAGACGTTAAATAAAAGAAGTTTAATCGCCGGCAAACGAAAACCCGCCATTTCCCGTAAACCCGGACTCGGCCTGCATAGTCAAAAGTATACAAAGAAAGTACCCAGGGTGTAAACTCATTTCCCGAACGATTTTTTAAATTATTATTTCACCACTAAAGCCCATGACACTTGTATTATTTAAAAATATTTTCATTTTTGATGAGATCCTGAATAAAAGAAGTTTAATCGCCGGCAAACGAAAACCCGCGATTTCCCGTAAATCCCGGGCTTGACCCGTATAGTCAAAAGTATACAAAGAAAGTACCCAGGGAGTAAACTCATTTCCCGAACGATTTTTAAAATTACTTTTTCACCACTAAAACGCATGAGACTTGTAGTTTTTAAAAATGTTTTCATTTTTGATGAGACGCTGAATAAAAGAGGTTTAATCGCCGGCAAACGAAAACCTGCGATTTCCCGTAAATCCCGGACCCGGCCCGTATAGTCAAAAGTATACAAAGAAAGTACCCAGGGTGTAAACTCATTTCCTTAACGATTTTTTAAATTATTTTTTCACCACTAAAACGCATGAGACTTGTAGTTTTCAAAAATGTTTTCATTTTTGATGAGACGCTTAATAAAAGTGGTTTAATCGCCGGCAAACGAAAACCCGCGATTTCCCGTAAATCCCGGGCTTGGCCCGTATAGTCGAATGTATACAAAGAAAGTACCCTGTGAGTAAACTCATTTCCAAAACGATTTTTTAAATTATCTTTTCACCACTAAAACGCTTGAGACTTGTAGTTTTCAAAAATGTTTTCATTTTTGTTGAGACGTTAAATAAAAGAAGTTTAATCGCCGGCAAACGAAAACCTGCGACTTCCCGTAAATCCCGGACTCGGCCCGTATAGTCAAAAGTATACAAAGAGAGTACCCACGGTGTAAACTAATTTCCCGAACGATTTTTTAAATTATTTTTTCACCACTAAAACGCATGAGACTTGTAGTTTTCAAAAATGTTTTCATTTTTGATGAGACGCTGAATAAAAGAAATTTAATCGCCTGCAAACGAAAACCTGCGACTTCCCGTAAATCCCGGACTCGGCCCGTATAGTCAAAAGTATACAAAGAAAGTACCCAGGGAGTAAACTCAGTTCCCAAACGATTTTTTAAATTATTATTTCACCACTAAAGCCCATGAGACTTGTAGTTTTTAAAAATGTTTTCATTTTTGATGAGACGCTGAATAAAAGAAGTTTAATCGCCGGCAAACGAAAACCCGCGATTTCCCGTAAATCCCGGACTCGGCCCGTATAGTCAAAAGTATACAAGGAAAGTACCCAGTGAGTAAACTCATTTCCCGGACGAATTTTTAAATTATTTTTTCACCACTAAAACGCATGAGACTTGTAGTTTTCAGAAATGTTTTCATTTTTGATGAGACGCTTAATGAAAGTGGTTTAATCGCCGGCAAACGAAAACCCGCGATTTCCCGTAAATCCCGGGCTTGGCCCGTATAGTTGAATGTTTACAAAGAGAGTACCCTGTGAGTAAACTCATTTCCAAAACGATTTTTTAAATTATTATTTCACCACTAAAACGCTTGAGACTTGTAGTTTTCAAAAATGTTTTCATTTTTGATGAGACGCTGAATAAAAGAAGTTTAATCGCCGGCAAACGAAAACCGGCGATTTCCCGTAAATCCCGGGCTTGGCCCGTATAGTCGAATGTATACAAAGAAAGTACCCAGGGAGTAAACTCATTTCCAAAACGATTTTTTAAATTATCTTTTCACCACTAAAACGCTTGAGATTTGTAGTTTTCAAAAATGTTTTCATTTTTGGTGAGACGCTAAATAAAAGAACTTTAATCGCCGGCAAACGAAAACCCGCGATTTTCCGTAAATCCCGGACTCGGCCCGTATAGTCAAAAGTATACAAGGAAAGTACCCACTGAGTAAACTCATTTCCCGAACGAATTTTTAAATTATTTTTTCACCACTAAAACGCATGAGACTTGTAGTTTTCAGAAATGTTTTCATTTTTGATGAGACGCTTAATGAAAGTGGTTTAATCGCCGGCAAACGAAAACCCGCGATTTCCCGTAAATCCCGGGCTTGGCCCGTATAGTCGAATGTATACAAAGAAAGTACCCTGTGAGTAAACTCATTTCCAAAACGATTTTTTAAATTATTGTTTCACCACTAAAACGCTTGAGACTTGTAGTTTTCAAAAATGTTTTCATTTATGATGAGACGCTGAATAAAAGAAGTTTAATCGCCGGCAAACAAAAACCCGCGATTTCCCGTAAATCCCGGAACCGGCCCGTATAGTCAAAAGTATACAAGGAAAGTACCCAGTGAGTAAACTCATTTCCCGAGCGAATTTTTAAATTATTTTTTCACCACTAAAACGCATGAGACTTGTAGTTTTCAGAAATGTTTTCATTTTTGATGAGACGCTTAATAAAAGTGGTTTAATCGCCGGCAAACGAAAACCCGCGATTTCCCGTAAATCCCGGGCTTGGCCCGTATAGTCGAATGTATACAAAGAAAGTACCCTGTGAGTAAACTCATTTCCAAAGCGATTTTTTAAATTATCTTTTCACCACTAAAACGCTTGAGACTTGTAGTTTTCAAAAATGTTTTCATTTTTGTTGAGACGTTAAATAAAAGAAGTTTAATCGCCGGCAAACGAAAACCCGCCATTTCCCGTAAACCCCGGACTCGGCCTGCATAGTCAAAAGTACACAAAGAAAGTACCCAGGGTGTAAACTCATTTTCCAAACGATTTTTTAAATTATTATTTCACCACTAAAGCCCATGACACTTGTAGTATTTAAAAATATTTTCATTTTTGATGAGATGCTGAATAAAAGAAGTTTAATCGCCGGCAAACGAAAACCCGCGACTTCCCGTAAATCCCGGACTCGGCCCGTATAGTCAAAAGTATACAAAGAAAGTACCCAGGGAGTAAACTCATTTCCCGAACGATTTTTTAAATTATTTTTTCACCACTAAAACGCATGAGACTTGTAGTTTTCAAAAATGTTTTCATTTTTGATGAGACGCTGAATAAAAGAAGTTTAATCGCCGGCAAACGAAAACCTGCGATTTCCCGTAAATCCCGGACTCGGCCCGTATAGTCAAAAGTATACAAAGAAAGTACCCGGGGTGTAAACTCATTTCCCGAACGATTTTTTAAATTATTATTTCACCACTAAAGCCCATGAGACTTGTAGTTTTTAAAAATGTTTTCATTTTTGATGAGACGCTTAGTAAAGGGGTTTAATCGCCGTCAAACGAAATCCCGCGATTTCCCGTAAATCCCGGGCTTGACCCGTGTAGTCGAATGTATACAAAGAAAGTACCCAGGAAGTAAACTCATTTCCCGAACGATTTTTTAAATTATTATTTCACCACTAAAGCCCATGAGACTTGTAGTATTTAAAAATATTTTCATTTTTGATGAGACGCTGAATAAAAGAAGTTTAATCGCCGGCAAACGAAAACCCGCGACTTCCCGTAAATCACGGACTCGGCCCGTATAGTCAAAAGTATACAAAGAAAGTACCCGGGGTGTAAACTCATTTCCCGAACGATTTTTTAAATTATTATTTCACCACTAAAGCCCATGAGACTTGTAGTATTTAAAAATATTTTCATTTTTGATGAGACGCTGAATAAAAGAAGTTTAATCGCCGGCAAACGAAAACCCGCGACTTCCCGTAAATCCCGGACTCGGCCCGTATAGTCAAAAGTATACAAAGAAAGTACCCAGGGAGTTAACTCATTTCCCGAACGATTTTTTAAATTATTTTTTCACCACTAAAACGCATGAGACTTGTAGTTTTCAAAAATGTTTTTATTTTTGATGAGACGCTGAATAAAAGAAGTTTAATCGCCGGCAAACGAAAACCTGCGATTTCCCGTAAATCCCGGACTCGGCCCGTATAGTCAAAAGTATACAAAGAAAGTACCCGGGGTGTAAACTCATTTCCCGAACGATTTTTTAAATTATTATTTCACCACTAAAACCCATGAGACTTGTAGTTTTTAAAAATGTTTTTATTTTTGATGAGACGCTTATTAAAAGAGGTTTAATCACCGCCAAACGAAATCCCGCGATTTCCCGTAAATCCCGGGCTTGGCCCGTATAGTCGAATGTATACAAAGAAAGTAACCAGGAAGTAAACTCATTTCCCGAACGATTTTTTAATTTTTTTTTTCACCGCTAAAACGCATGAGACTTGTAGTTTTTAAAAATGTTTTTATTTTTGATGAGACGCTGAATAAAAGAAGTTTAATCGCCGGCAAACGAAAACCTGCGATTTCCCGTAAATCCCGGACTCGGCCCGTATAGTCAAAAGTATATAAAGAAAGTACCCGGGGTGTAAACTCATTTCCCGAACGATTTTTTAAATTATTATTTCACCACTAAAGCCCATGAGACTTGTAGTTTTTAAAAATGTTTTCATTTTTGATGAGACGCTTAATGAAAGAGGTTTAATCGCCGGCAAACGAAAACCCGCGATGTCTCGTAAATCCCGTACTCGGCCTGTAAAGTCAAAAGTATATAAAGAAAGTACCCAGGGAGTAAACTCATTTCCCGAACGATTTTTTAATTCATTTTTTCACCACTAAAACGCATGAGACTTGTAGTTTTCAAAAATGTTTTCATTTTTGATGAGACGCTGAATAAAAGAAGTTTAATCGCCGACAAACGAAAACCTGCGATTTCCCGTAAATCCCGGACTCGGCCCGTATAGTCAAAAGTATACAAACAAAGTACCCAGGGAGGAAACTCATTTCCCAAACGATTTTTTAAATTTATATTTTACCACTAAAACCCATGAGAGTTGTAGTTTTTAAAAATGTTTTCATTTTTGATGAGACGCTTAATAAAGGGGTTTAATCGCCGGCAAACGAAATCCCGCGATTTCCCGTAAATCCCGGGCTTGGCCCGTATAGTCGAATGTATACAAAGAAAGTACCCAGGAAGTAAACTCATTTCCCGAACGATTTTTTAAATTATTATTTCACCACTAAAGCCCATGAGACTTGTAGTATTTAAAAAATATTTTCATTTTTGATGAGACGCTGAATAGAAGAAGTTTAATCGCCGGCAAACGAAAACCCGCGACTTCCCGTAAATCCCGGTCTCGGCCCGTATAGTCAAAAGTATACAAAGAAAGTACCCAGGGAGTTAACTCATTTCCCGAACGATTTTTTAAATTATTTTTTCACCACTAAAACGCATGAGACTTGTAGTTTTCAAAAATGTTTTCATTTTTGATAAGACGCTGAATAAAAGAAGTTTAATCGCCGGCAAACGAAAACCTGCGATTTCCCGTAAATCCCGGACTCGGCCCGTATAGTCAAAAGTATACAAAGAAAGTACCCGGAGTGTAAGCTCATTTCCCGAACGATTTTTTAAATTATTATTTCACCACTAAAGCCCATGAGACTTGTAGTTTTTAAAAATGTTTTCACTTTTGATGAGACGCTTAATGAAAGAGGTTTAATCGCCGGCAAACGAAAACCCGCGATGTCCCGTAAATCCCGTACTCGGCCTGTAAAGTCAAAAGTATATAAAGAAAGTACCCAGGGAGTAAACTCATTTCCCGAACGATTTTTTAATTCATTTTTTCACCACTAAAACGCATGAGACTTGTAGTTTTCAAAAATGTTTTCATTTTTGATGAGACGCTGAATAAAAGAAGTTTAATCGCCGGCAAACGAAAACCTGCGATTTCCCGTAAATCCCGGACTCGGCCCGTATAGTCAAAAGTATACAAACAAAGTACCCAGGGAGGAAACTCATTTCCCAAACGATTTTTTAAATTTATATTTTACCACTAAAGCCTATGAGACTTGTAGTTTTTAAAAATGTTTTCATTTTTGATGAGACGCTGAATAAAAGAAGTTTAATCGCCGGCAAACGAAAACCAACGATTTCCCGTAAATCCCGGTCTCGGCCCGTATAGTCAAAAGTATACAAGGAAAGTACCCAGTGAGTAAACTCATTTCCCTAACGAATTTTTAAATTATTTTTTCACCACTAAAACGCATGAGACTTGTAGTTTTCAAAAATGTTTCCATTTTTGATGAGACGCTGAATAAAAGAAGTTTAATAGCCGGCAAACGAAAACCTGCGATTTTCCGTAAATCCCGGACTCGGCCCGTATAGTCAAAAGTATACAAAGAAAGTACCCAGGGTGTAAACTCATTTCTCGAACGATTTTTTAAATTATTTTTTCACCACTAAAACGCATGAGACTTGTAGTTTTCAAAAATGTTTTCATTTTTGATGAGACGCTGAATAAAAGAAGTTTAATAGCCGGCAAACGAAAACCTGCGATTTTCCGTAAATCCCGGACTCGGCCCGTATAGTCAAAAGTATACAAAGAAAGTACCCAGGGTGTAAACTCATTTCCCGAACGATTTTTTAAATTATTTTTTCACCACTAAAACGCATGAGACTTGTAGTTTTCAAAAATGTTTTCATTTTTGATGAGACGCTGAATAAAAGAAGTTTAATCGCCGGCAAACGAAAACCTGCGATTTCCCGTAAATCCCGGACTCGGCCCGTATAGTCAAAAGGATACAAAGAAAGTAGTCAGGGAGTAAACTCATTTCCCAAACGATTATTTAAATTATTTTTTCACCACTAAAACGCATGAGACTTGTAGTTTTCAAAAATGTTTTCATTTTTGATGAGACGCTGAATAAAAGAAGTTTAATCGCCGGCAAACGAAAACCTGCGATTTCCCGTAAATCCCGGACTCGGCCCGTATAGTCAAAAGTATACAAAGAAAGTACCCGGGGAGTAAACTCATTTCCCGAACGAATTTTTAAATTATTTTTTCACCACTAAAATGCATGAGACTTGTAGTTTTCAGAAATGTTTTCATTTTTGATGAGACGCTTAATGAAAGTGGTTTAATCGCCGGCAAATGAAAACCCGCGAATTCCCGTAAATCCCGGGCTTGTCCCGTATAGTCGAATGTATACAAAGAAAGTACCCAGGGAGTAAACTCATTTCCCAAACGATTATTTAAATTATTATTTCACCACTAAAGCCCATGAAACTTGTAGTTTTTAAAAATGTTTTCATTTTTGATGAGACGCAGAATAAGAGAAGTTTAATCGCCGGCAAACGAAAACCCGCGATTTCCCGTAAATCCCGGACTCGGCCCGTATAGTCAAAAGTATACAAGGAAAGTACCCAGTGAGTAAACTCATTTCCCGAACGAATTTTTAAATTATTTTTTCACCACTAAAATGCATGAGACTTGTAGTTTTCAAAAATGTTTTCATTTTTGATGAGACGCTGAATAAAAGAAGTTTAATCGCCGGCAAACGAAAACCTGCGATTTCCCGTAAATCCCGGACTCGGCCCGTATAGTCAAAAGTATACAAAGAAAGTACCCGGGGAGTAAACTCATTTCCCGAACGAATTTTTAAATTATTTTTTCACCACTAAAATGCATGAGACTTGTAGTTTTCAGAAATGTTTTCATTTTTGATGAGACGCTTAATGAAAGTGGTTTAATCGCCGGCAAACGAAAACCCGCGATTTCCCGTAAATCCCGGCTTGGCCCGTATAGTCAAAAGTATACAAACAAAGTACCCAGGGAGGAAACTCATTTCCCAAACGATTTTTTAAATTTATATTTTACCACTAAAACCCATGAGAGTTGTAGTTTTTAAAAATGTTTTCATTTTTGATGAGACGCTTAATAAAGGGGTTTAATCGCCGGCAAACGAAATCCCGCGATTTCCCGTAAATCCCGGGCTTGGCCCGTATAGTCGAATGTATACAAAGAAAGTACCCAGGAAGTAAACTCATTTCCCGAACGATTTTTTAAATTATTATTTCACCACTAAAGCCCATGAGACTTGTAGTATTTAAAAAATATTTTCATTTTTGATGAGACGCTGAATAGAAGAAGTTTAATCGCCGGCAAACGAAAACCCGCGACTTCCCGTAAATCCCGGTCTCGGCCCGTATAGTCAAAAGTATACAAAGAAAGTACCCAGGGAGTTAACTCATTTCCCGAACGATTTTTTAAATTATTTTTTCACCACTAAAACGCATGAGACTTGTAGTTTTCAAAAATGTTTTCATTTTTGATAAGACGCTGAATAAAAGAAGTTTAATCGCCGGCAAACGAAAACCTGCGATTTCCCGTAAATCCCGGACTCGGCCCGTATAGTCAAAAGTATACAAAGAAAGTACCCGGAGTGTAAGCTCATTTCCCGAACGATTTTTTAAATTATTATTTCACCACTAAAGCCCATGAGACTTGTAGTTTTTAAAAATGTTTTCACTTTTGATGAGACGCTTAATGAAAGAGGTTTAATCGCCGGCAAACGAAAACCCGCGATGTCCCGTAAATCCCGTACTCGGCCTGTAAAGTCAAAAGTATATAAAGAAAGTACCCAGGGAGTAAACTCATTTCCCGAACGATTTTTTAATTCATTTTTTCACCACTAAAACGCATGAGACTTGTAGTTTTCAAAAATGTTTTCATTTTTGATGAGACGCTGAATAAAAGAAGTTTAATCGCCGGCAAACGAAAACCTGCGATTTCCCGTAAATCCCGGACTCGGCCCGTATAGTCAAAAGTATACAAACAAAGTACCCAGGGAGGAAACTCATTTCCCAAACGATTTTTTAAATTTATATTTTACCACTAAAGCCTATGAGACTTGTAGTTTTTAAAAATGTTTTCATTTTTGATGAGACGCTGAATAAAAGAAGTTTAATCGCCGGCAAACGAAAACCAACGATTTCCCGTAAATCCCGGTCTCGGCCCGTATAGTCAAAAGTATACAAGGAAAGTACCCAGTGAGTAAACTCATTTCCCTAACGAATTTTTAAATTATTTTTTCACCACTAAAACGCATGAGACTTGTAGTTTTCAAAAATGTTTCCATTTTTGATGAGACGCTGAATAAAAGAAGTTTAATAGCCGGCAAACGAAAACCTGCGATTTTCCGTAAATCCCGGACTCGGCCCGTATAGTCAAAAGTATACAAAGAAAGTACCCAGGGTGTAAACTCATTTCTCGAACGATTTTTTAAATTATTTTTTCACCACTAAAACGCATGAGACTTGTAGTTTTCAAAAATGTTTTCATTTTTGATGAGACGCTGAATAAAAGAAGTTTAATAGCCGGCAAACGAAAACCTGCGATTTTCCGTAAATCCCGGACTCGGCCCGTATAGTCAAAAGTATACAAAGAAAGTACCCAGGGTGTAAACTCATTTCCCGAACGATTTTTTAAATTATTTTTTCACCACTAAAACGCATGAGACTTGTAGTTTTCAAAAATGTTTTCATTTTTGATGAGACGCTGAATAAAAGAAGTTTAATCGCCGGCAAACGAAAACCTGCGATTTCCCGTAAATCCCGGACTCGGCCCGTATAGTCAAAAGGATACAAAGAAAGTAGTCAGGGAGTAAACTCATTTCCCAAACGATTATTTAAATTATTTTTTCACCACTAAAACGCATGAGACTTGTAGTTTTCAAAAATGTTTTCATTTTTGATGAGACGCTGAATAAAAGAAGTTTAATCGCCGGCAAACGAAAACCTGCGATTTCCCGTAAATCCCGGACTCGGCCCGTATAGTCAAAAGTATACAAAGAAAGTACCCGGGGAGTAAACTCATTTCCCGAACGAATTTTTAAATTATTTTTTCACCACTAAAATGCATGAGACTTGTAGTTTTCAGAAATGTTTTCATTTTTGATGAGACGCTTAATGAAAGTGGTTTAATCGCCGGCAAATGAAAACCCGCGAATTCCCGTAAATCCCGGGCTTGTCCCGTATAGTCGAATGTATACAAAGAAAGTACCCAGGGAGTAAACTCATTTCCCAAACGATTATTTAAATTATTATTTCACCACTAAAGCCCATGAAACTTGTAGTTTTTAAAAATGTTTTCATTTTTGATGAGACGCAGAATAAGAGAAGTTTAATCGCCGGCAAACGAAAACCCGCGATTTCCCGTAAATCCCGGACTCGGCCCGTATAGTCAAAAGTATACAAGGAAAGTACCCAGTGAGTAAACTCATTTCCCGAACGAATTTTTAAATTATTTTTTCACCACTAAAATGCATGAGACTTGTAGTTTTCAAAAATGTTTTCATTTTTGATGAGACGCTGAATAAAAGAAGTTTAATCGCCGGCAAACGAAAACCTGCGATTTCCCGTAAATCCCGGACTCGGCCCGTATAGTCAAAAGTATACAAAGAAAGTACCCGGGGAGTAAACTCATTTCCCGAACGAATTTTTAAATTATTTTTTCACCACTAAAATGCATGAGACTTGTAGTTTTCAGAAATGTTTTCATTTTTGATGAGACGCTTAATGAAAGTGGTTTAATCGCCGGCAAACGAAAACCCGCGATTTCCCGTAAATCCCGGCTTGGCCCGTATAGTCAAAAGTATACAAAGAAAGTACCCAGGGTGTAAACTCATTTCCCGAACGATTTTTTAAATTATTTTTTCACCACTAGAACGCATGAGACTTGTAGTTTTTAAAAATGTTTTCATTTTTGATGAGACGCAGAATAAGAGAAGTTTAATCGCCGGCAAACGAAAACCCGCGATTTCCCGTAAATCCCGGACTCGGCCCGTATAGTCAAAAGTATACAAGGAAAGTACCCAGTGAGTAAACTCATTTCCCGAACGAATTTTTAAATTATTTTTTCACCACTAAAATGCATGAGACTTGTAGTTTTCAAAAATGTTTTCATTTTTGATGAGACGCTGAATAAAAGAAGTTTAATCGCCGGCAAACGAAAACCTGCGATTTCCCGTAAATCCCGGACTCGGCCCGTATAGTCAAAAGTATACAAAGAAAGTACCCGGGGAGTAAACTCATTTCCCGAACGAATTTTTAAATTATTTTTTCACCACTAAAATGCATGAGACTTGTAGTTTTCAGAAATGTTTTCATTTTTGATGAGACGCTTAATGAAAGTGGTTTAATCGCCGGCAAACGAAAACCCGCGATTTCCCGTAAATCCCGGCTTGGCCCGTATAGTCAAAAGTATACAAAGAAAGTACCCAGGGTGTAAACTCATTTCCCGAACGATTTTTTAAATTATTTTTTCACCACTAGAACGCATGAGACTTGTAGTTTTCAAAAATGTTTTCATTTTTGATGAGACGCTGAATAAAAGAAGTTTAATCGCCGGCAAACGAAAACCTGCGATTTCCCGTAAATCCCGGACTCGGCCCGTATAGTCAAAAGTATACAAAGAAAGTACCCGGGGAGTAAACTCATTTCCCGAACGAATTTTTAAATTATTTTTTCACCACTAAAATGCATGAGACTTGTAGTTTTCAGAAATGTTTTCATTTTTGATGAGACGCCTAATGAAACTGGTTTAATCGCCGGCAAACGAAAACCCGCGATTTCCCGTAAATCCCGGGCTTGGCCCGTATAGTCGAATGTATACAAAGAAAGTACCCTGTGAGTAAACTCATTTCCAAAACGATTTTTTAAATTATCTTTTCACCACTAAAACGCTTGAGACTTGTAGTTTTCAAAAATGTTTTTATTTTTGATGAGACGCTGAATAAAAGAAGCTTAATCGCCGGCAAACGAAAACCCGCCATTTCCCGTAAACCCCGGACTCGGCCCGCATAGTCAAAAGTATACAAAGAAAGTACCCTGTGAGTAAACTCATTTCCAGAACGATTTTTTAAATTATTTTTTCACCACTAAAGCCCATGAGACTTGTAGTTTTTAAAAATGTTTTCATTTTTGATGAGACGCTGAATAAAAGAAGTTTCATCGCCGGCAAACGAAAACCCGCGATTTCCCGTAAATCCCGGGCTTGGCACGTATAGTCGAATGTATACAAAGAAAGTACCCTGTGAGTAAACTCATTTCCAGAACGAATTTTTAAATTATTTTTTCACCACTAAAACGCATGAGACTTGTAGTTTTCAAAAATGTTTTCATTTTTGATAAGACGCTGAATAAAAGAAGTTTAATCGCCGGCAAACGAAAACCTGCGATTTCCCGTAAATCCCGGACTCGGCCCGTATAGTCAAAAGTACACAAAGAAAGTACCCGGGGTGTAAACTCATTTCCCGAACGATTTTTTAAATTATTATTTCACCACTAAAGCCCATGAGACTTGTAGTTTTTAAAAATGTTTTCATTTTTGATGAGACGCTTAATGAAAGAGGTTTAATCGCCGGCAAACGAAAACCCGCGATGTCCCGTAAATCCCGTACTCGGCCTGTAAAGTCAAAAGTATATAAAGAAAGTACCCAGGAAGTAAACTCATTTCCCGAACGATTTTTTAATTCATTTTTTCACCACTAAAACGCATGAGACTTGTAGTTTTCAAAAGTGTTTTCATTTTTGATGAGACGCTGAATAAAAGAAGTTTAATCGCCGGCAAACGAAAACCTGCGATTTCCCGTAAATCCCGGACTCGGCCCGTATAGTCAAAAGTATACAAACAAAGTACCCAGGGAGGAAACTCATTTCCCAAACGATTTTTTAAATTTATATTTTACCACTAAAGCCTATGAGACTTGTAGTTTTTAAAAATGTTTTCATTTTTGATGAGACGCTGAATAAAAGAAGTTTAATCGCCGGCAAACGAAAACCAACGATTTCCCGTAAATCCCGGTCTCGGCCCGTATAGTCAAAAGTATACAAGGAAAGTACCCAGTGAGTAAACTCATTTCCCTAACGAATTTTTAAATTATTTTTTCACCACTAAAACGCATGAGACTTGTAGTTTTCAAAAATGTTTTCATTTTTGATGAGACGCTGAATAAAAGAAGTTTAATAGCCGGCAAACGAAAACCTGCGATTTTCCGTAAATCCCGGACTCGGCCCGTATAGTCAAAAGTATACAAAGAAAGTACCCAGGGTGTAAACTCATTTCTCGAACGATTTTTTAAATTATTTTTTCACCACTAAAACGCATGAGACTTGTAGTTTTCAAAAATGTTTTCATTTTTGATGAGACGCTGAATAAAAGAAGTTTAATAGCCGGCAAACGAAAACCTGCGATTTTCCGTAAATCCCGGACTCGGCCCGTATAGTCAAAAGTATACAAAGAAAGTACCCAGGGTGTAAACTCATTTCCCGAACGATTTTTTAAATTATTTTTTCACCACTAAAACGCATGAGACTTGTAGTTTTCAAAAATGTTTTCATTTTTGATGAGACGCTGAATAAAAGAAGTTTAATCGCCGGCAAACGAAAACCTGCGATTTCCCGTAAATCCCGGACTCGGCCCGTATAGTCAAAAGGATACAAAGAAAGTAGTCAGGGAGTAAACTCATTTCCCAAACGATTATTTAAATTATTTTTTCACCACTAAAACGCATGAGACTTGTAGTTTTCAAAAATGTTTTCATTTTTGATGAGACGCTGAATAAAAGAAGTTTAATCGCCGGCAAACGAAAACCTGCGATTTCCCGTAAATCCCGGACTCGGCCCGTATAGTCAAAAGTATACAAAGAAAGTACCCGGGGAGTAAACTCATTTCCCGAACGAATTTTTAAATTATTTTTTCACCACTAAAATGCATAAGACTTGTAGTTTTCAGAAATGTTTTCATTTTTGATGAGACGCTTAATGAAAGTGGTTTAATCGCCGGCAAACGAAAACCCGCGAATTCCCGTAAATCCCGGGCTTGTCCCGTATAGTCGAATGTATACAAAGAAAGTACCCAGGGAGTAAACTCCTTTCCCAAACGATTATTTAAATTATTATTTCACCACTAAAGCCCATGAAACTTGTAGTTTTTAAAAATGTTTTCATTTTTGATGAGACGCAGAATAAGAGAAGTTTAATCGCCGGCAAACGAAAACCCGCGATTTCCCGTAAATCCCGGAATCGGCCCGTATAGTCAAAAGTATACAAGGAAAGTACCCAGTGAGTAAACTCATTTCCCGAACGAATTTTTAAATTATTTTTTCACCACTAAAATGCATGAGACTTGTAGTTTTCAAAAATGTTTTCATTTTTGATGAGACGCTGAATAAAAGAAGTTTAATCGCCGGCAAACGAAAACCTGCGATTTCCCGTAAATCCCGGACTCGGCCCGTATAGTCAAAAGTATACAAAGAAAGTACCCGGGGAGTAAACTCATTTCCCGAACGAATTTTTAAATTATTTTTTCACCACTAAAATGCATGAGACTTGTAGTTTTCAGAAATGTTTTCATTTTTGATGAGACGCTTAATGAAAGTGGTTTAATCGCCGGCAAACGAAAACCCGCGATTTCCCGTAAATCCCGGGCTTGGCCCGTATAGTCGAATGTATACAAAGAAAGTACCCAGGGAGTAAACTCATTTCCCAAACGATTATTTAAATTATTATTTCACCACTAAAGCCCATGAAACTTGTAGTTTTTAAAAATGTTTTCATTTTTGATGAGACGCAGAATAAGAGAAGTTTAATCGCCGGCAAACGAAAACCCGCGATTTCCCGTAAATCCCGGACTCGGCCCGTATAGTCAAAAGTATACAAGGAAAGTACCCAGTGAGTAAACTCATTTCCCGAACGAATTTTTAAATTATTTTTTCACCACTAAAATGCATCAGACTTGTAGTTTTCAGAAATGTTTTCATTTTTGATGAGACGCTTAATGAAAGTGGTTTAATCGCCGGCAAACGAAAACCCGCGATTTCCCGTAAATCCCGGCTTGGCCCGTATAGTCAAAAGTATACAAAGAAAGTACCCAGGGTGTAAACTCATTTCCCGAACGATTTTTTAAATTATTTTTTCACCACTAGAACGCATGAGACTTGTAGTTTTCAAAAATGTTTTCATTTTTGATGAGACGCTGAATAAAAGAAGTTTAATCGCCGGCAAACGAAAACCTGCGATTTCCCGTAAATCCCGGACTCGGCCCGTATAGTCAAAAGTATACAAAGAAAGTACCCGGGGAGTAAACTCATTTCCCGAACGAATTTTTAAATTATTTTTTCACCACTAAAATGCATGAGACTTGTAGTTTTCAGAAATGTTTTCATTTTTGATGAGACGCCTAATGAAAGTGGTTTAATCGCCGGCAAACGAAAACCCGCGATTTCCCGTAAATCCCGGGCTTGGCCCGTATAGTCGAATGTATACAAAGAAAGTACCCTGTGAGTAAACTCATTTCCAAAACGATTTTTTAAATTATCTTTTCACCACTAAAACGCTTGAGACTTGTAGTTTTCAAAAATGTTTTTATTTTTGATGAGACGCTGAATAAAAGAAGCTTAATCGCCGGCAAACGAAAACCCGCCATTTCCCGTAAACCCCGGACTCGGCCCGCATAGTCAAAAGTATACAAAGAAAGTACCCAGGGAGTAAACTCATTTCCAGAACGATTTTTTAAATTATTTTTTCACCACTAAAGCCCATGAGACTTGTAGTTTTTAAAAATGTTTTCATTTTTGATGAGACGCTGAATAAAAGAAGTTTCATCGCCGGCAAACGAAAACCCGCGATTTCCCGTAAATCCCGGGCTTGGCACGTATAGTCGAATGTATACAAAGAAAGTACCCTGTGAGTAAACTCATTTCCAGAACGATTTTAAAAATTATTTTTTCACCACTAAAACGCATAAGACTTGTAGTTTTTAAAAATGTTTTCATTTTTGATGAGACGCTGAATAAAAGAAGTTTAATCGCCGGCAAACGAAAACACGCGATTTCCCGTAAATCCCGGGCTTGGCCCGTATAGTCAAAAGTATACAAAGAAAGTACCCAGGGAGTAAACTCATTTCCCGAACGATTTTTTATATTATTTTTTTACCACTAAACGCATGAGACTTGTAGTTTTCAAAAATACTTTCATATTTGATGGGACGCTGAATAAAAGAAGTTTAATCGCCGGCAAACGAAAATCCGCGATTTCCCGTAAATCCCGGACTCGGCCCGTATAGTCAAAAGTATACAAAGAAAGTACCCAGGGAGTAAACTCATTTCCCGAACGATTTTTTAAATTATTTTTTCACCACTAAAACGCATGAGACTTGTAGTTTTCAAAAATGTTTTCATTTTTGATGAGACTCTTAATGAAAGAGGTTTAATCGCCGGCAAACGAAATCCCGCGTTTTCCCGTAAATCCGGGGCTTGGCCCGTATAGTCAAAAGTATACAAAGAAAGTACCCAGGGAGTAAACTCATTTCCCGAACGATTTTTTATATTATTTTTTTACCACAAAACGCATGAGACTTGTAGTTTTCAAAAATACTTTCTTATTTGATGGGACGCTGAATAAAAGAAGTTTAATCGCCGGCAAACGAAAATCCGCGATTTCCCGTAAATACCGGACTCGGCCCGTATAGTCAAAAGTATACAAAGAAAGTACCCAGGGAGTAAACTCATTTCCCGAACGATTTTTTAAAATATTTTTTCACCACTAAAACGCATGAGACTTGTAGTTTTCAAAAATGTTTTCATTTTTGATGAGACGCTTAATGAAAGAGGTTTAATCGCCGGCAAACGAAATCCCGCGTTTTCCCGTAAATCCGGGGCTTGGCCCGTATAGTCAAAAGTATACAAAGAAAGTACCCAGGGAGTAAACTCATTTCCCGAACGATTTTTTATATTATTTTTTTACCACTAAATGCATGAGACTTGTAGTTTTCAAAAACACTTTCATATTTGATGGGACGCTGAATAAAAGAAGTTTAATCGCCGGCAAACGAAAATCCGCGATTTCCCGTAAATCCCGGACTCGGCCCGTATAGTCAAAAGTATACAAAGAAAGTACCCAGGGAGTAAACTCATTTCCCGAACGATTTTTTAAATTATTTTTTCACCACTAAAACGCATGAGACTTGTAGTTTTCAAAAATGTTTTCATTTTTGATGAGACGCTTAATGAAAGAGGTTTAATCGCCGGCAAACAAAATCCCGCGTTTTCCCGTAAATCCGGGGCTTGGCCCGTATAGTCGAATGTATACAAAGAAAGTACCCAGGGAGTAAACTCATTTCCCGAACGGTTTTTTAAATTACTTTTTCACCACTAAAACGCATGAGACTTGTAGTTTTTAAAAATGTTTTTATTTTTGAAGAGACGCTGAATAAAAGAAGTTTAATCGCCGGCAAACGAAAACCTGCGATTTCCCGTAAATCCTGGACTTGGCCCGTATAGTCAAAAGTATACAAAGAAAGTACCCAGGGAGTAAACTCATTTCCCAAACGATTTTTTAAATTATTATTTCACCACTAAAACGCATGAGACTTGTAGTTTTCAAAAATGTTTTTATTTTTGATGAGACGCTGAATAAAAGAAGTTTAATCGCCGGCAAACGAAAACCCGCCATTTCCCGTAAACCCCGGACTCGGCCCGCATAGTCAAAAGTATACAAAGAAAGTACCCTGTGAGTAAACTCATTTCCAGAACGATTTTTTAAATTAGTTTTTCACCACTGAAGCCTATGAGACTTGTAGTTTTTAAAAATGTTTTCATTTTTGATGAGACGCTGAATAAAAGAAGTTTAATCGCCGGCAAACGAAAACCCGCGATTTCCCGTAAATCCCGGGCTTGGCACGTATAGTCGAATGTATACAAAGAAAGTACCCTGTGAGTAAACTCATTTCCAGAACGATTTTTTAAATTATTTTTTCACTACTAGAACGCATAAGACTTGTAGTTTTTAAAAATGTTTTCATTTTTGATGAGACGCTGAATAAAAGAAGTTTAATCGCCGGCAAACGAAAACCCGCAATTTCCCGTAAATCCCGGGCTTGGCCCGTATAGTCAAAAGTATACAAAGAAAGTACCCAGGAAGTAAACTCATTTCCCGAACGATTTTTTATATTATTTTTTTACCACTAAACGCATGAGACTTGTAGTTTTCAAAAATACTTTCATATTTGATGGGACGCTGAATAAAAGAAGTTTAATCGCCGGCAAACGAAAATCCGCGATTTCCCGTAAATCCCGGACTCGGCCCGTATAGTCAAAAGTATACAAAGAAAGTACCCAGGGAGTAAACTCATTTCCCGAACGATTTTTTAAATTATTTTTTCACCACTAAAACGCATGAGACTTGTAGTTTTCAAAAATGTTTTCATTTTTGATGAGACGCTTAATGAAAGAGGTTTAATCGCCGGCAAACGAAATCCCGCGTTTTCCCGTGAATCCAGGGCTTGGCCCGTATAGTCGAATGTATACAAAGAAAGTACCCAGGGAGTAAACTCATTTCCCGAACAATTTTTTAAATTACTTTTTCACCACTAAAACGCATGAGACTAGTAGTTTTTAAAAATGTTTTCATTTTTGATGAGACGCTGAATAAAAGAAGTTTAATCGCCGGCAAACGAAAACCCGCCATTTCCCGTAAACCCCGGACTCGGCCCGCATAGTCAAAAGTATACAAAGAAAGTACCCTGTGAGTAAACTCATTTCCAGAACGATTTTTTAAATTAGTTTTTCACCACTAAAGCCCATGAGACTTGTAGTTTTTAAAAATGTTTTCATTTTTGATGAGACGCTGAATAAAAGAAGTTTAATCGCCGGCAAACGAAAACCCGCGATTTCCCGTAAATCCCGGGCTTGGCACGTATAGTCGAATGTATACAAAGAAAGTACCCAGGGAGTAAACTCATTTCCCGAACGATTTTTTAAATTATTTTTTCACCACTAAAACGCATGAGACTTGTAGTTTTCAAAAATGTTTTCATTTTTGATGAGACGCTTATTAAAAGAGGTTTAATCGCCGGCAAACGAAATCCCGCGTTTTCCCGTGAATCCGGGGCTTGGCCCGTATAGTCAAAAGTATACAAAGAAAGTACCCAGGGAGTAAACTCATTTCCCGAACGATTTTTTAAATTATTTTTTCACCACTAAACGCATGAGACTTGTAGTTTTCAAAAATACTTTCATATTTGATGAGACGCTAAATAAAAGCAGTTTAATCGCCGGCAAACGAAAATCCGCGATTTCCCGTAAATCCCGGACTCGGCCCGTATAGTCAAAAGTATACAAAGAAAGTACCCAGGGAGTAAACTCATTTCCCGAACGATTTTTTAAATTATTTTTTCACCACTAAACGCATGAGACTTGTAGTTTTCAAAAATACTTTCATATTTGATGGGACGCTGAATAAAAGAAGTTTAATCGCCGGCAAACGAAAACCCGCGATTTCCCGTAAATCCCGGGCTTGGCACGTATAGTCGAATGTATACAAAGAAAGTACCCTGTGAGTAAACTCATTTCCAGAACGATTTTTTAAATTATTTTTTCACTACTAGAACGCATAAGACTTGTAGTTTTTAAAAATGTTTTCATTTTTGATGAGACGCTGAATAAAAGAAGTTTAATCGCCGGCAAACGAAAACCCGCAATTTCCCGTAAATCCCGGGCTTGGCCCGTATAGTCAAAAGTATACAAAGAAAGTACCCAGGAAGTAAACTCATTTCCCGAACGATTTTTTATATTATTTTTTTACCACTAAACGCATGAGACTTGTAGTTTTCAAAAATACTTTCATATTTGATGGGACGCTGAATAAAAGAAGTTTAATCGCCGGCAAACGAAAATCCGCGATTTCCCGTAAATCCCGGACTCGGCCCGTATAGTCAAAAGTATACAAAGAAAGTACCCAGGGAGTAAACTCATTTCCCGAACGATTTTTTAAATTATTTTTTCACCACTAAAACGCATGAGACTTGTAGTTTTCAAAAATGTTTTCATTTTTGATGAGACGCTTAATGAAAGAGGTTTAATCGCCGGCAAACGAAATCCCGCGTTTTCCCGTGAATCCAGGGCTTGGCCCGTATAGTCGAATGTATACAAAGAAAGTACCCAGGGAGTAAACTCATTTCCCGAACAATTTTTTAAATTACTTTTTCACCACTAAAACGCATGAGACTAGTAGTTTTTAAAAATGTTTTCATTTTTGATGAGACGCTGAATAAAAGAAGTTTAATCGCCGGCAAACGAAAACCCGCCATTTCCCGTAAACCCCGGACTCGGCCCGCATAGTCAAAAGTATACAAAGAAAGTACCCTGTGAGTAAACTCATTTCCAGAACGATTTTTTAAATTAGTTTTTCACCACTAAAGCCCATGAGACTTGTAGTTTTTAAAAATGTTTTCATTTTTGATGAGACGCTGAATAAAAGAAGTTTAATCGCCGGCAAACGAAAACCCGCGATTTCCCGTAAATCCCGGGCTTGGCACGTATAGTCGAATGTATACAAAGAAAGTACCCAGGGAGTAAACTCATTTCCCGAACGATTTTTTAAATTATTTTTTCACCACTAAAACGCATGAGACTTGTAGTTTTCAAAAATGTTTTCATTTTTGATGAGACGCTTATTAAAAGAGGTTTAATCGCCGGCAAACGAAATCCCGCGTTTTCCCGTGAATCCGGGGCTTGGCCCGTATAGTCAAAAGTATACAAAGAAAGTACCCAGGGAGTAAACTCATTTCCCGAACGATTTTTTAAATTATTTTTTCACCACTAAACGCATGAGACTTGTAGTTTTCAAAAATACTTTCATATTTGATGAGACGCTAAATAAAAGCAGTTTAATCGCCGGCAAACGAAAATCCGCGATTTCCCGTAAATCCCGGACTCGGCCCGTATAGTCAAAAGTATACAAAGAAAGTACCCAGGGAGTAAACTCATTTCCCGAACGATTTTTTAAATTATTTTTTCACCACTAAACGCATGAGACTTGTAGTTTTCAAAAATACTTTCATATTTGATGGGACGCTGAATAAAAGAAGTTTAATCGCCGGCAAACGAAAATCCGCGATTTCCCGTAAATCCCGGACTCGGCCCGTATAGTCAAAAGTATACAAAGAAAGTACCCAGGGAGTAAACTAATTTCCCGAACGATTTTTTAAATTATTTTTTCACCACTAAAACGCATGAGACTTGTAGTTTTCAAAAATGTTTTCATTTTTGATGAGACGCTTAATGAAAGAGGTTTAATCGCCGGAAAACGAAAACCCGCGATTTCCCGTAAATCCCGGGCTTGGCCCGTATAGTCGAATGTATACAAAGAAAGTACCCAGGGAGTAAACTCATTTCCCGAACGATTTTTTAAATTATTTTTTCACCACTAAAACGCATGAGACTTGTAGTTTTTAAAAATGTTTTCATTTTTGATGAGACGCCTAATGAAAGAGGTTTAATCGCCGGCAAACGAAATCCCGCGTTTTCCCGTAAATCCGGGGCTTGGCCCGTATAGTCGAATGTATACAAAGAAAGTACCCAGGGAATAAACTCATTTCCCGAACGATTTTTTAAATTACATTTTCACCACTAAAACGCATGAGACTTGTAGTTTTTAAAAATGTTTTCATTTTTGAAGAGACGCTAAATAAAAGAAGTTTAATTGCCGGCAAACGAAAACCTGCGATTTCCCGTAAATCCTGGACTTGGCCCGTATAGTCAAAAGTATACAAAGAAATTACCCAGGGAGTAAACTCATTTCCCAAACGATTTTTTAAATTATTTTTTCACCACTAAAACGCATAAGACTTGTAGTTTTTAAAAATGTTTTCATTTTTGATGAGACGCTGAATAAAAGAGGTTTAATCGCCGGCAAACGAAAACCTGCGATTTCCCGTAAATCCCGGACTCGGCCCGTATAGTCAAAAGTATACAAAGAAAGTACCCAGGGTGTAAACTCCTTTCCCGAACGATTTTTTAAATTATTTTTTCACCACTAAAACGCATGAGACTTGTAGTTTTCAAAAATGTTTTCATTTTTGATGAGACGCTTAATGAAAGAGGTTTAATTGCCTGCAAACGAAATCCCGCGTTTTCCCGTAAATCCGGGGCTTGGCCCGTATAGTCGAATGCATACAAAGAAAGTACCCATGGAGTAAACTCATTTCCCGAACGATTTTTTAAATTTTTTTTTCATCACTAAAACGAATGAGACTTGTAGTTTTGAAAAATGTTTTCATATTTGATGAGACGCTTAATGAAAGAAGTTTAATCGCCGGAAAACGAAAACCCCGCGATTTCCCGTAAATCCCGGGCTTGGCCCGTATAGTCGAATGTATACAAAGAAAGTACCCTGTGAGTAAACTCATTTCCAGAACGATTTTTTAAATTATTTTTTCACCACTAAAGCCCATGAGACTTGTGGTTTTTAAAAATGTTTTCATTTTTGATGAGACGCTGAATAAAAGAAGTTTAATCGCCGGCAAACAAAAACCCGCGATTTCCCGTAAATCCCGGGCTTGGCCCGTATAGTCAAAAGTATACAAAGAAAGTACCCAGAGAGTAAACTCATTTCCCGAACGATTTTTTAAATTACTTTTTCACCACTAAAACGCATGAGACTTGTAGTTTTTAAAAATGTTTTCATTTTTGATGAGACGCTGAATAAAAGAAGTTTAATCGCCGGCAAACGAAAACCTGCGATTTCCCGTAAATCATGGAGTCGGCCCGTATAGTCAAAAGTATACAAAGAAAGTACCCAGGGAGTAAACTCATTTCCCAAACGATTTTTTAAATTATTATTTCACCACTAATGCGCATGAGACTTGTAGTTTTCAAGAATGTTTTCATTTTTGATGAGACGCTGAATAAAAGCAGTTTAATCGCCGGCAAACGAAAACCTGCGATTTCCCGTAAATCATGGAGTCGGCCCGTATAGTCAAAAGTATACAAAGAAAGTACCCAGGGAGTAAACTCATTTCCCAAACGATTTTTTAAATTATTTTTTCACCACTAAAACGCATGAGACTTGTAGTTTTTAAAAATGTTTTCATTTTTGATGAGACGCCTAATGAAAGAGGTTTAATCGCCGGCAAACGAAATCCCGCGTTTTCCCGTAAATCCGGGGCTTGGCCCGCATAGTCGAATGTATACAAAGAAAGTACCCAGGGAATAAACTCATTTCCCGAACGATTTTTTAAATTACATTTTCACCACTAAAACGCATGAGACTTGTAGTTTTTAAAAATGTTTTCATTTTTGAAGAGACGCTGAATAAAAGAAGTTTAATTGCCGGCAAACGAAAACCTGCGATTTCCCGTAAATCCTGGACTTGGCCCGTATAGTCAAAAGTATACAAAGAAAGTACCCAGGGAGTAAACTCATTTCCCAAACGATTTTTTAAATTATTTTTTCACCACTAAAACGCATAAGACTTGTAGTTTTTAAAAATGTTTTCATTTTTGATGAGACGCTGAATAAAAGAGGTTTAATCGCCGGCAAACGAAAACCTGCGATTTCCCGTAAATCCCGGACTCGGCCCGTATAGTCAAAAGTATACAAAGAAAGTACCCAGGGTGTAAACTCCTTTCCCGAACGATTTTTTAAATTATTTTTTCACCACTAAAACGCATGAGACTTGTAGTTTTCAAAAATGTTTTCATTTTTGATGAGACGCTTAATGAAAGAGGTTTAATTGCCTGCAAACGAAATCCCGCGTTTTCCCGTAAATCCGGGGCTTGGCCCGTATAGTCGAATGCATACAAAGAAAGTACCCATGGAGTAAACTCATTTCCCGAACGATTTTTTAAATTTTTTTTTCATCACTAAAACGAATGAGACTTGTAGTTTTGAAAAATGTTTTCATATTTGATGAGACGCTTAATGAAAGAGGTTTAATCGCCGGAAAACAAAAACCCCGCGATTTCCCGTAAATCCCGGGCTTGGCCCGTATAGTCGAATGTATACAAAGAAAGTACCCTGTGAGTAAACTCATTTCCAGAACGATTTTTTAAATTATTTTTTCACCACTAAAGCCCATGAGACTTGTAGTTTTTAAAAATATTTTCATTTTTGATGAGACGCTGAATAAAAGAAGTTTAATCGCCGGCAAACGAAAACCCGCGATTTCCCGTAAATCCCGGCTTGGCCCGTATAGTCAAAAGTATACAAAGAAAGTACCCAGGGAGTAAACTCATTTCCCGAACGATTTTTTAAATTATTTTTTCACCACTAAAACTCATGAGACTTGTAGTTTTCAAAAATGTTTTCATTTTTGATGAGACGCTGAATAAAAGAAGTTTAATCGCCGGCAAACAAAAACCCGCGATTTCCCGTAAATCCCGGGCTTGGCCCGTATAGTCAAAAGTATACAAAGAAAGTACCCAGAGAGTAAACTCATTTCCCGAACGATTTTTTAAATTACTTTTTCACCACTAAAACGCATGAGACTTGTAGTTTTTAAAAATGTTTTCATTTTTGATGAGACGCTGAATAAAAGAAGTTTAATCGCCGGCAAACGAAAACCTGCGATTTCCCGTAAATCATGGAGTCGGCCCGTATAGTCAAAAGTATACAAAGAAAGTACCCAGGGAGTAAACTCATTTCCCAAACGATTTTTTAAATTATTATTTCACCACTAATGCGCATGAGACTTGTAGTTTTCAAGAATGTTTTCATTTTTGATGAGACGCTGAATAAAAGCAGTTTAATCGCCGGCAAACGAAAACCTGCGATTTCCCGTAAATCATGGAGTCGGCCCGTATAGTCAAAAGTATACAAAGAAAGTACCCAGGGAGTAAACTCATTTCCCAAACGATTTTTTAAATTATTATTTCACCACTAATGCGCATGAGACTTGTAGTTTTCAAGAATGTTTTCATTTTTGATGAGACGCTGAATAAAAGCAGTTTAATCGCCGGCAAACGAAAACCTGCGATTTCCCGTAAATCCCGGACTCGGCCCGTATAGTCAAAAGTATACAAAGAAAGTACCCAGGGAGTAAACTCATTTCCAGAACGATTTTTTAAATTATTATTTCACCACTAAAGCGCATAAGACTTGTAGTTTTCAAGAATGTTTTCATTTTTGATGAGACGCTGAATAAAAGCAGTTTAATCGCCGGCAAACGAAAACCTGCGATTTCCCGTAAATCCCGGACTTGGCCCGTATAGTCAAAAGTATACAAAGAAAGTACCCAGGGAGTAAACTCATTTCCAGAACGATTTTTTAAATTATTTTTTCACCACTAAAACGCATAAGACTTGTAGTTTTTAAAAATGTTTTCATTTTTGATGAGACGCTGAATAAAAGAAGTTTAATCGCTGGCAAACGAAAACCAGCGATTTCCCGTCAATCCCGGGCTTGGCCCGTATAGTCAAAAGTATACAAAGAAAGTACCCAGGGAGTAAACTCATTTCCAGAACGATTTTTTAAATTATTATTTCACCACTAAAGCGCATAAGACTTGTAGTTTTCAAGAATGTTTTCATTTTTGATGAGACGCTGAATAAAAGCAGTTTAATCGCCGGCAAACGAAAACCTGCGATTTCCCGTAAATCCCGGACTTGGCCAGTATAGTCAAAAGTATACAAAGAAAGTACCCAGGGAGTAAACTCATTTCCAGAACGATTTTTTAAATTATTTTTTCACCACTAAAACGCATAAGACTTGTAGTTTTTAAAAATGTTTTCATTTTTGATGAGACGCTGAATAAAAGAAGTTTAATCGCTGGCAAACGAAAACCCGCGATTTCCCGTCAATCCCGGGCTTGGCCCGTATAGTCAAAAGTATACAAAGAAAGTACCCAGGGAGTAAACTCATTTCCCGAACGATTTTTAAAATTACTTTTTCACCACTAAAACGCATGAGACTTGTAGTTTTTAAAAATGTTTTCATTTTTGATGAGACGCTGAATAAAAGAAGTTTAATCGCCGGCAAACGAAAACCTGCGATTTCCCGTAAATCCTGGACTTGGCCCGTATAGTCAAAAGTATACAAAGAAAGTACCCAGGGAGTAAACTCATTTCCCAAACGATTTTTTAAATTATTATTTCACCACTAAAACGCATGAGACTTGTAGTTTTCAAGAATGTTTTCATTTTTGATGAGACACTAAATAAAAGCAGTTTAATCGCCGGCAAACAAAAACCCGAAATTTCCCGTAAATCCCGGGCTTGGCACGTATAGTCGAATGTATACAAAGAAAGTACCCTGTGAGTAAACTCATTTCCAGAACGATTTTTTAAATTATTTTTTCACCACTAAAAGGCATAAGACTTGTAGTTTTTAAAAATGTTTTCATTTTTGATGAGACGCTGAATAAAAGAGGTTTAATCGCCGGCAAACGAAAACCTGCGATTTCCCGTAAATCCCGGACTCGGCCCGTATAGTCAAAAGTATACAAAGAAAGTACCCAGGGTGTAAACTCATTTCCCGAACGATTTTTAAAATTATTTTTTCACCACTAAAACGCATGAGACTTGTAGTTTTCAAAAATGTTTTCATTTTTGATGAGACGCTTAATGAAAGAGGTTTAATTGCCTGCAAACGAAATCCCGCGTTTCCCCGTAAATCCGGGGCTTGGCCCGTATAGTCGAATGTATACAAAGAAAGTACCCAGGGAGTAAACTCATTTCCCGAACGATTTTTTAAATTTTTTTTTCATCACTAAAACGAATGAGACTTGTAGTTTTCAAAAATGTTTTCATATTTGGTGAGACGCTTAATGAAAGAGGTTTAATCGCCGGAAAACGAAAACCCGCTATTTCCCGTAAATCCCGGGCTTGGCCCGTATAGTCGAATGTATACAAAGAAAGTACCCTGTGAGTAAACTCATTTCCAGAACGATTTTTTAAATTATTTTTTCACCACTAAAGCCCATGAGACTTGTAGTTTTTAAAAATGTTTTCATTTTTGATGAGACGCTGAATAAAAGAAGTTTAATCGCCGGCAAACGAAAACCCGCGATTTCCCGTAAATCCCGGCTTGGCCCGTATAGTCAAAAGTATACAAAGAAAGTACCCAGGGAGTAAACTCATTTCCCGAACGATTTTTTAAATTATTTTTTCACCACTAAAACTCATAAGACTTGTAGTTTTTAAAAATGTTTTCATTTTTGATGAGACGCTGAATAAAAGAAGTTTAATCGCCGGCAAACGAAAACCTGCGATTTCCCGTAAATCATGGAGTCGGCCCGTATAGTCAAAAGTATACAAAGAAAGTACCCAGGGAGTAAACTCATTTCCCAAACGATTTTTTAAGTTATTATTTCACCACTAATGCGCATGAGACTTGTAGTTTTCAAGAATGTTTTCATTTTTGATGAGACGCTGAATAAAAGCAGTTTAATCGCCGGCAAACGAAAACCTGCGATTTCCCGTAAATCCCGGACTCGGCCCGTATAGTCAAAAGTATACAAAGAAAGTACCCAGGGAGTAAACTCATTTCCAGAACGATTTTTTAAATTATTATTTCACCACTAAAGCGCATAAGACTTGTAGTTTTCAAAAATGTTTTCATTTTTGATGAGACGCTGAATAAAAGCAGTTTAATCGCCGGCAAACGAAAACCTGCGATTTCCCGTAAATCCCGGACACGGCCCGTATAGTCAAAAGTATACAAAGAAAGTACCCAGGGAGTAAACTCATTTCCAGAACGATTTTTTAAATTATTTTTTCACCACTAAAACGCATAAGACTTGTAGTTTTTAAAAATGTTTTCATTTTTGATGAGACGCTGAATAAAAGAAGTTTAATCGCTGGCAAACGAAAACCCGCGATTTCCCGTAAATCCCGGGCTTGGCCCGTATAGTCAAAAGTATACAAAGAAAGTACCCAGGGAGTAAACTCATTTCCCGAACGATTTTTAAAATTACTTTTTCACCACTAAAACGAATGAGACTTGTAGTTTTTAAAAATGTTTTCATTTTTGATGAGACGCTGAATAAAAGAAGTTTAATCGCCGGCAAACGAAAACCTGCGATTTCCCGTAAATCCTGGACTTGGCCCGTATAGTCAAAAGTATACAAAGAAAGTACCCAGGGAGTAAACTCATTTCCCAAACGATTTTTTAAATTATTATTTCACCACTAAAACGCATGAGACTTGTAGTTTTTAAGAATGTTTTCATTTTTGATGAGACGCTAAATAAAAGCAGTTTAATCGCTGGCAAACGAAAACCCGCGATTTCCCGTAAATCCCGTGCTTGGCCCGTATAGTCAAAAGTATACAAAGAAAGTACCCAGGGAGTAAACTCATTTCCCGAACGATTTTTAAAATTACTTTTTCACCACTAAAACGCATGAGACTTGTAGTTTTCAAAAATGTTTTCATATTTGGTGAGACGCTTAATGAAAGAGGTTTAATCGCCGGAAAACGAAAACCCGCTATTTCCCGTAAATCCCGGGCTTGGCCCGTATAGTCGAATGTATACAAAGAAAGTACCCTGTGAGTAAACTCATTTCCAGAACGATTTTTTAAATTATTTTTTCACCACTAAAGCCCATGAGACTTGTAGTTTTTAAAAATGTTTTCATTTTTGATGAGACGCTGAATAAAAGAAGTTTAATCGCCGGCAAACGAAAACCCGCGATTTCCCGTAAATCCCGGCTTGGCCCGTATAGTCAAAAGTATACAAAGAAAGTACCCAGGGAGTAAACTCATTTCCCGAACGATTTTTTAAATTATTTTTTCACCACTAAAACTCATAAGACTTGTAGTTTTTAAAAATGTTTTCATTTTTGATGAGACGCTGAATAAAAGAAGTTTAATCGCCGGCAAACGAAAACCTGCGATTTCCCGTAAATCATGGAGTCGGCCCGTATAGTCAAAAGTATACAAAGAAAGTACCCAGGGAGTAAACTCATTTCCCAAACGATTTTTTAAGTTATTATTTCACCACTAATGCGCATGAGACTTGTAGTTTTCAAGAATGTTTTCATTTTTGATGAGACGCTGAATAAAAGCAGTTTAATCGCCGGCAAACGAAAACCTGCGATTTCCCGTAAATCCCGGACTCGGCCCGTATAGTCAAAAGTATACAAAGAAAGTACCCAGGGAGTAAACTCATTTCCAGAACGATTTTTTAAATTATTATTTCACCACTAAAGCGCATAAGACTTGTAGTTTTCAAAAATGTTTTCATTTTTGATGAGACGCTGAATAAAAGCAGTTTAATCGCCGGCAAACGAAAACCTGCGATTTCCCGTAAATCCCGGACACGGCCCGTATAGTCAAAAGTATACAAAGAAAGTACCCAGGGAGTAAACTCATTTCCAGAACGATTTTTTAAATTATTTTTTCACCACTAAAACGCATAAGACTTGTAGTTTTTAAAAATGTTTTCATTTTTGATGAGACGCTGAATAAAAGAAGTTTAATCGCTGGCAAACGAAAACCCGCGATTTCCCGTAAATCCCGGGCTTGGCCCGTATAGTCAAAAGTATACAAAGAAAGTACCCAGGGAGTAAACTCATTTCCCGAACGATTTTTAAAATTACTTTTTCACCACTAAAACGAATGAGACTTGTAGTTTTTAAAAATGTTTTCATTTTTGATGAGACGCTGAATAAAAGAAGTTTAATCGCCGGCAAACGAAAACCTGCGATTTCCCGTAAATCCTGGACTTGGCCCGTATAGTCAAAAGTATACAAAGAAAGTACCCAGGGAGTAAACTCATTTCCCGAACGATTTTTAAAATTACTTTTTCACCACTAAAACGCATGAGACTTGTAGTTTTCAGAAATGTTTTCATTTTTGATGAGACCCTTAATGAAAGTGGTTTAATTGCCGGCAAACGAAAACCCGCGATTTCCCGTAAATCCCGGGCTTGGCCCGTATAGTCGAATGTATACAAAGAAAGTACCCTGTGAGTAAACTCATTTCCAAACGATTTTTTAAATTATTATTTCACCACTAAAACGCTTGAGACTTGTAGTTTTCAAAAATGTTTTCATTTTTAGTGAGACGCTAAATAAAAGAAGTTTAATTGCCGGCAAACGAAAACCCGCCATTTCTCGTAAACCACGGACTCGGCCCGCATAGTCAAAAGTATACAAAGAAAGTACCCAGGGTGTAAACTCATTTCCCGAACGATTTTTTAAATTATTATTTCACCACTAAAGCCCATGACACTTGTAGTATTTAAAAAAATTTTCATTTTTGATGAGATGCTGAATAAAAGAAGTTTAATCGCCGGCAAACGAAAACCCGCGACTTCCCGTAAATCCCGGACTCGGCCCGTATAGTCAAAAGTATACAAAGAAAGTACCCAGGGAGTAAACTCATTTCCCGAACGATTTTTTAAATTATTTTTTCACCACTAAAACGCATGAGACTTGTAATTTTCAAAAATGTTTTCATTTTTGATGAGACGCTTAATGAAAGAGGTTTAATTGCCGGCAAACGAAATCCCGCGTTTTCCCGTAAATCCGGGGCTTGGCCCGTATAGTCAAATGTATACAAAGAAAGTACCCAGGGAGTAAACTCATTTCCCGAACGATTTTTTAAATATTTTTTTCATCACTAAAGCGAATGAGACTTGTAGTTTTCAAAAATGTTTTCATATTTGATGAGACGCTTAATGAAAGAGGTTTAATCGCCAGAAAACGAAAACCCGCGATTTCCCGTAAATCCCGGGCTTGGCCCGTATTGTCGAATGTATACAAAGAAAGTACCCTGTGAGTAAACTCATTTCCAGAACGATTTTTTAAATTATTTTTTCACCACTAAAGCCCATGAGACTTGTAGTTTTTAAAAATGTTTTCATTTTTGATGAGACGCTGAATAAAAGAAGTTTAATCGCCGGCAAACGAAAACCCGCGATTTCTCGTAAATCCCGGCTTGGCCCGTATAGTCAAAAGTATACAAAGAAAGTACCCAGGGAGTAAACTCATTTCCCGAACGATTTTTTAAATTATTTTTTCACCACTAAAACTCATGAGACTTGTAGTTTTCAAAAATGTTTTCATTTTTGATGAGACGCTGAATAAAAGAAGTTTAATCGCCGGCAAACAAAACCCCGCGAATTCCCGTAAATCCCGGGCTTGGCCCGTATAGTCAAAAGTATACAAAGAAAGTACCCAGAGAGTAAACTCATTTCCCGAACGATTTTTTAAATTACTTTTTCACCACTAAAACGCATGAGACTTGTAGTTTTTAAAAATGTTTTCATTTTTGATGAGACGCTGAATAAAAGAAGTTTAATCGCCGGCAAACGAAAACCCGCGACTTCCCGTAAATCCCGGACTCGGCCCGTATAGTCAAAAGTATACAAAGAAAGTACCCAGGGAGTAAACTCATTTCCCGAACGATTTTTTAAATTATTTTTTCACCACTAAAACGCATGAGACTTGTAATTTTCAAAAATGTTTTCATTTTTGATGAGACGCTTAATGAAAGAGGTTTAATTGCCGGCAAACGAAATCCCGCGTTTTCCCGTAAATCCGTGGCTTGGCCCGTATAGTCAAATGTATACAAAGAAAGTACCCAGGAAGTAAACTCATTTCCCGAACGATTTTTTAAATATTTTTTTCATCACTAAAGCGAATGAGACTTGTAGTTTTCAAAAATGTTTTCATATTTGATGAGACCCTTAATGAAAGAGGTTTAATCGCCAGAAAACGAAAACCCGCGATTTCCCGTAAATCCCGGGCTTGGCCCGTATTGTCGAATGTATACAAAGAAAGTACCCTGTGAGTAAACTCATTTCCAGAACGATTTTTTAAATTATTTTTTCACCACTAAAGCCCATGAGACTTGTAGTTTTTAAAAATGTTTTCATTTTTGATGAGACGCTGAATAAAAGAAGTTTAATCGCCGGCAAACGAAAACCCGCGATTTCTCGTAAATCCCGGCTTGGCCCGTATAGTCAAAAGTATACAAAGAAAGTACCCAGGGAGTAAACTCATTTCCCGAACGATTTTTTAAATTATTTTTTCACCACTAAAACTCATGAGACTTGTAGTTTTCAAAAATGTTTTCATTTTTGATGAGACGCTGAATAAAAGAAGTTTAATCGCCGGCAAACAAAAACCCGCGAATTCCCGTAAATCCCGGGCTTGGCCCGTATAGTCAAAAGTATACAAAGAAAGTACCCAGAGAGTAAACTCATTTCCCGAAGGATTTTTTAAATTACTTTTTCACCACTAAAACGCATGAGACTTGTAGTTTTTAAAAATGTTTTCATTTTTGATGAGACGCTGAATAAAAGAAGTTTAATCGCCGGCAAACGAAAACCAGCAATTTCCCGTAAATCATGGAGTCGGCCCGTATAGTCAAAAGTATACAAAGAAAGTACCCAGGGAGTAAACTCATTTCCCAAACGATTTTTTAAATTATTAATTCACCACTAATGCGCATGAGACTTGTAGTTTTCAAGAATGTTTTCATTTTTGATGAGACGCTGAATAAAAGCAGTTTAATCGCCGGCAAACGAAAACCTGCGATTTCCCGTAAATCCCGGACTCGGCCCGTATAGTCAAAAGTATACAAAGAAAGTACCCAGGGAGTAAACTCATTTCCAGAACGATTTTTTAAATTATTATTTCACCACTAAAGCGCATAAGACTTGTAGTTTTCAAGAATGTTTTCATTTTTGATGAGACGCTGAATAAAAGCAGTTTAATCGCCGGCAAACGAAAACCTGCGATTTCCCGTAAATCCCGGGCTTGGCCCGTATAGTCAAAAGTATACAAAGAAAGTACCCAGGGAGTAAACTCATTTCCCTAACGATTTTTTAAATTCATTTTCACCATTAAAACGCATGAGACTTGTAGTTTTCAGAAATGTTTTCATTTTTGATGACACGCTTAATGAAAGTTGTTTAATCGCCGGCAAACAAAAACCCGCGATTTCCCGTAAATCCCGGGCTTGGCCCGTATAGTCGAATGTATACAACGAAAGTACCCTGTGAGTAAACTCATTTCCGAAACGATTTTTTCAATTATCTTTTCACCACTAAAACGCATGAGACTTGCAGTTTTCAAAAATGTTTTCATTTTTGATGAGACGCTGAATAAAAGAAGTTTAATCGCCGGTAAACAAAAACCCGCGATTTCCCGTAAATCCCGTACTCGGTCCGTATAGTCAAAAGAATACAAAGAAAGTACCCAGTGAGTAAACTCATTTCCCTAACGAATTTTTAAATTATTTTTTTACCACTAAAACGCATGAGACTTGTAGTTTTCAAAAATGTTTTCATTTTTGATGAGACGCTGAATAAAAGAAGTTTAATCGCCGGCAAACGAAAACCCGCGATTTCCCGTAAATCCCGGACTCGGCCCGTATAGTCAAAAGTATACAAGGAAAGTACCCAGTGACTAAACTCATTTCCCGAACGATTTTTTAAATTATTTTTTCACCACTAAAACGCATGAGACTTGTAGTTTTCAGAAATGTTTTCATTTTTGATGAGACCCTTAATGAAAGTGGTTTAATCGCCGGCAAACGAAAACCCGCGATTTCCCGTAAATCCCGGGCTTGGCCCGTATAGTCGAATGTATACGAAGAAAGTACCCTGTGAGTAAACTCATTTCCAAAACGATTTTTTAAATTATTATTTCACCACTAAAACGCTTGAGACTTGTAGTTTTCAAAAATGTTTTCATTTTTGATGAGACGCTGAATAAAAGAAGTTTAATCGCCGGCAAACGAAAACCCGCGATTTCCCGTAAATCCCGGACTCGGCCCGTATAGTCAAAAGTATACAGGGAAAGTACCCAGTGAGTAAACTCATTTCCCGAACGTTTTTTAAATTATTATTTCACCACTAAAGCCCATGAGACTTGTAGTTTTTAAAAATGTTTTCATTTTTGATGAGACGCTTAATAAAAGAGGTTTAATCGCCGGCAAACGAAATCCCGCGATTTCCCGTAAATCCCGGGCTTGGCCCGTATAGTCGAATGTATACAAAGAAAGTACCCAAGCAGTAAACTCATTTCCCGAACGAATTTTTAAATTATTTTTTTACCACTAAAACGCATGAGACTTGTAGTTTTCAAAAATGTTTTCATTTTTGATGAGACGCTGAATAAAAGAAGTTTAATCGCCGGCAAACGAAAACCCGCGATTTCCCGTAAATCCCGGACTCGGCCCGTATAGTCAAAAGTATACAAGGAAAGTACCCAGTGACTAAACTCATTTCCCGAACGATTTTTTAAATTATTTTTTCACCACTAAAACGCATGAGACTTGTAGTTTTCAGAAATGTTTTCATTTTTGATGAGACCCTTAATGAAAGTGGTTTAATCGCCGGCAAACGAAAACCCGCGATTTCCCGTAAATCCCGGGCTTGGCCCGTATAGTCGAATGTATACGAAGAAAGTACCCTGTGAGTAAACTCATTTCCAAAACGATTTTTTAAATTATTATTTCACCACTAAAACGCTTGAGACTTGTAGTTTTCAAAAATGTTTTCATTTTTGATGAGACGCTGAATAAAAGAAGTTTAATCGCCGGCAAACGAAAACCCGCGATTTCCCGTAAATCCCGGACTCGGCCCGTATAGTCAAAAGTATACAGGGAAAGTACCCAGTGAGTAAACTCATTTCCCGAACGTTTTTTAAATTATTATTTCACCACTAAAGCCCATGAGACTTGTAGTTTTTAAAAATGTTTTCATTTTTGATGAGACGCTTAATAAAAGAGGTTTAATCGCCGGCAAACGAAATCCCGCGATTTCCCGTAAATTCCGGGCTTGGCCCGTATAGTCGAATGTATACAAAGAAAGTACCCAAGCAGTAAACTCATTTCCCGAACGATTTTTTAAATTTTTTTTTCACCACTAAAACGCATGAGACTTGTAGTTTTTAAAAATGTTTTTTTTTTTTGATGAGACGCTTAATGAAAGAGGTTTAATCGCCGGCAAACTAAAACCCGCGATTTCCCGTAAATCCCGGACTCGGCCTGTAAAGTCAAAAGTATATAAAGAAAGTACCCAGGGAGTAAACTCATTTCCCGAACGATTTTTTAATTCATTTTTTCACCACTAAAACGCATGAGACTTGTAGTTTTCAAAAATGTTTTCATTTTTGATGAGACGCTGAATAAAAGAAGTTTAATCGCCGGCACATGAAAACCTGCGATTTCCCGTAAATCCCGGACTCGGCCTGTATAGTCAAAAGTATACAAAGAAAGTACCCAGGGTGTAAACTCATTTCTCGAACGATTTTTTAAATTATTTTTTCTCCACTAAAACGCATGAGACTTGTAGTTTTCAAAAATGTTTTCATTTTTGATGAGACGCTGAATAAAAGGAGTTTAATCGCCGGCAAACGAAAACCTGCGATTTCCCGTAAATCCCGAACTCGGCCCGTATAGTCAAAAGTATACAAAGAAAGTACCCAGGGTGTAAACTCATTTCCCGAACGATTTTTTAAATTATTTTTTCACCACTAAAACGCATGAGACTTGTAGTTTTCAGAAATGTTTCCATTTTTGATGAGACGCCTAATGAAACTGGTTTAATCGCCGGCAAACGAAAAACCGCGATTTCCCGTAAATCCCGGCTTGGCCCGTATAGTCAAAAGTATACAAAGAAAGTACCCAGGGAGTAAACTCATTTCTCCGAACGATTTTTTAAATTATTTTTTCACCACTAAAACGCATGAGACTTGTAGTTTTCAAAATTGTTTTCATTTTTGATGAGACGCTGAATAAAAGAAGTTTAATCGCCGGCAAACGAAAACCCGCGATTTCCCGTAAATCCCGGGCTTGGCCCGTATAGTCAAAAGTATACAAAGAAAGTACCCAGGGTGTAAACTCATTTTTCGAACGATTTTTTAAATTATTTTTTCACCACTAAAAGGCATGAGACTTGTAGTTTTCAAAAATGTTTTCATTTTTGATGAGACGCTGAATAAAAGAAGTTTAATCGCCGGCAAACGAAAACCCGCGATTTCCCGTAAATCTCGGGCTTGGCCCGTATAGTCAAAAGTATACAAAGAAAGTACCCAGGGTGTAAACTCATTTTTCGAACGATTTTTTAAATTATTTTTTCACCACTAAAAGGCATGAGACTTGTAGTTTTCAAAAATGTTTTCATTTTTGATGAGACGCTGAATAAAAGAAGTTTAATCGCCGGCAAACGAAAACCTGCGATTTCCCGTAAATCCCGGACTCGGCCCGTATAGTCAAAAGTATACAAAGAAAGTACCCGGGGAGTAAACTCATTTCCCAAACGATTTTTTAAATTTATATTTTACCACTAAAGCCCATGAGATTTGTAGTTTTGAAAAATGTTTTCATTTTTGCTGAGACGCTGAATAAAAGAAGTTTAATCGCCGCCAAACGAAAACTTGCGGTTTCCCGTATATCCCGGACTCGGCCCGTATAGTCAAAAGTATACAAAGAAAGTACCCAGGGTGTAAACTCATTTCCCGAACGATTTTTTAAATTATTTTTTCACCACTAAAACGCATGAGACTTGTAGTTTTCAAAAATGTTTTCATTTTTGATGAGACGCTGAATAAAAGAAGTTTAATCGCCGGCAAACGAAAACCTGCGATTTCCCGTAAATCCCGGACTCGGCCTGTATAGTCAAAAGTATACAAAGAAAGTACCCAGGGAGTAAACTCATTTCCCAAACGATTATTTAAATTATTATTTCACCACTAAAACCCATGAGACTTGTAGTTTTTAAAAATGTTTTCATTTTTGATGAGACGCTGAATAAAAGAAGTTCAATTGCCGGCAAACGAAAACCCGCGACTTCCGTAAATCCCGGACTCGGCCCGTATAGTCAAAAGTATACAAAGAAAGTACCCAGGGAGTAAACTCATTTCCCGAACGATTTTTTAAATTAATTTTCACCACTAAAACGCATGAGGCTTGTAGTTTTCAGAAATGTTTTCATTTTTGATGAGACGCTTAATGAAAGTTGTTTAATCGCCGCCAAACAAAAACCCGCGATTTCCCGTAAATCCCGGGCTTGGCCCGTATAGTCGAATGTATACAAAGAAAGTACCCTGTGAGTAAACTCATTTCCGAAAGGATTTTTTCAATTATCTTTTCACCACTAAAACGCATGAGACTTGCAGTTTTCAAAAATGTTTTCATTTTTGATGAGAGGCTTAATAAAAGAGGTTTAATCGCCGGCAAACGAAATCCCGCGATTTCCCGTAAATCCCGGGCTTGGCCCGTATAGTCGAATGTATACAAAGAAAGTACCCAGGGAGTAATCTCATTTCCCGAACGATTTTTTAAATTTTTTTTTCACCACTAAAACGCATGAGACTTGTAGTTTTCAAAAATGTTTTCATTTTTGATGAGACGCTGAATAAAAGAAGTTTAATCGCCGGTAAACGAAAACCCGCGACTTCCCGTAAATCCCGGACTCGGCCCGTATAGTCAAAAGTATACAAAGAAAGTACCCGGGGTGTAAACTCATTTCCCAAACGATTATTTAAATTATTATTTCACCACTAAAACCCATGAGACTTGTAGTTTTTAAAAATGTTTTCATTTTTGATGAGACGCAGAATAAAAGAAGTTTAATCGCCGGCAAACGAAAACCCGCGATTTCCCGTAAATCCCGGACTCGGCCCGTATAGTCAAAAGTATACAAGGAAAGTACCCAGTGAGTAAACTCATTTCCCGAACGAATTTTTAAATTATTTTTTCACCACTAAAATGCATGAGACTTGTAGTTTTCAGAAATGTTTTCATTTCTGATGAGACGCTTAATGAAAGTGGTTTAATCGCCGGCAAACGAAAACCCGCGATTTCCCGTAAATCCCCGGCTTGGCCCGTATAGTCGAATGTATACAAAGAAAGTACCCTGTGAGTAAACTCATTTCCAAAACGATTTTTTAAATTATCTTTTCCTCACTAAAACGCTTGAGACTTGTAGTTTTCAAAAATGTTTTTATTTTTGATGAGACGCTGAATAAAAGAAGTTTAATCGCCGGCAAACGAAAACCCACCATATCCCGTAAACCCCGGACTCGGCCCGCATAGTCAAAAGTATACAAAGAAAGTACCCAGGGAGTAAACTCATTTCCCGAACGATTTTTTACATTATTTTTTCACCACTAAAACGCATGAGACTTGTAGTTTTCAAAAATGTTTTCATTTTTGATGAGACGCTGAATAAAAGAAGTTTAATCGCCGGTAAACGAAAACCCGCGACTTCCCGTAAATCCCGGACTCGGCCCGTATAGTCAATAGTATACAAAGAAAGTACCCGGGGTGTAAACTCATTTCCCGAACGATTTTTTAAATTATTATTTCACCACTAAAGCCCATGAGACTTGTAGTTTTTAAAAATGTTTTCATTTTTGATGAGACGCTGAATAAAAGAAGTTTAATTGCCGGCAAACGAAAACCCGCGACTTCCGTAAATCCCGGACTCGGCCCGTATAGTCAAAAGTATACAAAGAAAGTACCCAGGGAGTAAACTCATTTCCCGAAGGATTTTTTAAATTAATTTTCACCACTAAAACGCATGAGGCTTGTAGTTTTCAGGAATGTTTTCATTTTTGATGAGACGCTTAATGAAAGTTGTTTAATCGCCCCCAAACAAAAAACCGCGATTTCCCGTAAATCCCGGGCTTGGCCCGTATAGTCGAATGTATACAAAGAAAGTACCCTGTGAGTAAACTCATTTCCGAAAGGATTTTTTCAATTATCTTTTCACCACTAAAACGCATGAGACTTGCAGTTTTCAAAAATGTTTTCATTTTTGATGAGAGGCTTAATAAAAGAGGTTTAATCGCCGGCAAACGAAATCCCGCGATTTCCCGTAAATCCCGGGCTTGGCCCGTATAGTCGAATGTATACAAAGAAAGTACCCTGTGAGTAAACTCATTTCCCGAACGATTTTTTAAATTTTTTTTTCACCACTAAAACGCATGAGACTTGTAGTTTTCAAAAATGTTTTCATTTTTGATGAGACGCTGAATAAAAGAAGTTTAATTGCCGGTAAACGAAAACCCGCGACTTCCCGTAAATCCCTGACTCGGCCCGTATAGTCAAAAGTATACAAAGAAAGTACCCGGGGTGTAAACTCATTTCCCGAACGATTTTTTAAATTATTATTTCACCACTAAAGCCCATGAGACTGGTAGTTTTTAAAAATGTTTTCATTTTTGATGAGTCGCTGAATAAAAGAAGTTTAATTGCCGGCAAACGAAAACCCGCGACTTCCCGTAAATCCCGGACTCGGCCCGTATAGTCAAAAGTATACAAAGAAAGTACCCAGGGAGTAAACTCATTTCCCGAACAATTTTTTAAATTAATTTTCACCACTAAAACGCATGAGACTTGTAGTTTTCAGAAATGTTTTTATTTTTGATGAGACGCTTAATGAAAATTGTTTAATCGCCGGCAAACAAAAACCCGCGATTTCCCGTAAATCCCGGGCTTGGCCCGTATAGTCGAATGTATACAAAGAAAGTACCCTGTGAGTAAACTCATTTCCGAAACGATTTTTTCAATTATCTTTTCACCACTAAAACGCATGAGACTTGCAGTTTTCAAAAATGTTTTCATTTTTGATGAGAGGCTTAATAAAAGAGGTTTAATCGCCGGCAAACGAAATCCCGCGATTTCCCGTAAATCCCGGGCTTGGCCCGTATAGTCGAATGTATACAAAGAAAGTACCCAGGGAGTAATCTCATTTCCCGAACGATTTTTTAAATTTTTTTTTCACCACTAAAACGCATGAGACTTGTAGTTTTCAAAAATGTTTTCATTTTTGATGAGACGCTGAATAAAAGAAGTTTAATCGCCGGTAAACGAAAACCCGCGACTTCCCGTAAATCCCGGACTCGGCCCGTATAGTCAAAAGTATACAAAGAAAGTACCCGGGGTGTAAACTCATTTCCCAAACGATTATTTAAATTATTATTTCACCACTAAAACCCATGAGACTTGTAGTTTTTAAAAATGTTTTCATTTTTGATGAGACGCAGAATAAAAGAAGTTTAATCGCCGGCAAACGAAAACCCGCGATTTCCCGTAAATCCCGGACTCGGCCCGTATAGTCAAAAGTATACAAGGAAAGTACCCAGTGAGTAAACTCATTTCCCGAACGAATTTTTAAATTATTTTTTCACCACTAAAATGCATGAGACTTGTAGTTTTCAGAAATGTTTTCATTTCTGATGAGACGCTTAATGAAAGTGGTTTAATCGCCGGCAAACGAAAACCCGCGATTTCCCGTAAATCCCCGGCTTGGCCCGTATAGTCGAATGTATACAAAGAAAGTACCCTGTGAGTAAACTCATTTCCAAAACGATTTTTTAAATTATCTTTTCCTCACTAAAACGCTTGAGACTTGTAGTTTTCAAAAATGTTTTTATTTTTGATGAGACGCTGAATAAAAGAAGTTTAATCGCCGGCAAACGAAAACCCGCCATATCCCGTAAACCCCGGACTCGGCCCGCATAGTCAAAAGTATACAAAGAAAGTACCCAGGGAGTAAACTCATTTCCCGAACGATTTTTTACATTATTTTTTCACCACTAAAACGCATGAGACTTGTAGTTTTCAAAAATGTTTTCATTTTTGATGAGACGCTGAATAAAAGAAGTTTAATCGCCGGTAAACGAAAACCCGCGACTTCCCGTAAATCCCGGACTCGGCCCGTATAGTCAATAGTATACAAAGAAAGTACCCGGGGTGTAAACTCATTTCCCGAACGATTTTTTAAATTATTATTTCACCACTAAAGCCCATGAGACTTGTAGTTTTTAAAAATGTTTTCATTTTTGATGAGACGCTGAATAAAAGAAGTTTAATTGCCGGCAAACGAAATCCCGCGATTTCCCGTAAATCCCGGGCTTGGCCCGTATAGTCGAATGTATACAAAGAAAGTACCCAGGGAGTAATCTCATTTCCCGAACGATTTTTTAAATTTTTTTTTCACCACTAAAACGCATGAGACTTGTAGTTTTCAAAAATGTTTTCATTTTTGATGAGACGCTGAATAAAAGAAGTTTAATCGCCGGTAAACGAAAACCCGCGACTTCCCGTAAATCCCGGACTCGGCCCGTATAGTCAAAAGTATACAAAGAAAGTACCCGGGGTGTAAACTCATTTCCCAAACGATTATTTAAATTATTATTTCACCACTAAAACCCATGAGACTTGTAGTTTTTAAAAATGTTTTCATTTTTGATGAGACGCAGAATAAAAGAAGTTTAATCGCCGGCAAACGAAAACCCGCGATTTCCCGTAAATCCCGGACTCGGCCCGTATAGTCAAAAGTATACAAGGAAAGTACCCAGTGAGTAAACTCATTTCCCGAACGAATTTTTAAATTATTTTTTCACCACTAAAATGCATGAGACTTGTAGTTTTCAGAAATGTTTTCATTTCTGATGAGACGCTTAATGAAAGTGGTTTAATCGCCGGCAAACGAAAACCCGCGATTTCCCGTAAATCCCCGGCTTGGCCCGTATAGTCGAATGTATACAAAGAAAGTACCCTGTGAGTAAACTCATTTCCAAAACGATTTTTTAAATTATCTTTTCCTCACTAAAACGCTTGAGACTTGTAGTTTTCAAAAATGTTTTTATTTTTGATGAGACGCTGAATAAAAGAAGTTTAATCGCCGGCAAACGAAAACCCACCATATCCCGTAAACCCCGGACTCGGCCCGCATAGTCAAAAGTATACAAAGAAAGTACCCAGGGAGTAAACTCATTTCCCGAACGATTTTTTACATTATTTTTTCACCACTAAAACGCATGAGACTTGTAGTTTTCAAAAATGTTTTCATTTTTGATGAGACGCTGAATAAAAGAAGTTTAATCGCCGGTAAACGAAAACCCGCGACTTCCCGTAAATCCCGGACTCGGCCCGTATAGTCAATAGTATACAAAGAAAGTACCCGGGGTGTAAACTCATTTCCCGAACGATTTTTTAAATTATTATTTCACCACTAAAGCCCATGAGACTTGTAGTTTTTAAAAATGTTTTCATTTTTGATGAGACGCTGAATAAAAGAAGTTTAATTGCCGGCAAACGAAAACCCGCGACTTCCGTAAATCCCGGACTCGGCCCGTATAGTCAAAAGTATACAAAGAAAGTACCCAGGGAGTAAACTCATTTCCCGAAGGATTTTTTAAATTAATTTTCACCACTAAAACGCATGAGGCTTGTAGTTTTCAGGAATGTTTTCATTTTTGATGAGACGCTTAATGAAAGTTGTTTAATCGCCCCCAAACAAAAAACCGCGATTTCCCGTAAATCCCGGGCTTGGCCCGTATAGTCGAATGTATACAAAGAAAGTACCCTGTGAGTAAACTCATTTCCGAGAGGATTTTTTCAATTATCTTTTCACCACTAAAACGCATGAGACTTGCAGTTTTCAAAAATGTTTTCATTTTTGATGAGAGGCTTAATAAAAGAGGTTTAATCGCCGGCAAACGAAATCCCGCGATTTCCCGTAAATCCCGGGCTTGGCCCGTATAGTCGAATGTATACAAAGAAAGTACCCTGTGAGTAAACTCATTTCCCGAACGATTTTTTAAATTTTTTTTTCACCACTAAAACGCATGAGACTTGTAGTTTTCAAAAATGTTTTCATTTTTGATGAGACGCTGAATAAAAGAAGTTTAATTGCCGGTAAACGAAAACCCGCGACTTCCCGTAAATCCCTGACTCGGCCCGTATAGTCAAAAGTATACAAAGAAAGTACCCGGGGTGTAAACTCATTTCCCGAACGATTTTTTAAATTATTATTTCACCACTAAAGCCCATGAGACTGGTAGTTTTTAAAAATGTTTTCATTTTTGATGAGACGCTGAATAAAAGAAGTTTAATTGCCGGCAAACGAAAACCCGCGACTTCCCGTAAATCCCGGACTCGGCCCGTATAGTCAAAAGTATACAAAGAAAGTACCCAGGGAGTAAACTCATTTCCCGAACGATTTTTTAAATTAATTTTCACCACTAAAACGCATGAGACTTGTAGTTTTCAGAAATGTTTTTATTTTTGATGAGACGCTTAATGAAAATTGTTTAATCGCCGGCAAACAAAAACCCGCGATTTCCCGTAAATCCCGGGCTTGGCCCGTATAGTCGAATGTATACAAAGAAAGTACCCTGTGAGTAAACTCATTTCCGAAACGATTTTTTCAATTATCTTTTCACCACTAAAACGCATGAGACTTGCAGTTTTCAAAAATGTTTTCATTTTTGATGAGAGGCTTAATAAAAGAGGTTTAATCGCCGGCAAACGAAATCCCGCGATTTCCCGTAAATCCCGGGCTTGGCCCGTATAGTCGAATGTATACAAAGAAAGTACCCAGGGAGTAATCTCATTTCCCGAACGATTTTTTAAATTTTTTTTTCACCACTAAAACGCATGAGACTTGTAGTTTTCAAAAATGTTTTCATTTTTGATGAGACGCTGAATAAAAGAAGTTTAATCGCCGGTAAACGAAAACCCGCGACTTCCCGTAAATCCCGGACTCGGCCCGTATAGTCAAAAGTATACAAAGAAAGTACCCGGGGTGTAAACTCATTTCCCAAACGATTATTTAAATTATTATTTCACCACTAAAACCCATGAGACTTGTAGTTTTTAAAAATGTTTTCATTTTTGATGAGACGCAGAATAAAAGAAGTTTAATCGCCGGCAAACGAAAACCCGCGATTTCCCGTAAATCCCGGACTCGGCCCGTATAGTCAAAAGTATACAAGGAAAGTACCCAGTGAGTAAACTCATTTCCCGAACGAATTTTTAAATTATTTTTTCACCACTAAAATGCATGAGACTTGTAGTTTTCAGAAATGTTTTCATTTCTGATGAGACGCTTAATGAAAGTGGTTTAATCGCCGGCAAACGAAAACCCGCGATTTCCCGTAAATCCCCGGCTTGGCCCGTATAGTCGAATGTATACAAAGAAAGTACCCTGTGAGTAAACTCATTTCCAAAACGATTTTTTAAATTATCTTTTCCTCACTAAAACGCTTGAGACTTGTAGTTTTCAAAAATGTTTTTATTTTTGATGAGACGCTGAATAAAAGAAGTTTAATCGCCGGCAAACGAAAACCCGCCATATCCCGTAAACCCCGGACTCGGCCCGCATAGTCAAAAGTATACAAAGAAAGTACCCAGGGAGTAAACTCATTTCCCGAACGATTTTTTACATTATTTTTTCACCACTAAAACGCATGAGACTTGTAGTTTTCAAAAATGTTTTCATTTTTGATGAGACGCTGAATAAAAGAAGTTTAATCGCCGGTAAACGAAAACCCGCGACTTCCCGTAAATCCCGGACTCGGCCCGTATAGTCAATAGTATACAAAGAAAGTACCCGGGGTGTAAACTCATTTCCCGAACGATTTTTTAAATTATTATTTCACCACTAAAGCCCATGAGACTTGTAGTTTTTAAAAATGTTTTCATTTTTGATGAGACGCTGAATAAAAGAAGTTTAATTGCCGGCAAACGAAAACCCGCGACTTCCGTAAATCCCGGACTCGGCCCGTATAGTCAAAAGTATACAAAGAAAGTACCCAGGGAGTAAACTCATTTCCCGAAGGATTTTTTAAATTAATTTTCACCACTAAAACGCATGAGGCTTGTAGTTTTCAGGAATGTTTTCATTTTTGATGAGACGCTTAATGAAAGTTGTTTAATCGCCCCCAAACAAAAAACCGCGATTTCCCGTAAATCCCGGGCTTGGCCCGTATAGTCGAATGTATACAAAGAAAGTACCCTGTGAGTAAACTCATTTCCGAAAGGATTTTTTCAATTATCTTTTCACCACTAAAACGCATGAGACTTGCAGTTTTCAAAAATGTTTTCATTTTTGATGAGAGGCTTAATAAAAGAGGTTTAATCGCCGGCAAACGAAATCCCGCGATTTCCCGTAAATCCCGGGCTTGGCCCGTATAGTCGAATGTATACAAAGAAAGTACCCTGTGAGTAAACTCATTTCCCGAACGATTTTTTAAATTTTTTTTTCACCACTAAAACGCATGAGACTTGTAGTTTTCAAAAATGTTTTCATTTTTGATGAGACGCTGAATAAAAGAAGTTTAATTGCCGGTAAACGAAAACCCGCGACTTCCCGTAAATCCCTGACTCGGCCCGTATAGTCAAAAGTATACAAAGAAAGTACCCGGGGTGTAAACTCATTTCCCGAACGATTTTTTAAATTATTATTTCACCACTAAAGCCCATGAGACTGGTAGTTTTTAAAAATGTTTTCATTTTTGATGAGACGCTGAATAAAAGAAGTTTAATTGCCGGCAAACGAAAACCCGCGACTTCCCGTAAATCCCGGACTCGGCCCGTATAGTCAAAAGTATACAAAGAAAGTACCCAGGGAGTAAACTCATTTCCCGAACGATTTTTTAAATTAATTTTCACCACTAAAACGCATGAGACTTGTAGTTTTCAGAAATGTTTTTATTTTTGATGAGACGCTTAATGAAAATTGTTTAATCGCCGGCAAACAAAAACCCGCGATTTCCCGTAAATCCCGGGCTTGGCCCGTATAGTCGAATGTATACAAAGAAAGTACCCTGTGAGTAAACTCATTTCCGAAACGATTTTTTCAATTATCTTTTCACCACTAAAACGCATGAGACTTGCAGTTTTCAAAAATGTTTTCATTTTTGATGAGAGGCTTAATAAAAGAGGTTGAATCGCCGGCAAACAAAATCCCGCGATTTCCCGTAAATCCCGGGCTTGGCCCGTATAGTCGAATGTATACAAAGAAAGTACCCAGGGAGTAAACTCATTTCCCGAACGATTTTTCAAATTTCTTTTTCACCACTAAAACGCATGAGACTTGTAGTTTTCAAAAATGTTTTCATTTTTGATGAGACGCTGAATAAAAGAAGTTTAATCGCCGGCAAACGAAAACCCGCAATTTCCCGTAAATCCCGGTCTCGGCCCGTATAGTCAAAAGTATACAAGGAAAGTACCCAGTGAGTAAACTCATTTCCCTAACGAATTTTTAAATTATTTTTTCACCACTAAATCGCATGAGACTTGTAGTTTTCAAAATTGTTTTCATTTTTGATGAGACGCTGAATAAAAGAAGTTTAATCGCCGGCAAACGAAAACCTGCGGTTCCCCGTAAATCCCGGACTCGGCCCGTATAGTCAAAAGTATACAAAGAAAGTACCCAGGGTGTAAACTCATTTCCCGAACGATTTTTTAAATTATTTTTTCACCACTAAAACGCATGAGACTTGTAGTTTTCAAAAATGTTTTCATTTTTGATGAGACGCTGAATAAAAGAAGTTTAATCGCCGGCAAACGAAAACCTGCGATTTCCCGTAAATCCCGGACTCGGCCCGTATAGTCAAAAGTATACAAAGAAAGTACCCAGGGAGTAAACTCATTTCCCGAACGATTTTTTAAATTAATTTTCACCACTAAAACGCATGAGACTTGTAGTTTTCAGAAATGTTTTTATTTTCGATGAGACGCTTAATGAAAGTTGTTTAATCGCCGGCAAACAAAAACCCGCGATTTCCCGTAAATCCCGGGCTTGGCCCGTATAGTCGAATGTATACAAAGAAAGTACCCTGTGAGTAAACTCATTTCCAAAACGATTTTTTAAATTATCTTTTCACCACTAAAACGCTTGAGACTTGTAGTTTTCAAAAATGTTTTCATTTTTGATGAGACGCTGAATAAAAGAAGTTTAATCGCCGGCAAACGAAAACCTGCGATTTCCCGTAAATCCCGAACTCGGCCCGTATAGTCAAAAGTATACAAAGAAAGTACCCAGGGAGTAAAGTCATTTCCCAAACGATTATTTAAATTATTATTTCACCACTAAAGCCCATGAGACTGGTAGTTTTTAAAAATGTTTTCATTTTTGATGGGACGCAGAATAAGAGAAGTTTAATCGCCGGCAAACGAAAACCCGCGATTTCCCGTAAATCCCGGACTCGGCCCGTATAGTCAAAAGTATACAAGGAAAGTACCCAGTGAGTAAACTCATTTCCCGAACGAATTTTTAAATTATTTTTTCACCACTAAAATGCATGAGACTTGTAGTTTTCAGAAATGTTTTCATTTTTGATGAGACGCTTAATGAAACTGGTTTAATCGCCGGCAAACGAAAAACCGCGATTTCCCGTAAATCCCGGCTTGGCCCGTATAGTCAAAAGTATACAAAGAAAGTACCCAGGGAGTAAACTCTTTTCTCCGAACGATTTTTTAAATTATTTTTTCACCACTAAAACGCATGAGAATTGTAGTTTTCAAAATTGTTTTCATTTTTGATGAGACGCTGAATAAAAGAAGTTTAATCGCCGGCAAACGAAAACCCGCGATTTCCCGTAAATCCCGGGCTTGGCCCGTATAGTCAAAAGTATACAAAGAAAGTACCCAGGGTGTAAACTCATTTTTCGAACGATTTTTTAAATTATTTTTTTACCACTAAAAGGCATGAGACTTGTAGTTTTCAAAAATGTTTTCATTTTTGATGAGACGCTGAATAAAAGAAGTTTAATCGCCGGCAAACGAAAACCTGCGATTTCCCGTAAATCCCGGACTCGGCCCGTATAGTCAAAAGTATACAAAAAAAGTACCCGGGGAGTAAACTCATTTCCCAAACGATTTTTTAAATTTATATTTTACCACTAAAGCCCATGAGATTTGTAGTTTTGAAAAATGTTTTCATTTTTGCTGAGACGCTGAATAAAAGAAGTTTAATCGCCGCCAAACGAAAACTTGCGGTTTCCCGTATATCCCGGACTCGGCCCGTATAGTCAAAAGTATACAAAGAAAGTACCCAGGGTGTAAACTCATTTCCCGAACGATTTTTTAAATTATTTTTTCACCACTAAAACGCATGAGACTTGTAGTTTTCAAAAATGTTTTCATTTTTGATGAGACGCTGAATAAAAGAAGTTTAATCGCAGGCAAACGAAAACCTGCGATTTCCCGTAAATCCCGGACTCGGCCCGTATAGTCAAAAGTATACAAAGAAAGTACCCAGGGAGTAAACTCATTTCCCAAACGATTATTTAAATTATTATTTCACCACTAAAACCCATGAGACTTGTAGTTTTTAAAAATGTTTTCATTTTTGATGAGACGCTGAATAAAAGAAGTTTAATCGCCGGCAAACGAAAACCCGCGACTTCCCGTAAATCCCGGACTCGGCCCGTATAGTCAAAAGTATACAAAGAAAGTACCCAGGGAGTAAACTCATTTCCCGAACGATTTTTTAAATTAATTTTCACCACTAAAACGCATGAGACTTGTAGTTTTCAGAAATGTTTTTATTTTTGATGAGACGCTTAATGAAAATCTTTTAATCGCCGGCAAACAAAAACCCGCGATTTCCCGTAAATCCCGGGCTTGGCCCGTATAGTCGAATGTATACAAAGAAAGTACCCTGTGAGTAAACTCATTTCCGAAACGATTTTTTCAATTATCTTTTCACCACTAAAACGCATGAGACTTGCAGTTTTCAAAAATGTTTTCATTTTTGATGAGAGGCTTAATAAAAGAGGTTTAATCGCCGGCAAACGAAATCCCGCGATTTCCCGTAAATGAGACGATTTTTTAAATTTCTTTTTCACCACTAAAACGCATGAGACTTGTAGTTTTCAAAAATGTTTTCATTTTTGATGAGACGCTGAATAAAAGAAGTTTAATCGCCGGCAAACGAAAACCCGCGATTTCCCGTAAATCCCGGTCTCGGCCCGTATAGTCAAAAGTATACAAGGAAAGTACCCAGTGAGTAAACTCATTTCCCTAACGAATTTTTAAATTATTTTTTCACCACTAAATCGCATGAGACTTGTAGTTTTCAAAAATGTTTTCATTTTTGATGAGACGCTGAATAAAAGAAGTTTAATCGCCGGCAAACGAAAACCTGCGATTTCCCGTAAATCATGGAGTCGGCCCGTATAGTCAAAAGTATACAAAGAAAGTACCCAGGGAGTAAACTCATTTCCCAAACGATTTTTTAAATTATTATTTCACCACTAATGCGCATGAGACTTGTAGTTTTCAAGAATGTTTTCATTTTTGATGAGACGCTGAATAAAAGCAGTTTAATCGCCGGCAAACGAAAACCTGCAATTTCCCGTAAATCCCGGACTCGGCCCGTATAGTCAAAAGTATATAAAGAAAGTACCCAGGGAGTAAACTCATTTCCAGAACGATTTTTTAAATTATTATTTCACCACTAAAGCGCATAAGACTTGTAGTTTTCAAAAATGTTTTCATTTTTGATGAGACGCTAAATAAAAGCAGTTTAATCGCCGGCAAACGAAAACCTGCGATTTCCCGTAAATCCCGGACACGGCCCGTATAGTCAAAAGTATACAAAGAAAGTACCCAGGGAGTAAACTCATTTCCAGAACGATTTTTTAAATTATTTTTTCACCACTAAAACGCATAAGACTTGTAGTTTTTAAAAATGTTTTCATTTTTGATGAGACGCTGAATAAAAGAAGTTTAATCGCTGGCAAACGAAAACCCGCGATTTCCCGTAAATCCCGGGCTTGGCCCGTATAGTCAAAAGTATACAAAGAAAGTACCCAGGGAGTAAACTCATTTCCCGAACGATTTTTAAAATTACTTTTTCACCACTAAAACGAATGAGACTGGTAGTTTTTAAAAATGTTTTCATTTTTGATGAGACGCTGAATAAAAGAAGTTTAATCGCCGGCAAACGAAAACCTGCGATTTCCCGTAAATCCTGGACTTGGCCCGTATAGTCAAAAGTATACAAAGAAAGTACCCAGGGAGTAAACTCAGTTCCCAAACGATTTTTTAAATTATTATTTCACCACTAAAACGCATGAGACTTGTAGTTTTTAAGAATGTTTTCATTTTTGATGAGACGCTAAATAAAAGCAGTTTAATCGCTGGCAAACGAAAACCCGCGATTTCCCGTAAATCCCGTGCTTGGCCCGTATAGTCAAAAGTATACAAAGAAAGTACCCAGGGAGTAAACTCATTTCCCGAACGATTTTTAAAATTACTTTTTCACCACTAAAACGCATGAGACTTGTAGTTTTTAAAAATGTTTTCATTTTTGATGAGACGCTGAATAAAAGAAGTTTAATCGCCGGCAAACGAAAACCTGCGATTTCCCGTAAATCCTGGACTTGGCCCGTATAGTCAAAAGTATACAAAGGAAGTACCCAGGGAGTAAACCCATTTCCCAAACGATTTTTTAAATTATTATTTCACCACTAAAACGCATGAGACTTGTAGTTTTCAAGAATGTTTTCATTTTTGATGAGACGCTAAATAAAAGCAGTTTAATCGCCGGCAAACAAAAACCCGCGATTTCCCGTAAATCCCGGGCTTGGCACGTATAGTCGAATGTATACAAAGAAAGTACCCTGTGAGTAAACTCATTTCCAGAACGATTTTTTAAATTATTTTTTCACCACTAAAACGCATAAGACTTGTAGTTTTTAAAAATGTTTTCATTTTTGATGAGACGCTGAATAAAAGAGGTTTAATCGCCGGCAAACGAAAACCCGCGATTTCCCGTAAGTCCCGGGCTTGGCCCGTATAGTCAAAAGTATACAAAGAAAGTACCCAGGGAGTAAACTCATTTCCCGAAGGATTTTTTAAATTAATTTTCACCACTAAAACGCATGAGGCTTGTAGTTTTCAGGAATGTTTTCATTTTTGATGAGACGCTTAATGAAAGTTGTTTAATCGCCGCCAAACAAAAAACCGCGATTTCCCGTAAATCCCGGGCTTGGCCCGTATAGTCGAATGTATACAAAGAAAGTACCCTGTGAGTAAACTCATTTCCGAAAGGATTTTTTCAATTATCTTTTCACCACTAAAACGCATGAGACTTGCAGTTTTCAAAAATGTTTTCATTTTTGATGAGAGGCTTAATAAAAGAGGTTTAATCGCCGGCAAACGAAATCCCGCGATTTCCCGTAAATCCCGGGCTTGGCCCGTATAGTCGAATGTATACAAAGAAAGTACCCTGTGAGTAAACTCATTTCCCGAACGATTTTTTAAATTTTTTTTTCACCACTAAAACGCATGAGACTTGTAGTTTTCAAAAATGTTTTCATTTTTGATGAGACGCTGAATAAAAGAAGTTTAATTGCCGGTAAACGAAAACCCGCGACTTCCCGTAAATCCCGGACTCGGCCCGTATAGTCAAAAGTATACAAAGAAAGTACCCGGGGTGTAAACTCATTTCCCGAACGATTTTTTAAATTATTATTTCACCACTAAAGCCCATGAGACTTGTAGTTTTTAAAAATGTTTTCATTTTTGATGAGACGCTGAATAAAAGAAGTTTAATTGCCGGCAAACGAAAACCCGCGACTTCCCGTAAATCCCGGACTCGGCCCGTATAGTCAAAAGTATACAAAGAAAGTACCCAGGGAGTAAACTCATTTCCCGAACGATTTTTTAAATTAATTTTCACCACTAAAACGCATGAGACTTGTAGTTTTCAGAAATGTTTTTATTTTTGATGAGACGCTTAATGAAAATTGTTTAATCGCCGGCAAACAAAAACCCGCGATTTCCCGTAAATCCCGGGCTTGGCCCGTATAGTCGAATGTATACAAAGAAAGTACCCTGTGAGTAAACTCATTTCCGAAACGATTTTTTCAATTATCTTTTCACCACTAAAACGCATGAGACTTGCAGTTTTCAAAAATGTTTTCATTTTTGATGAGAGGCTTAATAAAAGAGGTTGAATCGCCGGCAAACAAAATCCCGCGATTTCCCGTAAATCCCGGGCTTGGCCCGTATAGTCGAATGTATACAAAGAAAGTACCCAGGGAGTAAACTCATTTCCCGAACGATTTTTTAAATTTCTTTTTCACCACTAAAACGCATGAGACTTGTAGTTATCAAAAATGTTTTCATTTTTGATGAGACGCTGAATAAAAGAAGTTTAATCGCCGGCAAACGAAAACCCGCAATTTCCCGTAAATCCCGGTCTCGGCCCGTATAGTCAAAAGTATACAAGGAAAGTACCCAGTGAGTAAACTCATTTCCCTAACGAATTTTTAAATTATTTTTTCACCACTAAATCGCATGAGACTTGTAGTTTTCAAAATTGTTTTCATTTTTGATGAGACGCTGAATAAAAGAAGTTTAATCGCCGGCAAACGAAAACCTGCGGTTCCCCGTAAATCCCGGACTCGGCCCGTATAGTCAAAAGTATACAAAGAAAGTACCCAGGGTGTAAACTCATTTCCCGAACGATTTTTTAAATTATTTTTTCACCACTAAAACGCATGAGACTTGTAGTTTTCAAAAATGTTTTCATTTTTGATGAGACGCTGAATAAAAGAAGTTTAATCGCCGGCAAACGAAAACCTGCGATTTCCTGTAAATCCCGGACTCGGCCCGTATAGTCAAAAGTATACAAAGAAAGTACCCAGGGAGTAAACTCATTTCCCGAACGATTTTTTAAATTAATTTTCACCACTAAAACGCATGAGACTTGTAGTTTTCAGAAATGTTTTTATTTTCGATGAGACGCTTAATGAAAGTTGTTTAATCGCCGGCAAACAAAAACCCGCGATTTCCCGTAAATCCCGGGCTTGGCCCGTATAGTCGAATGTATACAAAGAAAGTACCCTGTGAGTAAACTCATTTCCAAAACGATTTTTTAAATTATCTTTTCACCACTAAAACGCTTGAGACTTGTAGTTTTCAAAAATGTTTTCATTTTTGATGAGACGCTGAATAAAAGAAGTTTAATCGCCGGCAAACGAAAACCTGCGATTTCCCGTAAATCCCGAACTCGGCCCGTATAGTCAAAAGTATACAAAGAAAGTACCCAGGGAGTAAAGTCATTTCCCAAACGATTATTTAAATTATTATTTCACCACTAAAGCCCATGAGACTTGTAGTTTTTAAAAATGTTTTCATTTTTGATGGGACGCAGAATAAGAGAAGTTTAATCGCCGGCAAACGAAAACCCGCGATTTCCCGTAAATCCCGGACTCGGCCCGTATAGTCAAAAGTATACAAGGAGAGTACCCAGTGAGTAAACTCATTTCCCGAACGAATTTTTAAATTATTTTTTCACCACTAAAATGCATGAGACTTGTAGTTTTCAGAAATGTTTTCATTTTTGATGAGACGCTTAATGAAACTGGTTTAATCGCCGGCAAACGAAAAACCGCGATTTCCCGTAAATCCCGGCTTGGCCCGTATAGTCAAAAGTATACAAAGAAAGTACCCAGGGAGTAAACTCATTTCTCCGAACGATTTTTTAAATTATTTTTTCACCACTAAAACGCATGAGTTTTGTAGTTTTCAAAATTGTTTTCATTTTTGATGAGACGCTGAATAAAAGAAGTTTAATCGCCGGCAAACGAAAACCTGCGATTTCCCGTAAATCCCGGACTCGGCCCGTATAGTCAAAAGTATACAAAGAAAGTACCCGGGGAGTAAACTCATTTCCCAAACGATTTTTTAAATTTATATTTTACCACTAAAGCCCATGAGATTTGTAGTTTTGAAAAATGTTTTCATTTTTGCTGAGACGCTGAATAAAAGAAGTTTAATCGCCGCCAAACGAAAACTTGCGGTTTCCCGTATATCCCGGACTCGGCCCGTATAGTCAAAAGTATACAAAGAAAGTACCCAGGGTGTAAACTCATTTCCCGAACGATTTTTTAAATTATTTTTTCACCACTAAAACGCATGAGACTTGTAGTTTTCAAAAATGTTTTCATTTTTGATGAGACGCTGAATAAAAGAAGTTTAATCGCCGGCAAACGAAAACCTGCGATTTCCCGTAAATCCCGGACTCGGCCCGTATAGTCAAAAGTATACAAAGAAAGTACCCAGGGAGTAAACTCATTTCCCAAACGATTATTTAAATTATTATTTCACCACTAAAACCCATGAGACTTGTAGTTTTTAAAAATGTTTTCATTTTTGATGAGACGCTGAATAAAAGAAGTTTAATCGCCGGCAAACGAAAACCCGCGACTTCCCGTAAATCCCGGACTCGGCCCGTATAGTCAAAAGTATACAAAGAAAGTACCCAGGGAGTAAACTCATTTCCCGAACGATTTTTTAAATTAATTTTCACCACTAAAACGCATGAGACTTGTAGTTTTCAGAAATGTTTTTATTTTTGATGAGACGCTTAATGAAAATCTTTTAATCGCCGGCAAACAAAAACCCGCGATTTCCCGTAAATCCCGGGCTTGGCCCGTATAGTCGAATGTATACAAAGAAAGTACCCTGTGAGTAAACTCATTTCCGAAACGATTTTTTCAATTATCTTTTCACCACTAAAACGCATGAGACTTGCAGTTTTCAAAAATGTTTTCATTTTTGATGAGAGGCTTAATAAAAGAGGTTTAATCGCCGGCAAACGAAATCCCGCGATTTCCCGTAAATGAGACGATTTTTTAAATTTCTTTTTCACCACTAAAACGCATGAGACTTGTAGTTTTCAAAAATGTTTTCATTTTTGATGAGACGCTGAATAAAAGAAGTTTAATCGCCGGCAAACGAAAACCTGCGATTTCCCGTAAATCATGGAGTCGGCCCGTATAGTCAAAAGTATACAAAGAAAGTACCCAGGGAGTAAACTCATTTCCCAAACGATTTTTTAAATTATTATTTCACCACTAATGCGCATGAGACTTGTAGTTTTCAAGAATGTTTTCATTTTTGATGAGACGCTGAATAAAAGCAGTTTAATCGCCGGCAAACGAAAACCTGCGATTTCCCGTAAATCCCGGACTCGGCCCGTATAGTCAAAAGTATACAAAGAAAGTACCCAGGGAGTAAACTCATTTCCAGAACGATTTTTTAAATTATTATTTCACCACTAAAGCGCATAAGACTTGTAGTTTTCAAAAATGTTTTCATTTTTGATGAGACGCTGAATAAAAGCAGTTTAATCGCCGGCAAACGAAAACCTGCGATTTCCCGTAAATCCCGGACACGGCCCGTATAGTCAAAAGTATACAAAGAAAGTACCCAGGGAGTAAACTCATTTCCAGAACGATTTTTTAAATTATTTTTTCACCACTAAAACGCATAAGACTTGTAGTTTTTAAAAATGTTTTCATTTTTGATGAGACGCTGAATAAAAGAAGTTTAATCGCTGGCAAACGAAAACCCGCGATTTCCCGTAAATCCCGGGCTTGGCCCGTATAGTCAAAAGTATACAAAGAAAGTACCCAGGGAGTAAACTCATTTCCCGAACGATATTTAAAATTACTTTTTCACCACTAAAACGAATGAGACTTGTAGTTTTTAAAAATGTTTTCATTTTTGATGAGACGCTGAATAAAAGAAGTTTAATCGCCGGCAAACGAAAACCTGCGATTTCCCGTAAATCCCGGACACGGCCCGTATAGTCAAAAGTATACAAAGAAAGTACCCAGGGAGTAAACTCATTTCCAGAACGATTTTTTAAATTATTTTTTCACCACTAAAACGCATAAGACTTGTAGTTTTTAAAAATGTTTTCATTTTTGATGAGACGCTGAATAAAAGAAGTTTAATCGCTGGCAAACGAAAACCCGCGATTTCCCGTAAATCCCGGGCTTGGCCCGTATAGTCAAAAGTATACAAAGAAAGTACCCAGGGAGTAAACTCATTTCCCAAACGATTTTTTAAATTATTATTTCACCACTAAAACGCATGAGACTTGTAGTTTTTAAGAATGTTTTCATTTTTGATGAGACGCTGAATAAAAGAGGTTTAATCGCCGGCAAACGAAAACCTGCGAATTCCCGTAAATCCCGGACTCGGCCCGTATAGTCAAAAGTATACAAAGAAAGTACCCAAGGGAGTAAACTCATTTCCCAAACGATTTTTTAAATTATTATTTCACCACTAAAGCCCATGAGACTTGTAGTTTTTAAAAATGTTTTCATTTTTGATGAGACGCTCAATAAAAGAAGTTTAATCGCCGGCAAACGAAAACCCGCGATTTCCCGTAAATCCCGGACTCGGCCCGTATAGTCAAAAGTATACAAGGAAAGTACCCAGTGAGTAAACTCATTTCCCGAACGAATTTTTAAATTATATTTTCACCACTAAAACGCATGAGACTTGTAGTTTTCAGAAATGTTTTTATTTTTGATGAGACCCTTAATGAAAGTGGTTTAATCGCCGGCAAACGAAAACCCGCGATTTCCCGTAAATCCTGGGCTTGGCCCGTATAGTCGAATGTATACAAAGAAAGTACCCTGTGAGTAAACTCATTTCCAAAACGATTTTTTAAATTATTATTTCACCACTAAAACGCTTGAGACTTGTAGTTTTCAAAAATGTTTTCATTTTTGGTGAGACGCTAAATAAAAGAAGTTTAATTGCCGGCAAACGAAAACCCGCCATTTCCCGTAAACCACGGACTCGGCCCGCATAGTCAAAAGTATACAAAGAAAGTACCCAGGGTGTAAACTCATTTCCCGAACGATTTTTTAAATTATTATTTCACCACTAAAGCCCATGACACTTGTAGTATTTAAAAAAATTTTCATTTTTGATGAGATGCTGAATAAAAGAAGTTTAATCGCCGGCAAACGAAAACCCGCGACTTCCCGTAAATCCCGGACTCGGCCCGTATAGTCAAAAGTATACAAAGAAAGTACCCAGGGAGTAAACTCATTTCCCGAACGATTTTTTAAATTATTTTTTCACCACTAAAACGCATGAGACTTGTAGTTTTCAAAAATGTTTTCATTTTTGATGAGACGCTGAATAAAAGAAGTTTAATCGCTGGCAAACGAAAACCCGCGATTTCCCGTAAATCCCGGGCTTGGCCCGTATAGTCAAAAGTATACAAAGAAAGTACCCAGGGAGTAAACTCATTTCCCAAACGATTTTTTAAATTATTATTTCACCACTAAAACGCATGAGACTTGTAGTTTTTAAGAATGTTTTCATTTTTGATGAGACGCTAAATAAAAGCAGTTTAATCGCCGGCAAACAAAAACCCGCGATTTCCCGTAAATCCCGGGCTTGGCACGTATAGTCGAATGTATACAAAGAAAGTACCCTGTGAGTAAACTCATTTCCAGAACGATTTTTTAAATTATTTTTTCACCACTAAAACGCATAAGACTTGTAGTTTTTAAAAATGTTTTCATTTTTGATGAGACGCTGAATAAAAGAGGTTTAATCGCCGGCAAACGAAAACCTGCGAATTCCCGTAAATCCCGGACTCGGCCCGTATAGTCAAAAGTATACAAAGAAAGTACCCAAGGGAGTAAACTCATTTCCCAAACGATTTTTTAAATTATTATTTCACCACTAAAGCCCATGAGACTTGTAGTTTTTAAAAATGTTTTCATTTTTGATGAGACGCTCAATAAAAGAAGTTTAATCGCCGGCAAACGAAAACCCGCGATTTCCCGTAAATCCCGGACTCGGCCCGTATAGTCAAAAGTATACAAGGAAAGTACCCAGTGAGTAAACTCATTTCCCGAACGAATTTTTAAATTATTTTTTCACCACTAAAACGCATGAGACTTGTAGTTTTCAGAAATGTTTTCATTTTTGATGAGACCCTTGATGAAAGTGGTTTAATCGCCGGCAAACGAAAACCCGCGATTTCCCGTAAATTCCGGGCTTGGCCCGTATAGTCGAATGTATACAAAGAAAGTACCCTGTGAGTAAACTCATTTCCAAAACGATTTTTTAAATTATTATTTCACCACTAAAACGCTTGAGACTTGTAGTTTTCAAAAATGTTTTCATTTTTGGTGAGACGCTAAATAAAAGAAGTTTAATTGCCGGCAAACGAAAACCCGCCATTTCCCGTAAAACACGGACTCGGCCCGCATAGTCAAAAGTATACAAAGAAAGTACCCAGGGTGTAAACTCATTTCCCGAACGATTTTTTAAATTATTATTTCACCACTAAAGCCCATGACACTTGTAGTATTTAAAAAAATTTTCATTTTTGATGAGATGCTGAATAAAAGAAGTTTAATCGCCGGCAAACGAAAACCCGCGACTTCCCGTAAATCCCGGACTCGGCCCGTATAGTCAAAAGTATACAAAGAAAGTACCCAGGGAGTAAACTCATTTCCCGAACGATTTTTTAAATTATTTTTTCACCACTAAAACGCATGAGACTTGTAGTTTTCAAAAATGTTTTCATTTTTGATGAGACGCTTAATGAAAGAGGTTTAATTGCCGGCAAACGAAATCCCGCGTTTTCCCGTAAATCCGGGGCTTGGCCCGTATAGTCGAATGTATACTAAGAAAGTACCCAGGGAGTAAACTCATTTCCCGAACGATTTTTTAAATTTTTTTTTCATCACTAAAACGAATGAGACTTGTAGTTTTCAAAAATGTTTTCATATTTGATGAGACCCTTAATGAAAGAGGTTTAATCGCCAGAAAACGAAAACCCGCGATTTCCCGTAAATCCCGGGCTTGGCCCGTATTGTCGAATGTATACAAAGAAAGTACCCTGTGAGTAAACTCATTTCCAGAACGATTTTTTAAATTATTTTTTCACCACTAAAGCCCATGAGACTTGTAGTTTTTAAAAATGTTTTCATTTTTGATGAGACGCTGAATAAAAGAAGTTTAATCGCCGGCAAACGAAAACCCGCGATTTCCCGTAAATCCCGGCTTGGCCCGTATAGTCAAAAGTATACAAAGAAAGTACCCAGGGAGTAAACTCATTTCCCGAACGATTTTTTAAATTATTTTTTCACCACTAAAACTCATGAGACTTGTAGTTTTCAAAAATGTTTTCATTTTTGATGAGACGCTGAATAAAAGAAGTTTAATCGCCGGCAAACAAAAACCCGCGAATTCCCGTAAATCCCGGGCTTGGCCCGTATAGTCAAAAGTATACAAAGAAAGTACCCAGGGAGTAAACTCATTTCCCAAACGATTTTTTAAATTATTATTTCACCACTAATGCGCATGAGACTTGTAGTTTTCAAGAATGTTTTCATTTTTGATGAGACGCTGAATAAAAGCAGTTTAATCGCCGGCAAACGAAAACCTGCGATTTCCCGTAAATCCCGGACTCGGCCCGTATAGTCAAAAGTATACAAAGAAAGTACCCAGGGAGTAAACTCATTTCCAGAACGATTTTTTAAATTATTATTTCACCACTAAAGCGCATTAGACTTGTAGTTTTCAAGAATGTTTTCATTTTTGATGAGACGCTGAATAAAATCAGTTTAATCGCCGGCAAACGAAAACCTGCGATTTCCCGTAAATCCCGGGCTTGGCCCGTATAGTCAAAAGTATACAAAGAAAGTACCCAGGGAGTAAACTCATTTCCCGAACGATTTTTTAAATTAATTTTCACCATTAAAACGCATGAGACTTTTAGTTTTCAGAAATGTTTTCATTTTTGATGACACGCTTAATGAAAGTTGTTTAATCGCCGGCAAACAAAAACCCGCGATTTCCCGTAAATCCCGGGCTTGGCCCGTATAGTCGAATATATACAAAGAAAGTACCCTGTGAGTAAACTCATTTCCGAAACGATTTTTTCAATTATCTTTTCACCACTAAAACGCATGAGACTTGCAGTTTTCAAAAATGTTTTCATTTTTGATGAGACGCTGAATAAAAGAAGTTTAATCGCCGGTAAACAAAAACCCGCGATTTCCCGTAAATCCCGTACTCGGTCCGTATAGTCAAAAGAATACAAAGAAAGTACCCAGTGAGTAAACTCATTTCCCTAACGAATTTTTAAATTATTTTTTTACCACTAAAACGCATGAGACTTGTAGTTTTCAAAAATGTTTTCATTTTTGATGAGACGCTGAATAAAAGAAGTTTAATCGCCGGCAAACGAAAACCCGCGATTTCCCGTACATCCCGGACTCGGCCCGTATAGTCAAAAGTATACAAGGAAAGTACCCAGTGACTAAACTCATTTCCCGAACGATTTTTTAAATTATTTTTTCACCACTAAAACGCATGAGACTTGTAGTTTTCAGAAATGTTTTCATTTTTGATGAGACCCTTAATGAAAGTGGTTTAATCGCCGGCAAACGAAAACCCGCGATTTCTCGTAAATCCCGGGCTTGGCCCGTATAGTCGAATGTATACGAAGAAAGTACCCTGTGAGTAAACTCATTTCCAAAACGATTTTTTAAATTATTATTTCACCACTAAAACGCTTGAGACTTGTAGTTTTCAAAAATGTTTTCATTTTTGATGAGACGCTGAATAAAAGAAGTTTAATCGCCGGCAAACGAAAACCCGCGATTTCCCGTAAATCCCGGACTCGGCCCGTATAGTCAAAAGTATACAGGGAAAGTACCCAGTGAGTAAACTCATTTCCCGAGCAAATTTTTAAATTATTTTTTCACCACTAAAACGCATGAGACTGGTAGTTTTCAGAAATGTTTTCATTTTTGATGAGACGCTTAATGAAAGTGGTTTAATCGCCGGCAAACGAAAACCCGCGATTTCCCGTAAATCCCGGGCTTGGCCCGTATAGTCGAATGTATACAAAGAAAGTACCCTGTGAGTAAACTCATTTCCAAAACAATTTTTTAAATTATCTTTTCACCACTAAAACGCTTGAGACTTGTAGTTTTCAAAAATGTTTTCATTTTTGGTGAGACGCTAAATAAAAGAAGTTTAATTGCCGGCAAACGAAAACCCGCCATTTCCCGTAAACCCCGGACTCGGCCCGCATAGTCAAAAGTATACAAAGAAAGTACCCAGGGTGTAAACTCATTTCCCGAACGATTTTTTAAATTATTATTTCACCACTAAAGCCCATGACACTTGTAGTATTTAAAAATATTTTCATTTTTGATGAGATGCTGAATAAAAGAAGTTTATTCGCCGGCAAACGAAAACCCGCGACTTCCCGTAAATCCCAGACTCGGCCCGTATAGTCAAAAGTATACAAAGAAAGTACCCAGGAAGTAAACTCATTTCCCGAACGATTTTTTAAATTATCTTTTCACCACTAAAACGCTTGAGACTTGTAGTTTTCAAAAATGTTTTCATTTTTGGTGAGACGCTAAATAAAAGAAGTTTAATTGCCGGCAAACGAAAACCCGCCATTTCCCGTAAACCCCGGACTCGGCCCGCATAGTCAAAAGTATACAAAGAAAGTACCCAGGGTGTAAACTCATTTCCCGAACGATTTTTTAAATTATTATTTCACCACTAAAGCCCATGACACTTGTAGTATTTAAAAATATTTTCATTTTTGATGAGATGCTGAATAAAAGAAGTTTATTCGCCGGCAAACGAAAACCCGCGACTTCCCGTAATTCCCAGACTCGGCCCGTATAGTCAAAAGTATACAAAGAAAGTACCCAGGAAGTAAACTCATTTCCCGAACGATTTTTTAAATTATTTTTTCACCACTAAAACGCATGAGACTTGTAGTTTTCAAAAATGTTTTCATTTTTGATGAGACGCTGAATAAAAGAAGTTTAATCGCCGGCAAACGAAAATCTGCGATTTCCCGTAAATCCCGGACTCGGCCCGTATAGTCAAAAGTATACAAAGAAAGTACCCGGGGTGTAAACTCATTTCCCGAACGATTTTTTAAATTATTATTTCACCACTAAAGCCCATGAGACTTGTAGTTTATAAAAATGTTTTCATTTTTGATGAGACGCTTAATATAAGAGGTTTAATCGCCGGCAAACGAAATCCCGCGATTTCCCGTAAATCCCGGGCTTGGCCCGTATAGTCGAATGTATACAAAGAAAGTACCCAGAAAGTAAACTCATTTCCCGAACGATTTTTTAAATTTTTTTTTCACCGCTAAAACGCATGAGACTTGTAGTTTTCAAAAATGTTTTCATTTTTGATGAGACGCTGAATAAAAGAAGTTTAATCGCCGGCAAACGAAAACCTGCGACTTCCCGTAAATCCCGGACTCGGCCCGTATAGTCAAAAGTATACAAAGAAAGTACCCAGGAAGTAAACTCATTTCCCGAACGATTTTTTAAATTATCTTTTCACCACTAAAACGCTTGAGACTTGTAGTTTTCAAAAATGTTTTCATTTTTGGTGAGACGCTAAATAAAAGAAGTTTAATTGCCGGCAAACGAAAACCCGCCATTTCCCGTAAACCCCGGACTCGGCCCGCATAGTCAAAAGTATACAAAGAAAGTACCCAGGGTGTAAACTCATTTCCCGAACGATTTTTTAAATTATTATTTCACCACTAAAACGCTTGAGACTTGTAGTTTTCAAAAATGTTTTCATTTTTGATGAGACGCTGAATAAAAGAAGTTTAATCGCCGGCAAACGAAAACCCGCGATTTCCCGTAAATCCCGGACTCGGCCCGTATAGTCAAAAGTATACAGGGAAAGTACCCAGTGAGTAAACTCATTTCCCGAGCAAATTTTTAAATTATTTTTTCACCACTAAAACGCATGAGACTGGTAGTTTTCAGAAATGTTTTCATTTTTGATGAGACGCTTAATGAAAGTGGTTTAATCGCCGGCAAACGAAAACCCGCGATTTCCCGTAAATCCCGGGCTTGGCCCGTATAGTCGAATGTATACAAAGAAAGTACCCTGTGAGTAAACTCATTTCCAAAACAATTTTTTAAATTATCTTTTCACCACTAAAACGCTTGAGACTTGTAGTTTTCAAAAATGTTTTCATTTTTGGTGAGACGCTAAATAAAAGAAGTTTAATTGCCGGCAAACGAAAACCCGCCATTTCCCGTAAACCCCGGACTCGGCCCGCATAGTCAAAAGTATACAAAGAAAGTACCCAGGGTGTAAACTCATTTCCCGAACGATTTTTTAAATTATTATTTCACCACTAAAGCCCATGACACTTGTAGTATTTAAAAATATTTTCATTTTTGATGAGATGCTGAATAAAAGAAGTTTATTCGCCGGCAAACGAAAACCCGCGACTTCCCGTAAATCCCAGACTCGGCCCGTATAGTCAAAAGTATACAAAGAAAGTACCCAGGAAGTAAACTCATTTCCCGAACGATTTTTTAAATTATCTTTTCACCACTAAAACGCTTGAGACTTGTAGTTTTCAAAAATGTTTTCATTTTTGGTGAGACGCTAAATAAAAGAAGTTTAATTGCCGGCAAACGAAAACCCGCCATTTCCCGTAAACCCCGGACTCGGCCCGCATAGTCAAAAGTATACAAAGAAAGTACCCAGGGTGTAAACTCATTTCCCGAACGATTTTTTAAATTATTATTTCACCACTAAAGCCCATGACACTTGTAGTATTTAAAAATATTTTCATTTTTGATGAGATGCTGAATAAAAGAAGTTTATTCGCCGGCAAACGAAAACCCGCGACTTCCCGTAATTCCCAGACTCGGCCCGTATAGTCAAAAGTATACAAAGAAAGTACCCAGGAAGTAAACTCATTTCCCGAACGATTTTTTAAATTATTTTTTCACCACTAAAACGCATGAGACTTGTAGTTTTCAAAAATGTTTTCATTTTTGATGAGACGCTGAATAAAAGAAGTTTAATCGCCGGCAAACGAAAATCTGCGATTTCCCGTAAATCCCGGACTCGGCCCGTATAGTCAAAAGTATACAAAGAAAGTACCCGGGGTGTAAACTCATTTCCCGAACGATTTTTTAAATTATTATTTCACCACTAAAGCCCATGAGACTTGTAGTTTATAAAAATGTTTTCATTTTTGATGAGACGCTTAATATAAGAGGTTTAATCGCCGGCAAACGAAATCCCGCGATTTCCCGTAAATCCCGGGCTTGGCCCGTATAGTCGAATGTATACAAAGAAAGTACCCAGAAAGTAAACTCATTTCCCGAACGATTTTTTAAATTTTTTTTTCACCGCTAAAACGCATGAGACTTGTAGTTTTCAAAAATGTTTTCATTTTTGATGAGACGCTGAATAAAAGAAGTTTAATCGCCGGCAAACGAAAACCTGCGACTTCCCGTAAATCCCGGACTCGGCCCGTATAGTCAAAAGTATACAAAGAAAGTACCCAGGAAGTAAACTCATTTCCCGAACGATTTTTTAAATTATCTTTTCACCACTAAAACGCTTGAGACTTGTAGTTTTCAAAAATGTTTTCATTTTTGGTGAGACGCTAAATAAAAGAAGTTTAATTGCCGGCAAACGAAAACCCGCCATTTCCCGTAAACCCCGGACTCGGCCCGCATAGTCAAAAGTATACAAAGAAAGTACCCAGGGTGTAAACTCATTTCCCGAACGATTTTTTAAATTATTATTTCACCACTAAAGCCCATGACACTTGTAGTATTTAAAAATATTTTCATTTTTGATGAGATGCTGAATAAAAGAAGTTTATTCGCCGGCAAACGAAAACCCGCGACTTCCCGTAATTCCCAGACTCGGCCCGTATAGTCAAAAGTATACAAAGAAAGTACCCAGGAAGTAAACTCATTTCCCGAACGATTTTTTAAATTATTTTTTCACCACTAAAACGCATGAGACTTGTAGTTTTCAAAAATGTTTTCATTTTTGATGAGACGCTGAATAAAAGAAGTTTAATCGCCGGCAAACGAAAATCTGCGATTTCCCGTAAATCCCGGACTCGGCCCGTATAGTCAAAAGTATACAAAGAAAGTACCCGGGGTGTAAACTCATTTCCCGAACGATTTTTTAAATTATTATTTCACCACTAAAGCCCATGAGACTTGTAGTTTATAAAAATGTTTTCATTTTTGATGAGACGCTTAATATAAGAGGTTTAATCGCCGGCAAACGAAATCCCTCGATTTCCCGTAAATCCCGGGCTTGGCCCGTATAGTCGAATGTATACAAAGAAAGTACCCAGAAAGTAAACTCATTTCCCGAACGATTTTTTAAATTTTTTTTTCACCGCTAAAACGCATGAGACTTGTAGTTTTCAAAAATGTTTTCATTTTTGATGAGACGCTGAATAAAAGAAGTTTAATCGCCGGCAAACGAAAACCTGCGATTTCCCGTAAATCCCGGACTCGGCCCGTATAGTCAAAAGTATACAAAGAAAGTACCCGGGGTGTAAACTCATTTCCCGAACGATTTTTTAAATTATTATTTCACCACTAAAGCCCATGAGACTTGTAGTATTTAAAAATATTTTCATTTTTGATGAGACGCTGAATAAAAGAAGTTTAATCGCCGGCAAACGAAAACCCGCGACTTCCCGTAAATCCCGGACTCGGCCCGTATAGTCAAAAGTATACAAAGAAAGTACCCAGGGAGTAAACTCATTTCCCGAACGATTTTTTAAATTATTTTTTCACCACTAAAACGCATGAGACTTGTAGTTTTCAAAAATATTTTCATTTTTGATGAGACGCTGAATAAAAGAAGTTTTATCGCTGGCAAACGAAAACCTGCGATTTCCCGTAAATCCCAGACTCGGCCCGTATAGTCAAAAGTATACAAAAAAAGTACCCGGGGTGTAAACTCATTTCCCGAACGATTTTTTAAATTATTATTTCACCACTAAAGCCCATGAGACTTGTAGTTTTTAAAAATGTTTTCATTTTTGATGAGACGCTTAATAAAGGAGGTTTAATCGCCGGCAAACGAAATCCCGCGATTTCCCGTAAATCCCTGGCTTGGCCCGTATAGTCGAATGTATACAAAGAAAGTACCCAGAAAGTAAACTCATTTCCCGAACGATTTTTTAAGTTTTTTTTCAACGCTAAAACGCATGAGACTTGTAGTTTTCAAAAATGTTTTCATTTTTGATGAGACGCTGAATAAAAGAAGTTTAATCGCCGGCAAAGGAAAACCTGCGATTTCCCGTAAATCCCGGACTCGGCCCGTATAGTCAAAAGTATACAAAGAAGGTACCCGGGGTGTAAACTCATTTCCCGAACGTTTTTTAAATTATTATTTCACCACTAAAGCCCATGAGACTTGTAGTTTTTAAAAATGTTTTCATTTTTGATGAGACGCTTAATAAAAGAGGTTTAATCGCCGGCAAACGAAATCCCGCGATTTCCCGTAAATCCCGGGCTTGGCCCGTATAGTCGAATGTATACAAAGAAAGTACCCAGGCAGTAAACACATTTCCCGAACGATTTTTTAAATTTTTTTTTCACCACTAAAACGCATGTGACTTGTAGTTTTTAAAAATGTTTTTATTTTTGATGAGACGCTTAATGAAAGAGGTTTAATCGCCGGCAAACTAAAACCCGCGATTTCCCGTAAATCCCGGACTCGGCCTGTAAAGTCAAAAGTATATAAAGAAAGTACCCAGGGAGTAAACTCATTTCCCGAACGATTTTTTAATTCATTTTTTCACCACTAAAACGCATGAGACTTGTAGTTTTCAAAAATGTTTTCATTTTTGATGAGACGCTGAATAAAAGAAGTTTTATCGCTGGCAAACGAAAACCTGCGATTTCCCGTAAATCCCAGACTCGGCCCGTATAGTCAAAAGTATACAAAGAAAGTACCCGGGGTGTAAACTCATTTCCCGAACGATTTTTTAAATTATTATTTCACCACTAAAGCCCATGAGACTTGTAGTTTGTAAAAATGTTTTCATTTTTGATGAGACGCTTAATAAAGGAGGTTTAATCGCCGGCAAACGAAATCCCGCGATTTCCCGTAAATCCCTGGCTTGGCCCGTATAGTCGAATGTATACAAAGAAAGTACCCAGAAAGTAAACTCATTTCCCGAACGATTTTTTAAGTTTTTTTTCAACGCTAAAACGCATGAGACTTGTAGTTTTCAAAAATGTTTTCATTTTTGATGAGACGCTGAATAAAAGAAGTTTAATCGCCGGCAAAGGAAAACCTGCAATTTCCCGTAAATCCCGGACTCGGCCCGTATAGTCAAAAGTATACAAAGAAAGTACCCGGGGTGTAAACTCATTTCCCGAACGTTTTTTAAATTATTATTTCACCACTAAAGCCCATGAGACTTGTAGTTTTTAAAAATGTTTTCATTTTTGATGAGACGCTTAATAAAAGAGGTTTAATCGCCGGCAAACGAAATCCCGCGATTTCCCGTAAATCCCGGGCTTGGCCCGTATAGTCGAATGTATACAAAGAAAGTACCCAGGCAGTAAACTCATTTCCCGAACGATTTTTTAAATTTTTTTTTACCACTAAAACGCATGAGACTTGTAGTTTTTAAAAATGTTTTTATTTTTGATGAGACGCTTAATGAAAGAGGTTTAATCGCCGGCAAACTAAAACCCGCGATTTCCCGTAAATCCCGGACTCGGCCTGTAAAGTCAAAAGTATATAAAGAAAGTACCCAGGGAGTAAACTCATTTCCCGAACGATTTTTTAATTCATTTTTTCACCACTAAAACGCATGAGACTTGTAGTTTTCAAAAATGTTTTCATTTTTGATGAGACGCTGAATAAAAGAAGTTTAATCGCCGGCACATGAAAACCTGCGATTTCCCGTAAATCCCGGACTCGGCCTGTATAGTCAAAAGTATACAAAGAAAGTACCCAGGGTGTAAACTCATTTCTCGAACGATTTTTTAACTTATTTTTTCTCCACTAAAACGCATGAGACTTGTAGTTTTCAAAAATGTTTTCATTTTTGATGAGACGCTGAATAAAAGGAGTTTAATCGCCGGCAAGCGAAAACCTGCGATTTCCAGTAAATCCCGAACTCGGCCCGTATAGTCAAAAGTATACAAAGAAAGTACCCAGGGTGTAAACTCATTTCCCGAACGATTTTTTAAATTATTTTTTCACCACTAAAACGCATGAGACTTGTAGTTTTCAAAAATGTTTTCATTTTTGATGAGACGCTGAATAAAAGAAGTTTAATCGCCGGCAAACGAAAACCTGCGATTTCCCGTAAATCCCGAACTCGGCCCGTATAGTCAAAAGTATACAAAGAAAGTACCCAGGGAGTAAAGTCATTTCCCAAACGATTATTTAAATTATTATTTCACCACTAAAGCCCATGAGACTTGTAGTTTTTAAAAATGTTTTCATTTTTGATGGGACGCAGAATAAGAGAAGTTTAATCGCCGGCAAACGAAAACCCGCGATTTCCCGTAAATCCCGGACTCGGCCCGTATAGTCAAAAGTATACAAGGAAAGTACCCAGTGAGTAAACTCATTTCCCGAACGAATTTTTAAATTATTTTTTCACCACTAAAATGCATGAGACTTGTAGTTTTCAGAAATGTTTTCATTTTTGATGAGACGCTTAATGAAACTGGTTTAATCGCCTGCAAACGAAAAACCGCGATTTCCCGTAAATCCCGGCTTGGCCCGTATAGTCAAAAGTATACAAAGAAAGTACCCAGGGAGTAAACTCATTTCTCCGAACGATTTTTTAAATTATTTTTTCACCACTAAAAGGCATGAGACTTGTAGTTTTCAAAATTGTTTTCATTTTTGATGAGACGCTGAATAAAAGAAGTTTAATCGCCGGCAAACGAAAACCCGCGATTTCCCGTAAATCCCGGGCTTGGCCCGTATAGTCAAAAGTATACAAAGAAAGTACCCAGGGTGTAAACTCATTTTTCGAACGATTTTTTAAATTATTTTTTCACCACTAAAAGGCATGAGACTTGTAGTTTTCAAAAATGTTTTCATTTTTGATGAGACGCTGAATAAAAGAAGTTTAATCGCCGGCAAACGAAAACCTGCGATTTCCCGTAAATCCCGGACTCGGCCCGTATAGTCAAAAGTATACAAAGAAAGTACCCGGGGAGTAAACTCATTTCCCAAACGATTTTTTAAATTTATATTTTACCACTAAAACGCATGAGACTTGTAGTTTTCAAAATTGTTTTCATTTTTGATGAGACGCTGAATAAAAGAAGTTTAATCGCCGGCAAACGAAAACCCGCGATTTCCCGTAAATCCCGGGCTTGGCCCGTATAGTCAAAAGTATACAAAGAAAGTACCCAGGGTGTAAACTCATTTTTCGAACGATTTTTTAAATTATTTTTTCACCACTAAAAGGCATGAGACTTGTAGTTTTCAAAAATGTTTTCATTTTTGATGAGACGCTGAATAAAAGAAGTTTAATCGCCGGCAAACGAAAACCTGCGATTTCCCGTAAATCCCGGACTCGGCCCGTATAGTCAAAAGTATACAAAGAAAGTACCCAGGGTGTAAACTCATTTCCCGAACGATTTTTTAAATTATTTTTTCACCACTAAAACGCATGAGACTTGTAGTTTTCAAAAATGTTTTCATTTTTGATGAGACGCTGAATAAAAGAAGTTTAATCGCCGGCAAACGAAAACCTGCGATTTCCCGTAAATCCCGGACTCGGCCCGTATAGTCAAAAGTATACAAAGAAAGTACCCAGGGAGTAAACTCATTTCCCAAACGATTATTTAAATTATTATTTCACCACTAAAACCCATGAGACTTGTAGTTTTTAAAAATGTTTTCATTTTTGATGAGACGCAGAATAAAAGAAGTTTAATCGCCGGCAAACGAAAGCCCGCGATTTCCCGTAAATCCCGGACTCGGCCCGTATAGTCAAAAGTATACAAGGAAAGTACCCAGTGAGTAAACTCATTTCCCGAACGAATTTTTAAATTATTTTTTCACCACTAAAATGCATGAGACTTGTAGTTTTCAGAAATGTTTTCATTTCTGATGAGACGCTTAATGAAAGTGGTTTAATCGCCGGCAAACGAAAACCCGCGATTTCCCGTAAATCCCCGGCTTGGCCCGTATAGTCGAATGTATACAAAGAAAGTACCCTGTGAGTAAACTCATTTCCAAAACGATTTTTTAAATTATCTTTTCCTCACTAAAACGCTTGAGACTTGCAGTTTTCAAAAATGTTTTTATTTTTGATGAGACGCTAAATAAAAGAAGTTTAATCGCCGGCAAACGAAAACCCGCCATATCCCGTAAACCCCGGACTCGGCCCGCATAGTCAAAAGTATACAAAGAAAGTACCCAGGGAGTAAACTCATTTCCCGAACGATTTTTTACATTATTTTTTCACCACTAAAACGCATGAGACTTGTAGTTTTCAAAAATGTTTTCATTTTTGATGAGACGCTGAATAAAAGAAGTTTAATCGCCGGTAAACGAAAACCCGCGACTTCCCGTGAATCCCGGACTCGGCCCGTATAGTCAATAGTATACAAAGAAAGTACCCGGGGTGTAAACTCATTTCCCGAACGATTTTTTAAATTATTATTTCACCACTAAAGCCCATGAGACTTGTAGTTTTTAAAAATGTTTTCATTTTTGATGAGACGCTGAATAAAAGAAGTTTAATTGCCGGCAAACGAAAACCCGCGACTTCCGTAAATCCCGGACTCGGCCCGTATAGTCAAAAGTATACAAAGAAAGTACCCAGGGAGTAAACTCATTTCCCGAACGATTTTTTAAATTAATTTTCACCACTAAAACGCATGAGGCTTGTAGTTTTCAGAAATGTTTTCATTTTTGATGAGACGCTTAATGAAAGTTGTTTAATCGCCGCCAAACAAAAACCCGCGATTTCCCGTAAATCCCGGGCTTGGCCCGTATAGTCGAATGTATACAAAGAAAGTACCCTGTGAGTAAACTCATTTCCGAAAGGATTTTTTAAATTATCTTTTCACCACTAAAACGCTTGAGACTTGCAGTTTTCAAAAATGTTTTCATTTTTGATGAGAGGCTTAATAAAAGAGGTTTAATCGCCGGCAAACGAAATCCCGCGATTTCCCGTAAATCCCGGGCTTGGCCCGTATAGTCGAATGTATACAAAGAAAGTACCCAGGGAGTAATCTTATTTCCCGAACGATTTTTTAAATTTTTTTTTCACCACTAAAACGCATGAGACTTGTAGTTTTCAAAAATGTTTTCATTTTTGATGAGACGCTGAATAAAAGAAGTTTAATCGCCGGTAAACGAAAACCCGCGACTTCCCGTAAATCCCGGACTCGGCCCGTATAATCAAAAGTATACAAAGAAAGTACCCGGGGTGTAAACTCATTTCCCAAACGATTATTTAAATTATTATTTCACCACTAAAACCCATGAGACTTGTAGTTTTTAAAAATGTTTTCATTTTTGATGAGACGCAGAATAAAAGAAGTTTAATCGCCGGCAAACGAAAACCCGCGATTTCCCGTAAATCCCGGACTCGGCCCGTATAGTCAAAAGTATACAAGGAAAGTACCCAGTGAGTAAACTCATTTCCCGAACGAATTTTTAAATTATTTTTTCACCACTAAAATGCATGAGACTTGTAGTTTTCAGAAATGTTTTCATTTCTGATGAGACGCTTAATGAAAGTGGTTTAATCGCCGGCAAACGAAAACCCGCGATTTCCCGTAAATCCCCGGCTTGGCCCGTATAGTCGAATGTATACAAAAAAAAGTACCCTGTGAGTAAACTCATTTCCAAAACGATTTTTTAAATTATCTTTTCCTCACTAAAACGCTTGAGACTTGTAGTTTTCAAAAATGTTTTTATTTTTGATGAGACGCTGAATAAAAGAAGTTTAATCGCCGGCAAACGAAAACCCGCCATATCCCGTAAACCCCGGACTCGGCCCGCATAGTCAAAAGTATACAAAGAAAGTACCCAGGGAGTAAACTCATTTCCCGAACGATTTTTTACATTATTTTTTCACCACTAAAACGCATGAGACTTGTAGTTTTCAAAAATGTTTTCATTTTTGATGAGACGCTGAATAAAAGAAGTTTAATCGCCGGTAAACGAAAACCCGCGACTTCCCGTAAATCCCGGACTCGGCCCGTATAGTCAATAGTATACAAAGAAATTACCCGGGGTGTAAACTCATTTCCCGAACGATTTTTTAAATTATTATTTCACCACTAAAGCCCATGAGACTTGTAGTTTTTAAAAATGTTTTCATTTTTGATGAGACGCTGAATAAAAGAAGTTTAATTGCCGGCAAACGAAAACCCGCGACTTCCGTAAATCCCGGACTCGGCCCGTATAGTCAAAAGTATACAAAGAAAGTACCCAGGGAGTAAACTCATTTCCCGAAAGATTTTTTAAATTAATTTTCACCACTAAAACGCATGAGGCTTGTAGTTTTCAGGAATGTTTTCATTTTTGATGAGACGCTTAATGAAAGTTGTTTAATCGCCGCCAAACAAAAAACCGCGATTTCCCGTAAATCCCGGGCTTGGCCCGTATAGTCGAATGTATACAAAGAAAGTACCCTGTGAGTAAACTCATTTCCGAAAGGATTTTTTCAATTATCTTTTCACCACTAAAACGCATGAGACTTGCAGTTTTCAAAAATGTTTTCATTTTTGATGAGAGGCTTAATAAAAGAGGTTTAATCGCCGGCAAACGAAATCCCGCGATTTCCCGTAAATCCCGGGCTTGGCCCGTATAGTCGAATGTATACAAAGAAAGTACCCTGTGAGTAAACTCATTTCCCGAACGATTTTTTAAATTTTTTTTTCACCACTAAAACGCATGAGACTTGTAGTTTTCAAAAATGTTTTCATTTTTGATGAGACGCTGAATAAAAGAAGTTTAATTGCCGGTAAACGAAAACCCGCGACTTCCCGTAAATCCCGGACTCGGCCCGTATAGTCAAAAGTATACAAAGAAAGTACCCGGGGTGTAAACTCATTTCCCGAACGATTTTTTAAATTATTATTTCACCACTAAAGCCCATGAGACTTGTAGTTTTTAAAAATGTTTTCATTTTTGATGAGACGCTGAATAAAAGAAGTTTAATTGCCGGCAAACGAAAACCCGCGACTTCCCGTAAATCCCGGACTCGGCCCGTATAGTCAAAAGTATACAAAGAAAGTACCCAGGGAGTAAACCCATTTCCCGAACGATTTTTTAAATTAATTTTCACCACTAAAACGCATGAGACTTGTAGTTTTCAGAAATGTTTTTATTTTTGATGAGACGCTTAATGAAAATTGTTTAATCGCCAGGAAACAAAAACCCACGATTTCCCGTAAATCCCGGGCTTGGCCCGTATAGTCGAATGTATACAAAGAAAGTACCCTGTGAGTAAACTCATTTCCGAAAGGATTTTTTAAATTATCTTTTCACCACTAAAACGCTTGAGACTTGCAGTTTTCAAAAATGTTTTCATTTTTGATGAGAGGCTTAATAAAAGAGGTTTAATCGCCGGCAAACGAAATCCCGCGATTTCCCGTAAATCCCGGGCTTGGCCCGTATAGTCGAATGTATACAAAGAAAGTACCCAGGGAGTAATCTTATTTCCCGAACGATTTTTTAAATTTTTTTTTCACCACTAAAACGCATGAGACTTGTAGTTTTCAAAAATGTTTTCATTTTTGATGAGACGCTGAATAAAAGAAGTTTAATCGCCGGTAAACGAAAACCCGCGACTTCCCGTAAATCCCGGACTCGGCCCGTATAATCAAAAGTATACAAAGAAAGTACCCGGGGTGTAAACTCATTTCCCAAACGATTATTTAAATTATTATTTCACCACTAAAACCCATGAGACTTGTAGTTTTTAAAAATGTTTTCATTTTTGATGAGACGCAGAATAAAAGAAGTTTAATCGCCGGCAAACGAAAACCCGCGATTTCCCGTAAATCCCGGACTCGGCCCGTATAGTCAAAAGTATACAAGGAAAGTACCCAGTGAGTAAACTCATTTCCCGAACGAATTTTTAAATTATTTTTTCACCACTAAAATGCATGAGACTTGTAGTTTTCAGAAATGTTTTCATTTCTGATGAGACGCTTAATGAAAGTGGTTTAATCGCCGGCAAACGAAAACCCGCGATTTCCCGTAAATCCCCGGCTTGGCCCGTATAGTCGAATGTATACAAAAAAAAGTACCCTGTGAGTAAACTCATTTCCAAAACGATTTTTTAAATTATCTTTTCCTCACTAAAACGCTTGAGACTTGTAGTTTTCAAAAATGTTTTTATTTTTGATGAGACGCTGAATAAAAGAAGTTTAATCGCCGGCAAACGAAAACCCGCCATATCCCGTAAACCCCGGACTCGGCCCGCATAGTCAAAAGTATACAAAGAAAGTACCCAGGGAGTAAACTCATTTCCCGAACGATTTTTTACATTATTTTTTCACCACTAAAACGCATGAGACTTGTAGTTTTCAAAAATGTTTTCATTTTTGATGAGACGCTGAATAAAAGAAGTTTAATCGCCGGTAAACGAAAACCCGCGACTTCCCGTAAATCCCGGACTCGGCCCGTATAGTCAATAGTATACAAAGAAATTACCCGGGGTGTAAACTCATTTCCCGAACGATTTTTTAAATTATTATTTCACCACTAAAGCCCATGAGACTTGTAGTTTTTAAAAATGTTTTCATTTTTGATGAGACGCTGAATAAAAGAAGTTTAATTGCCGGCAAACGAAAACCCGCGACTTCCGTAAATCCCGGACTCGGCCCGTATAGTCAAAAGTATACAAAGAAAGTACCCAGGGAGTAAACTCATTTCCCGAAAGATTTTTTAAATTAATTTTCACCACTAAAACGCATGAGGCTTGTAGTTTTCAGGAATGTTTTCATTTTTGATGAGACGCTTAATGAAAGTTGTTTAATCGCCGCCAAACAAAAAACCGCGATTTCCCGTAAATCCCGGGCTTGGCCCGTATAGTCGAATGTATACAAAGAAAGTACCCTGTGAGTAAACTCATTTCCGAAAGGATTTTTTCAATTATCTTTTCACCACTAAAACGCATGAGACTTGCAGTTTTCAAAAATGTTTTCATTTTTGATGAGAGGCTTAATAAAAGAGGTTTAATCGCCGGCAAACGAAATCCCGCGATTTCCCGTAAATCCCGGGCTTGGCCCGTATAGTCGAATGTATACAAAGAAAGTACCCTGTGAGTAAACTCATTTCCCGAACGATTTTTTAAATTTTTTTTTCACCACTAAAACGCATGAGACTTGTAGTTTTCAAAAATGTTTTCATTTTTGATGAGACGCTGAATAAAAGAAGTTTAATTGCCGGTAAACGAAAACCCGCGACTTCCCGTAAATCCCGGACTCGGCCCGTATAGTCAAAAGTATACAAAGAAAGTACCCGGGGTGTAAACTCATTTCCCGAACGATTTTTTAAATTATTATTTCACCACTAAAGCCCATGAGACTTGTAGTTTTTAAAAATGTTTTCATTTTTGATGAGACGCTGAATAAAAGAAGTTTAATTGCCGGCAAACGAAAACCCGCGACTTCCCGTAAATCCCGGACTCGGCCCGTATAGTCAAAAGTATACAAAGAAAGTACCCAGGGAGTAAACCCATTTCCCGAACGATTTTTTAAATTAATTTTCACCACTAAAACGCATGAGACTTGTAGTTTTCAGAAATGTTTTTATTTTTGATGAGACGCTTAATGAAAATTGTTTAATCGCCAGGAAACAAAAACCCACGATTTCCCGTAAATCCCGGGCTTGGCCCGTATAGTCGAATGTATACAAAGAAAGTACCCTGTGAGTAAACTCATTTCCGAAACGATTTTTTCAATTATCTTTTCACCACTAAAACGCATGAGACTTGCAGTTTTCAAAAATGTTTTCATTTTTGATGAGAGGCTTAATAAAAGAGGTTTAATCGCCGGCAAACGAAATCCCGCGATTTCCCGTAAATCCCGGGCTTGGCCCGTATAGTCGAATGTATACAAAGAAAGTACCCAGGGAGTAAACTCATTTCCCGAACGATTTTTTAAATTTCTTTTTCACCACTAAAACGCATGAGACTTGTAGTTTTCAAAAATGTTTTCATTTTTGATGAGACGCTGAATAAAAGAAGTTTAATCGCCGGCAAACGAAAACCCGCAATTTCCCGTAAATCCCGGTCTCGGCCCGTATAGTCAAAAGTATACAAGGAAAGTACCCAGTGAGTAAACTCATTTCCCTAACGAATTTTTAAATTATTTTTTCACCACTAAATCGCATGAGACTTGTAGTTTTCAAAAATGTTTTCATTTTTGATGAGACGCTGAATAAAAGAAGTTTAATCGCCGGCAAACGAAAACCTGCGGTTCCCCGTAAATCCCGGACTCGGCCCGTATAGTCAAAAGTATACAAAGAAAGTACCCAGGGTGTAAACTCATTTCCCGAACGATTTTTTAAATTATTTTTTCACCACTAAAACGCATGAGACTTGTAGTTTTCAAAAATGTTTTCATTTTTGATGAGACGCTGAATAAAAGAAGTTTAATCGCCGGCAAACGAAAACCTGCGATTTCCCGTAAATCCCGGAATCGGCCCGTATAGTCAAAAGTATACAAAGAAAGTACCCAGGGAGTAAACTCATTTCCCGAACGATTTTTTAAATTAATTTTCACCACTAAAACGCATGAGACTTGTAGTTTTCAGAAATGTTTTTATTTTCGATGAGACGCTTAATGAAAGTTGTTTAATCGCCGGCAAACAAAAACCCGCGATTTCCCGTAAATCCCGGGCTTGGCCCGTATAGTCGAATGTATACAAAGAAAGTACCCTGTGAGTAAACTCATTTCCAAAACGATTTTTTAAATTATCTTTTCACCACTAAAACGCTTGAGACTTGTAGTTTTCAAAAATGTTTTCATTTTTGATGAGACGCTGAATAAAAGAAGTTTAATCGCCGGCAAACGAAAACCTGCGATTTCCCGTAAATCCCGAACTCGGCCCGTATAGTCAAAAGTATACAAAGAAAGTACCCAGGGAGTAAAGTCATTTCCCAAACGATTATTTAAATTATTATTTCACCACTAAAGCCCATGAGACTTGTAGTTTTTAAAAATGTTTTCATTTTTGATGGGACGCAGAATAAGAGAAGTTTAATCGCCGGCAAACGAAAACCCGCGATTTCCCGTAAATCCCGGACTCGGCTCGTATAGTCAAAAGTATACAAGGAAAGTACCCAGTGAGTAAACTCATTTCCCGAACGAATTTTTAAATTATTTTTTCACCACTAAAATGCATGAGACTTGTAGTTTTCAGAAATGTTTTCATTTTTGATGAGACGCTTAATGAAACTGGTTTAATCGCCGGCAAACGAAAAACCGCGATTTCCCGTAAATCCCGGCTTGGCCCGTATAGTCAAAAGTATACAAAGAAAGTACCCAGGGAGTAAACTCATTTCTCCGAACGATTTTTTAAATTATTTTTTCACCACTAAAACGCATGAGACTTGTAGTTTTCAAAATTGTTTTCATTTTTGATGAGACGCTGAATAAAAGAAGTTTAATCGCCGGCAAACGAAAACCCGCGATTTCCCGTAAATCCCGGGCTTGGCCCGTATAGTCAAAAGTATACAAAGAAAGTACCCAGGGTGTAAACTCATTTTTCGAACGATTTTTTAAATTATTTTTTCACCACTAAAAGGCATGAGACTTGTAGTTTTCAAAAATGTTTTCATTTTTGATGAGACGCTGAATAAAAGAAGTTTAATCGCCGGCAAACGAAAACCTGCGATTTCCCGTAAATCCCGGACTCGGCCCGTATAGTCAAAAGTATACAAAGAAAGTACCCGGGGAGTAAACTCATTTCCCAAACGATTTTTTAAATTTATATTTTACCACTAAAGCCCATGAGATTTGTAGTTTTGAAAAATGTTTTCATTTTTGCTGAGACGCTGAATAAAAGAAGTTTAATCCCTGCCAAACGAAAACTTGCGGTTTCCCGTATATCCCGGACTCGGCCCGTATAGTCAAAAGTATACAAAGAAAGTACCCAGGGTGTAAACTCATTTCCCGAACGATTTTTTAAATTATTTTTTCACCACTAAAACGCATGAGACTTGTAGTTTTCAAAAATGTTTTCATTTTTGATGAGACGCTGAATAAAATAAGTATAATCGCCGGCAAACGAAAACCTGCGATTTCCCGTAAATCCCGGACTCGGCCCGTATAGTCAAAAGTATACAAAGAAAGTACCCAGGGAGTAAACTCATTTCCCAAACGATTATTTAAATTATTATTTCACCACTAAAACCCATGAGACTTGTAGTTTTTAAAAATGTTTTCATTTTTGATGAGACGCTGAATAAAAGAAGTTTAATCGCCGGCAAACGAAAACCCGCGACTTCCCGTAAATCCCGGACTCGGCCCGTATAGTCAAAAGTATACAAAGAAAGTACCCAGGGAGTAAACTCATTTCCCGAACGATTTTTTAAATTAATTTTCACCACTAAAACGCATGAGACTTGTAGTTTTCAGAAATGTTTTTATTTTTGATGAGACGCTTAATGAAAATTGTTTAATCGCCGGCAAACAAAAACCCGCGATTTCCCGTAAATCCCGGGCTTGGCCCGTATAGTCGAATGTATACAAAGAAAGTACCCTGTGAGTAAACTCATTTCCGAAACGATTTTTTCAATTATCTTTTCACCACTAAAACGCATGAGACTTGCAGTTTTCAAAAATGTTTTCATTTTTGATGAGAGGCTTAATAAAAGAGGTTTAATCGCCGGCAAACGAAATCCCGCGATTTCCCGTAAATCCCGGGCTTGGCCCGTATAGTCAAAAGTATACAAGGAAAGTACCCAGTGAGTAAACTCATTTCCCTAACGAATTTTTAAATTATTTTTTCACCACTAAATCGCATGAGACTTGTAGTTTTCAAAAATGTTTTCATTTTTGATGAGACGCTGAATAAAAGAAGTTTAATCGCCGGCAAACGAAAACCTGCGGTTCCCCGTAAATCCCGGACTCGGCCCGTATAGTCAAAAGTATACAAAGAAAGTACCCAGGGTGTAAACTCATTTCCCGAACGATTTTTTAAATTATTTTTTCACCACTAAAACGCATGAGACTTGTAGTTTTCAAAAATGTTTTCATTTTTGATGAGACGCTGAATAAAAGAAGTTTAATCGCCGGCAAACGAAAACCTGCGATTTCCCGTAAATCCCGGACTCGGCCCGTATAGTCAAAAGTATACAAAGAAAGTACCCAGGGAGTAAACTCATTTCCCGAACGATTTTTTAAATTAATTTTCACCACTAAAACGCATGAGACTTGTAGTTTTCAGAAATGTTTTTATTTTCGATGAGACGCTTAATGAAAGTTGTTTAATCGCCGGCAAACAAAAACCCGCTATTTTCCGTAAATCCCGGGCTTGGCCCGTATAGTCGAATGTATACAAAGAAAGTACCCTGTGAGTAAACTCATTTCCAAAACGATTTTTTAAATTATCTTTTCACCACTAAAACGCATGAGACTTGTAGTTTTCAAAAATGTTTTCATTTTTGATGAGACGCTGAATAAAAGAAGTTTAATCGCCGGCAAACGAAAACCTGCGATTTCCCGTAAATCCCGAACTCGGCCCGTATAGTCAAAAGTATACAAAGAAAGTACCCAGGGAGTAAAGTCATTTTCCAAACGATTATTTAAATTATTATTTCACCACTAAAGCCCATGAGACTTGTAGTTTTTAAAAATGTTTTCATTTTTGATGGGACGCAGAATAAGAGAAGTTTAATCGCCGGCAAAAGAAAACCCGCGATTTCCCGTAAATCCCGGGCTTGGCCCGTATAGTCGAATGTATACAAAGAAAGTACCCTGTGAGTAAACTCATTTCCGAAACGATTTTTTCAATTATCTTTTCACCACTAAAACGCATGAGACTTGCAGTTTTCAAAAATGTTTTCATTTTTGATGAGAGGCTTAATAAAAGAGGTTTAATCGCCGGCAAACGAAATCCCGCGATTTCCCGTAAATCCCGGGCTTGGCCCGTATAGTCGAATGTATACAAAGAAAGTACCCAGGGAGTAAACTCATTTCCCGAACGATTTTTTAAATTTCTTTTTCACCACTAAAACGCATGAGACTTGTAGTTTTCAAAAATGTTTTCATTTTTGATGAGACGCTGAATAAAAGAAGTTTAATCGCCGGCAAACGAAAACCCGCGATTTCCCGTAAATCCCGGTCTCGGCCCGTATAGTCAAAAGTATACAAGGAAAGTACCCAGTGAGTAAACTCATTTCCCTAACGAATTCTTAAATTATTTTTTCACCACTAAATCGCATGAGACTTGTAGTTTTCAAAAATGTTTTCATTTTTGATGAGACGCTGAATAAAAGAAGTTTAATCGCCGGCAAACGAAAACCTGCGGTTCCCCGTAAATCCCGGACTCGGCCCGTATAGTCAAAAGTATACAAAGAAAGTACCCAGGGTGTAAACTCATTTCCCGAACGATTTTTTAAATTATTTTTTCACCACTAAAACGCATGAGACTTGTAGTTTTCAAAAATGTTTTCATTTTTGATGAGACGCTGAATAAAAGAAGTTTAATCGCCGGCAAACGAAAAACTGCGATTTCCCGTAAATCCCGAACTCGGCCCGTATAGTCAAAAGTATACAAAGAAAGTACCCAGGGAGTAAAGTCATTTCCCAAACGATTATTTAAATTATTATTTCACCACTAAAGCCCATGAGACTTGTAGTTTTTAAAAATGTTTTCATTTTTGATGGGACGCAGAATAAGAGAAGTTTAATCGCCGGCAAACGAAAACCCGCGATTTCCCGTAAATCCCGGACTCGGCCCGTATAGTCAAAAGTATACAAAGAAAGTACCCAGTGAGTAAACTCATTTCCCGAACGAATTTTTAAATTATTTTTTCACCACTAAAATGCATGAGACTTGTAGTTTTCAGAAATGTTTTCATTTTTGATGAGACGCTTAATGAAACTGGTTTAATCGCCGGCAAACGAAAAACCGCGATTTCCCGTAAATCACGGCTTGGCCCGTATAGTCAAAAGTATACAAAGAAAGTACCCAGGGAGTAAACTCATTTCTCCGAACGATTTTTTAAATTATTTTTTCACCACTAAAACGCATGAGACTTGTAGTTTTCAAAAATGTTTTCATTTTTGATGAGACGCTGAATAAAAGAAGTTTAATCGCCGGCAAACGAAAACCTGCGATTTCCCGTAAATCCCGGACTCGGCCCGTATAGTCAAAAGTATACAAAGAAAGTACCCGGGGAGTAAACTCATTTCCCAAACGATTTTTTAAATTTATATTTTACCACTAAAGCCCATGAGATTTGTAGTTTTGAAAAATGTTTTCATTTTTGCTGAGACGCTGAATAAAAGAAGTTTAATCGCCGGCAAACGAAAACCTGCGATTTCCCGTAAATCCCGGACTCGGCCCGTATAGTCAAAAGTATACAAAGAAAGTACCCAGGGAGTAAACTCATTTCCCAAACGATTATTTAAATTATTATTTCACCACTAAAACGCATGAGACTTGCAGTTTTCAAAAATGTTTTCATTTTTGATGAGAGGCTTAATAAAAGAGGTTTAATCGCCGGCAAACGAAATCCCGCGATTTCCCGTAAATCCCGGGCTTGGCCCGTATAGTCGAATGTATACAAAGAAAGTACCCAGGGAGTAAACTCATTTCCCGAACGATTTTTTAAATTTCTTTTTCACCACTAAAACGCATGAGACTTGTAGTTTTCAAAAATGTTTTCATTTTTGATGAGACGCTGAATAAAAGAAGTTTAATCGCCGGCAAACGAAAACCGGCAATTTCCCGTAAATCCCGGTCTCGGCCCGTATAGTCAAAAGTATACAAGGAAAGTACCCAGTGAGTAAACTCATTTCCCTAACGAATTTTTAAATTATTTTTTCACCACTAAATCGCATGAGACTTGTAGTTTTCAAAAATGTTTTCATTTTTGATGAGACGCTGAATAAAAGAAGTTTAATCGCCGGCAAACGAAAACCTGCGATTTCCCGTAAATCCCGGACTCGGCCCGTATAGTCAAAAGTATACAAAGAAAGTACCCAGGGAGTAAACTCATTTCCCGAACGATTTTTTAAATTAATTTTCACCACTAAAACACATGAGACTTGTAGTTTTCAGAAATGTTTTTATTTTCGATGAGACGCTTAATAAAAGTTGTTTAATCGCCGGCAAACAAAAACCCGCGATTTCCCGTAAATCCCGGGCTTGGCCCGTATAGTCGAATGTATACAAAGAAAGTACCCTGTGAGTAAACTCATTTCCAAAACGATTTTTTAAATTATCTTTTCACCACTAAAACGCTTGAGACTTGTAGTTTTCAAAAATGTTTTCATTTTTGATGAGACGCTGAATAAAAGAAGTTTAATCGCCGGCAAACGAAAACCTGCGATTTCCCGTAAATCCCGAACTCGGCCCGTATAGTGAAAAGTATACAAAGAAAGTACCCAGGGAGTAAAGTCATTTCCCAAACGATTATTTAAATTATTATTTCACCACTAAAGCCCATGAGACTTGTAGTTTTTAAAAATGTTTTCATTTTTGATGGGACGCAGAATAAGAGAAGTTTAATCGCCGGCAAACGAAAACCCGTGATTTCCCGTAAATCCCGGACTCGGCCCGTATAGTCAAAAGTATACAAGGAAAGTACCCAGTGAGTAAACTCATTTCCCGAACGAATTTTTAAATTATTTTTTCACCACTAAAATGCATGAGACTTGTAGTTTTCAGAAATGTTTTCATTTTTGATGAGACGCTTAATGAAACTGGTTTAATCGCCGGCAAACGAAAAACCGCGATTTCCCGTAAATCCCGGCTTGGCCCGTATAGTCAAAAGTATACAAAGAAAGTACCCAGGGAGTAAACTCATTTCTCCGAACGATTTTTTAAATTATTTTTTCACCACTAAAACGCATGAGACTTGTAGTTTTCAAAATTGTTTTCATTTTTGATGAGACGCTGAATAAAAGAAGTTTAATCGCCGGCAAACGAAAACCCGCGATTTCCCGTAAATCCCGGGCTTGGCCCGTATAGTCAAAAGTATACAAAGAAAGTACCCAGGGTGTAAACTCATTTTTCGAACGATTTTTTAAATTATTTTTTCACCACTAAAAGGCATGAGACTTGTAGTTTTCAAAAATGTTTTCATTTTTGATGAGACGCTGAATAAAAGAAGTTTAATCGCCGGCAAACGAAAACCTGCGATTTCCCGTAAATCCCGGACTCGGCCCGTATAGTCAAAAGTATACAAAGAAAGTACCCGGGGAGTAAACTCATTTCCCAAACGATTTTTTAAATTTATATTTTACCACTAAAGCCCATGAGATTTGTAGTTTTGAAAAATGTTTTCATTTTTGCTGAGACGCTGAATAAAAGAAGTTTAATCGCCGCCAAACGAAAACTTGCGGTTTCCCGTATATCCCGGACTCGGCCCGTATAGTCAAAAGTATACAAAGAAAGTACCCAGGGTGTAAACTCATTTCCCGAACGATTTTTTAAATTATTTTTTCACCACTAAAACGCATGAGACTTGTAGTTTTCAAAAATGTTTTCATTTTTGATGAGACGCTGAATAAAAGAAGTTTAATCGCCGGCAAACGAAAACCTGCGATTTCCCGTAAATCCCGGACTCGGCCCGTATAGTCAAAAGTATACAAAGAAAGTACCCAGGGAGTAAACTCATTTCCCAAACGATTATTTAAATTATTATTTCACCACTAAAACCCATGAGACTTGTAGTTTTTAAAAATGTTTTCATTTTTGATGAGACGCTGAATAAAACAAGTTTAATCGCCGGCAAACGAAAACCCGCGACTTCCCGTAAATCCCGGACTCGGCCCGTATAGTCAAAAGTATACAAAGAAAGTACCCAGGGAGTAAACACATTTCCCGAACGATTTTTTAAATTAATTTTCACCACTAAAACGCATGAGACTTGTAGTTTTCAGAAATGTTTTTATTTTTGATGAGACGCTTAATGAAAATTGTTTAATCGCCGGCGAACAAAAACCCGCGATTTCCCGTAAATCCCGGGCTTGGCCCGTATAGTCGAATGTATACAAAGAAAGTACCCTGTGAGTAAACTCATTTCCGAAACGATTTTTTCAATTATCTTTTCACCACTAAAACGCATGAGACTTGCAGTTTTTAAAAATGTTTTCATTTTTGATGAGAGGCTTAATAAAAGAGGTTTAATCGCCGGCAAACGAAATCCCGCGATTTCCCGTAAATCCCGAGCTTGGCCCGTATAGTCGAATGTATACAAAGAAAGTACCCAGGGAGTAAACTCATTTCCCGAACGATTTTTTAAATTTCTTTTTCACCACTAAAACGCATGAGACTTGTAGTTTTCAAAAATGTTTTCATTTTTGATGAGACGCTGAATAAAAGAAGTTTAATCGCCGGCAAACGAAAACCCGCGATTTCCCGTAAATCCCGGTCTCGGCCCGTATAGTCAAAAGTATACAAGGAAAGTACCCAGTGAGTAAACTCATTTCCCTAACGAATTTTTAAATTATTTTTTCACCACTAAAACGCATGAGACTTGCAGTTTTTAAAAATGTTTTCATTTTTGATGAGAGGCTTAATAAAAGAGGTTTAATCGCCGGCAAACGAAATCCCGCGATTTCCCGTAAATCCCGAGCTTGGCCCGTATAGTCGAATGTATACAAAGAAAGTACCCAGGGAGTAAACTCATTTCCCGAACGATTTTTTAAATTTCTTTTTCACCACTAAAACGCATGAGACTTGTAGTTTTCAAAACTGTTTTCATTTTTGATGAGACGCTGAATAAAAGAAGTTTAATCGCCGGCAAACGAAAACCCGCGATTTCCCGTAAATCCCGGTCTCGGCCCGTATAGTCAAAAGTATACAAGGAAAGTACCCAGTGAGTAAACTCATTTCCCTAACGAATTTTTAAATTATTTTTTCACCACTAAATCGCATGAGACTTGTAGTTTTCAAAAATGTTTTCATTTTTGATGAGACGCTGAATAAAAGAAGTTTAATCGCCGGCAAACGAAAACCTGCGGTTCCCCGTAAATCCCGGACTCGGCCCGTATAGTCAAAAGTATACAAAGAAAGTACCCAGGGTGTAAACTCATTTCCCGAACGATTTTTTAAATTATTTTTTCACCACTAAAACGCATGAGACTTGTAGTTTTCAAAAATGTTTTCATTTTTGATGAGACGCTGAATAAAAGAAGTTTAATCGCCGGCAAACGAAAACCTGCGATTTCCCGTAAATCCCGGACTCGGCCCGTATAGTCAAAAGTATACAAAGAAAGTACCCAGGGAGTAAACTCATTTCCCGAACGATTTTTTAAATTAATTTTCACCACTAAAACGCATGAGACTTGTAGTTTTCAGAAATGTTTTTATTTTCGATGAGACGCTTAATGAAAGTTGTTTAATCGCCGGCAAACAAAAACCCGCTATTTCCCGTAAATCCTGGGCTTGGCCCGTATAGTCGAATGTATACAAAGAAAGTACCCTGTGAGTAAACTCATTTCCAAAACGATTTTTTAAATTATCTTTTCACCACTAAAACGCTTGAGACTTGTAGTTTTCAAAAATGTTTTCATTTTTGATGAGACGCTGAATAAAAGAAGTTTAATCGCCGGCAAACGAAAACCTGCGATTTCCCGTAAATCCCGAACTCGGCCCGTATAGTCAAAAGTATACAAAGAAAGTACCCAGGGAGTAAAGTCATTTCCCAAACGATTATTTAAATTATTATTTCACCACTAAAGCCCATGAGACTTGTAGTTTTTAAAAATGTTTTCATTTTTGATGGGACGCAGAATAAGAGAAGTTTAATCGCCGGCAAACGAAAACCCGCGATTTCCCGTAAATCCCGGACTCGGCCCGTATAGTCAAAAGTATACAAGGAAAGTACCCAGTGAGTAAACTCATTTCCCGAACGAATTTTTAAATTATTTTTTCACCACTAAAATGCATGAGACTTGTAGTTTTCAGAAATGTTTTCATTTTTGATGAGACGCTTAATGAAACTGGTTTAATCGCCGGCAAACGAAAAACCGCGATTTCCCGTAAATCCCGGCTTGACCCGTATAGTCAAAAGTATACAAAGAAAGTACCCAGGGAGTAAACTCATTTCTCCGAACGATTTTTTAAATTATTTTTTCACCACTAAAACGCATGAGACTTGTAGTTTTCAAAATGTTTTCATTTTTGATGAGACGCTGAATAAAAGAAGTTTAATCGCCGGCAAACGAAAACCTGCGATTTCCCGTAAATCCCGGACTCGGCCCGTATAGTCAAAAGTATACAAAGAAAGTACCCGGGGAGTAAACTCATTTCCCAAACGATTTTTTAAATTTATATTTTACCACTAAAGCCCATGAGATTTGTAGTTTTGAAAAATGTTTTCATTTTTGCTGAGACGCTGAATAAAAGAAGTTTAATCGCCGCCAAACGAAAACTTGCGGTTTCCCGTATATCCCGGACTCGGCCCATATAGTCAAAAGTATACAAAGAAAGTACCCAGGGTGTAAACCCATTTCCCGAACGATTTTTTAAATTATTTTTTCACCACTAAAACGCATGAGACTTGTAGTTTTCAGAAATGTTTTCATTTCTGATTAGACGCTTAATGAAAGTGGTTTAATCGCCGGCAAACGAAAACCCGCGATTTCCCGTAAATCCCCGGCTTGGCCCGCATAGTCGAATGTATACAAAGAAAGTACCCTGTGAGTAAACTCATTTCCAAAACGATTTTTTAAATTATCTTTCCCTCACTAAAACGCTTGAGACTTGTAGTTTTCAAAAATGTTTTTATTTTTGATGAGACGCTGAATAAAAGAAGTTTAATCGCCGGCAAACGAAAACCCGCCATATCCCGTAAACCCCGGACTCGGCCCGCATAGTCAAAAGTATACAAAGAAAGTACCCAGGGAGTAAACTCATTTCCCGAACGATTTTTTACATTATTTTTTCACCACTAAAACGCATGAGACTTGTAGTTTTCAAAAATGTTTTCATTTTTGATGAGACGTTGAATAAAAGAAGTTTAATTGCCGGCAAACGAAAACCCGCGACTTCCGTAAATCCCGGACTCAGCCCGTATAGTCAAAAGTATACAAAGAAAGTACCCAGGGAGTAAACTCATTTCCCGAACGATTTTTTAAATTTTTTTTTCACCACTAAAACGCATGAGACTTGTAGTTTTCAGAAATGTTTTCATTTTTGATGAGACGCTTAATGAAAGTGGTTTAATCGCCGGCAAACGAAATCCCGCGATTTCCCGTAAATCCCGGGCTTGGCCCGTATAGTCGAATGTATACAAAGAAAGTACCCAGGGAGTAAACTCATTTCCCGAACGATTTTTTAAATTATTTTTTCACCACTAAAACGCATGAGACTTGTAGTTTTCAGAAATGTTTTTATTTTCGATGAGACGCTTAATGAAAGTTGTTTAATCGCCGGCAAACAAAAACCCGCGATTTCCCGTAAATCCCGGGCTTGGCCCGTATAGTCGAATGTATACAAAGAAAGTACCCTGTGAGTAAACTCATTTCCGAAACGATTTTTTCAATTATCTTTTCACCACTAAAACGCATGAGACTTGCAGTTTTCAAAAATGTTTTCATTTTTGATGAGACGCTGAATAAAAGAAGTTTAATCGCCGGCAAACGAAAACCTGCGATTTCCCGTACATCCCGGTCTCGGCCCGTATAGTCAAAAGTATACAAAGAAAGTACCCAGGGAGTAAACTCATTTCCCAAACGATTATTTAAATTATTATTTCACCACTAAAGCCCATGAGACTTGTAGTTTTTAAAAATGTTTTCATTTTTGATGAGACGCAGAATAAAAGAAGTTTAATCGCCGGCAAACGAAAACCCGCAATTTCCCGTAAATCCCGGACTCGGCCCGTATAGTCAAAAGTATACAAGGAAAGTACCCAGTGAGTAAACTCATTTCCCGAACGAATTTTTAAATTATTTTTTCACCACTAAAATGCATGAGACTTGTAGTTTTCAGAAATGTTTTCATTTTTGATGGGACGCTTAATGAAAGTGGTTTAATCGCCGGCAAACGAAAACCCGCGATTTCCCGTAAATCCCGGGCTTGGCCCGTATAATCGGATGTATACAAAGAAAGTACCCTGTGAGTAAACTCATTTCCAAAACGATTTTTTAAAATATCTTTTTACCACTAAAACGCTTGAGACTTGTAGTTTTCAAAAATGTTTTTATTTTTGATGAGACGCTGAATAAAAGAAGTTTAATCGCCGGCAAACGAAAACCCGCCATTTCCCGTAAACCCCGGACCCGGCCCGCATAGTCAAAAGTATACAAAGAAAGTACCCAGGGAGTAAACTCATTTCCCGAACGATTTTTTAAATTATTTTTTCACCACTAAAACGCATGAGACTTGTAGTTTTCAAAAATGTTTTCATTTTTGATGAGACGCTGAATAAAAGAAGTTTAATCGCCGGTAAACGAAAACCCGCGACTTCCCGTAAATCCCGGACTCGGCCCGTATAGTCAAAAGTATACAAAGAAAGTACCCGGGGTGTAAACTCATTTCCCGAACGATTTTTTAAATTATTATTTCACCACTAAAGCCCATGAGACTTGTAGTTTTTAAAAATGTTTTCATTTTTGATGAGACGCTGAATAAAAGAAGTTTAATTGCCGGCAAACGAAAACCCGCGGCTTCCCGTAAATCCCGGACTCGGCCCGTATAGTCAAAAGTATACAAAGAAAGTACCCAGGGAGTAAACACATTTCCCGAACGATTTTTTAAATTAATTTTCACCACTAAAACGCATGAGACTTGTAGTTTTCAGAAATGTTTTCATTTTTGATGAGACGCTTAATGAAAGTTGTTTAATCGCCGGCAAACAAAAACCCGCGATTTCCCGTAAATCCCGGGCTTGGCCCGTATAGTCGAATGTATACAAAGAAAGTACCCTGTGAGTAAACTCATTTCCGAAAGGATTTTTTCAATTATCTTTTCACCACTAAAACGCATGAGACTTGCAGTTTTCAAAAATGTTTTCATTTTTGATGAGAGGCTTAATAAAAGAGGTTTAATTGCCGGCAAACGAAAACCCGCGACTTCCCGTAAATCCCGGACTCGGCCCGTATAGTCAAAAGTATACAAAGAAAGTACCCAGGGAGTAAACTTATTTCCCGAACGATTTTTTAAATTAATTTTCACCACTAAAACGCATGAGACTTGTAGTTTTCAGAAATGTTTTTATTTTTGATGAGACGCTTAATGAAAGTTGTTTAATCGCCGGCAAACAAAAACCCGCGATTTCCCGTAAATCCCGGGCTTGGCCCGTATAGTCGAATGTATACAAAGAAAGTACCCTGTGAGTAAACTCATTTCCAAAACGATTTTTTCAATTATCTTTTCACCACTAAAACGCATGAGACTTGCAGTTTTCAAAAATGTTTTCATTTTTGATGAGACGCTGAATAAAAGAAGTTTAATCGCCGGCAAACGAAAACCCGCGATTTCCCGTACATCCCGGTCTCGGCCCGTATAGTCAAAAGTATACAAAGAAAGTACCCAGGGAGTAAACTCATTTCCCAAACGATTATTTAAATTATTATTTCACCACTAAAGCCCATGAGACTTGTAGTTTTTAAAAATGTTTTCATTTTTGATGAGACGCAGAATAAAAGAAGTTTAATCGCCGGCAAACGAAAACCCGCGATTTCCCGTAAATCCCGGACTCGGCCCGTATAGTCAAAAGTATACAAGGAAAGTACCCAGTGAGTAAACTCATTTCCCGAACGAATTTTTAAATTATTTTTTCACCACTAAAATGCATGAGACTTGTAGTTTTCAGAAATGTTTTCATTTTTGATGGGACGCTTAATGAAAGTGGTTTAATCGCCGGCAAACGAAAACCCGCGATTTCCCGTAAATCCCGGGCTTGGCCCGTATAATCGGATGTATACAAAGAAAGTACCCTGTGAGTAAACTCATTTCCAAAACGATTTTTTAAAATATCTTTTTACCACTAAAACGCTTGAGACTTGTAGTTTTCAAAAATGTTTTTATTTTTGATGAGACGCTGAATAAAAGAAGTTTAATCGCCGGCAAACGAAAACCCGCCATTTCCCGTAAACCCCGGACCCGGCCCGCATAGTCAAAAGTATACAAAGAAAGTACCCAGGGAGTAAACTCATTTCCCGAACGATTTTTTAAATTATTTTTTCACCACTAAAACGCATGAGACTTGTAGTTTTCAAAAATGTTTTCATTTTTGATGAGACGCTGAATAAAAGAAGTTTAATCGCCGGTAAACGAAAACCCGCGACTTCCCGTAAATCCCGGACTCGGCCCGTATAGTCAAAAGTATACAAAGAAAGTACCCGGGGTGTAAACTCATTTCCCGAACGATTTTTTAAATTATTATTTCACCACTAAAGCCCATGAGACTTGTAGTTTTTAAAAATGTTTTCATTTTTGATGAGACGCTGAATAAAAGAAGTTTAATTGCCGGCAAACGAAAACCCGCGGCTTCCCGTAAATCCCGGACTCGGCCCGTATAGTCAAAAGTATACAAAGAAAGTACCCAGGGAGTAAACACATTTCCCGAACGATTTTTTAAATTAATTTTCACCACTAAAACGCATGAGACTTGTAGTTTTCAGAAATGTTTTCATTTTTGATGAGACGCTTAATGAAAGTTGTTTAATCGCCGGCAAACAAAAACCCGCGATTTCCCGTAAATCCCGGGCTTGGCCCGTATAGTCGAATGTATACAAAGAAAGTACCCTGTGAGTAAACTCATTTCCGAAAGGATTTTTTCAATTATCTTTTCACCACTAAAACGCATGAGACTTGCAGTTTTCAAAAATGTTTTCATTTTTGATGAGAGGCTTAATAAAAGAGGTTTAATTGCCGGCAAACGAAAACCCGCGACTTCCCGTAAATCCCGGACTCGGCCCGTATAGTCAAAAGTATACAAAGAAAGTACCCAGGGAGTAAACTTATTTCCCGAACGATTTTTTAAATTAATTTTCACCACTAAAACGCATGAGACTTGTAGTTTTCAGAAATGTTTTTATTTTTGATGAGACGCTTAATGAAAGTTGTTTAATCGCCGGCAAACAAAAACCCGCGATTTCCCGTAAATCCCGGGCTTGGCCCGTATAGTCGAATGTATACAAAGAAAGTACCCTGTGAGTAAACTCATTTCCAAAACGATTTTTTCAATTATCTTTTCACCACTAAAACGCATGAGACTTGCAGTTTTCAAAAATGTTTTCATTTTTAATGAGAGGCTTAATAAAAGAGGTTTAATCGCCGGCAAACGAAATCCCGAGATTACCCGTAAATCCCGGGCTTGGCCCGTATAGTCGAATGTATACAAAGAAAGTACCCTGTGAGTAAACTCATTTCCAAAACGATTTTTTCAATTATCTTTTCACCACTAAAACGCATGAGACTTGTAGTTTTCAAAAATGTTTTCATTTTTGATGAGACGCTTAATGAAACAGGTTTAATCGCCGGCAAACGAAAACCCGCGATTTCCCGTAAATCCCGGGCTTGGCCCGTATAGTCGAATGTATACAAAGAAAGTACCCTGTGAGTAAACTCATTTCCAGAACGATTTTTTAATTTATTTTTTCAACACTAAAACGCATGAGACTTGTAGTTTTCAAAAATGTTTTCATTTTTGATGAGACGCTTAATGAAAGAGGTTTAATCGCCGGCAAACGAGAACCCGAGATTTCCCGTAAATCCCGGGCTTGGCCCGTATAGTCAAAAGTATACAAAGATAGTACCCAGGGAGTAAACTCATTTCCCGAACGATTTTTTAATTTATTTTTTCACCACTAAAACGCATGAGACTTGTAGTTTTCAAAAATGTTTTCGTTTTTGATGAGACGCTGAATAAAAAAAATTTAATCGCTGGCAAACGAAAACCCGCAATTTCCCGTAAATCCCGGACTCGGCCCGTATAGTCAAAAGTATACAAAGAAAGTACCCAGGGAGTAAACTAATTTCCCAAACGATTTTTTGAATTATTATTTCACCACTAAAGCCCATGAGACTTGTAGTTTTAAAAAATGTTTTCATTTTTGATGAGACGCTGAATAAAAGAAGTTTAATCACCGGCAAACGAAAACCCGCGATTTCCCGTAAATCCCGGTCTCGGCCCGTATAGTCAAAAGTATACAAGGAAAGTACCCAGTGAGTAAACTCATTTCCCTAACGAATTCTTTAATTATTTTTTCACCACTAAAACGCATGAGACTTGTAGTTTTCAAAAATGTTTTCATTTTTGATGAGACGCTGAATAAAAGAAGTTTTATCGCCGGCAAACGAAAACCTGCGATTTCCCGTAAATCCCGGACTCGGCCCGTATAGTCAAAAGTATACAAAGAAAGTACCCAGGGAGTAAACTCATTTCCCAAACGATTATTTAAATTATTATTTCACCACTAAAGCCCATGAGACTTGTAGTTTTTAAAAATGTTTTCATTTTTGATGAGACGCAGAATAAAAGAAGTTTAATCGCCGGCAAACGAAAACCCGCGATTTCCCGTAAATTCCGGACTCGGCCCGTATAGTCAAAAGTATACAAGGAAAGTACCCAGTGAGTAAACTCATTTCCCGAACGAATTTTTAAATTATTTTTTCACCACTAAAATGCATGAGACTTGTAGTTTTCAGAAATGTTTTCATTTTTGATGGGACGCTTAATGAAAGTGGTTTAATCGCCGGCAAACGAAAACCCGCGATTTCCCGTAAATCCCGGGCTTGGCCCGTATAATCGGATGTATACAAAGAAAGTACCCTGTGAGTAAACTCATTTCCAAAACGATTTTTTAAAATATCTTTTTACCACTAAAACGCTTGAGACTTGTAGTTTTCAAAAATGTTTTTATTTTTGATGAGACGCTGAATAAAAGAAGTTTAATCGCCGGCAAACGAAAACCCGCCATTTCCCGTAAACCCCGGACTCGGCCCGCATAGTCAAAAGTATACAAAGAAAGTACCCAGGGAGTAAACTCATTTCCCGAACGATTTTTTAAATTATTTTTTCACCACTAAAACGCATGAGACTTGTAGTTTTCAAAAATGTTTTCATTTTTGATGAGACGCTGAATAAAAGAAGTTTAATCGCCGGTAAACGAAAACCCGCGACTTCCCGTAAATCCCGGACTCGGCCCGTATAGTCAAAAGTATACAAAGAAAGTACCCAGGGAGTAAACTTATTTCCCGAACGATTTTTTAAATTAATTTTCACCACTAAAACGCATGAGACTTGTAGTTTTCAGAAATGTTTTTATTTTTGATGAGAGGCTTAATGAAAGTTGTTTAATCGCCGGCAAACAAAAACCCGCGATTTCCCGTAAATCCCGGGCTTGGCCCGTATAGTCGAATGTATACAAAGAAAGTACCCTGTGAGTAAACTCATTTCCAAAACGATTTTTTCAATTATCTTTTCACCACTAAAACGCATGAGACTTGCAGTTTTCAAAAATGTTTTCATTTTTGATGAGAGGCTTAATAAAAGAGGTTTAATCGCCGGCAAACGAAATCCCGAGATTTCCCGTAAATCCCGGGCTTGGCCCGTATAGTCGAATGTATACAAAGAAAGTACCCAGGGAGTAAACTCATTTCCCGAACGATTTTTTAAATTTTTTTTTCACCACTAAAACGCATGAGACTTGTAGTTTTCAAAAATGTTTTCATTTTTGATGAGACGCTTAATGAAACAGGTTTAATCGCCGGCAAACGAAAACCCGCCATTTCCCGTAAATCCCGGGCTTGGCCCGTATAGTCGAATGTATACAAAGAAAGTACCCTGTGAGTAAACTCATTTCCAGAACGATTTTTTAATTTATTTTTTCAACACTAAAACGCATGAGTCTTGTAGTTTTCAAAAATGTTTTCATTTTTGATGAAACGCTTAATGAAAGAGGTTTAATCGCCGGCAAACGAAAACCCGAGATTTCCCGTAAATCCCGGGCTTGGCCCGTATAGTCAAAAGTATACAAAGATAGTACCCAGGGAGTAAACTCATTTCCCGAACGATTTTTTAATTTATTTTTTCACCACTAAAACGCATGAGACTTGTAGTTTTCAAAAATGTTTTCGTTTTTGATGAGACGCTGAATAAAAGAAATTTAATCGCCGGCAAACGAAAACCTGCAATTTCCCGTAAATCCCGGACTCGGCCCGTATAGTCAAAAGTATACAAAGAAAGTACCCAGGGAGTAAACTAATTTCCCAAACGATTTTTTGAATTATTATTTCACCACTAAAGCCCATGAGACTTGTAGTTTTTAAAAATGTTTTCATTTTTGATGAGACGCTGAATAAAAGAAGTTTAATCGCCGGCAAACGAAAACCCGCGATTTCCCGTGAATCCCGGTCTCGGCCCGTATAGTCAAAATTATACAAGGAAAGTACCCAGTGAGTAAACTCATTTCCCTAACGAATTCTTTAATTATTTTTTCACCACTAAAACGCATGAGACTTGTAGTTTTCAAAAATGTTTTCATTTTTGATGAGACGCTGAATAAAAGAAGTTTAATCGCCGGCAAACGAAAACCTGCGATTTCCCGTAAATCCCGGACTCGGCCCGTATAGTCAAAAGTATACAAAGAAAGTACCCAGGGAGTAAACTCATTTCCCAAACGATTATTTAAATTATTATTTCACCACTAAAGCCCATGAGACTTGTAGTTTTTAAAAATGTTTTCATTTTTGATGAGACGCAGAATAAAAGAAGTTTAATCGCCGGCAAACGAAAACCCGCGATTTCCCGTAAATCCCGGACTCGGCCCGTATAGTCAAAAGTATACAAGGAAAGTACCCAGTGAGTAAACTCATTTCCCGAACGAATTTTTAAATTATTTTTTCACCACTAAAATGCATGAGACTTGTAGTTTTCCGAAATGTTTTCATTTTTGATGGGACGCTTAATGAAAGTGGTTTAATCGCCGGCAAACGAAAACCCGCGATTTCCCGTAAATCCCGGGCTTGGCCCGTATAATCGGATGTATACAAAGAAAGTACCCTGTGAGTAAACTCATTTCCAAAACGATTTTTTAAAATATCTTTTTACCACTAAAACGCTTGAGACTTGTAGTTTTCAAAAATGTTTTTATTTTTGATGAGACGCTGAATAAAAGAAGTTTAATCGCCGGCAAACGAAAACCCGCCATTTCCCGTAAACCCCGGACTCGGCCCGCATAGTCAAAAGTATACAAAGAAAGTACCCAGGGAGTAAACTCATTTCCCGAACGATTTTTTACATTATTTTTTCACCACTAAAACGCATGAGACTTGTAGTTTTCAAAAATGTTTTCATTTTTGATGAGACGCTGAATAAAAGAAGTTTAATTGCCGGCAAACGAAAACCCGCGACTTCCGTAAATCCCGGACTCAGCCCGTATAGTCAAAAGTATACAAAGAAAGTACCCAGGGAGTAAACTCATTTCCCGAACGATTTTTCAAATTAATTTTCACCACTAAAACGCATGAGGCTTGTAGTTTTCAGAAATGTTTTCATTTTTGATGAGACGCTTAATGGAAGTTGTTTAATCGCCGGCAAACAAAAACCCGCGATTTCCCGTAAATCCCGGGCTTGGCCCGTATAGTCGAATGTATAAAAAGAAAGTACCCTGTGAGTAAACTCATTTCCGAAAGGATTTTTTCAATTATCTTTTCACCACTAAAACGCATGAGACTTGCAGTTTTCAAAAATGTTTTCATTTTTGATGAGAGGCTTAATAAAAGAGGTTTAATCGCCGGCAAACGAAATCCCGCGATTTCCCGTAAATCCCGGGCTTGGCCCGTATAGTCGAATGTATACAAAGAAAGTACCCAGGGAGTAAACTCATTTCCCGAACGATTTTTTAAATTTTTTTTTCACCACTAAAACGCATGAGACTTGTAGTTTTTAAAAATGTTTTCATTTTTGATGAGACGCTGAATAAAAGAAGTTTAATCGCCGGCAAACGAAAACCCGCGACTTCCCGTAAATCCCGGGCTTGGCCCGTATAGTCGAATGTATACAAAGAAAGTACCCTGTGAGTAAACTCATTTCCGAAACGATTTTTTCAATTATCTTTTCACCACTAAAACGCATGAGACTTGCAGTTTTCAAAAATGTTTTAATTTTTGATGAGACGCTGAATAAAAGAAGTTTAATCGCCGGCAAACGAAAACCTGCGGTTCCCCGTAAATCCCGGACTCGGCCCGTATAGTCAAAAGTATACAAAGAAAGTACCCAGGGTGTAAACTCATTTCCCGAACGATTTTTTAAATTATTTTTTCACCACTAAAACGCATGAGACTTGTAGTTTTTAAAAATGTTTTCATTTTTGATGAGACGCTGAATAAAAGAAGTTTAATCGCCGGCAAACGAAAACCTGCGATTTCCCGTAAATCCCGGACTCGGCCCGTATAGTCAAAAGTATACAAAGAAAGTACCCAGGGTGTAAACTCATTTCCCGAACGATTTTTTAAATTATTTTTTCACCACTAAAACGCATGAGACTTGTAGTTTTCAAAAATGTTTTCATTTTTGATGAGACGCTGAATAAAAGAAGTTTAATCGCCGGCAAACGAAAACCTGCGATTTCCCGTAAATCCCGGACTCGGCCCGTATAGTCAAAAGTATACAAAGAAAGTACCCAGGAAGTAAACTCATTTCCCGAACGATTTTTTAAATTAATTTTCACCACTAAAACGCATGAGACTTGTAGTTTTCAGAAATGTTTTTATTTTCGATGAGACGCTTAATGAAAGTTGTTTAATCGCCGGCAAACAAAAACCCGCGATTTCCCGTAAATCCCGGGCTTGGCCCGTATAGTCGAATGTATACAAAGAAAGTACCCTGTGAGTAAACTCATTTCCGAAACGATTTTTTCAATTATCTTTTCACCACTAAAACGCATGAGACTTGCAGTTTTCAAAAATGTTTTCATTTTTGATGAGAGGCTTAATAAAAGAGGTTTAATCGCCGGCAAACGAAATCCCGCGATTTCCCGTAAATCCCGGGCTTGGCCCGTATAGTCGAATGTATACAAAGAAAGTACCCAGGGAGTACACTCATTTCCTGAACGATTTTTTAAATTTTTTTTTCACCACTAAAACGCATGAGACTTGTAGTTTTCAAAAATGTTTTCATTTTTGATGAGACGCTGAATAAAAGAAGTTTAATCGCCGGCAAACGAAAACCCGCGATTTCCCGTAAATCCCGGTCTCGGCCCGTATAGTCAAAAGTATACAACGAAAGTACCCAGGGAGTAAACTCATTTCCCAAACGATTATTTAAATTATTATTTCACCACTAAAGCCCATGAGACTTGTAGTTTTTAAAAATGTTTTCATTTTGGATGAGACGCAGAATAAAAGAAGTTTAATCGCCGGCAAACGAAAACCCGCGATTTCCCGTAAATCCCGGACTCGGCCCGTATAGTCAAAAGTATACAAGGAAAGTACCCAGTGAGTAAACTCATTTCCCGAACGAATTTTTAAATTATTTTTTCACCACTAAAATGCATGAGACTTGTAGTTTTCAGAAACCCGCGATTTCCCGTAAATCCCGGGCTTGGCCCGTATAATCGGATGTATACAAAGAAAGTACCCTGTGAGTAAACTCATTTCCAAAACGATTTTTTAAAATATCTTTTTACCACTAAAACGCTAGAGACTTGTAGTTTTCAAAAATGTTTTTATTTTTGATGAGACGCTGAATAAAAGAAGTTTAATCGCCGGCAAACGAAAACCCGCCATTTCCCGTAAACCCCGGACTCGGCCCGCATAGTCAAAAGTATACAAAGAAAGTACCCAGGGAGTAAACTCATTTCCCGAACGATTTTTTAAATTATTTTTTCACCACTAAAACGCATGAGACTTGTAGTTTTCAAAAATGTTTTTATTTTTGATGAGACGCTTAATGAAAGTTGTTTAATCGCCGGCAAACAAAAACCCGCGATTTCCCGTAAATCCCGGGCTTGGCCCGTATAGTCGAATGTATACAAAGAAAGTACCCTGTGAGTAAACTCATTTCCAAAACGATTTTTTCAATTATCTTTTCACCACTAAAACGCATGAGACTTGCAGTTTTCAAAAATGTTTTCATTTTTGATGAGAGGCTTAATAAAAGAGGTTTAATCGCCGGCAAACGAAATCCCGAGATTTCCCGTAAATCCCGGGCTTGGCCCGTATAGTCGAATGTATACAAAGAAAGTACCCAGGGAGTAAACTCATTTCCCGAACGATTTTTTAAATTTTTTTTTCACCACTAAAACGCATGAGACTTGTAGTTTTCAAAAATGTTTTCATTTTTGATGAGACGCTTAATGAAACAGGTTTAATCGCCGGCAAACGAAAACCCGCGATTTCCCGTAAATCCCGGGCTTGGCCCGTATAGTCGAATGTATACAAAGAAAGTACCCTGTGAGTAAACTCATTTCCAGAACGATTTTTTAATTAATTTTTTCAACACTAAAACGCATAAGACTTGTAGTTTTCAAAAATGTTTTCGTTTTTAATGAGACGCTGAATAAAAGAAGTTTAATCGCCGGCAAACGAAAACCTGCGATTTCCCGTAAATCCCGGACTCGGCCCGTATAGTCAAAAGTATACAAAGAAAGTACCCAGGGAGTAAACTCATTTCCCAAACGATTATTTAAATTATTATTTCACCACTAAAGCCCATGAGACTTGTAGTTTTTAAAAATGTTTTCATTTTTGATGAGACGCAGAATAAAAGAAGTTTATTCGCCGGCAAACGAAAACCCGCGATTTCCCGTAAATCCCGGACTCGGCCCGTATAGTCAAAAGTATACAAGGAAAGTACCTAGTGAGTAAACTCATTTCCCGAACGAATTTTTAAATTATTTTTTCACCACTAAAATGCATGAGACTTGTAGTTTTCAGAAATGTTTTCATTTTTGATGGGACGCTTAATGAAAGTGGTTTAATCGCCGGCAAACGAAAACCCGCGATTTCCCGTAAATCCCGGGCTTGGCCCGTATAATCGGATGTATACAAAGAAAGTACCCTGTGAGTAAACTCATTTCCAAAACGATTTTTTAAAATATCTTTTTACCACTAAAACGCTTGAGACTTGTAGTTTTCAAAAATGTTTTTATTTTTGATGAGACGCTGAATAAAAGAAGTTTAATCGCCGGCAAACGAAAACCCGCCATTTCCCGTAAACCCCGGACTCGGCCCGCATAGTCAAAAGTATACAAAGAAAGTACCCAGGGAGTAAACTTATATCCCGAACGATTTTTTAAATTATTTTTTCACCACTAAAACGCATGAGACTTGTAGTTTTCAAAAATGTTTTCATTTTTGATGAGACGCTGAATAAAAGAAGTTTAATCGCCAGTAAACGAAAACCCGCGACTTCCCGTAAATCCCGGACTCGGCCCGTATAGTCAAAAGTATACAAAGAAAGTACCCGGGGTGTAAACTCATTTCCCGAACGATTTTTTAAATTATTATTTCACCACTAAAGCCCATGAGACTTGTAGTTTTTAAAAATGTTTTCATTTTTGATGAGACGCTGAATAAAAAAAGTTTAATTGCCGGCAAACGAAAACCCGCGGCTTCCCGTAAATCCCGGACTCGGCCCGTATAGTCAAAAGTATACAAAGAAAGTACCCAGGGAGTAAACACATTTCCCGAACGATTTTTTAAATTAATTTTCACCACTAAAACGCATGAGACTTGTAGTTTTCAGAAATGTTTTCATTTTTGATGAGACGCTTAATGAAAGTTGTTTAATCGCCGGCAAACAAAAACCCGCGATTTCATGTAAATCCCGGGCTTGGCCCGTATAGTCGAATGTATACAAAGAAAGTACCCTGTGAGTAAACTCATTTCCGAAAGGATTTTTTCAATTATCTTTTCACCACTAAAACGCATGAGACTTGCAGTTTTCAAAAATGTTTTCATTTTTGATGAGAGGCTTAATAAAAGAGGTTTAATTGCCGGCAAACGAAAACCCGCGACTTCCCGTAAATCCCGAACTCGGCCCGTATAGTCAAAAGTATACAAAGAAAGTACCCAGGGAGTAAACTTATTTCCCGAACGATTTTTTAAATTAATTTTCACCACTAAAACGCATGAGACTTGTAGTTTTCAGAAATGTTTTTATTTTTGATGAGACGCTTAATGAAAGTTGTTTAATCGCCGGCAAACAAAAACCCGCGATTTCCCGTAAATCCCGGGCTTGGCCCGTATAGTCGAATGTATACAAAGAAAGTACCCTGTGAGTAAACTCATTTCCAAAACGATTTTTTCAATTATCTTTTCACCACTAAAACGCATGAGACTTGCAGTTTTCAAAAATGTTTTCATTTTTGATGAGAGGCTTAATAAAAGAGGTTTAATCGCCGGCAAACGAAATCCCGAGATTTCCCGTAAATCCCGGGCTTGGCCCGTATAGTCGAATGTATACAAAGAAAGTACCCAGGGAGTAAACTCATTTCCCGAACGATTTTTTAAATTTTTTTTTCACCACTAAAACGCATGAGACTTGTAGTTTTCAAAAATATTTTCATTTTTGATGAGACGCTTAATGAAACAGGTTTAATCGCCGGCAAACGAAAACCCGCGATTTCCCGTAAATCCCGGGCTTGGCCCGTATAGTCGAATGTATACAAAGAAAGTACCCTGTGAGTAAACTCATTTCCAGAACGATTTTTTAATTTATTTTTTCAACACTAAAACGCATGAGACTTGTAGTTTTCAAAAATGTTTTCATTTTTGATGAGACGCTTAATGAAAGAGGTTTAATCGCCGGCAAACGAAAACCCGAGATTTCCCGTAAATCCCGGGCTTGGCCCGTATAGTCAAAAGTATACAAAGATAGTACCCAGGGAGTAAACTCATTTCCCGAACGATTTTTTAATTTATTTTTTCACCACTAAAACGCATGAGACTTGTAGTTTTCAAAAATGTTTTCGTTTTTGATGAGACGCTGAATAAAAGAAATTTAATCGCCGGCAAACGAAAACCTGCAATTTCCCGTAAATCCCGGACTCGGCCCGTATAGTCAAAAGTATACAAAGAATGTACCCAGGGAGTAAACTAATTTCCCAAACGATTTTTTGAATTATTATTTCACCACTAAAGCCCATGAGACTTGTAGTTTTTAAAAATGTTTTCATTTTTGATGAGACGCTGAATAAAAGAAGTTTAATCGCCGGCAAACGAAAACCCGCGATTTCCCGTAAATCCCGGTCTCGGCCCGTATAGTCAAAAGTATACAAGGAAAGTACCCAGTGAGTAAACTCATTTCCCTAACGAATTCTTTAATTATTTTTTCACCACTAAAACGCATGAGACTTGTAGTTTTCAAAAATGTTTTCATTTTTGATGAGACGCTGAATAAAGGAAGTTTAATCGCCGGCAAACGAAAACCTGCGATTTCCCGTAAATCCCGGACTCGGCCCGTATAGTCAAAAGTATACAAAGAAAGTACCCAGGGAGTAAACTCATTTCCCAAACGATTATTTAATTTATTATTTCACCACTAAAGCCCATGAGACTTGTAGTTTTTCAAAATGTTTTTATTTTTGATGAGACGCAGAATAAAAGAAGTTTAATCGCCGGCAAACGAAAATCCGCGATTTCCCGTAAATCCCGGACTAGGCCCTTATAGTCAAAAGTATACAAGGAAAGTACCCAGTGAGTAAACTCATTTTCCGAACGAATTTTTAAATTATTTTTTCACCACTAAAATGCATGAGACTTGTAGTTTTCAGAAATGTTTTCATTTTTGATGAGACGCTTAATGAAAGTGGTTTAATCGCCGTCAAACGAAAACCCGCGATTTCCCGTAAATCCCGGGCTTGGCCCGTATAGTCGAATGTATACAAAGAAAGTACCCTGTGAGTAAACTCATTTCCAAAACGATTTTTTAAATTATCTTTTCACCACTAAAACGCTTGAGACTTGTAGTTTTTAAAAATGTTTTTATTTTTGATGAGACGCTGAATAAAAGAAGTTTAATCGCCGGCAAACGAAAACCCGCCATTTCCCGTAAACCCCGGACTCGGCCCGCATAGTCAAAAGTATACAAAGAAAGTACCCAGGGAGTAAACTCATTTCCCGAACGATTTTTTAAATTATTTTTTCACCACTAAAACGCATGAGACTTGTAGTTTTCAAAAATGTTTTCATTTTTGATGAGACGCTGAATAAAAGAAGTTTAATCGCCGGTAAACCACAACCCGCGACTTCCCGTAAATCCCGGACTCGGCCCGTATAGTCAAAAGTATACAAAAAAGTACCCGGGGTTTAAACTCATTTCCCAAACGATTATTTAATTTATTATTTCACCACTAAAGCCCATGAGACTTGTAGTTTTTCAAAATGTTTTTATTTTTGATGAGACGCAGAATAAAAGAAGTTTAATCGCCGGCAAACGAAAATCCGCGATTTCCCGTAAATCCCGGACTAGGCCCTTATAGTCAAAAGTATACAAGGAAAGTACCCAGTGAGTAAACTCATTTTCCGAACGAATTTTTAAATTATTTTTTCACCACTAAAATGCATGAGACTTGTAGTTTTCAGAAATGTTTTCATTTTTGATGAGACGCTTAATGAAAGTGGTTTAATCGCCGGCAAACGAAAACCCGCGATTTCCCGTAAATCCCGGGCTTGGCCCGTATAGTCTAATGTATACAAAGAAAGTACCCTGTGAGTAAACTCATTTCCAAAACGATTTTTTAAATTATCTTTTCACCACTAAAACGCTTGAGACTTGTAGTTTTTAAAAATGTTTTTATTTTTGATGAGACGCTGAATAAAAGAAGTTTAATCGCCGGCAAACGAAAACCCGCCATTTCCCGTAAACCCCGGACTCGGCCCGCATAGTCAAAAGTATACAAAGAAAGTACCCAGGGAGTAAACTCATTTCCCGAACGATTTTTTAAATTATTTTTTCACCACTAAAACGCATGAGACTTGTAGTTTTCAAAAATGTTTTCATTTTTGATGAGACGCTGAATAAAAGAAGTTTAATCGCCGGTAAACCACAACCCGCGACTTCCCGTAAATCCCGGACTCGGCCCGTATAGTCAAAAGTATACAAAGAAAGTACCCGGGGTTTAAACCCATTTCCCAAACGATTATTTAATTTATTATTTCACCACTAAAGCCCATGAGACTTGTAGTTTTTCAAAATGTTTTTATTTTTGATGAGACGCAGAATAAAAGAAGTTTAATCGCCGGCAAACGAAAATCCGCGATTTCCCGTAAATCCCGGACTAGGCCCTTATAGTCAAAAGTATACAAGGAAAGTACCCAGTGAGTAAACTCATTTTCCGAACGAATTTTTAAATTATTTTTTCACCACTAAAATGCATGAGACTTGTAGTTTTCAGAAATGTTTTCATTTTTGATGAGACGCTTAATGAAAGTGGTTTAATCGCCGGCAAACGAAAACCCGCGATTTCCCGTAAATCCCGGGCTTGGCCGGTATAGTCGAATGTATACAAAGAAAGTACCCTGTGAGTAAACTCATTTCCAAAACGATTTTTTAAATTATCTTTTCACCACTAAAACGCTTGAGACTTGTAGTTTTTAAAAATGTTTTTATTTTTGATGAGACGCTGAATAAAAGAAGTTTAATCGCCGGCAAACGAAAACCCGCCATTTCCCGTAAACCCCGGACTCGGCCCGCATAGTCAAAAGTATACAAAGAAAGTACCCAGGGAGTAAACTCATTTCCCGAACGATTTTTTAAATTATTTTTTCACCACTAAAACGCATGAGACTTGTAGTTTTCAAAAATGTTTTCATTTTTGATGAGACGCTGAATAAAAGAAGTTTAATCGCCGGTAAACCACAACCCGCGACTTCCCGTAAATCCCGGACTCGGCCCGTATAGTCAAAAGTATACAAAGAAAGTACCCGGGGTGTAAACTCATTTCCCGAACGATTTTTTAAATTATTATTTCACCACTAAAGCCCATGAGACTTGTAGTTTTTAAAAATGTTTTCATTTTTGATGAGACGCTGAATAAAAGAAGTTTAATTGCCGGCAAACGAAAACCCGCGACTTCCCGTAAATCCTGGACTCGGCCCGCATAGTCAAAAGTATACAAAGAAGGGGAACAATAACGATATTTTGTATAATAAGCAATTTGGATTTCAAGCAGGTCATTTAACTGATCACGCAATCATTCAGTTGAGTCAGGAAATATTTCAAGCCTTTGATGAGAATAAATTTACAATTGGGGTCTTTATTGATCTCAGTAAGGCATTCGATACAGTCAACCATGAGATTCTATTAGAAAAACTAAAAAATTATGGCATAAGAAATACATATCTCACATGGTTCAATAACTACCTCTTCGAAAGAAAACAATATATTTCTTATGACGAAGGAAATACTAACTACAGGATTATAACATGTGGAGTACCTCAAGGGTCAATTTTAGGGCCACTGTTGTTTCTTATTTATATCAATGATATATTTAGAGCATCTAGTGTCTTAAATTCAATTTTATTTGCTGATGATACAAATTTATTCTTTACTCATAAAGATATAAACGTACTTTTTGAAACCACTAACCTAGAATTGGCTAAATTGACTGATTGGTTTAAAGCGAATAAATTATCCCTTAACACTTCAAAAACTAGATATACCTTTTTTCACAAACTTAGTAAAAAAGATAAAATACCTCTTAGGTTACCTGGATTAGTTATTGATCATGTAAACATAAGAAGAGAATATTCAATGAAATTTCTTGGAGTTCTCCTAGACGAAAATTTAACTTGGAGAGAACATATTAAATTAGTGGAAAACAAAGTTTCCAAAAGCTTAGGAATCTTATATAAAGCCAGTTTCGCTTTGAATAAGAACTGCTTAAGAAGCATATATTTTTCCTTTATACACTGCTATTTAAACTATGCAAACATTGCATGGGGTAGCACTAATATAACAAAATTAAAAAAACTGCACATTCAGCAAAAACATGCCAGTAGGATTATATTACGACAGAACAAATGTTCCCATTCTAGACCATTGCTAAAAGAACTGGGTATTCTTAATGTATGTCAGCTAAACATTTTTCAAGTCCTTATTTTCATGTATAAAATTAAAAATTTAATAGCACCAAATATATTCATTACATTATTTAAGAAAGTTCAACATAAATATCCAACTAGATTTTCAGGTAATAATTTCCTTCGGCGAAAAATCATATCTAATGTAACAAAATTTTCAATATCAAACCGAGGCCCAAAACTCTGGAGCATGCTTCTAAACGATGAGATAAAAAGCATTCCATCTACAAAACAATTTAAAATTGCACTAAGAAATCAGCTGTTACGAAGTAATAACGAACAAGTCTTCTTCTGAAACAACACTACGTGTGATAATTAAACGCTTTCTTTTATTTAACATAACATTTAATATTTTATTAAGTTTTTAATTATCAATTTTTATTTGACGCTCTTTTTAATGACGGCTATGTAAGGTGTGAGATGATAAGACTGCATAGTCTTTTACTTACTCCTGCCATTTTATTCTACGTACGTGATGCAGTTATGTATATATATATGTATATATATATATCCTAATGTAGAAATTTATGCCTGTACTTATGTGTATGTTGAACTTGTATCTGTAATTTTGAAATAGTTGTATGTAAATTTCTTTTGGCGAAAAAAAAAAAAAAAAAAAAAAAAAAAAAAAAAAGAAAGTACCCAGGGAGTAAACTCATTTCCCGAACGATTTTTTAAATTATTTTTTCACCACTAAAACGCATGAGACTTGTAGTTTTCAAAAATGTTTTCATTTTTGATGAGACGCTGAATAAAAGAAGTTTAATTGCCGGCAAACGAAAACCCGCGACTTCCCGTAAATCCCGGGCTTGGCCCGTATAGTCGAATGTATACAAAGAAAGTACCCTGTGAGTAAACTCATTTCCGAAACGATTTTTTCAATTATCTTTTCACCACTAAAGCCCATGAGACTTGTAGTTTTTAAAAATGTTTTCATTTTTGATGAGACGCTGAATAAAAGAAGTTTAATTGCCGGCAAACGAAAACCCGCGACTTCCCGTAAATCCCGGACTCGGCCCGTATAGTCAAAAGTATACAAAGAAAGTACCCAGGGAGTAAACTCATTTCCCGAACGATTTTTTAAATTAATTTTCACCATTAAAACGCATGAGACTTGTAGTTTTCAGAAATGTTTTCATTTTTGATGAGACGCTTAATGAAAGTTGTTTAATCGAAGAAGACAGTGGTTATCATCTGCTGAGCAGAGACGGACGGTCGGAACAGGTGTGTTGATCGTGGAATCACTATTTGTAGGTCCCTTAGTTAAAGTTTAATTATGTCAAGGATTAATGAAGAAAATATATTGGAACAGTCGGAAATACCCATTGTCTTAGAAAAAGACTCAAGAAGAAGTGAAGAGAAGTCAGAAAGTGACGAAGCATTTATAGACAGAATGTATGACGAAACGAAGGTAAAAGCGCAGCGCTCTGATAAATGGGAAAGCAAATTTACTTTTACGGATCGCTTTGTTTTGGAAGAGCTATTTATTTCGTATCGTGAAAGAATAAAATTTCTCGAGGAGGAACTTAGATACAAAAACAACCTAATAAATCGCATTCTAAGTCTTTCAAGTTCTGAAAAATCACTGTTCCGTGACGAGCATGTTTTGCCTTCACAGGTTGAAAACGCTAATTTTATTAAAAAAATTCCATTGTATGAAAATGTAATCCCAGAGGAATCATCAAAACCACTTGGACATAATAATGTAAATGATTTTATTGCTAAAGGTTTGCATAAACCTATTATTGATTTTGAGTTACAAAAATTAAAAGAGCCACTTGGTAAATCAAAACATGAAAAAGAAACACTTTTTGATCAATCACACGAAATTGCCAGTAATAAAGATATATCGAACAGCGTTAATGTCAATAACAAAAGAGTAATATCTATTGTTGGTGATTCTATATTGAAGGATCTTAAAGGTCACGACTTAACAACGTCTGAAAATAAAGTTCTCGTAAAATCGTTTTCTGGTGCAACAGTTTCATGTATGCATCACTACATCAAACCGACCATGGCTTATAAACCTGACGTACTTGTCTTGCACTGTGGAACAAATAACTTTAAGAAATCCAAGGATCCAAATAAGATAGCTGACGATATAATTGGTTTAGCATTAGCGGCTGCTAGCATGGATGACCAAACGTCTGTCGTAGTTTCTTCGATAGTACCCAGGGGAGATAAGTATAAAAATATGGTATTCAAAGTAAACGAGATTGTATCAAAAAAGTGCGCGGAAAGAAATATTGGTTATATTCCTCATTCCAACTTTGATGAATCACACCTAAATCGCAGTAAACTGCATCTTAATAGAAAAGGTACATTTGTTCTCCAAGAAAATTTTAAATCATTTTTGACCTGTTGACTCTATAGCCATTCTACTAGTCAAACGATTGATGGACTTGATAATAATAATGATCTGCAAAAAGTTCGTATGTTGTATAAAAATAATATTCTAATCTCGTATCTGAATATCAATTCTATTAGGAATAAGTTGATATCGTTACAATGTATTGTTCTAGACCATGTTGATATTCTATGTGTTGCAGAAACTAAATTAGACTCGTCATTCCCAGAGGCTCAATTTGCGGTCTCTTCATTTAAACAACCTTATAGGTTGGATGTTACAGATAAAAGTGGAGGTCTAATGGTTTATATAAGGCAGGATATTCCTTCGCGCCAATTAAAATGTCCTGTTATGTCTGAGGATATTCAATGTATTCCTTTTGAATTGCGACTAAGGAACAGAACATTTCTTGTTATTTCTATATATCGTAACCCAAAACAATGTCTCAATTATTTTCTTGACGAGATTATTAACGTAGTGGATTATTTTTCAACATCTTACGAAAGTTTTGTAATTCTAGGAGATTTTAACGAAGTCTTTACACACAATGATATGTCTAAATTTATGGAACATTTAAATTTATCTAGTTTAATAAAAACACCTACGTGTTTTAAATCGGATGATGGAAAATGCATTGATCTCATTCTCACAAATAAAAATAGATGCTTTCAAAAGAGCGGCTCTTTTGAAACTGGAATCAGTGATCATCATCATCTGATTTTCACATTTTTTAAATCGTCTCTTATAAAATGTTCACCTAAATATATAAGATATAGAACTTTCAGAAATTTTCATCGCACAAATTTTGAGTATGACCTTTCATCTGAGTTATTAGCTATTGATCAATCTAATTTTAATGCTTTTCACAACGTCTTCACAGACGTTCTAAATAGACATGCACCGGCAAAAATTCGAGTAGTAAGAGGTAATCAAAAGCCTCACATCACTAGAAATATAAGGAAGGCCATCATGAAACGCTCTTACTACAAAAATAAAGCTAATAAATCAGGTGACTCTAAATATATAAAGCTTTATAAAAAACAAAGAAACATTATTGTAAATATGAACAGAGCAGCAAAGAGATCATATTTTCATTCCCACGAGACCAATTCCAAAGACTTTTGGAGCTCTTGTAAACCTTTTTTTTCGAACAAATCTCGCGGTAGTGAAAAGATTTCTTTGTTAGATGATGTTAAAAATGAATTCATCTCTGATGAAGGTGAAGTAGCGACAATGTTTAATAAATATTTCATAGATTTAATAAGGAAACTTGATTTAAAACCCTGGAAATCCAAAGTGGTCTCTTCAGTATCTCTAAATGAACTTGATTCTATCCTTCTCCATTATGCTGATCACCCTAGTGTTTTAAAGATCCGTTCAAAAACGAAGAGAAACTTCTCCTTTTTACCTGTTAATCCTGAGGAAGTTCATAAAGTGATACTGAGCCTAAATGCAAAAAAGGCAGTCAGTGGCCCAATTCCAACGAGAATAATTCAGATAGTTGCAGACAAAATTTGCTTGCCACTTACTAACTGTATAAATTCTTGCATCACTAACGGTATATTTCCATCAGTACTAAAACTATCTGAAGTTATTCCCGTTTTCAAAAAGGGTGACAACTGTCGGAAAGAAAATTACCGACCAATTAGTATTTTAAATAGTTTTTCTAAAATTTTGGAACGGCTTCTATTTAATCAGATTTCTAGCTATTTTCAACCAATATTTTCATCATTATTATGTGGTTTTAGAAGTAAATATAGCACCCAAAATGCTCTATTTCGCCTAATTGGTAAATGGCATCAGTGCTTAGATAAGTCTGGGGTGGTGGGAACTGTCTTAATGGACTTGTCCAAAGCATTTGATTCCATAGATCATGGCCTTTTAATCTCAAAATTGGCTGCTTATGGTTTTGATAGAAAAAGTCTTTACCTTATGAAAAGTTATCTCTCTGGACGTTTTCAAAGAACCAAAATCTGCAGTTCTTTTAGTGAGTGGCTCTCAATTGTTTTCGGCGTTCCACAAGGTTCTATTCTCGGTCCACTTCTGTTTAATATATTTATAAATGACTTATTATTATTTATTGAAAAAACTGATATTTGCAACTTTGCTGATGATAATACAATCTACACTTGTGGATCTCAATTAAATGAAGTCATTGCTGACCTTCAGCATGACTTAAATAACGTATTAGCTTGGTTTGAAAACAACCAATTGGTTGCTAATCCAGCAAAGTTTCAGATGATGTTTTTAGGTTGTCCACACAGTGATACTTTATCGCTAAGAATAAACAATAACTTCCTAGTCGCATCGGAATCTGTAAAATTATTAGGCATTACTATTGATAGATGTCTCACTTTTAATGAGCACATCTCTAATCTATGTAAAAAAGGAAATAGCAATGTCAGATGTCTTTACAGAATAAGACGATTCATTAGTTTTGAACAATCAAAGTTATTGCTTAATTCTTATATTTTATCAATATTTACCTATTGTCCCATTATATGGATGTATTGCAGTGCTGTGCAGTATAAATTAATCATTTCAACACACAAACGTGCATTGAGAGCTGTAACAAAAGACTATCATTCCAGTTATCAGGACTTGTTGGTAAATTGTAAGTGTGTGCAAATTCACGAACTGCATTTACGTATAATCTGCGTAGAGATTTATAAAACATTAACAGACGAAAATCCGTCATTTATGCAGTCTTTTTACGCTATAAGACGTATCAGTTACAATTTGCGCAGCAAAAATAGTCTACTTTTACCATCCACAAGTTCAACACGCTTTGGTACTAGATCTTTTTTGTTTCGAAGTTGTTTGTTATGGAACTCTTTGCCTGACAGAGTGAAGAGTTCTCTCTCCATCAAGAGATTTAAAAAGGAACTCATCTCACTAAATCTTTCAGATCTCTGCACATGTAGGCTACATAAGTCGGCTATTCTCGTCTCTTATTTTTAATGTTTGGTACATCTTTGTGTTTTTTGTTTATTTATTTTTTACTTTAGTTGGTGTAAATTAGTATTTACCATTTACTATGTAAAACCAACTTTAAATAAATGAAATAATAATAATAATAATAATCGCCGGCAAACAAAAACCCGCGATTTCCCGTAAATCCCGGGCTTGGCCCGTATAGTCGAATGTATACAAAGAAAGTACCCTGTGAGTAAACTCATTTCCGAAACGATTTTTTCAATTATCTTTTCACCACTAAAGCCCATGAGACTTGTAGTTTTTAAAAATGTTTTCATTTTTGATGAGACGCTGAATAAAAGAAGTTTAATTGCCGGCAAACGAAAACCCGCGACTTCCCGTAAATCCCGGACTCGGCCCGTATAGTCAAAAGTATACAAAGAAAGTACCCAGGGAGTAAACTCATTTCCCGAACGATTTTTTAAATTAATTTTCACCATTAAAACGCATGAGACTTGTAGTTTTCAGAAATGTCTTCATTTTTGATGAGACGCTTAATGAAAGTTGTTTAATCGCCGGCAAACAAAAACCCGCGATTTCCCGTAAATCCCGGGCTTGGCCCGTATAGTCGAATGTATACAAAGAAAGTACCCTGTGAGTAAACTCATTTCCGAAACGATTTTTTCAATTATCTTTTCACCACTAAAACGCATGAGACTTGCAGTTTTCAAAAATGTTTTCATTTTAGATGAGAGGCTTAATAAAAGAGGTTTAATCGCCGGCAAACGAAATCCCGCGATTTCTCGTAAATCCCGGGCTTGGCCCGTATAGTCGAATGTATACAAAGAAAGTACCCAGGGAGTAAACTCATTTCCCAAACGATTTTTTAAATTTTTTTTTCACCACTAAAACGCATGAGACTTGTAGTTTTCAAAAATGTTTTCATTTTTGATGAGACGCTGAATAAAAGAAGTTTAATCGCCGGTAAACGAAAACCCGCGACTTCCCGTAAATCCCGGACTCGGCCCGTATAGTCAAAAGTATACAAAGAAAGTACCCGGGGTGTAAACTCATTTCCCGAACGATTTTTTAAATTATTATTTCACCACTAAAGCCCATGAGACTTGTAGTTTTTAAAAATGTTTTCATTTTTGATGAGACGCTGAATAAAAGAAGTTTAATTGCCGGCAAACGAAAACCCGCGACTTCCCGTAAATCCCGGACTCGGCCCGTATAGTCAAAAGTATACAAGGAAAGTACCCAGTGAGTAAACTCATTTCCCTAACGAATTCTTTAATTATTTTTTCACCACTAAAACGCATGAGACTTGTAGTTTTCAAAAATGTTTTCATTTTTGATGAGACGCTGAATAAAAGAAGTTTAATCGCCGGCAAACGAAAACCTGCGATTTCCCGTAAATCCCGGACTCGGCCCGTATAGTCAAAAGTATACAAAGAAAGTACCCAGGGAGTAAACTCATTTCCCAAACGATTTTTTAAATTATTTTTTCACCACTAAAACGCATGAGACTTGTAGTTTTCAAAAATGTTTTCATTTTTGATGAGACGCTGAATAAAAGAAGTTTAATCGCCGGTAAACCACAACCCGCGACTTCCCGTAAATCCCGGACTCGGCCCGTATAGTCAAAAGTATACAAAGAAAGTACCCGGGGTGTAAACTCATTTCCCGAACGATTTTTTAAATTATTATTTCACCACTAAAGCCCATGAGACTTGTAGTTTTTAAAAATGATTTCATTTTTGATGAGACGCTGAATAAAAGAAGTTTAATTGCCGGCAAACGAAAACCCGCGACTTCCCGTAAATCCCGGACTCGGCCCGCATAGTCAAAAGTATACAAAGAAAGTACCCAGGGAGTAAACTCATTTCCCGAACGATTTTTTAAATTATTTTTTCACCACTAAAACGCATGAGACTTGTAGTTTTCAAAAATGTTTTCATTTTTGATGAGACGCTGAATAAAAGAAGTTTATTCGCCAGTAAACGAAAACCCGCGACTTCCCGTAATTCCCGGACTCGGCCCGTATAGTCAAAAGTATACAAAGAAAGTACCCGGGGTGTAAACTCATTTCCCGAACGATTTTTTAAATTATTATTTCACCACTAAAGCCCATGAGACTTGTAGTTTTTAAAAATGTTTTCATTTTTGATGAGACGCTGAATAAAAGAAGTTTAATTGCCGGCAAACGAAAACCCGCGACTTCCCGTAAATCCCGGACTCGGCCCGCATAGTCAAAAGTATACAAAGAAAGTACCCAGGGAGTAAACTCATTTCCCGAACGATTTTTTAAATTATTTTTTCACCACTAAAACGCATGAGACTTGTAGTTTTCAAAAATGTTTTCATTTTTGCTGAGACGCTGAATAAAAGAAGTTTAATCGCCAGTAAACGAAAACCCGCGACTTGCCGTAATTCCAGGACTCGGCCCGTATAGTCAAAAGTATACAAAGAAAGTACCCGGGGTGTAAACTCATTTCCCGAACGATTTTTTAAATTATTATTTCACCACTAAAGCCCATGAGACTTGTAGTTTTTAAAAATGTTTTCATTTTTGATGAGACGCTGAATAAAAGAAGTTTAATTGCCGGCAAACGAAAACCCGCGACTTCCCGTAAATCCCGGACTCGGCCCGTATAGTCAAAAGTATACAAAGAAAGTACCCAGGGAGTAAACTCATTTCCCGAACGATTTTTTAAATTAATTTTCACCATTAAAACGCATGAGACTTTTAGTTTTCAGAAATGTTTTCATTTTTGATGACACGCTTAATGAAAGTTGTTTAATCGCCGGCAAACAAAAACCCGCGATTTCCCGTAAATCCCGGGCTTGGCCCGTATAGTCGAATGTATACAAAGAAAGTACCCTGTGAGTAAACTCATTTCCGAAACGATTTTTTCAATTGTCTTTTCACCACTAAAACGCATGAGACTTGCAGTTTTCAAAAATGTTTTCATTTTAGATGAGAGGCTTAATAAAAGAGGTTTAATCGCCGGCAAACGAAATCCCGCGATTTCCCGTAAATCCCGGGCTTGGCCCGTATATTCGAATGTATACGAAGAAAGTACCCCGGGAGTGAACTCATTTCCCGAACGATTTTTTAAATTTTTTTTTCACCACTAAAACGCATGAGACTTGTAGTTTTCAAAAATGTTTTCATTTTTGATGAGACGCTGAATAAGAGAAGTTTAATCGCCGGTAAACGAAAACCCGCGACTTCCCGTAAATCCCGGACTCGGCCCGTATAGTCAAAAGTATACAAAGAAAGTACCCGGGGTGTAAACTCATTTCCCGAACGATTTTTTAAATTATTATTTCACCACTAAAGCCCATGAGACTAGTAGTTTTTAAAAATGTTTTCATTTTTGATGAGACGCTGAATAAAAGAAGTTTAATTGCCGGCAAACGAAAACCCGCGACTTCCCGTAAATCCCGGACTCGGCCCGTATAGTCAAAAGTATACAAGGAAAGTACCCAGTGAGTAAACTCATTTCCCTAACGAATTCTTTAATTATTTTTTCACCACTAAAACGCATGAGACTTGTAGTTTTCAAAAATGTTTTCATTTTTGATGAGACGCTGAATAAAAGAAGTTTAAGCGCCGGCAAACGAAAACCTGCGATTTCCCGTAAATCCCGGACTCGGCCCGTATAGTCAAAAGTATACAAAGAAAGTACCCAGGGAGTAAACTCATTTCCCAAACGATTATTTAAATTATTATTTCACCACTAAAGCCCATGAGACTTGTAGTTTTTAAAAATGTTTTTATTTTTGATGAGACGCAGAATAAAAGAAGGTTAATCGCCGGCAAACGAAAACCCGCGATTTCCCGTAAATCCCGGACTCGGTCCGTATAGTCAAAAGTATACAAGGAAAGTACCCAGTGAGTAAACTCATTTCCCGAACGAATTTTTAAATTATTTTTTCACCACTAAAATGCATGAGACATGTAGTTTTCAGAAATGTTTTCATTTTTGATGAGACGCTTAATGAAAGTGGTTTAATCGCCGGCAAACGAAAACCCGCGATTTCCCGTAAATCCCGGTCTTGGCCCGTATAGTCAAAAGTATACAAAGATAGTACCCAGGGAGTAAACTCATTTCCCGAACGATTTTTTAATTTATTTTTTCACCACTAAAACGCATGAGACTTGTAGTTTTCAAAAATGTTTTCGTTTTTGATGAGACGCTGAATAAAAGAAATTTAATCGCCGGCAAACGAAAACCTGCAATTTCCCGTAAATCCCGGACTCGGCCCGTATAGTCAAAAGTATACAAAGAAAGTACCCAGGGAGTAAACTAATTTCCCAAACGATTTTTTGAATTATTATTTCACCACTAAAGCCCATGAGACTTGTAGTTTTTAAAAATGTTTTCATTTTTGATGAGACGCTGAATAAAAGAAGTTTAATTGCCGGCAAACGAAAACCCGCGACTTCCCGTAAATCCCGGACTCGGCCCGTATAGTCAAAAGTATACAAAGAAAGTACCCAGGGAGTAAACTCATTTCCCGAACGATTTTTTAAATTAATTTTCACCATTAAAACGCATGAGACTTGTAGTTTTCAAAAATGTTTTCATTTTTGATGAGACGCTGAATAAAAGAAGTTTAAGCGCCGGCAAACGAAAACCTGCGATTTCCCGTAAATCCCGGACTCGGCCCGTATAGTCAAAAGTATACAAAGAAAGTACCCAGGGAGTAAACTCATTTCCCAAACGATTATTTAAATTATTATTTCACCACTAAAGCCCATGAGACTTGTAGTTTTTAAAAATGTTTTTATTTTTGATGAGACGCAGAATAAAAGAAGGTTAATCGCCGGCAAACGAAAACCCGCGATTTCCCGTAAATCCCGGACTCGGTCCGTATAGTCAAAAGTATACAAGGAAAGTACCCAGTGAGTAAACTCATTTCCCGAACGAATTTTTAAATTATTTTTTCACCACTAAAATGCATGAGACATGTAGTTTTCAGAAATGTTTTCATTTTTGATGAGACGCTTAATGAAAGTGGTTTAATCGCCGGCAAACGAAAACCCGCGATTTCCCGTAAATCCCGGTCTTGGCCCGTATAGTCAAAAGTATACAAAGATAGTACCCAGGGAGTAAACTCATTTCCCGAACGATTTTTTAATTTATTTTTTCACCACTAAAACGCATGAGACTTGTAGTTTTCAAAAATGTTTTCGTTTTTGATGAGACGCTGAATAAAAGAAATTTAATCGCCGGCAAACGAAAACCTGCAATTTCCCGTAAATCCCGGACTCGGCCCGTATAGTCAAAAGTATACAAAGAAAGTACCCAGGGAGTAAACTAATTTCCCAAACGATTTTTTGAATTATTATTTCACCACTAAAGCCCATGAGACTTGTAGTTTTTAAAAATGTTTTCATTTTTGATGAGACGCTGAATAAAAGAAGTTTAATTGCCGGCAAACGAAAACCCGCGACTTCCCGTAAATCCCGGACTCGGCCCGTATAGTCAAAAGTATACAAAGAAAGTACCCAGGGAGTAAACTCATTTCCCGAACGATTTTTTAAATTAATTTTCACCATTAAAACGCATGAGACTTGTAGTTTTCAGAAATGTTTTCATTTTTGATGAGACGCTTAATGAAAGTTGTTTAATCGCCGGCAAACAAAAACCCGCGATTTCCCGTAAATCCCGGGCTTGGCCCGTATGGTCGAATGTATACAAAGAAAGTACCCTGTGAGTAAACTCATTTCCGAAACGATTTTTTCAATTATCTTTTCACCACTAAAACGCATGAGACTTGCAGTTTTCAAAAATGTTTTCATTTTAGATGAGAGGCTTAATAAAAGAGGTTAAATCGCCGGCAAACGAAATCCCGCGATTTCCCGTAAATCCCGGGCTTGGCCCGTATAGTCGAATGTATACAAAGAAAGTACCCAGGGAGTAAACTCATTTCCCAAACGATTTTTTAAATTTTTTTTTCACCACTAAAACGCATGAGACTTGTAGTTTTCAAAAATGTTTTCATTTTTGATGAGACGCTGAATAAAAGAAGTTTAATTGCCGGCAAACGAAAACCCGCGACTTCCCGTAAATCCCGGACTCGGCCCGTATAGTCAAAAGTATACAAAGAAAGTACCCAGGGTGTAAACTCATTTCCCGAACGATTTTTTAAATTAATTTTCACCATTAAAACGCATGAGACTTGTAGTTTTCAGAAATGTTTTCATTTTTGATGAGACGCTTAATGAAAGTTGTTTAATCGCCGGCAAACAAAAACCCGCGATTTCCCGTAAATCCCGGGCTTGGCCCGTATAGTCGAATGTATACAAAGAAAGTACCCAGGGAGTAAACTCATTTCCCAAACGATTTTTTAAATTTTTTTTTCACCACTAAAACGCATGAGACTTGTAGTTTTCAAAAATGTTTTCATTTTTGATGAGACGCTGAATAAAAGAAGTTTAATTGCCGGCAAACGAAAACCCGCGACTTCCCGTAAATCCCGGACTCGGCCCGTATAGTCAAAAGTTTACAAAGAAAGTACCCAGGGAGTAAACTCATTTCCCGAACGATTTTTTAAATTAATTTTCACCATTAAAACGCATGAGACTTGTAGTTTTCAGAAATGTTTTCATTTTTGATGAGACGCTTAATGAAAGTTGTTTAATCGCCGGCAAACAAAAACCCGCGATTTCCCGTAAATCCCGGGCTTGGCCCGTATAGTCGAATGTATACAAAGAAAGTACCCTGTGAGTAAACTCATTTCCGAAACGATTTTTTCAATTATCTTTTCACCACTAAAACGCATGAGACTTGCAGTTTTCAAAAATGTTTTCATTTTAGATGAGAGGCTTAATAAAAGAGGTTAAATCGCCGGCAAACGAAATCCCGCGATTTCCCGTAAATCTCGGTCTCGGCCCGTATAGTCAAAAGTATACAAGGAAAGTACCCAGTGAGTAAACTCATTTCCCTAACGAATTCTTTAATTATTTTTTCACCACTAAAACGCATGAGACTTGTAGTTTTCAAAAATGTTTTCATTTTTGATGAGACGCTGAATAAAAGAAGTTTAATCGCCGGCAAACGAAAACCTGCGATTTCCCGTAAATCCCGGACTCGGCCCGTATAGTCAAAAGTATACAAAGAAAGTACCCAGGGAGTAAACTCAATTCCCAAACGATTATTTAATTTAATATTTCACCACTAAAGCCCATGAGACTTGTAGTTTTTCAAAATGTTTTTATTTTTGATGAGACGCAGAATAAAAGAAGTTTAATCGCCGGCAAACGAAAACCCGCGATTTCCCGTAAATCCCGGGCTTGGCCCGTATAGTCGAATGTATACAAAGAAAGTACCCTGTGAGTAAACTCATTTCCGAAACGATTTTTTCAATTATCTTTTCACCACTAAAGCCCATGAGACTTGTAGTTTTTAAAAATGTTTTCATTTTTGATGAGACGCTGAATAAAAGAAGTTTAATTGCCGGCAAACGAAAACCCGCGACTTCCCGTAAATCCCGGACTCGGTCCGTATAGTCAAAAGTATACAAAGAAAGTACCCAGGGAGTAAACTCATTTCCCGAACGATTTTTTAAATTAATTTTCACCATTAAAACGCATGAGACTTGTAGTTTTCAGAAATGTTTTCATTTTTGATGAGACGCTTAATGAAAGTTGTTTAATCGCCGGCAAACAAAAACCCGCGATTTCCCGTAAATCCCGGGCTTGGCCCGTATAGTCGAATGTATACAAAGAAAGTACCCTGTGAGTAAACTCATTTCCGAAACGATTTTTTCAATTATCTTTTCACCACTAAAACGCATGAGACTTGCAGTTTTCAAAAATGTTTTCATTTTAGATGAGAGGCTTAATAAAAGAGGTTAAATCGCCGGCAAACGAAATCCCGCGATTTCCCGTAAATCCCGGGCTTGGCCCGTATAGTCGAATGTATACAAAGAAAGTACCCAGGGAGTAAACTCATTTCCCAAACGATTTTTTAAATTTTTTTTTCACCACTAAAACGCATGAGACTTGTAGTTTTCAAAAATGTTTTCATTTTTGATGAGACGCTGAATAAAAGAAGTTTAATTGCCGGCAAACGAAAACCCGCGACTTCCCGTAAATCCCGGACTCGGCCCGTATAGTCAAAAGTATACAAAGAAAGTACCCAGGGAGTAAACTCATTTCCCGAACGATTTTTTAAATTAATTTTCACCATTAAAACGCATGAGACTTGTAGTTTTCAGAAATGTTTTCATTTTTGATGAGACGCTTAATGAAAGTTGTTTAATCGCCGGCAAACGAAAACCCGCGACTTCCCGTAAATCCTCGACTCGGCCCGTATAGTCAAAAGTATACAAAGAAAGTACCCAGGGAGTAAACTCATTTCCCGAACGATTTTTAAATTAATTTTCACCATTAAAACGCATGAGACTTGTAGTTTTCAGAAATGTTTTCATTCTTGATGAGACGCTTAATGAAAGTTGTTTAATCGCCGGCAAACAAAAACCCGCGATTTCCCGTAAATCCCGGGCTTGGCCCGTATAGTCGAATGTATACAAAGAAAGTACCCTGTGAGTAAACTCATTTCCGAAACGATTTTTTCAATTATCTTTTCACCACTAAAACGCATGAGACTTGCAGTTTTCAAAAATGTTTTCATTTTAGATGAGAGGCTTAATAAAAGAGGTTAAATCGCCGGCAAACGAAATCCCGCGATTTCCCGTAAATCCCGGTCTCGGCCCGTATAGTCAAAAGTATACAAAGAAAGTACCCAGTGAGTAAACTCATTTCTCTAACGAATTCTTTAATTATTTTTTCACCACTAAAACGCATGAGACTTGTAGTTTTCAAAAATGTTTTCATTTTTGATGAGACGCTGAATAAAAGAAGTTTAATCGCCGGCAAACGAAAACCTGCGATTTCCCGTAAATCCCGGACTCGGCCCGTATAGTCAAAAGTATACAAAGAAAGTACCCAGGGAGTAAACTCATTTCCCAAACGATTATTTAATTTAATATTTCACCACTAAAGCCCATGAGACTTGTAGTTTTTCAAAATGTTTTTATTTTTGATGAGACGCAGAATAAAAGAAGTTTAATCGCCGGCAAACGAAAACCCGCGATTTCCCGTAAATCCCGGGCTTGGCCCGTATAGTCGAATGTATACAAAGAAAGTACTTTGTGAGTAAACTCATTTCCGAAACGATTTTTTCAATTATCTTTTCACCACTAAAGCCCATGAGACTTGTAGTTTTTAAAAATGTTTTCATTTTTGATGAGACGCTGAATAAAAGAAGTTTAATTGCCGGCAAACGAAAACCCGCGACTTCCCGTAAATCCCGGACTCGGCCCGTATAGTCAAAAGTATACAAAGAAAGTACCCAGGGAGTAAACTCATTTCCCGAACGATTTTTTAAATTAATTTTCACCATTAAAACGCATGAGACTTGTAGTTTTCAGAAATGTTTTCATTTTTGATGAGACGCTTAATGAAAGTTGTTTAATCGCCGGCAAACAAAAACCCGCGATTTCCCGTAAATCCCGGGCTTGGCCCGTATAGTCGAATGTATACAAAGAAAGTACCCTGTGAGTAAACTCATTTCCGAAACGATTTTTTCAATTATCTTTTCACCACTAAAACGCATGAGACTTGCAGTTTTCAAAAATGTTTTCATTTTAGATGAGAGGCTTAATAAAAGAGGTTAAATCGCCGGCAAACGAAATCCCGCGATTTCCCGTAAATCCCGGGCTTGGCCCGTATAGTCGAATGTATACAAAGAAAGTACCCAGGGAGTAAACTCATTTCCCAAACGATTTTTTAAATTTTTTTTTCACCACTAAAACGCATGAGACTTGTAGTTTTCAAAAATGTTTTCATTTTTGATGAGACGCTGAATAAAAGAAGTTTAATTGCCGGCAAACGAAAACCCGCGACTTCCCGTAAATCCCGGACTCGGCCGGTATAGTCAAAAGTATACAAAGAAAGTACCCAGGGAGTAAACTCATTTCCCGAACGATTTTTTAAATTAATTTTCACCATTAAAACGCATGAGACTTGTAGTTTTCAGAAATGTTTTCATTTTTGATGAGACGCTTAATGAAAGTTGTTTAATCGCCGGCAAACAAAAACCCGCGATTTCCCGTAAATCCCGGGCTTGGCCCGTATAGTCGAATGTATACAAAGAAAGTACCCAGGGAGTAAACTCATTTCCCAAACGATTTTTTAAATTTTTTTTTTACCACTAAAACGCATGAGACTTGTAGTTTTCAAAAATGTTTTCATTTTTGATGAGACGCTGAATAAAAGAAGTTTAATCGCCGGTAAACGAAAACCCGCGACTTCCCGTAAATCCCGGACTCGGCCCGTATAGTCAAAAGTATACAAAGAAAGTACCCGGGGTGTAAACTCATTTCCCGAACGATTTTTTAAATTATTATTTCACCACTAAAGCCCATGAGACTTGTAGTTTTTAAAAATGTTTTCATTTTTGATGAGACGCTGAATAAAAGAAGTTTAATTGCCGGCAAACGAAAACCCGCGACTTCCCGTAAATCCCGGACTCGGCCCGTATAGTCAAAAGTATACAAAGAAAGTACCCAGGGAGTAAACTCATTTCCCGAACGATTTTTTAAATTAATTTTCACCATTAAAACGCATGAGACTTGTAGTTTTCAGAAATGTTTTCATTTTTGATGAGACGCTTAATGAAAGTTGTTTAATCGCCGGCAAACAAAAACCCGCGATTTCCCGTAAATCCCGGGCTTGGCCCGTATAGTCGAATGTATACAAAGAAAGTACCCTGTGAGTAAACTCATTTCCGAAACGATTTTTTCAATTATCTTTTCACCACTAAAACGCATGAGACTTGCAGTTTTCAAAAATGTTTTCATTTTAGATGAGAGGCTTAATAAAAGAGGTTAAATCGCCGGCAAACGAAATCCCGCGATTTCCCGTAAATCCCGGGCTTGGCCCGTATAGTCGAATGTATACAAAGAAAGTACCCAGGGAGTAAACTCATTTCCCAAACGATTTTTTAAATTTTTTTTTCACCACTAAAACGCATGAGACTTGTAGTTTTCAAAAATGTTTTCATTTTTGATGAGACGCTGAATAAAAGAAGTTTAATTGCCGGCAAACGAAAACCCGCGACTTCCCGTAAATCCCGGACTCGGCCCGTATAGTCAAAAGTATACAAAGAAAGTACCCAGGGAGTAAACTCATTTCCCGAACGATTTTTTAAATTAATTTTCACCATTAAAACGCATGAGACTTGTAGTTTTCAGAAATGTTTTCATTTTTGATGAGACGCTTAATGAAAGTTGTTTAATCGCCGGCAAACAAAAACCCGCGATTTCCCGTAAATCCCGGGCTTGGCCCGTATAGTCGAATGTATACAAAGAAAGTACCCTGTGAGTAAACTCATTTCCGAAACGATTTTTTCAATTATCTTTTCACCACTAAAACGCATGAGACTTGCAGTTTTCAAAAATGTTTTCATTTTAGATGAGAGGCTTAATAAAAGAGGTTAAATCGCCGGCAAACGAAATCCCGCGATTTCCCGTAAATCCCGGGCTTGGCCCGTATAGTCGAATGTATACAAAGAAAGTACCCAGGGAGTAAACTCATTTCCCAAACGATTTTTTAAATTTTTTTTTCACCACTAAAACGCATGAGACTTGTAGTTTTCAAAAATGTTTTCATTTTTGATGAGACGCTGAATAAAAGAAGTTTAATCGCCGGTAAACGAAAACCCGCGACTTCCCGTAAATCCCGGACTCGGCCCGTATAGTCAAAAGTATACAAAGAAAGTACCCGGGGTGTAAACTCATTTCCCGAACGATTTTTTAAATTATTATTTCACCACTAAAGCCCATGAGACTTGTAGTTTTTAAAAATGTTTTCATTTTTGATGAGACGCTGAATAAAAGAAGTTTAATTGCCGGCAAACGAAAACCCGCGACTTCCCGTAAATCCCAGACTCGGCCCGTATAGTCAAAAGTATACAAGGAAAGTACCCAGTGAGTAAACTCATTTCCCTAACGAATTCTTTAATTATTTTTTCACCACTAAAACGCATGAGACTTGTAGTTTTCAAAAATGTTTTCATTTTTGATGAGACGCTGAATAAAAGAAGTTTAATCGCCGGCAAACGAAAACCTGCGATTTCCCGTAAATCCCGGACTCGGCCCGTATAGTCAAAAGTATACAAAGAAAGTACCCAGGGAGTAAACTCATTTCCCAAACGATTATTTAAATTATTATTTCACCACTAAAACGCTTGAGACTTGTAGTTTTCAAAAATGTTTTTATTTTTGATGAGACGCTGAATGAAAGAAGTTTAATCGCCGGCAAACGAAAACCCGCCATTTCCCGTAAACCCCGGACTCGGCCCGCATAGTCAAAAGTATACAAAGAAAGTACCCAGGGAGTAAACTCATTTCCCGAACGATTTTTTAATTTATTTTTTCACCACTAAAACGCATGAGACTTGTAGTTTTCAAAAATGTTTTCATTTTTGATGAGACGCTGAATAAAAGAAGTTTAATCGCCGGTAAACGAAAACCCGCGACTTCCCGTAAATCCCGGACTCGGCCCGTATAGTCAAAAGTATACAAAGAAAGTACCCGGGGTGTAAACTCATTTCCCGAACGATTTTTTAAATTATTATTTCACCACTAAAGCCCATGAGACTTGTAGTTTTTAAAAATGTTTTCATTTTTGATGAGACGCTGAATAAAAGAAGTTTAATCGCCGGTAAACGAAAACCCGCGACTTCCCGTAAATCCCGGACTCGGCCCGTATAGTCAAAAGTATACAAAGAAAGTACCCGGGGTGTAAACTCATTTCCCGAACGATTTTTTAAATTATTATTTCACCACTAAAGCCCATGAGACTTGTAGTTTTTAAAAATGTTTTCATTTTTGATGAGACGCTGAATAAAAGAAGTTTAATTGCCGGCAAACGAAAACCCGCGACTTCCCGTAAATCCCGGACTCGGCCCGTATAGTCAAAAGTATACAAGGAAAGTACCCAGTGAGTAAACTCATTTCCCTAACGAATTCTTTAATTATTTTTTCACCACTAAAACGCATGAGACTTGTAGTTTTCAAAAATGTTTTCATTTTTGATGAGACGCTGAATAAAAGAAGTTTAATCGCCGGCAAACGAAAACCTGCGATTTCCCGTAAATCCCGGACTCGGCCCGTATAGTCAAAAGTATACAAAGAAAGTACCCAGGGAGTAAACTCATTTCCCAAACGATTATTTAAATTATTATTTCACCACTAAAACGCTTGAGACTTGTAGTTTTCAAAAATGTTTTTATTTTTGATGAGACGCTGAATGAAAGAAGTTTAATCGCCGGCAAACGAAAACCCGCCATTTCCCGTAAACCCCGGACTCGGCCCGCATAGTCAAAAGTATACAAAGAAAGTACCCAGGGAGTAAACTCATTTCCCGAACGATTTTTTAATTTATTTTTTCACCACTAAAACGCATGAGACTTGTAGTTTTCAAAAATGTTTTCATTTTTGATGAGACGCTGAATAAAAGAAGTTTAAGCGCCGGCAAACGAAAACCTGCGATTTCCCGTAAATCCCGGACTCGGCCCGTATAGTCAAAAGTATACAAAGAAAGTACCCAGGGAGTAAACTCATTTCCCAAACGATTATTTAAATTATTATTTCACCACTAAAGCCCATGAGACTTGTAGTTTTTAAAAATGTTTTTATTTTTGATGAGACGCAGAATAAAAGAAGGTTAATCGCCGGCAAACGAAAACCCGCGATTTCCCGTAAATCCCGGACTCGGTCCGTATAGTCAAAAGTATACAAGGAAAGTACCCAGTGAGTAAACTCATTTCCCGAACGAATTTTTAAATTATTTTTTCACCACTAAAATGCATGAGACATGTAGTTTTCAGAAATGTTTTCATTTTTGATGAGACGCTTAATGAAAGTGGTTTAATCGCCGGCAAACGAAAACCCGCGATTTCCCGTAAATCCCGGTCTTGGCCCGTATAGTCAAAAGTATACAAAGATAGTACCAAGGGAGTAAACTCATTTCCCGAACGATTTTTTAATTTATTTTTTCACCACTAAAACGCATGAGACTTGTAGTTTTCAAAAATGTTTTCATTTTTGATGAGACGCTGAATAAAAGAAATTTAATCGCCGGCAAACGAAAACCTGCAATTTCCCGTAAATCCCGGACTCGGCCCGTATAGTCAAAAGTATACAAAGAAAGTACCCAGGGAGTAAACTAATTTCCCAAACGATTTTTTGAATTATTATTTCACCACTAAAGCCCATGAGACTTGTAGTTTTTAAAAATGTTTTCATTTTTGATGAGACGCTGAATAAAAGAAGTTTAATCGCCGGCAAACGAAAACCCGCGATTTCCCGTAAATCCCGGTCTCGGCCCGTATAGTCAAAAGTATACAAGGAAAGTACCCAGTGAGTAAACTCATTTCCCTAACGAATTCTTTAATTATTTTTTCACCACTAAAACGCATGAGACTTGTAGTTTTCAAAAATGTTTTCATTTTTGATGAGACGCTGAATAAAAGAAGTTTAATCGCCGGCAAACGAAAACCCGCGATTTCCCGTAAATCCCGGGCTTGGCCCGTATAGTCGAATGTATACAAAGAAAGTACCCTGTGAGTAAACTCATTTCCGAAACGATTTTTTCAGTTATCTTTTCACCACTAAAACGCATGAGACTTGCAGTTTTCAAAAATGTTTTCATTTTAGATGAGAGGCTTAATAAAACAGTTAAATCGCCGGCAAACGAAATCCCGCGATTTCCCGTAAATCCCGGGCTTGGCCCGTATAGTCGAATGTATACAAAGAAAGTACCCAGGGAGTAAACTCATTTCCCAAACGATTTTTTAAATTTTTTTTTCACCACTAAAACGCATGAGACTTGTAGTTTTCAAAAATGTTTTCATTTTTGATGAGACGCTGAATAAAAGAAGTTTAATTGCCGGCAAACGAAAACCCGCGACTTCCCGTAAATCCCGGACTCGGCCCGTATAGTCGAATGTATACAAAGAAAGTACCCAGGGAGTAAACTCATTTCCCGAACGATTTTTTAAATTTTTTTTTCACCACTAAAACGCATGAGACTCGTAGTTTTCAAAAATGTTTTCATTTTTGATGAGACGCTGAATAAAAGAAGTTTAATTGCCGGCAAACGAAAACCCGCGACTTCCCGTAAATCCCGGACTCGGCCCGTATAGTCAAAAGTATACAAAGAAAGTACCCAGGGAGTAAACTCATTTCCCGAACGATTTTTTAAATTAATTTTCACCATTAAAACGCATGAGACTTGTAGTTTTCAGAAATGTTTTCATTTTTGATGAGACGCTTAATGAAAGTTGTTTAATCGCCGGCAAACAAAAACCCGCGATTTCCCGTAAATCCCGGGCTTGGCCCGTATAGTCGAATGTATACAAAGAAAGTACCCTGTGAGTAAACTCATTTCCGAAACGATTTTTTCAATTATCTTTTCACCACTAAAACGCATGAGACTTGCAGTTTTCAAAAATGTTTTCATTTTAGATGAGAGGCTTAATAAAAGAGGTTAAATCGCCGGCAAACGAAATCCCGCGATTTCCCGTAAATCCCGGGCTTGGCCCGTATAGTCGAATGTATACAAAGAAAGTACCCAGGGAGTAAACTCATTTCCCAAACGATTTTTTAAATTTTTTTTTCACCACTAAAACGCATGAGACTTGTAGTTTTCAAAAATGTTTTCATTTTTGATGAGACGCTGAATAAAAGAAGTTTAATCGCCGGTAAACGAAAACCCGCGACTTCCCGTAAATCCCGGACTCGGCCCGTATAGTCAAAAGTATACAAAGAAAGTACCCGGGGTGTAAACTCATTTCCCGAACGATTTTTTAAATTATTATTTCACCACTAAAGCCCATGAGACTTGTAGTTTTTAAAAATGTTTTCATTTTTGATGAGACGCTGAATAAAAGAAGTTTAATTGCCGGCAAACGAAAACCCGCGACTTCCCGTAAATCCCGGACTCGGCCCGTATAGTCAAAAGTATACAAGGAAAGTACCCAGTGAGTAAACTCATTTCCCTAACGAATTCTTTAATTATTTTTTCACCACTAAAACGCATGAGACTTGTAGTTTTCAAAAATGTTTTCATTTTTGATGAGACGCTGAATAAAAGAAGTTTAATCGCCGGCAAACGAAAACCTGCGATTTCCCGTAAATCCCGGACTCGGCCCGTATAGTCAAAAGTATACAAAGAAAGTACCCAGGGAGTAAACTCATTTCCCAAACGATTATTTAAATTATTATTTCACCACTAAAACGCTTGAGACTTGTAGTTTTCAAAAATGTTTTTATTTTTGATGAGACGCTGAATGAAAGAAGTTTAATCGCCGGCAAACGAAAACCCGCCATTTCCCGTAAACCCCGGACTCGGCCCGCATAGTCAAAAGTATACAAAGAAAGTACCCAGGGAGTAAACTCATTTCCCGAACGATTTTTTAAATTATTTTTTCACCACTAAAAGGCATGAGACTTGTAGTTTTCAAAAATGTTTTCATTTTTGATGAGACGCTGAATAAAAGAAGTTTAATCGCCGGTAAACCACAACCCGCGACTTCCCGTAAATCCCGGACTCGGCCCGTATAGTCAAAAGTATACAAAGAAAGTACCCGGGGTGTAAACTCATTTCACGAACGATTTTTTAAATTATTATTTCACCACTAAAGCCCATGAGACTTGTAGTTTTTAAAAATGTTTTCATTTTTGATGAGACGCTGAATAAAAGAAGTTTAATTGCCGGCAAACGAAAACCCGCGACTTCCCGTAAATCCCGGACTCGGCCCGCATAGTCAAAAGTATACAAAGAAAGTACCCAGGGAGTAAACTCATTTCCCGAACGATTTTTTAAATTATTTTTTCACCACTAAAACGCATGAGACTTGTAGTTTTCAAAAATGTTTTCATTTTTGATGAGACGCTGAATAAAAGAAGTTTAATCGCCAGTAAACGAAAACCCGCGACTTCCCGTAATTCCCGGACTCGGCCCGTATAGTCAAAAGTATACAAAGAAAGTACCCGGGGTGTAAACTCATTTCCCGAACGATTTTTTAATTTATTATTTCACCACTAAAGCCCATGAGACTTGTAGTTTTTAAAAATGTTTTCATTTTTGATGAGACGCTGAATAAAAGAAGTTTAATTGCCGGCAAACGAAAACCCGCGACTTCCCGTAAATCCCGGATTCGGCCCGTATAGTCAAAAGTATACAAAGAAAGTACCCAGGGAGTAAACTCATTTCCCGAACGATTTTTTAAATTAATTTTCACCATTAAAACGCATGAGACTTGTAGTTTTCAGAAATGTTTTCATTTTTGATGACACGCTTAATGAAAGTTGTTTAATCGCCGGCAAACAAAAACCCGCGATTTCCCGTAAATCCCGGGCTTGGCCCGTATAGTCGAATGTATACAAAGAAAGTACCCTGTGAGTAAACTCATTTCCGAAACGATTTTTTCAATTATCTTTTCACCACTAAAACGCATGAGACTTGCAGTTTTCAAAAATGTTTTCATTTTAGATGAGAGGCTTAATAAAAGAGGTTTAATCGCCGGCAAACGAAATCCCGCGACTTCCCGTAAATCCCGGACTCGGCCCGTATAGTCAAAAGTATACAAAGAAAGTACCCGGGGTGTAAACTCATTTCCCGAACGATTTTTTAAATTATTATTTCACCACTAAAGCCCATGAGACTTGTAGTTTTTAAAAATGTTTTCATTTTTGATGAGACGCTGAATAAAAGAAGTTTAATTGCCGGCAAACGAAAACCCGCGACTTCCCGTAAATCCCGGACTCGGCCCGTATAGTCAAAAGTATACAAGGAAAGTACCCAGTGAGTAAACTCATTTCCCTAACGAATTCTTTAATTATTTTTTCACCACTAAAACGCATGAGACTTGTAGTTTTCAAAAATGTTTTCATTTTTGATGAGACGCTGAATAAAAGAAGTTTAATCGCCGGCAAACGAAAACCTGCGATTTCCCGTAAATCCCGGACTCGGCCCGTATAGTCAAAAGTATACAAAGAAAGTACCCAGGGCGTAAACTCATTTCCCAAACGATTATTTAAATTATTATTTCACCACTAAAGCCCATGAGAATTGTAGTTTTTAAAAATGTTTTTATTTTTGATGAGACGCAGAATAAAAGAAGTTTAATCGCCGGCAAACGAAAACCCGCGATTTCCCGTAAATCCCGGACTCGGTCCGTATAGTCAAAAGTATACAAGGAAAGTACCCAGTGAGTAAACTCATTTCCCGAACGAATTTTTAAATTATTTTTTCACCACTAAAATGCATGAGACATGTAGTTTTCAGAAATGTTTTCATTTTTGATGAGACGCTTAATGAAAGTGGTTTAATCGCCGGCAAACGAAAACCCGCGATTTCCCGTAAACCCCGGTCTTGGCCCGTATAGTCGAATGTATACAAAGAAAGTACCCTGTGAGTAAACTCATTTCCAAAACGATTTTTTAAATTATCTTTTCACCACTAAAACGCTTGAGACTTGTAGTTTTCAAAAATGTTTTTATTTTTGATGAGACGCTGAATAAAAGAAGTTTAATCGCCGGCAAACGAAAACCCGCCATTTCCCGTAAACCCCGGACTCGGCCCGCATAGTCAAAATTATTTTTTTTTTTTTTTGATTTTCTCTTTATTTAACGTCGATAGATACAATAGTATTTAAATAACTAATTTAAATCGACAACAAAACGTAAAACAAGGCAAACAGCGATAAAAAATAAGAAAAATAAATAAATAAATAAGTAAAGTTAAAATATGTATGGTATATCCATGCATATTTTACAGGTACAAACATCACCTTCCCAAAATTTTATTGAGCTACGGAAGGCTTCGAGAGAAGGAGCATTCTTTGTAGCGTCAGGCACAGATATCCATAGCTTCCCTGCAATATTTGATAAATTATTTAAGCCATAGTACGTTGTCCGACAAGTTGGTCGCGTGATCAAATTAAAGCAACGAAGGTTGTACTTGTTTTCCCTAACAGAAAATATCTCGTTCATATATAGAGGTGACAATCCATTTAAAAATTTGTAAACCTCTTTCATTAAATTCTGTAAATTGATGATGTGAATATTTTTAACATTACATAAAGATAAAAGTTCATCGTAACTGCCATTTATATCGTCCTGTATGATTCTTAGACAACGTTCATGAATACGATTGATTCGATTATTCGCAACTTTTCCACAAAACATCCATACTAAGGGACAGTAAGAAAACTGAGACAAAATAAATGAATTGAAGAGAAAACGCTTCATCTTGGGTGTCAAAAAGGAAGATATCCTTTGAAGCACGTTGAGTTTCCTACTAGCCTTATTACAGATGTTTTTGACATGCGAATGAAAGTTTAGTCTCGAGTCAATCGTAACACCAAGAAGCACTACAGACGATTTACACGCAATTTTCAAATGGTTAAATATCAAACTTTCATCGTGATGACCTAATACAATATATTGATACTTTTTCAAATTTATTGCTAAGTAATTTTCATAAAACCAATTATTAACTATGACCAAATTAGTAAGCAGTGTTTGTTTTACATCTTCTAATGAATTTTCACAAGCATATAAGGTGTTATCATCTGCAAAGTTACAAAGGGATGATTGAATAATGAACCAGAATAAATCGTTTATAGAATAATTGAAGAAAGGAGGTCCTAAGATTGATCCTTGTGGAACTCCAACTTGAAGAGGAAGCCATTCGCTAAAAGAAGAATTTATTCTGGTTCTCTGAAAACGATTTTTCAAGTATGAGTGAATAAATAATAAAGAAGATTCAGAAAAACCATAGGCATGCAGCTTTGCAATAAGCAAATCATGGTTGATAGTATCAAAAGCTTTTGAAAGGTCCATTAGCACTGCTCCAACTACACCCTTTTTATCAAGTGTGCTTTTCCATTGTTCAATCATTCGAATGAGAGCATATTGTGTATTATAACCCTTTCTGAAGCCTGATAGATGAGGGCTGAGTTTGTCATGCATAAAAGTGTGCATTTGATTAAGAATAATTCTTTCAAAAACCTTTGATAAACAGGGAAGCAAGCTAACAGGTCTATAGTTCTCCTTATCATTACAGTCATCCTTCTTAAAAACAGGTATAACCTCTGCAAGTTTTAAATCATCAGGAAAAATATTAGACTGTAAACAAAAATTTATAATATTAGTGAGGATAGGAACAAAGATATGAATAAACTTTTTCAACATAAAAACTGGAAAATCACCACTAACAGAAGATTTCTTTGCATCCATGTCTTTGATGACTTTGAGAACATCAGGCTGTTCAACCAGCGAAAAATAGAACTTTTCATCATAACCCACATTTTCACGAATTTTCAAAATACTGATGTGATTAGTATACGAGTGGATTGCATCGTGAATGGTTGCTGTATGTGTATCATCGTTTGGTTTGATTGGTAAATTTTTCGTGATGTTGGTGTAATATTCATTGAAGATTTTGCATAATTTTTGTTCGTCGGTGACTATCTTTTCTTTCTCGATTAAGATAATTTTGTTGGTGTTATAACTAACGTTTGAAAACAATGGCTTGACAGACTTCCAGAACTTTTTATTATCAGTAATGCTTGTCATACGTAAACCCTTGAAATACGAACGTCTGGTTTTTCGTAATAAGGAAACACAGTAGTTTCTCTGTCTAGTGAAGTTGGACCAATTTTCTTTTGATCGTGATTTGTTATATATGCGACGAAGTTTGGATCTGTGCATAATAGCTTTGCGAAGCTCCTTGGTGATAAAAGGTGCGTTATTGAATCTTAGTATTTTCTTTTTCAATGGTGCAAAATGGTTTAGCGTAGACGTGATGCATAAATTGAATTGGTTAAAGTCGTAATTGTTCTCAAGTAATTTCAAAAAGTTCATTGATAATGTTCTTTCAAAATCAAAGTAGTCAATTTTGTTGTAATTTCTGTAGTGTTTCACAATTGGGTCGCCTTTAATCACGTTCATTCTCATCACACTTCCAACAAATAAATGCCAATCTGATATGCCAGTTTCGATTGTTACACTATTTTTAAAGAAATTTGGTTGATTTGTTAATATGTGATCAATGCAAGAAGGCGAAGTACTTGACTTAAAGCAGGTTGGTGATTTGATTAGTCTATGGAGGTCGTATGTTGAAATGAAGTTATCGAAATCTGTGTCACTTATTTCCATGTTTAAATCACCCATAATTATGATGTTTTCGTGATAGTTGAGATGTGAAATCAATACATTTGCGATTTGAGTTAAAAAGTAGTAATTTTTTTGTAACGGTGGTTTATATGCACCGATTAAAAGCCATTTGCGTTTTCGAAGATTTATTTCGACAACTAAAACTTCGATATCATCCGGTAAAGTATATTTTCGCAACACTTTGAAGGGAATATTTTCATTTATATAGAGTAAAATACCGCCACCATGTCCATTTCTATCTTTCCTCAGAATTGCGTAATTATCTAACTTAAATTGAGCATCAGTGAACGATTCATCTATTTTCGTTTCAGTTAGAAGCAGAACATCAATATTGTGCTTGAAAGTTAAATCAATTTCTTCGAACTTGTTTCGCAACGAGTTTACGTTCAAATGACCGACTATCAAGTTACACATGTTACTGCGACGTAGAGTGAAAATATCATATGTTGAATCAAAAGTATCTGAGGCAGTGTTCGGTGGATCTGTGTCGTAAATTTCGACAGGTTTTTTGTGTCAATCCTCAATCACCTCTAGAAATTTCCGAGACAATATTGAAGTCCCTTTCATATTTAGGTGAAGGCGACTTCTATTCAAATGCAAGTCGGGGTTTATATTATCATTATTGATAAAGCCGATGTTTCTTTGTTCGCAAAGATGAGCGAGAGATTTGTTGACTGCCATTACCTTTTCATTTAGTCTGTCTTTTCGTTGAATTATGCCCGATATCATTACATTATTTTCACCAGATTTCAATTTAATAGCCAATTTTACTATGTTTTGAGCAATTTGATCGGTTTCGATTCTATTAAGATCGTTAGTGCCACAATGAATAATAATGTTATCGGGAGACATGTTCGTAGTTGGTATTGCGTAACTTTCCATGCATTTAGTCGTGGCTCCAGAGAAGGATTTCACTATAATCTTGTTCTCGTTTGAAGAAAGTTTCCAGCCCTTCACTTCTTTTACAATCGAGTCTCCAATTATTTGCGTAACTTTAGATTTTTTGTCAGATCTCTTTCGCGGCGTTTTATGCGGCACTTCGTTGGCAACACTATTTACATCATCCATTATTTCATCAATGGGCAAGTTTTCAAAGCGATTTGCGTGAATAAAGGAACTCTGTTTAATGATTTTTGCCTTAACGGTGTCCTTGGGAATTGTAAAATTCTCGTTTGTTTCGCAAGATTTTAATTTGTTGAAGCTATGAGAGTTATGTAGTATGTCGTCACGCGTTGATGATTTCGTCGCTAATAACATTTGTATCATTTCATTTTTGGCATTTACTTCCTTTTCCAAAGATAAAATCCTTTCCTCCAACACACTAAACATTTTATTACTATCCCATTCAGTACAAACGTGACGGTTTGACAGAGCAACATCTTTAACACATTCATCAAGGTAGTTTTTAAGATCGTGTATTAGCTCACCTTTAATTTTTTGTAAGTTGATGTTTGAATACATGCGGTCTATAAACGATTCATCATTTTCTTTAACTCCATTTCTTTCAAGAATTATAGGAATATCTGAAGTCGAGCTTATTTTACGAAGTGGTGTATCAATGAATTTTACAATTGGTGTATTAGATAAATTTTCCATGCTGCTAATCTGATACGCCGTCGAACGTCAAAAAGTATACAAAGAAAGTACCCAGGGAGTAAACTCATTTCCCGAACAATTTTTTAAATTATTTTTTCACCACTAAAACGCATGAGACTTGTAGTTTTCAAAAATGTTTTCATTTTTGATGAGACGCTGAATAAAAGAAGTTTAATCGCCGGTAAACGAAAACCCGCGACTTCCCGTAAATCCCGGACTCGGCCCGTATAGTCAAAAGTATACAAAGAAAGTACCCGGGGTGTAAACTCATTTCCCGAACGATTTTTTAAATTATTATTTCACCACTAAAGCCCATGAGACTTGTAGTTTTTAAAAATGTTTTCATTTTTGATGAGACGCTGAATAAAAGAAGTTTAATTGCCGGCAAACGAAAACCCGCGACTTCCCGTAAATCCCGGACTCGGCCCGTATAGTCAAAAGTATACAAAGAAAGTACCCAGGGAGTAAACTCATTTCCCGAACGATTTTTTAAATTAATTTTCACCATTAAAACGCATGAGACTTGTAGTTTTCAGAAATGTTTTCATTTTTGATGAGACGCTTAATGAAAGTTGTTTAATCGCCGGCAAACAAAAACCCGCGATTTCCCGTAAATCCCGGGCTTGGCCCGTATAGTCGAATGTATACAAAGAAAGTACCCTGTGAGTAAACTCATTTCCGAAACGATTTTTTCAATTATCTTTTCACCACTAAAACGCATGAGACTTGCAGTTTTCAAAAATGTTTTCATTTTAGATGAGAGGCTTAATAAAAGAGGTTTAATCGCCGGCAAACGAAATCCCGCGATTTCCCGTAAATCCCGGGCTTGGCCCGTATAGTCGAATGTATACAAAGAAAGTACCCAGGGAGTAAACTCATTTCCCGAACGATTTTTTAATTTTTTTTTTCACCACTAAAACGCATGAGACTTGTAGTTTTCAAAAATGTTTTCATTTTTGATGAGACGCTGAATAAAAGAAGTTTAATCACCGGTAAACGAAAACCCGCGACTTCCCGTAAATCCCGGACTCGGCCCGTATAGTCAAAAGTATACAAAGAAAGTACCCGGGGTGTAAACTCATTTCCCGAACGATTTTTTAAATTATTATTTCACCACTAAAGCCCATGAGACTTGTAGTTTTTAAAAATGTTTTCATTTTTGATGAGACGCTGAATAAAAGAAGTTTAATTGCCGACAAACGAAAACCCGGGACTTCCCGTAAATCCCAAACTCGGCCCGTATAGTCAAAAGTATACAAAGAAAGTACCCAGGTAGTAAACTCATTTCCCGAACGATTTTTTAAATTAATTTTCACCACTAAAACGCATGAGACTTGTAGTTTTCAGAAATGTTTTTATTTTTGATGAGACGCTTAATGAAAGTTGTTTAATCGCCGGCAAACAAAAACCCGCGATTTCCCGTAAATCCCGGTCTCGGCCCGTATAGTCAAAAGTATACAAGGAAAGTACCCAGTGAGTAAACTCATTTCCCTAACGAATTCTTAAATTATTTTTTCACCACTAAAACGCATGAGACTTGTAGTTTTCAAAAATATTTTCATTTTTGATGAGACGCTGAATAAAAGAAGTTTAATCGCCGGCAAACGAAAACCTGCGGATTCCCGTAAATCCCGGACTCGGCCCGTATAGTCAAAAGTATACAAAGAAAGTACCCAGGGTGTAAACTCATTTCCCGAACGATTTTTTAAATTATTTCTTCACCACTAAAACGCATGAGACTTGTAGTTTTCAAAAATGTTTTCATTTTTGATGAGACGCTGAATAAAAGAAGTTTAATCGCCGGCAAACGAAAACCTGCGATTTCCCGTAAATCCCGGACTCGGCCCGTATAGTCAAAAGTATACAAAGAAAGTACCCAGGGAGTAAACTCATTTCCCAAACGATTATTTAAATTATTATTTCACCACTTAAGCCCATGAGACTTGTAGTTTTTAAAAATGTTTTTATTTTTGATGAGACGCAGAACAAAAGAAGTTTAGTCGCCGGCAAACGAAAACCCGCGATTTCCCGTAAATCCCGGACTCGGCCCGTACAGTCAAAAGTATACAAGGAAAGTACCCAGTGAGTAAACTCATTTCCCGAACGAATTTTTAAATTATTTTTTCACCACTAAAATGCATGAGACTTGTAGTTGTCAGAAATGTTTTCATTTTTGATGAGACGCTTAATGAAAGTGGTTTAATCGCCGGCAAACGAAAACCCGCGATTTCCCGTAAATCCGGGCTTGGCCCGTAAAGTCGAATGTATACAAAGAAAGTACCCTGTGAGTAAACTCATTTCCAAAACGATTTTTTAAATTATCTTTTCACCACTAAAACGCTTGAGACTTGTAGTTTTCAAAAATGTTTTTATTTTTGATGAGACGCTGAATAAAAGAAGTTTAATCGCCGGCAAACGAAAACCCGCCATTTCCCGTAAACCCCGGACTCGGCCCGCATAGTCAAAAGTATACAAAGAAAGTACCCAGGGAGTACACTCATTTCCCGAACGATTTTTTAAATTATTTTTTCACCACTAAAACGCATGAGACTTGTAGTTTTCAAAAATGTTTTCATTTTTGATGAGACACTGAATAAAAGAAGTTTAATCGCCGGTAAACGAAAACCCGCGACTTCCCGTAAATCCCGGACTCGGCCCGTATAGTCAAAAGTATACAAAGAAAGTACCCGGGGTGTAAACTCATTTCCCGAACGATTTTTTAAATTATTATTTCACCACTAAAGCCCATGAGACTTGTAGTTTTTAAAAATGTTTTCATTTTTGATGAGACGCTGAATAAAAGAAGTTTAATTGCCGGCAAACGAAAATCCGCGACTTCCCGTAAATCCCGGACTCGGCCCGTATAGTCAAAAGTATACAAAGAAAGTACCCAGGGAGTAAACTCATTTCCCGAACGATTTTTTAAATTAATTTTCACCACTAAAACGCATGAGACTTGTAGTTTTCAGAAATGTTTTCATTTTTGATGAGACGCTTAATGAAAGTTGTTTAATCGCCGGCAAACAAAAACCCGCGATTTCCCGTAAATCCCGGGCTTGGCCCGTATAGTCGAATGTATACAAAGAAAGTACCCTGTGAGTAAACTCATTTCCGAAACTATTTTTTCAATTATCTTTTCACCACTAAAACGCATGAGACTTGCAGTTTTCAAAAATGTTTTCATTTTTGATGAGAGGCTTAATAAAAGAGGTTTAATCGCCGGCAAACGAAATCCCGCGATTTCCCGTAAATCCCGGGCTTGGCCCATTTAGTCGAATGTATACAACGAAAGTACCCAGGGAGTAAACTCATTTCCCGAACGATTTTTTAAATTTTTTTTTCACCACTAAAACGCATGAGACTTGTAGTTTTCAAAAATGTTTTCATTTTTGATGAGACGCTGAATAAAAGAAGTTTAATTGCCGGTAAACGAAAACCCGCGACTTCCCGTAAATCCCGGACTCGGCCCGTATAGTCAAATGTATCCAAAGAAAGTACCCGGGGTGTAAACTCATTTCCCGAACGATTTTTTAAATTATTATTTCACCACTAAAGCCCATGAGACTTGTAGTTTTTAAAAATGTTTTCATTTTTGATGAGACGCTGAATAAAAGAAATTTAATCGCCGGCAAACGAAAACCTGCGATTTCCCGTAAATCCCGGACTCGGCCCGTATAGTCAAAAGTATACAAAGAAAGTACCCAGGGAGTAAACTCATTTCCCGAACGATTTTTTAAATTAATTTTCACCACTAAAACGCATGAGACTTGTAGTTTTCAGAAATGTTTTCATTTTTGATGAGACGCTTAATGAAAGTTGTTTAATCGCCGGCAAACAAAAAACCCGCGATTTCCCGTAACTCCCGGGCTTGGCCCGTATAGTCGAATGTATACAAAGAAAGTACCCTGTGAGTAAACTCATTTCCGAAACGATTTTTTCCATTATCTTTTCACCACTAAAACGCATGAGACTTGCAGTTTTCAAAAATGTTTTCATTTTTGATGAGAGGCTTAATGAAAGAGGTTTAATCGCCGGCAAACGAAAACCCGAGATTTCCCGTAAATCCCGGACTTGGCCCGTATAGTCAAAAGTATACAAAGATAGTACCCAGGGAGTAAACTCATTTCCCGAACGATTTTTTAATTTATTTTTTCACCACTAAAACGCATGAGACTTGTAGTTTTCAAAAATGTTTTCATTTTTGATGAGACGCTGAATAAAAGAAATTTAATCGCCGGCAAACGAAAACCTGCGATTTCCCGTAAATCCCGGACTCGGCCCGTATAGTCAAAAGTATACAAAGAAAGTACCCAGGGAGTAAACTAATTTCCCAAACGATTTTTTGAATTATTATTTCACCACTAAAGACCATGAGACTTGTAGTTTTTAAAAATGTTTTCATTTTTGATGAGACGCTGAATAAAAGAAGTTTTATCGCCGGCAAATGAAAACCCGCGAATTACCGTAAATCCCGGACTCGGCCCGTATAGTCAAAAGTATACAAAGAAAGTATTAAGGGAGTAAACTCATTTCCAAAACGATTTTTTAAATTATCTTTTCACCACTAAAACGCTTGAGACTTGCAGTTTTCAAAAATGTTTTTATTTTTGATGAGACGCTGAATAAAAGAAGTTTAATCGCCGGCAAACGAAAACCTGCGATTTCTCGTAAATCCCGGACTCGGCCCGTATAGTCAAAAGTATACAAAGAAAGTACCCTGTGAGTAAACTCATTTCCAAAACGATTTTTTAAATTATCTTTTCACCACTAAAACGCTTGAGACTTGCAGTTTTTAAAAATGTTTTTATTTTTGATGAGACGCTGAATAAAAGAAGTTTAATCGCCGGCAAACGAAAACCCGCCATTTCCCGTAAATCCCGGACTCGGCCCGCATAGTCAAAAAGTATACAAAGACAGTACCCAGGGAGTAAACTCATTTCCCGAACGATTTTTTAAATTATATTTTCACCACTAAAACGCATGAGACTTGTAGTTTTCAAAAATGTTTTCATTTTTGATGAGACGCTTAATGAAAGAGGTTTAATCGCCGGTAAACCAAAACCCGCGACTTTCCGTAAATCCCGGACTCGGCCCGTATAGTCAAAAGTATACAAAGAAAGTACCCAGGGAGTAAACTCATTTCTCGAACGATTTTTTAAATTATTTTTTCACCACTAAAACGCATGAGACTTGTAGTTTTCAAAAATGTTTTCAATTTTGGTGAGACGCTGAATAAAAGAAGTTTAATAGCCGGCAAACGAAAACCTGCGATTTCCCGTAAATCCCGGACTCGGCCCGTATAGTCAAAAGTATACAAAGAAAGTACCCTGTGAGTAACCTCATTTCCAGAACGATTTTTTAATTTATTTTTTCAACACTAAAACGCATGAGACTTGTAGTTTTCAAAAATGTTTTCATTTTTGATGAGACGCTGAATAAAAGAAATTTAATCGCCGGCAAACGAAAACCTGCGATTTCCCGTAAATCCCGGACTCGGCCCGTATAGTCGAATGTATAAAAAGAAAGTACCCTGTGAATAAACTCATTTCCAAAACGATTTTTTAAATTATCTTTTCACCACTAAAACGCTTGAGACTTGCAGTTTTCAAAAATGTTTTTATTTTTGATGAGACGCTGAATAAAAGAAGTTTAATCGCCGGCAAACAAAAACCCGCCATTTCCCGTAAACCCCGGACTCGGCCCGCATAGTCAAAAAGTATACAAAGAAAGTACCCAGGGAGTAAACTCATTTCCCGAACGATTTTTTAAATTATTTTTTCACCACTAAAACGCATGAGACTTGTAGTTTTCAAAAATGTTTTCATTTTTGATGAGACGCTTAATGAAAGAGGTTTAATCGCCGGTAAACCAAAACCCGCGACTGTCCGTAAATCCCGGACTCGGCCCGTATAGTCAAAAGTATACAAAGAAAGTACCCAGGGAGTAAACTCATTTCTCGAACGATTTTTTAAATTATTTTTTCACCACTAAAACGCATGAGACTTGTAGTTTTCAAAAATGTTTTCATTTTTGGTGAGACGCTGAATAAAAGAAGTTTAATAGCCGGCAAACGAAAACCTGCGATTTCCCGTAAATCCCGGACTCGGCCCGTATAGTCAAAAGTATACAAAGAAAGTACCCGGTGTGTAAACTCATTTCCCGAACGATTTTTTAAATTATTATTTCACCACTAAAGCCCATGAGACTTGTAGTTTTTAAAAATGTTTTCATTTTTGATGAGACGCTGAATAAAAGAAGTTTAATTGCCGGCAAACGAAAAACCGCGACTTCCAGTAAATCCCGGACTCGGCCCGTATAGTCAAAAGTATACAAAGAAAGTACCCAGGGAGTAAACTCATTTCCTGAACGATTTTTTAAATTAATTTTCACCACTAAAACGCATGAGACTTGTAGTTTTCAGAAATGTTTTCATTTTTGATGAGACGCTTAGTGAAAGTTGTTTAATCGCCGGCAAACAAAAACCCGCGATTTCCCGTAAATCCCGGGCTTGGCCCGTATAGTCGAATGTATACAAAGAAAGTACCCTGTGAGTAAACTCATTTCCGAAACGATTTTTTCAATTATCTTTTCACCACTAAAACGCATGAGACTTGCAGTTTTAAAAAATGTTTTCATTTTTGATGAGAGGCTTAATAAAAGAGGTTTAATCGCCGGCAAACCAAATCCCGCGATTTCCCGTAAATCCCGGACTCGGCCCGTATAGTCAAAAGTATACAAAGAAAGTACCCAGGGAGTAAACTCATTTCCCAAACGATTATTTAAATTATTATTTCACCACTAAAGCCCATGAGACTTGTAGTTTTTAAAAATGTTTTCATTTTTGATGAGACGCAGAATAAAAGAAGTTTAATCGCCGGCAAACGAAAACCCGCGATTTCCCGTAAATCCCGGACTCGGCCCGTATAGTCAAAAGTATACAAGGAAAGTACCCAGTGAGTAAACTCATTTCCCGAACGAATTTTTAAATTATTTTTTCACCACTAAAATGCATGAGACTTGTAGTTTTCAGAAATGTTTTCATTTCTGATGAGACGCTTAATGAAAGTGGTTTAATCGCCGGCAAACGAAAACTCGCGATTTCCCGTAAATCCCGGGCTTGGCCCGTATAGTCGAATGTATACAAAGAAAGTACCCTGTGAATAAACTCATTTCCAAAACGATTTTTTAAATTATCTTTTCACCACTAAAACGCTTGAGACTTGCAGTTTTCAAAAATGTTTTTATTTTTGATGAGACGCTGAATAAAAGAAGTTTAATCGCCGGCAAACGAAAACCCGCCATTTCCCGTAAACCCCGGACTCGGCCCGCATAGTCAAAAAGTATACAAAGAAAGTACCCAGGGAGTAAACTCATTTCCCGAACAATTTTTTAAATTATATTTTCACCACTAAAACGCATGAGACTTGTAGTTTTCAAAATTGTTTTCATTTTTGATGAGACGCTTGATGAAAGAGGTTTAATCGCCGGTAAACCAAAACCCGCGACTTTCCGTAAATCCCGGACTCGGCCCGTATAGTCAAAAGTATACAAAGAAAGTACCCAGGGAGTAAACTCATTTCTCGAACGATTTTTTAAATTATTTTTTCACCACTAAAACGCATGAGACTTGTAGTTTTCAGAAATGTTTTCATTTTTGATGAGACGCTTAGTGAAAGTTGTTTAATCGCCGGCAAACAAAAACCCGCGATTTCCCGTAAATCCCGGGCTTGGCCCGTATAGTCAAATGTATACAAAGAAAGTACCCTGTGAGTAAACTCATTTCCGAAACGATTTTTTCAATTATCTTTTCACCACTAAAACGCATGAGACTTGCAGTTTTCAAAAATGTTTTCATTTTTGATGAGACGCTTAATGAAAGTGGTTTAATCGCCGGCAAACGAAAACTCGCGATTTCCCGTAAATCCCGGGCTTGGCCCGTATAGTCGAATGTATACAAAGAAAGTACCCTGTGAATAAACTCATTTCCAAAACGATTTTTTAAATTATCTTTTCACCACTAAAACGCTTGAGACTTGCAGTTTTCAAAAATGTTTTTATTTTTGATGAGACGCTGAATAAAAGAAGTTTAATCGCCGGCAAACGAAAACCCGCCATTTCCCGTAAACCCCGGACTCGGCCCGCATAGTCAAAAAGTATACAAAGAAAGTACCCAGGGAGTAAACTCATTTCCCGAACGATTTTTAAATTATATTTTCACCACTAAAACGCATGAGACTTGTAGTTTTCAAAAATGTTTTCATTTTTGATGAGACGCTTAATGAAAGAGGTTTAATCGCCGGTAAACCAAAACCCGCGACTTTCCGTAAATCCCGGACTCGGCCCGTATAGTCAAAAGTATACAAAGAAAGTACCCAGGGAGTAAACTCATTTCTCGAACGATTTTTTAAATTATTTTTTCACCACTAAAACGCATGAGACTTGTAGTTTTCAAAAATGTTTTCATTTTTGGTGAGACGCTGAATAAAAGAAGTTTAATAGCCGGCAAACGAAAACCTGCGATTTCCCGTAAATCCCGGACTCGGCCCGTATAGTCAAAAGTATACAAAGAAAGTACCCTGTGAGTAACCTCATTTCCAGAACAATTTTTTAATTTATTTTTTCAACACTAAAACGCATGAGACTTGTAGTTTTCAGAAATGTTTTCATTTTTGATGAGACGCTTAGTGAAAGTTGTTTAATCGCCGGCAAACAAAAACCCGCGATTTCCCGTAAATCCCGGGCTTGGCCCGTATAGTCGAATGTATACAAAGAAAGTACCCTGTGAGTAAACTCATTTCCAAAACGATTTTTTCAATTATCTTTTCACCACTAAAACGCATGAGACTTGCAGTTTTCAAAAATGTTTTCATTTTTGATGAGAGGCTTAATAAAAGAGGATTAATCGCCGGCAAACGAAATCCCGCGATTTCCCGTAAATCCCGGGCTTGGCCCGTATAGTCGAATGTATACAAAGAAAGTACCCTGTGAGTAAACTCATTTCCCGAACAATTTTTTAAATTTTTTTTTCACCACTAAAACGCATGAGACTTGTAGTTTTCAAAAATGTTTTCATTTTTGATGAGACGCTTAATAAAACAGGTTTAATCGCCGGCAAACGAAAACCCGCGATTTCCCGTGAATCCCGGGCTTGGCCCGTATAGTCGAATGTATACAAAGAAAGTACCCTGTGAGTAAACTCATTTCCGAAACGATTTTTTCAATTATCTTTTCACCACTAAAACGCATGAGACTTGCAGTTTTCAAAAATGTTTTCATTTTTGATGAGAGGCTTAATAAAAGAGGATTAATCGCCGGCAAACGAAATCCCGCGATTTCCCGTAAATCCCGGGTTTGGCCCGTATAGTCGAATGTATACAAAGAAAGTACCCTGTGAGTAAACTCATTTCCCGAACAATTTTTTAAATTTTTTTTTCACCACTAAAACGCATGAGACTTGTAGTTTTCAAAAATGTTTTCATTTTTGATGAGACGCTTAATAAAACAGGTTTAATCGCCGGCAAACGAAAACCCGCGATTTCCCGTGAATCCCGGGCTTGGCCCGTATATTCGAATGTATACAAAGAAAGTACCCTGTGAGTAAACTCATTTCCCGAACAATTTTTTAAATTTTTTTTTCACCACTAAAACGCATGAGACTTGTAGTTTTCAAAAATGTTTTCATTTTTGATGAGACGCTTAATGAAACAGGTTTAATCGCCGGCAAACGAAAACCCGCGATTTCCCGTAAATCCCGGGCTTGGCCCGTATAGTCGAATATATACAAAGAAAGTACCCTGTGAGTAAACTCATTTCCAGAACGATTTTTTAATTTATTTTTTCAACACTAAAACGCATGAGACTTGTAGTTTTCAAAAATGTTTTCATTTTTGATGAGACGCTTAATGAAAGAGGTTTATTCGCCGGCAAACGAAAACCCGAGATTTCCCGTAAATCCCGGGCTTGGCCCGTATAGTCAAAAGTATACAAAGATAGTACCCAGGGAGTAAACTAATTTCCCGAACGATTTTTTAATTTATTTTTTCACCACTAAAACGCATGACACTTGTAGTTTTCAAAAATGTTTTCATTTTTGATGAGACGCTGAATAAAAGAAATTTAATCGCCGGCAAACGAAAACCTGCGATTTCCCGTAAATCCCGGACTCGGCCCGTATAGTCAAAAGTATACAAAGAAAGTACCCAGGGAGTAAACTAATTTCCCAAACGATTTTTTGAATTATTATTTCATCACTAAAGCCCATGAGACTTGTAGTTTTTAAAAATGTTTTCATTTTTGATGAGACGCTGAATAAAAGAAGTTTAATCGCCGGCAAACGAGAACCCGCGACTTCCCGTAAATCCCGGACTCGGCCCGTATAGTCAAAAGTATAAAAAGAAAGTACCCAGGGAGTAAACTCATTTCCGGAACGATTTTTTAAGTTATTTTTTCACCACTAAAACGCATGAGACTTGTAGTTTTCAGAAATGTTTTAATTTTTGATGAGACGCTTAATGAAAGTGGTTTAATTGCCGGCAAACGAAAATCCGCGATTTTCCGTAAACCCCGGGCTTGGCCGGTATAGTCGAATGTATACAAACAAAGTACCCTGTGAGTAAACTCATTTCCAGAACGATTTTTTAATTTATTTTTTCAACACTAAAACGCATGAGACTTGTAGTTTTCAAAAATGTTTTCATTTTTGATGAGACGCTTAATGAAAGAGGTTTATTCGCCGGCAAACGAAAACCCGAGATTTCCCGTAAATCCCGGGCTTGGCCCGTATAGTCAAAAGTATACAAAGATAGTACCCAGGGAGTAAACTAATTTCCCGAACGATTTTTTAATTTATTTTTTCACCACTAAAACGCAAGAGACTTGTAGTTTTCAAAAATGTTTTCATTTTTGATGAGACGCTGAATAAAAGAAATTTAATCGCAGGCAAACGAAAACCTGCGATTTCCCGTAAATTCCGGACTCGGCCCGTATAGTCGAATGTATAAAAAGAAAGTACCCTGTGAATAAACTCATTTCCAAAACGATTTTTTAAATTATCTTTTCACCACTAAAACGCATGAGACTTGCAGTTTTCAAAAATGTTTTCATTTTTGATGAGAGGCTTAATAAAAGAGGTTTAATCGCCGGCAAACGAAATCCCGCGATTTCCCGTAAATCCCGGGCTTGGCCCATATAGTCGAATGTATACAAAGAAAGTATTAAGGGAGTAAACTCATTTCCCGAACGATTTTTTAAATTTTTTTTTCACCACTAAAACGCATGAGACTTGTAGTTTTCAAAAATGTTTTCATTTTTGATGAGACGCTTAATGAAACAGGTTTAATCGCCGGCAAACGAAAACCCGCGATTTCCCGTAAATCCCGGGCTTGGCCCGTATAGTCGAATATATACAAAGAAAGTACCCTGTGAGTAAACTCATTTCCAGAACGATTTTTTAATTTATTTTTTCAACACTAAAACGCATGAGACTTGTAGTTTTCAAAAATGTTTTCATTTTTGATGAGACGCTTAATGAAAGAGGTTTATTCGCCGCCAAACGAAAACCCGAGATTTCTTGTAAATCCCGGGCTTGGCCCGTATAGACAAAAGTATACAAAGATAGTACCCAGGGAGTAAACTCATTTCCGGAACGATTTTTTAAGTTATTTTTTCACCACTAAAACGCATGAGACTTGTAGTTTTCAGAAATGTTTTAATTTTTGATGAGAGGCTTAATGAAAGTGGTTTAATCGCCGGCAAACGAAAACCCGCGATTTCCCGTAAATCCCGGGCTTGGCCGGTATAGTCGAATGTATATAAGGAAAGTACCCTGTGAGTAAACTCATTTCCAGAACGATTTTTTAATTTACTTTTTCAACACTAAAACGCATGAGACTTGTAGTTTTCAAAAATGTTTTCATTTTTGATGAGACGCTTAATGAAAGAGGTTTATTCGCCGGCAAACGAAAACCCGAGATTTCCTGTAAATCCCGGGCTTGGCCCGTATAGTCAAAAGTATACAAAGAAAGTACCCTGTGAGTAAACTCATTTCCAGAACGATTTTTTAATTTATTTTTTCAACACTAAAACGCATGAGACTTGTAGTTTTCAAAAATGTTTTCATTTTTGATGAGACGCTTAATGAAAGAGGTTTATTCGCCGGCAAACGAAAACCCGAGATTTCCCGTAAATGCCGGGCTTGGCCCGTATAGTCAAAAGTATACAAAGATAGTACCCAGGGAGTAAACTAATTTCCCGAACGATTTTTTAATTTATTTTTTCACCACTAAAACGCATGAGACTTGTAGTTTTCAAAAATGTTTTAATTTTTGATGAGACGCTTAATGAAATGGGTTTAATCGCCGGCAAACGAAAACCCGCGATTTCCCGTAAACCCCGGGCTTGGCCGGTATAGTCGAATGTATTTAAAGAAAGTACCCTGTGAGTAAACTCATTTCCAGAACGATTTTTTAATTTATTTTTTCAACACTAAAACGCATGAGACTTGTAGTTTTCAAAAATGTTTTCATTTTTGATGAGACGCTTAATGAAAGCGGTTTATTCGCCGGTAAACGAAAACCCGAGATTTCCCGTAAATCCCGGGCTTGGCCCGTATAGTCAAAAGTATACAAAGATAGTACCCAGGGAGTAAACTAATTTCCCGAACGATTTTCTAATTTATTTTTTCACCACTAAAACGCATGAGACTTGTAGTTTTCAAAAATGTTTTCATTTTTGATGAGACGCTGAATAAAAGAAATTTAATCGCCGGCAAACGAAAACCTGCGATTTCCCGTAAATTCCGGACTCGGCACGTATAGTCAAAAGTATAAAAAGAAAGTACCCAGGGAGTAAACTCATTTCCGGAACGATTTTTTAAGTTATTTTTTCACCACTAAAACGCATGAGACTTGTAGTTTTCAGAAATGTTTTAATTTTTGATGAGACGCTTAATGAAAGTGGTTTAATTGCCGGCAAACGAAAATCCGCGATTTTCCGTAAACCCCGGGCTTGGCCGGTATAGTCGAATGTATACAAACAAAGTACCCTGTGAGTAAACTCATTTCCAGAACGATTTTTTAATTTATTTTTTCAACACTAAAACGCATGAGACTTGTAGTTTTCAAAAATGTTTTCATTTTTGATGAGACGCTTAATGAAAGAGGTTTATTCGCCGGCAAACGAAAACCCGAGATTTCCCGTAAATCCCGGGCTTGGCCCGTATAGTCAAAAGTATACAAAGATAGTACCCAGGGAGTAAACTAATTTCCCGAACGATTTTTTAATTTATTTTTTCACCACTAAAACGCAAGAGACTTGTAGTTTTCAAAAATGTTTTCATTTTTGATGAGACGCTGAATAAAAGAAATTTAATCGCAGGCAAACGAAAACCTGCGATTTCCCGTAAATTCCGGACTCGGCCCGTATAGTCGAATGTATAAAAAGAAAGTACCCTGTGAATAAACTCATTTCCAAAACGATTTTTTAAATTATCTTTTCACCACTAAAACGCATGAGACTTGCAGTTTTCAAAAATGTTTTCATTTTTGATGAGAGGCTTAATAAAAGAGGTTTAATCGCCGGCAAACGAAATCCCGCGATTTCCCGTAAATCCCGGGCTTGGCCCATATAGTCGAATGTATACAAAGAAAGTATTAAGGGAGTAAACTCATTTCCCGAACGATTTTTTAAATTTTTTTTTCACCACTAAAACGCATGAGACTTGTAGTTTTCAAAAATGTTTTCATTTTTGATGAGACGCTTAATGAAACAGGTTTAATCGCCGGCAAACGAAAACCCGCGATTTCCCGTAAATCCCGGGCTTGGCCCGTATAGTCGAATATATACAAAGAAAGTACCCTGTGAGTAAACTCATTTCCAGAACGATTTTTTAATTTATTTTTTCAACACTAAAACGCATGAGACTTGTAGTTTTCAAAAATGTTTTCATTTTTGATGAGACGCTTAATGAAAGAGGTTTATTCGCCGCCAAACGAAAACCCGAGATTTCTTGTAAATCCCGGGCTTGGCCCGTATAGACAAAAGTATACAAAGATAGTACCCAGGGAGTAAACTCATTTCCGGAACGATTTTTTAAGTTATTTTTTCACCACTAAAACGCATGAGACTTGTAGTTTTCAGAAATGTTTTAATTTTTGATGAGAGGCTTAATGAAAGTGGTTTAATCGCCGGCAAACGAAAACCCGCGATTTCCCGTAAATCCCGGGCTTGGCCGGTATAGTCGAATGTATATAAGGAAAGTACCCTGTGAGTAAACTCATTTCCAGAACGATTTTTTAATTTACTTTTTCAACACTAAAACGCATGAGACTTGTAGTTTTCAAAAATGTTTTCATTTTTGATGAGACGCTTAATGAAAGAGGTTTATTCGCCGGCAAACGAAAACCCGAGATTTCCTGTAAATCCCGGGCTTGGCCCGTATAGTCAAAAGTATACAAAGAAAGTACCCTGTGAGTAAACTCATTTCCAGAACGATTTTTTAATTTATTTTTTCAACACTAAAACGCATGAGACTTGTAGTTTTCAAAAATGTTTTCATTTTTGATGAGACGCTTAATGAAAGAGGTTTATTCGCCGGCAAACGAAAACCCGAGATTTCCCGTAAATGCCGGGCTTGGCCCGTATAGTCAAAAGTATACAAAGATAGTACCCAGGGAGTAAACTAATTTCCCGAACGATTTTTTAATTTATTTTTTCACCACTAAAACGCATGAGACTTGTAGTTTTCAAAAATGTTTTAATTTTTGATGAGACGCTTAATGAAATGGGTTTAATCGCCGGCAAACGAAAACCCGCGATTTCCCGTAAACCCCGGGCTTGGCCGGTATAGTCGAATGTATTTAAAGAAAGTACCCTGTGAGTAAACTCATTTCCAGAACGATTTTTTAATTTATTTTTTCAACACTAAAACGCATGAGACTTGTAGTTTTCAAAAATGTTTTCATTTTTGATGAGACGCTTAATGAAAGCGGTTTATTCGCCGGTAAACGAAAACCCGAGATTTCCCGTAAATCCCGGGCTTGGCCCGTATAGTCAAAAGTATACAAAGATAGTACCCAGGGAGTAAACTAATTTCCCGAACGATTTTCTAATTTATTTTTTCACCACTAAAACGCATGAGACTTGTAGTTTTCAAAAATGTTTTCATTTTTGATGAGACGCTGAATAAAAGAAATTTAATCGCCGGCAAACGAAAACCTGCGATTTCCCGTAAATTCCGGACTCGGCACGTATAGTCAAAAGTATAAAAAGAAAGTACCCAGGGAGTAAACTCATTTCCGGAACGATTTTTTAAGTTATTTTTTCACCACTAAAACGCATGAGACTTGTAGTTTTCAGAAATGTTTTAATTTTTGATGAGACGCTTAATGAAAGTGGTTTAATCGCCGGCAAACGAAAACCCGCGATTTCCCGTAAACCCCGGGCTTGGCCGGTATAGTCGAATGTATACAAAGAAAGTACCCTGTGAGTAAACTCATTTCCAGAACGATTTTTTAATTTATTTTTTCAACACTAAAACGCATGAGACTTGTAGTTTTCAAAAATGTTTTCATTTTTGATGAGACGCTTAATGAAAGAGGTTTATTCGCGGGCAAACGAAAACCCGAGATTTCCCGTAAATCCCGGGCTTGGCCCGTATAGTCAAAAGTATACAAAGATAGTACCCAGGGAGTAAACTAATTTCCCGAACGATTTTTTAATTTATTTTTTCACCACTAAAACGCATGAGACTTGTAGTTTTCAAAAATGTTTTCATTTTTGATGAAACGCTGAATAAAAGAAATTTAATCGCAGGCAAACGAAAACCTGCGATTTCCCGTAAATCCCGGACTCGGCCCGTATAGTCAAAAGTATACAAAGAAAGTACCCAGGGAGTAAACTAATTTCCCAAACGATTTTTTGAATTATTATTTCACCACTAAAGCCCATGAGACTTGTAGTTTTTAAAAATGTTTTCATTTTTGATGAGACGCTGAATAAAAGAAGTTTAATAGCCGGCAAACGAAAACCCGCGATTTCCCGTAAATCCCGGACTCGGCCCGTATAGTCAAAAGTATAAAAAGAAAGTACCCAGGGAGTAAACTCATTTCCGAAACGATTTTTTAAGTTATTTTTTCACCACTAAAACGCATGAGACTTGTAGTTTTCAGAAATGTTTTAATTTTTGATGAGACGCTTAATGAAAGTGGTTTAATCGCCGGCAAACGAAAACCCGCGATTTCCCGTAAACCCCGGGCTTGGCCGGTATAGTCGAATGTATACAAAGAAAGTACCCTGTGAGTAAACTCATTTCCAAAACGATTTTTTAAATTATCTTTTCACTACTAAAACGCATGAGACTTGTAGTTTTCAAAAATGTTTTCATTTTTGATGAGACGCTGAATAAAAGAAGTTTAATCGCCGGCAAACGAAAACCCGCCATTTCCCGTAAACCCCGGACTAGGTGCGTATAATCAAAAGTATACAAAGAAAGTACCCAGGGAGTAAACTCATTTCCGAACGACTTTTTAAATTATTTTTTTCACCACTAAAACCCATGAGACTTGTAGTTTTTAAAATGTTTTCATTTTTGATGAGACGCTGGATGAAAGAAGTTTAATCGCCGGCAAACGAAAACCTGCGATTTCCCGTAAATCCCGGACTCGGCCCGTATAGTCAAAAGTATACAAAGAAAGTATTCAGGGTGTAAACTCATTTCCCGAACGATTTTTTAAATTATTATTTCACCATTAAAGCCCATGAGACTTGTAGCTTTTAAAAATGTTTTCATTTTTGATGAGACGCTGAATAAAAGAAGTTTAATCGCCGGCAAACGAAAACCCGCCATTTCCCGTAAACCCTGGACTCGGCCCGTATAATCAAAAGTATACAAAGAAAGTACCCAGGGAGTAAACTCATTTCCCGAACGATTTTTTAAATTACTTTTTCACCACTAAAACGCATGAGACTTGTAGTTTTCAAAAAAGTTTTCATTTTTGATGAGAGGCTGAATAAAAGACGTTTAATCGCCGGCAAACGAAAACCCGCCATTTCCGTAAACCCCGGACTCGGCCCGCATAGTCAAAATATACAAAGAAAGTACCCAGGGAGTAAACTCATTTCCCGAACGATTTTTTAAATTATTTTTTCAGCACTAAAACGCATGAGACTTGTAGTTTTTAAAAATGTTTTAAGTTTTGATGAGACGGTGAATAAAAGAAGTTTAATCGCCGGCAAACGAAAACCTGCGATTTCCCGTAAATCCTGGACTCGGCCCGTATAGTCAAAAGTATACAAAGAAAGTACCCAGGGAGTAAACTCATTTTCTAAACGATTTTTTAAATTATTATTTCACCACTAAAACGCATGAGACTTGTAGTTTTCAAGAATGTTTTCATTTTTGATGAGACGCTGAATAAAAGCAGTTTAATCGCCGGCAAACGAAAACCTGCGATTTCCCGTAAATCCCGGACTCGGCCCGTATAGTCAAAAGTATACAAAGAAAGTACCCAGGGAGTAAACTCATTTCCCGAACGATTTTTTAAATTATTTTTTCACCACTAAAACGCATGAGACTTGTAGTTTTCAAAAATGTTTTCATTTTTGATGAGACGCTGAATAAAAGAAGTTTAATCGCCGGTAAACCACAACCCGCGACTTCCCGTAAATTCCGGACTCGGCCCGTATAGTCAAAAGTATACAAAGAAAGTACCCGGGGTGTAAACTCATTTCCCGAACGATTTTTTAAATTATTATTTCACCACTAAAGCCCATGAGACTTGTAGTTTTTAAAAATGTTTTCATTTTTGATGAGACGCTGAATAAAAGAAGTTTAATCGCCGGCAAACGAAAACCCGCCATTTCCCGTAAACCCCGGACTAGGTGCGTATAATCAAAAGTATACAAAGAAAGTACCCAGGGAGTAAACTCATTTCCGAACGACTTTTTAAATTATTTTTTTCACCACTAAAACCCATGAGACTTGTAGTTTTCAAAATGTTTTCATTTTTGATGAGACGCTGGATGAAAGAAGTTTAATCGCCGGCAAACGAAAACCTGCGATTTCCCGTAAATCCCGGACTCGGCCCGTATAGTCAAAAGTATACAAAGAAAGTATTCAGGGTGTAAACTCATTTCCCGAACGATTTTTTCAATTATTATTTCACCATTAAAGCCCATGAGACTTGTAGCTTTTAAAAATGTTTTCATTTTTGATGAGACGCTGAATAAAAGAAGTTTAATCGCCGGCAAACGAAAACCCGCCATTTCCCGTAAACCCTGGACTCGGCCCGTATAATCAAAAGTATACAAAGAAAGTACCCAGGGAGTAAACTCATTTCCCGAACGATTTTTTAAATTACTTTTTCACCACTAAAACGCATGAGACTTGTAGTTTTCAAAAATGTTTTCATTTTTGATGAAAGGCTGAATAAAAGACGTTTAATCGCCGGCAAACGAAAACCCGCCATTTCCCGTAAACCCCGGACTCGGCCTGCATAGTCAAAATATACAAAGAAAGTACCCAGGGAGTAAACTCATTTTCCGAATGATTTTTTAAATTATTTTTTCAGCACTAAAACGCATGAGACTTGTAGTTTTTAAAAATGTTTTCATTTTTGATGAGACGGTGAATAAAAGAAGTTTAATCGCCGGCAAACGAAAACCTGCGATTTCCCGTAAATCCTGGACTCGGCCCGTATAGTCAAAAGTATACAAAGAAAGTACCCAGGGAGTAAACTCATTTTCTAAACGATTTTTTAAATTATTATTTCACCACTAAAACGCATGAGACTTGTAGTTTTCAAAAATGTTTTCATTTTTGATGAGACGCTGAATAAATGAAGTTTAATCGCCGGCAAACGAAAACCCGCGATTTCCCGTAAATCCCGGACTCGGCCCGTACAGTCAAAAGTATAAAAAGAAAGTACCCAGGGAGTAAACTCATTTCCAGAACGATTTTTTAAGTTATTTTTCACCACTAAAACGCATGAGACTTGTAGTTTTCAGAAATGTTTTAATTTTTGATGAGACGCTTAATGAAAGTGGTGTAATCGCCGGCAAACGAAAACCCGCGATTTCCCGTAAACCCCGGGCTTGGCCGGTATAGTCGAATGTATACAAAGAAAGTACCCTGTGAGTAAACTCATTTCCAAAACGATTTTTTAAATTATCTTTTCACCACTAAAACGCATGAGACTTGTAGTTTTCAAAAATGTTTTCATTTTTGATGAGACGCTGAATAAAAGAAGTTTAATCGCCGGCAAACGAAAACCCGCCATTTCCCGTAAACCCCGGACTCGGCCCGCATAGTCAAAAGTATACAAAGAAAGTACCCAGGGAGTAAACTCATTTCCCGAACGATTTTTTAAATTATTTTTTCACCACTAAAACGCATGAGACTTGTAGTTTTCAAAAATGTTTTCATTTTTGATGAGACGCTTAATGAAAGTGGTTTAATCGCCGGCAAACGAAAACCCGCGATTTCCCGTAAACCCCGGGCTTGGCCGGTATAGTCGAATGTATACAAAGAAAGTACCCTGTGAGTAAACTCATTTCCAAAACGATTTTTTAAATTATCTTTTCACCACTAAAACGCATGAGACTTGTAGTTTTCAAAAATGTTTTCATTTTTGATGAGACGCTGAATAAAAGAAGTTTAATTGCCGGCAAACGAAAACCCGCGACTTCCCGTAAATCCCGGACTCGGCCCGCATAGTCAAAAGTATACAAAGAAAGTACCCAGGGAGTAAACTCATTTCCCGAACAATTTTTTAAATTATTTTTTCACCACTAAAACGCATGAGACTTGTAGTTTTCAAAAATGTTTTCATTTTTGATGAGACGCTAAATAAAAGAAGTTTAATCGCCAGTAAACGAAAACCCGCGACTTCCCGTAAATCCCGGACTCGGCCCGTATAGTCAAAAGTATACAAAGAAAGTACCCGGGGTGTAAACTCATTTCCCGAACGATTTTTTAAATTATTATTTCACCACTAAAGCCCATGAGACTTGTAGTTTTTAAAAATGTTTTCATTTTTGATGAGACGCTGAATAAAAGAAGTTTAATTGCCGGCAAACGAAAACCCGCGACTTCCCGTAAATCCCGGACTCGGCCCGTATAGTCAAAAGTATACAAAGAAAGTACCCAGGGAGTAAACTCATTTCCCGAACGATTTTTTAAATTAATTTTCACCATTAAAACGCATGAGACTTGTAGTTTTCAGAAATGTTTTCATTTTTGATGAGACGCTTAATGAAAGTTGTTTAATCGCCGGCAAACAAAAACCCGCAATTTCCCGTAAATCCCGGGCTTGGCCCGTATAGTCGAATGTATACAAAGAAAGTACCCTGTGAGTAAACTCATTTCCGAAACGATTTTTTCAATTATCTTTTCACCACTAAAACGCATGAGACTTGCAGTTTTCAAAAATGTTTTCATTTTGGATGAGAGGCTTAATAAAAGAGGTTTAATCGCCGGCAAACGAAATCCCGCGATTTCCCGTAAATCCCGGGCTTGGCCCGTATAGTCGAATGTATACAAAGAAAGTACCCAGGGAGTAAACTCATTTCCCGAACGATTTTTTAAATTTTTTTTTCACCACTAAAACGCATGAGACTTGTAGTTTTCAAAAATGTTTTCATTTTTGATGAGACGCTGAATAAAAGAAGTTTAATCGCCGGTAAACGAAAACCCGCGACTTCCCGTAAATCCCGGACTCGGCCCGTATAGTCAAAAGTATACAAAGAAAGTACCCGGGGTGTAAACTCATTTCCCGAACGATTTTTTAAATTATTATTTCACCACTAAAGCCCATGAGACTTGTAGTTTTTAAAAATGTTTTCATTTTTGATGAGACGCTGAATAAAAGAAGTTTAATTGCCGGAAAACGAAAACCCGCGACTTCCCGTAAATCCCGGACTCGGCCCGTATAGTCAAAAGTATACAAGGAAAGTACCCAGTGAGTAAACTCATTTCCCTAACGAATTCTTTAATTATTTTTTCACCACTAAAACGCATGAGACTTGTAGTTTTCAAAAATGTTTTCATTTTTGATGAGACGCTGAATAAAAGAAGTTTAATCGCCGGCAAACGAAAACCTGCGATTTCCCGTAAATCCCGGACTCGGCCCGTATAGTCAAAAGTATACAAAGAAAGTACCCAGGGAGTAAACTCATTTCCCAAACGATTATTTAAATTATTATTTCACCACTAAAGCGCTTGAGACTTGTAGTTTTCAAAAATGTTTTTATTTTTGATGAGACGCTGAATAAAAGAAGTTTAATCGCCGGCAAACGAAAACCCGCCATTTCCCGTAAACCCCGGACTCGGCCCGCATAGTCAAAAGTATACAAAGAAAGTACCCAGGGAGTAAACTCATTTCCCGAACGATTTTTTAAATTATTTTTTCACCACTAAAACGCATGAGACTTGTAGTTTTCAAAAATGTTTTCATTTTTGATGAGACGCTGAATAAAAGAAGTTTAATCGCCGGTAAACCACAACCCGCGACTTCCCGTAAATCCCGGACTCGGCCCGTATAGTCAAAAGTATACAAAGAAAGTACCCAGGGAGTAAACTCATTTCCCGAACGATTTTTTAAATTATTTTTTCACCACTAAAACGCATGAGACTTCTAGTTTTCAAAAATGTTTTCATTTTTGATGAGACGCTGAATAAAAGAAGTTTAATCGCCAGTAAACGAAAACCCGCGACTTCCCGTAATTCCCGGACTCGGCCCGTATAGTCAAAAGTATACAAAGAAAGTACCCGGGGTGTAAACTCATTTCCCGAACGATTTTTTAAATTATTATTTCACCACTAAAGCCCATGAGACTTGTAGTTTTTAAAAATGTTTTCATTTTTGATGAGACGCTGAATAAAAGAAGTTTAATCGCCGGTAAACGAAAACCCGCGACTTCCCGTAAATCCCGGACTCGGCCCGTATAGTCAAAAGTATACAAAGAAAGTACCCGGGGTGTAAACTCATTTCCCGAACGATTTTTTAAATTATTATTTCACCACTAAAGCCCATGAGACTTGTAGTTTTTAAAAATGTTTTCATTTTTGATGAGACGCTGAATAAAAGAAGTTTAATTGCCGGAAAACGAAAACCCGCGACTTCCCGTAAATCCCGGACTCGGCCCGTATAGTCAAAAGTATACAAGGAAAGTACCCAGTGAGTAAACTCATTTCCCTAACGAATTCTTTAATTATTTTTTCACCACTAAAACGCATGAGACTTGTAGTTTTCAAAAATGTTTTCATTTTTGATGAGACGCTGAATAAAAGAAGTTTAATCGCCGGCAAACGAAAACCTGCGATTTCCCGTAAATCCCGGACTCGGCCCGTATAGTCAAAAGTATACAAAGAAAGTACCCAGGGAGTAAACTCATTTCCCAAACGATTATTTAAATTATTATTTCACCACTAAAGCGCTTGAGACTTGTAGTTTTCAAAAATGTTTTTATTTTTGATGAGACGCTGAATAAAAGAAGTTTAATCGCCGGCAAACGAAAACCCGCCATTTCCCGTAAACCCCGGACTCGGCCCGCATAGTCAAAAGTATACAAAGAAAGTACCCAGGGAGTAAACTCATTTCCCGAACGATTTTTTAAATTATTTTTTCACCACTAAAACGCATGAGACTTGTAGTTTTCAAAAATGTTTTCATTTTTGATGAGACGCTGAATAAAAGAAGTTTAATCGCCGGTAAACCACAACCCGCGACTTCCCGTAAATCCCGGACTCGGCCCGTATAGTCAAAAGTATACAAAGAAAGTACCCAGGGAGTAAACTCATTTCCCGAACGATTTTTTAAATTATTTTTTCACCACTAAAACGCATGAGACTTCTAGTTTTCAAAAATGTTTTCATTTTTGATGAGACGCTGAATAAAAGAAGTTTAATCGCCAGTAAACGAAAACCCGCGACTTCCCGTAATTCCCGGACTCGGCCCGTATAGTCAAAAGTATACAAAGAAAGTACCCGGGGTGTAAACTCATTTCCCGAACGATTTTTTAAATTATTATTTCACCACTAAAGCCCATGAGACTTGTAGTTTTTAAAAATGTTTTCATTTTTGATGAGACGCTGAATAAAAGAAGTTTAATTGCCGGCAAACGAAAACCCGCGACTTCCCGTAAATCCCGGACTCGGCCCGTATAGTCAAAAGTATACAAAGAAAGTACCCAGGGAGTAAACTCATTTCCCGAACGATTTTTTAAATTAATTTTCACCATTAAAACGCATGAGACTTGTAGTTTTCAGAAATGTTTTCATTTTTGATGAGACGCTTAATGAAAGTTGTTTAATCGCCGGCAAACAAAAACCCGCGATTTCCCGTAAATCCCGGGCTTGGCCCGTATAGTCGAATGTATACAAAGAAAGTACCCTGTGAGTAAACTCATTTCCGAAACAATTTTTTCAATTATCTTTTCACCACTAAAACGCATGAGACTTGCAGTTTTCAAAAATGTTTTCATTTTAGAGGAGAGGCTTAATAAAAGAGGTTTAATCGCCGGCAAACGAAATCCCGCGATTTCCCGTAAATCCCGAGCTTGGCCCGTATATTCGAATGTATACAAAGAAAGTACCCAGGGAGTAAACTCATTTCCCGAACGATTTTTTAAATTTTTTTTTCACCACTAAAACGCATGAGACTTGTAGTTTTCAAAAATGTTTTCATTTTTGATGAGACGCTGAATAAAAGAAGTTTAATCGCCGGTAAACGAAAACCCGCGACTTCCCGTAAATCCCGCACTCGGCCCGTATAGTCAAAAGTATACAAAGAAAGTACCCGGGGTGTAAACTCATTTCCCGAACGATTTTTTAAATTATTATTTCACCACTAAAGCCCATGAGACTTGTAGTTTTTAAAAATGTTTTCATTTTTGATGAGACGCTGAATAAAAGAAGTTTAATTGCCGGCAAACGAAAGCCCGCGACTTCCCGTAAATCCCGGACTCGGCCCGTATAGTCAAAAGTATACAAAGAAAGTACCCAGGGAGTAAACTCATTTCCCGAACGATTTTTTAAATTAATTTTCACCACTAAAACGCATGAGACTTGTAGTTTTCAGAAATGTTTTCATTTTTGATGAGACGCTGAATAACAGAAGTTAAATTGCCGGCAAACGAAAACCCGCGACTTCCCGTAAATCCCGGACTCGGCCCGTATAGTCAAAAGTATACAAAAAAAGTACCCAGGGAGTAAACTCATTTCCCGAACGATTTTTTAAATTAATTTTCACCATTAAAACGCATGAGACTTGTAGGGAAATGAGTTTACACCCCGGGTACTTTCTTTGTATACTTTTGACTATACGGGCCGAGTGCGGGATTTACGGGAAGTCGCGGGTTTTCGTTTACCGGCGATTAAACTTCTTTTATTCAGCGTCTCATCAAAAATGAAAACATTTTTGAAAACTACAAGTCTCATGCGTTTTAGTGGTGAAAAAAAAATTTAAAAAATCGTTCGGGAAATGAGTTTACTCCCTGGGTACTTTCTTTGTATACATTCGAATATACGGGCTAAGCCCGGGATTTACGGGAAATCGCGGGATTTCGTTTGCCGGCGATTAAACCTCTTTTATTAAGCCTCTCATCTAAAATGAAAACATTTTTGAAAACTGCAAGTCTCATGCGTTTTAGTGGTGAAAAGATAATTGAAAAAATTGTTTCGGAAATGAGTTTACTCACAGGGTACTTTCTTTGTATACATTCGACTATACGGGCCAAGCCCGGGATTTACGGGAAATCGCGGGTTTTTGTTTGCCGGCGATTAAACAACTTTCATTAAGCGTCTCATCAAAAATGAAAACATTTCTGAAAACTACAAGTCTCATGCGTTTTAATGGTGAAAATTAATTTAAAAAATCGTTCGGGAAATGAGTTTACTCCCTGGGTACTTTCTTTGTATACTTTTGACTATACGGGCCGAGTCCGGGATTTACGGGAAGTCGCGGGTTTTCGTTTGCCGGCAATTAAACTTCTTTTATTCAGCGTCTCATCAAAAATGAAAACATTTTTAAAAACTACAAGTCTCATGGGCTTTAGTGGTGAAATAATAATTTAAAAAATCGTTCGGGAAATGAGTTTACACCCCGGGTACTTTCTTTGTATACTTTTGACTATACGGGCCGAGTCCGGGAATTACGGGAAGTCGCGGGTTTTCGTTTACTGGCGATTAAACTTCTTTTATTCAGCGTCTCATCAAAAATGAAAACATTTTTGAAAACTAGAAGTCTCATGCGTTTTAGTGGTGAAAAAATAATTTAAAAAATCGTTCGGGAAATGAGTTTACTCCCTGGGTACTTTCTTTGTATACTTTTGACTATGCGGGCCGAGTCCAGGATTTACGGGAAGTCGCGGGTTTTCGTTTGCCGGCAATTAAACTTCTTTTATTCAGCGTCTCATCAAAAATGAAAACATTTTTAAAAACTACAAGTCTCATGGGCTTTAGTGGTGAAATAATAATTTAAAAAATCGTTCGGGAAATGAGTTTACACCCCGGGTACTTTCTTTGTATACTTTTGACTATACGGGCCGAGTCCGGGATTTACGGGAAGTCGCGGGTTGTGGTTTACCGGCGATTAAACTTCTTTTATTCAGCGTCTCATCAAAAATGAAAACATTTTTGAAAACTACAAGTCTCATGCGTTTTAGTGGTGAAAAAATAATTTAAAAAATCGTTCGGGAAATGAGTTTACTCCCTGGGTACTTTCTTTGTATACTTTTGACTATGCGGGCCGAGTCCGGGGTTTACGGGAAATGGCGGGTTTTCGTTTGCCGGCGATTAAACTTCTTTTATTCAGCGTCTCATCAAAAATAAAAACATTTTTGAAAACTACAAGTCTCAAGCGTTTTAGTGGTGAAATAATAATTTAAATAATCGTTTGGGAAATGAGTTTACTCCCTGGGTACTTTCTTTGTATACTTTTGACTATACGGGCCGAGTCCGGGATTTACGGGAAATCGCAGGTTTTCGTTTGCCGGCGATTAAACTTCTTTTATTCAGCGTCTCATCAAAAATGAAAACATTTTTGAAAACTACAAGTCTCATGCGTTTTAGTGGTGAAAAAATAATTAAAGAATTCGTTAGGGAAATGAGTTTACTCACTGGGTACTTTCCTTGTATACTTTTGACTATACGGGCCGAGTCCGGGATTTACGGGAAGTCGCGGGTTTTCGTTTGCCGGCAATTAAACTTCTTTTATTCAGCGTCTCATCAAAAATGAAAACATTTTTAAAAACTACAAGTCTCATGGGCTTTAGTGGTGAAATAATAATTTAAAAAATCGTTCGGGAAATGAGTTTACACCCCGGGTACTTTCTTTGTATACTTTTGACTATACGGGCCGAGTCCGGGATTTACGGGAAGTCGCGGGTTTTCGTTTACCGGCGATTAAACTTCTTTTATTCAGCGTCTCATCAAAAATGAAAACATTTTTGAAAACTACAAGTCTCATGCGTTTTAGTGGTGAAAAAAAAATTTAAAAAATCGTTCGGGAAATGAGTTTACTCCCTGGGTACTTTCTTTGTATACATTCGACTATACGGGCCAAGCCCGGGATTTACGGGAAATCGCGGGATTTCGTTTGCCGGCGATTAAACCTCTTTTATTAAGCCTCTCATCCAAAATGAAAACATTTTTGAAAACTGCAAGTCTCATGCATTTTAGTGGTGAAAAGATAATTGAAAAAATCGTTTCGGAAATGAGTTTACTCACAGGGTACTTTCTTTGTATACATTCGACTATACGGGCCAAGCCCGGGATTTACGGGAAATTGCGGGTTTTTGTTTGCCGGCGATTAAACAACTTTCATTAAGCGTCTCATCAAAAATGAAAACATTTCTGAAAACTACAAGTCTCATGCGTTTTAATGGTGAAAATTAATTTAAAAAATCGTTCGGGAAATGAGTTTACTCCCTGGGTACTTTCTTTGTATACTTTTGACTATACGGGCCGAGTCCGGGATTTACGGGAAGTCGCGGGTTTTCGTTTGCCGGCTATTAAACTTCTTTTATTCAGCGTCTCATCAAAAATGAAAACATTTTTAAAAACTACAAGTCTCATGGGCTTTAGTGGTGAAATAATAATTTAAAAAATCGTTCGGGAAATGAGTTTACACCCCGGGTACTTTCTTTGTATACTTTTGACTATACGGGCCGAGTCCGGGATTTACGGGAAGTCGCGGGTTTTCGTTTACTGGCGATTAAACTTCTTTTATTTAGCGTCTCATCAAAAATGAAAACATTTTTGAAAACTACAAGTCTCATGCGTTTTAGTGGTGAAAAAATAATTTAAAAAATCGTTCGGGAAATGAGTTTACTCCCTGGGTACTTTCTTTGTATACTTTTGACTATGCGGGCCGAGTCCGGGATTTACGGGAAGTCGCGGGTTTTCGTTTGCCGGCAATTAAACTTCTTTTATTCAGCGTCTCATCAAAAATGAAAACATTTTTGAAAACTACAAGTCTCATGCGTTTTAGTGGTGAAAAGATAATTTAAAAAATCGTTTTGGAAATGAGTTTACTCACAGGGTACTTTCTTTGTATACATTCGACTATACCGGCCAAGCCCGGGGTTTACGGGAACTCGCGGGTTTTCGTTTGCCGGCGATTAAACCACTTTCATTAAGCGTCTCATCAAAAATGAAAACATTTTTGAAAACTACAAGTCTCATGCGTTTTAGTGGTGAAAAAATAATTTAAAAAATCGTTCGGGAAATGGGTTTACTCCCTGGGTACTTTCTTTGTATACTTTTGACTATGCGGGCCGAGTCCGGGGTTTACGGGAAATGGCGGGTTTTCGTTTGCCGGCGATTAAACTTCTTTTATTCAGCGTCTCATCAAAAATGAAAACATTTTTGAAAACTACAAGTCTCATGCGTTTTAGTGGTGAAAAGATAATTTAAAAAATCGTTTTGGAAATGAGTTTACTCACAGGGTACTTTCTTTGTATACATTCGACTATACCGGCCAAGCCCGGGGTTTACGGGAAATCGCGGGTTTTCGTTTGCCGGCGATTAAACCACTTTCATTAAGCGTCTCATCAAAAATGAAAACATTTTTGAAAACTACAAGTCTCATGCGTTTTAGTGGTGAAAAAATAATTTAAAAAATCGTTCGGGAAATGAGTTTACTCCCTGGGTACTTTCTTTGTATACTTTTGACTATGCGGGCCGAGTCCGGGGTTTACGGGAAATGGCGGGTTTTCGTTTGCCGGCGATTAAACTTCTTTTATTCAGCGTCTCATCAAAAATGAAAACATTTTTGAAAACTACAAGTCTCATGCGTTTTAGTGGTGAAAAGATAATTTAAAAAATCGTTTTGGAAATGAGTTTACTCACAGGGTACTTTCTTTGTATACATTCGACTATACCGGCCAAGCCCGGGGTTTACGGGAAATCGCGGGTTTTCGTTTGCCGGCGATTACACCACTTTCATTAAGCGTCTCATCAAAAATTAAAACATTTCTGAAAACTACAAGTCTCATGCGTTTTAGTGGTGAAAAATAACTTAAAAAATCGTTCTGGAAATGAGTTTACTCCCTGGGTACTTTCTTTGTATACTTTTGACTATACAGGCCGAGTCCGGGATTTACGGGAAATCGCAGGTTTTCGTTTGCCGGCGATTAAACTGCTTTTATTCAGCGTCTCATCAAAAATGAAAACATTCTTGAAAACTACAAGTCTCATGCGTTTTAGTGGTGAAATAATAATTTAAAAAATCGTTTAGAAAATGAGTTTACTCCCTGGGTACTTTCTTTGTATACTTTTGACTATACGGGCCGAGTCCAGGATTTACGGGAAATCGCAGGTTTTCGTTTGCCGGCGATTAAACTTCTTTTATTCACCGTCTCATCAAAAATGAAAACATTTTTAAAAACTACAAGTCTCATGCGTTTTAGTGCTGAAAAAATAATTTAAAAAATCATTCGGGAAATGAGTTTACTCCCTGGGTACTTTCTTTGTATATTTTGACTATGCGGGCCGAGTCCGGGGTTTACGGGAAATGGCGGGTTTTCGTTTGCCGGCGATTAAACGTCTTTTATTCAGCCTTTCATCAAAAATGAAAACATTTTTGAAAACTACAAGTCTCATGCGTTTTAGTGGTGAAAAAGTAATTTAAAAAATCGTTCGGGAAATGAGTTTACTCCCTGGGTACTTTCTTTGTATACTTTTGATTATACGGGCCGAGTCCAGGGTTTACGGGAAATGGCGGGTTTTTGTTTGCCGGCGATTAAACTTCTTTTATTCAGCGTCTCATCAAAAATGAAAACATTTTTAAAAGCTACAAGTCTCATGGGCTTTAATGGTGAAATAATAATTTAAAAAATCGTTCGGGAAATGAGTTTACACCCTGAATACTTTCTTTGTATACTTTTGACTATACGGGCCGAGTCCGGGATTTACGGGAAATCGCAGGTTTTCGTTTGCCGGCGATTAAACTTCTTTCATCCAGCGTCTCATCAAAAATGAAAACATTTTGAAAACTACAAGTCTCATGGGTTTTAGTGGTGAAAAAAATAATTTAAAAAGTCGTTCGGAAATGAGTTTACTCCCTGGGTACTTTCTTTGTATACTTTTGATTATACGCACCTAGTCCGGGGTTTACGGGAAATGGCGGGTTTTCGTTTACCGGCGATTAAACTTCTTTTATTCAGCGTCTCATCAAAAATGAAAACATTTTTGAAAACTACAAGTCTCATGCGTTTTAGTGGTGAAAAAATAATTTAAAAAATCGTTCGGGAAATGAGTTTACTCCCTGGGTACTTTCTTTGTATACTTTTGACTATACGGGCCGAGTCCGGGATTTACGGGAAATCGCAGGTTTTCGTTTGCCGGCGATTAAACTGCTTTTATTCAGCGTCTCATCAAAAATGAAAACATTCTTGAAAACTACAAGTCTCATGCGTTTTAGTGGTGAAATAATAATTTAAAAAATCGTTTAGAAAATGAGTTTACTCCCTGGGTACTTTCTTTGTATACTTTTGACTATACGGGCCGAGTCCAGGATTTACGGGAAATCGCAGGTTTTCGTTTGCCGGCGATTAAACTTCTTTTATTCACCGTCTCATCAAAACTTAAAACATTTTTAAAAACTACAAGTCTCATGCGTTTTAGTGCTGAAAAAATAATTTAAAAAATCGTTCGGGAAATGAGTTTACTCCCTGGGTACTTTCTTTGTATATTTTGACTATGCGGGCCGAGTCCGGGGTTTACGGAAATGGCGGGTTTTCGTTTGCCGGCGATTAAACGTCTTTTATTCAGCCTCTCATCAAAAATGAAAACATTTTTGAAAACTACAAGTCTCATGCGTTTTAGTGGTGAAAAAGTAATTTAAAAAATCGTTCGGGAAATGAGTTTACTCCCTGGGTACTTTCTTTGTATACTTTTGATTATACGGGCCGAGTCCAGGGTTTACGGGAAATGGCGGGTTTTCGTTTGCCGGCGATTAAACTTCTTTTATTCAGCGTCTCATCAAAAATGAAAACATTTTTAAAAGCTACAAGTCTCATGGGCTTTAATGGTGAAATAATAATTTAAAAAATCGTTCGGGAAATGAGTTTACACCCTGAATACTTTCTTTGTATACTTTTGACTATACGGGCCGAGTCCGGGATTTACGGGAAATCGCAGGTTTTCGTTTGCCGGCGATTAAACTTCTTTCATCCAGCGTCTCATCAAAAATGAAAACATTTTAAAAACTACAAGTCTCATGGGTTTTAGTGGTGAAAAAAATAATTTAAAAAGTCGTTCGGAAATGAGTTTACTCCCTGGGTACTTTCTTTGTATACTTTTGATTATACGCACCTAGTCCAGGGTTTACGGGAAATGGCGGGTTTTCGTTTGCCGGCGATTAAACTTCTTTTATTCAGCGTCTCATCAAAAATGAAAACATTTTTGAAAACTACAAGTCTCATGCGTTTTAGTAGTGAAAAGATAATTTAAAAAATCGTTTTGGAAATGAGTTTACTCACAGGGTACTTTCTTTGTATACATTCGACTATACCGGCCAAGCCCGGGGTTTACGGGAAATCGCGGGTTTTCGTTTGCCGGCGATTAAACCACTTTCATTAAGCGTCTCATCAAAAATTAAAACATTTCTGAAAACTACAAGTCTCATGCGTTTTAGTGGTGAAAAAATAACTTAAAAAATCGTTTCGGAAATGAGTTTACTCCCTGGGTACTTTCTTTTTATACTTTTGACTATACGGGCCGAGTCCGGGATTTACGGGAAATCGCGGGTTTTCGTTTGCCGGCTATTAAACTTCTTTTATTCAGCGTCTCATCAAAAATGAAAACATTTTTAAAAACTACAAGTCTCATGGGCTTTAGTGGTGAAATAATAATTCAAAAAATCGTTTGGGAAATTAGTTTACTCCCTGGGTACTTTCTTTGCATACTTTTGACTATACGGGCCGAGTCCGGGATTTACGGGAAATCGCAGGTTTTCGTTTGCCTGCGATTAAATTTCTTTTATTCAGCGTTTCATCAAAAATGAAAACATTTTTGAAAACTACAAGTCTCATGCGTTTTAGTGGTGAAAAAATAAATTAAAAAATCGTTCGGGAAATTAGTTTACTCCCTGGGTACTATCTTTGTATACTTTTGACTATACGGGCCAAGCCCGGGATTTACGGGAAATCTCGGGTTTTCGTTTGCCCGCGAATAAACCTCTTTCATTAAGCGTCTCATCAAAAATGAAAACATTTTTGAAAACTACAAGTCTCATGCGTTTTAGTGTTGAAAAAATAAATTAAAAAATCGTTCTGGAAATGAGTTTACTCACAGGGTACTTTCTTTGTATACATTCGACTATACCGGCCAAGCCCGGGGTTTACGGGAAATCGCGGGTTTTCGTTTGCCGGCGATTAAACCACTTTCATTAAGCGTCTCATCAAAAATTAAAACATTTCTGAAAACTACAAGTCTCATGCGTTTTAGTGGTGAAAAAATAACTTAAAAAATCGTTCCGGAAATGAGTTTACTCCCTGGATACTTTCTTTTTATACTTTTGACTATACGTGCCGAGTCCGGAATTTACGGGAAATCGCAGGTTTTCGTTTGCCGGCGATTAAATTTCTTTTATTCAGCGTCTCATCAAAAATGAAAACATTTTTGAAAACTACAAGTCTCATGCGTTTTAGTGGTGAAAAAATAAATTAGAAAATCGTTCGGGAAATTAGTTTACTCCCTGGGTACTATCTTTGTATACTTTTGACTATACGGGCCAAGCCCGGGATTTACGGGAAATCTCGGGTTTTCGTTTACCGGCGAATAAACCGCTTTCATTAAGCGTCTCATCAAAAATGAAAACATTTTTGAAAACTACAAGTCTCATGCGTTTTAGTGGTGAAAAAATAAATTAAAAAATCGTTCTGGAAATGAGTTTACTCACAGGGTACTTTCTTTGTATACATTCGACTATACCGGCCAAGCCCGGGGTTTACGGGAAATCGCGGGTTTTCGTTTGCCGGCGATTAAACCCATTTCATTAAGCGTCTCATCAAAAATTAAAACATTTCTGAAAACTACAAGTCTCATGCGTTTTAGTGGTGAAAAAATAACTTAAAAAATCGTTCCGGAAATGAGTTTACTCCCTGGGTACTTTCTTTTTATACTTTTGACTATACGGGCGAGTCCGGGATTTACGGGAAATCGCAGGTTTTCGTTTGCCTGCGATTAAATTTCTTTTATTCAGCGTCTCATCAAAAATGAAAACATTTTTGAAAACTACAAGTCTCATGCGTTTTAGTGGTGAAAAAATAAATTAAAAAATCGTTCGGGAAATTAGTTTACTCCCTGGGTACTATCTTTGTATACTTTTGACTATACGGGCCAAGCCCGGCATTTACGGGAAATCTCGGGTTTTCGTTTGCCGGCGAATAAACCTCTTTCATTAAGCGTCTCATCAAAAATGAAAACATTTTTGAAAACTACAAGTCTCATGCGTTTTAGTGTTGAAAAAATAAATTAAAAAATCGTTCTGGAAATGAGTTTACTCACAGGGTACTTTCTTTGAATACTTTTGACTATACGGGCCAAGCCCGGGATTTACAGGAAATCTCGGGTTTTCGTTTGCCGGCGAATAAACCTCTTTCATTAAGCGTCTCATCAAAAATGAAAACATTTTTGAAAACTACAAGTCTCATGCGTTTTAGTGTTGAAAAAATAAATTAAAAAATCGTTCTGGAAATGAGTTTACTCACAGGGTACTTTCTTTATATACATTCGACTATACCGGCCAAGCCCGGGGTTTACGGGAAATCGCGGGTTTTCGTTTGCCGGCGATTAAACCACTTTCATTAAGCCTCTCATCAAAAATTAAAACATTTCTGAAAACTACAAGTCTCATGCGTTTTAGTGGTGAAAAAATAACTTAAAAAATCGTTCCGGAAATGAGTTTACTCCCTGGGTACTATCTTTGTATACTTTTGTCTATACGGGCCAAGCCCGGGATTTACAAGAAATCTCGGGTTTTCGTTTGGCGGCGAATAAACCTCTTTCATTAAGCGTCTCATCAAAAATGAAAACATTTTTGAAAACTACAAGTCTCATGCGTTTTAGTGTTGAAAAAATAAATTAAAAAATCGTTCTGGAAATGAGTTTACTCACAGGGTACTTTCTTTGTATATATTCGACTATACGGGCCAAGCCCATGATTTACGGGAAATCGCGGGTTTTCGTTTGCCGGCGATTAAACCTGTTTCATTAAGCGTCTCATCAAAAATGAAAACATTTTTGAAAACTACAAGTCTCATGCGTTTTAGTGGTGAAAAAAAAATTTAAAAAATCGTTCGGGAAATGAGTTTACTCCCTTAATACTTTCTTTGTATACATTCGACTATATGGGCCAAGCCCGGGATTTAAGGGAAATCGCGGGATTTCGTTTGCCGGCGATTAAACCTCTTTTATTAAGCCTCTCATCAAAAATGAAAACATTTTTGAAAACTGCAAGTCTCATGCGTTTTAGTGGTGAAAAGATAATTTAAAAAATCGTTTTGGAAATGAGTTTATTCACAGGGTACTTTCTTTGTATACATTCGACTATACGGGCCGAGTCCGGAATTTACGGGAAATCGCAGGTTTTCGTTTGCCTGCGATTAAATTTCTTTTATTCAGCGTCTCATCAAAAATGAAAACATTTTTGAAAACTACAAGTCTCTTGCGTTTTAGTGGTGAAAAAATAAATTAAAAAATCGTTCGGGAAATTAGTTTACTCCCTGGGTACTATCTTTGTATACTTTTGACTATACGGGCCAAGCCCGGCATTTACGGGAAATCTCGGGTTTTCGTTTGCCGGCGAATAAACCTCTTTCATTAAGCGTCTCATCAAAAATGAAAACATTTTTGAAAACTACAAGTCTCATGCGTTTTAGTGTTGAAAAAATAAATTAAAAAATCGTTCTGGAAATGAGTTTACTCACAGGGTACTTTCTTTGAATACTTTTGACTATACGGGCCAAGCCCGGGATTTACAGGAAATCTCGGGTTTTCGTTTGCCGGCGAATAAACCTCTTTCATTAAGCGTCTCATCAAAAATGAAAACATTTTTGAAAACTACAAGTCTCATGCGTTTTAGTGTTGAAAAAATAAATTAAAAAATCGTTCTGGAAATGAGTTTACTCACAGGGTACTTTCTTTATATACATTCGACTATACCGGCCAAGCCCGGGGTTTACGGGAAATCGCGGGTTTTCGTTTGCCGGCGATTAAACCACTTTCATTAAGCCTCTCATCAAAAATTAAAACATTTCTGAAAACTACAAGTCTCATGCGTTTTAGTGGTGAAAAAATAACTTAAAAAATCGTTCCGGAAATGAGTTTACTCCCTGGGTACTATCTTTGTATACTTTTGTCTATACGGGCCAAGCCCGGGATTTACAAGAAATCTCGGGTTTTCGTTTGGCGGCGAATAAACCTCTTTCATTAAGCGTCTCATCAAAAATGAAAACATTTTTGAAAACTACAAGTCTCATGCGTTTTAGTGTTGAAAAAATAAATTAAAAAATCGTTCTGGAAATGAGTTTACTCACAGGGTACTTTCTTTGTATATATTCGACTATACGGGCCAAGCCCATGATTTACGGGAAATCGCGGGTTTTCGTTTGCCGGCGATTAAACCTGTTTCATTAAGCGTCTCATCAAAAATGAAAACATTTTTGAAAACTACAAGTCTCATGCGTTTTAGTGGTGAAAAAAAAATTTAAAAAATCGTTCGGGAAATGAGTTTACTCCCTTAATACTTTCTTTGTATACATTCGACTATATGGGCCAAGCCCGGGATTTAAGGGAAATCGCGGGATTTCGTTTGCCGGCGATTAAACCTCTTTTATTAAGCCTCTCATCAAAAATGAAAACATTTTTGAAAACTGCAAGTCTCATGCGTTTTAGTGGTGAAAAGATAATTTAAAAAATCGTTTTGGAAATGAGTTTATTCACAGGGTACTTTCTTTGTATACATTCGACTATACGGGCCGAGTCCGGAATTTACGGGAAATCGCAGGTTTTCGTTTGCCTGCGATTAAATTTCTTTTATTCAGCGTCTCATCAAAAATGAAAACATTTTTGAAAACTACAAGTCTCTTGCGTTTTAGTGGTGAAAAAATAAATTAAAAAATCGTTCGGGAAATTAGTTTACTCCCTGGGTACTATCTTTGTATACTTTTGACTATACGGGCCAAGCCCGGGATTTACGGGAAATCTCGGGTTTTCGTTTGCCGGCGAATAAACCTCTTTCATTAAGCGTCTCATCAAAAATGAAAACATTTTTGAAAACTACAAGTCTCATGCGTTTTAGTGTTGAAAAAATAAATTAAAAAATCGTTCTGGAAATGAGTTTACTCACAGGGTACTTTGTTTGTATACATTCGACTATACCGGCCAAGCCCGGGGTTTACGGAAAATCGCGGATTTTCGTTTGCCGGCAATTAAACCACTTTCATTAAGCGTCTCATCAAAAATTAAAACATTTCTGAAAACTACAAGTCTCATGCGTTTTAGTGGTGAAAAAATAACTTAAAAAATCGTTCCGGAAATGAGTTTACTCCCTGGGTACTTTCTTTTTATACTTTTGACTATACGGGCCGAGTCCGGAATTTACGGGAAATCGCAGGTTTTCGTTTGCCTGCGATTAAATTTCTTTTATTCAGCGTCTCATCAAAAATGAAAACATTTTTGAAAACTACAAGTCTCTTGCGTTTTAGTGGTGAAAAAATAAATTAAAAAATCGTTCGGGAAATGAGTTTATTCACAGGGTACTTTCTTTGTATACATTCGACTATACGGGCCGAGTCCGGAATTTACGGGAAATCGCAGGTTTTCGTTTGCCTGCGATTAAATTTCTTTTATTCAGCGTCTCATCAAAAATGAAAACATTTTTGAAAACTACAAGTCTCATGCGTTTTAGTGTTGAAAAAATAAATTAAAAAATCGTTCTGGAAATGAGTTTACTCACAGGGTACTTTCTTTATATACATTCGACTATACCGGCCAAGCCCGGGGTTTACGGGAAATCGCGGGTTTTCGTTTGCCGGCGATTAAACCACTTTCATTAAGCCTCTCATCAAAAATTAAAACATTTCTGAAAACTACAAGTCTCATGCGTTTTAGTGGTGAAAAAATAACTTAAAAAATCGTTCCGGAAATGAGTTTACTCCCTGGGTACTATCTTTGTATACTTTTGTCTATACGGGCCAAGCCCGGGATTTACAAGAAATCTCGGGTTTTCGTTTGGCGGCGAATAAACCTCTTTCATTAAGCGTCTCATCAAAAATGAAAACATTTTTGAAAACTACAAGTCTCATGCGTTTTAGTGTTGAAAAAATAAATTAAAAAATCGTTCTGGAAATGAGTTTACTCACAGGGTACTTTCTTTGTATATATTCGACTATACGGGCCAAGCCCATGATTTACGGGAAATCGCGGGTTTTCGTTTGCCGGCGATTAAACCTGTTTCATTAAGCGTCTCATCAAAAATGAAAACATTTTTGAAAACTACAAGTCTCATGCGTTTTAGTGGTGAAAAAAAAATTTAAAAAATCGTTCGGGAAATGAGTTTACTCCCTTAATACTTTCTTTGTATACATTCGACTATATGGGCCAAGCCCGGGATTTAAGGGAAATCGCGGGATTTCGTTTGCCGGCGATTAAACCTCTTTTATTAAGCCTCTCATCAAAAATGAAAACATTTTTGAAAACTGCAAGTCTCATGCGTTTTAGTGGTGAAAAGATAATTTAAAAAATCGTTTTGGAAATGAGTTTATTCACAGGGTACTTTCTTTGTATACATTCGACTATACGGGCCGAGTCCGGAATTTACGGGAAATCGCAGGTTTTCGTTTGCCTGCGATTAAATTTCTTTTATTCAGCGTCTCATCAAAAATGAAAACATTTTTGAAAACTACAAGTCTCTTGCGTTTTAGTGGTGAAAAAATAAATTAAAAAATCGTTCGGGAAATTAGTTTACTCCCTGGGTACTATCTTTGTATACTTTTGACTATACGGGCCAAGCCCGGGATTTACGGGAAATCTCGGGTTTTCGTTTGCCGGCGAATAAACCTCTTTCATTAAGCGTCTCATCAAAAATGAAAACATTTTTGAAAACTACAAGTCTCATGCGTTTTAGTGTTGAAAAAATAAATTAAAAAATCGTTCTGGAAATGAGTTTACTCACAGGGTACTTTGTTTGTATACATTCGACTATACCGGCCAAGCCCGGGGTTTACGGAAAATCGCGGATTTTCGTTTGCCGGCAATTAAACCACTTTCATTAAGCGTCTCATCAAAAATTAAAACATTTCTGAAAACTACAAGTCTCATGCGTTTTAGTGGTGAAAAAATAACTTAAAAAATCGTTCCGGAAATGAGTTTACTCCCTGGGTACTTTCTTTTTATACTTTTGACTATACGGGCCGAGTCCGGAATTTACGGGAAATCGCAGGTTTTCGTTTGCCTGCGATTAAATTTCTTTTATTCAGCGTCTCATCAAAAATGAAAACATTTTTGAAAACTACAAGTCTCTTGCGTTTTAGTGGTGAAAAAATAAATTAAAAAATCGTTCGGGAAATGAGTTTATTCACAGGGTACTTTCTTTGTATACATTCGACTATACGGGCCGAGTCCGGAATTTACGGGAAATCGCAGGTTTTCGTTTGCCTGCGATTAAATTTCTTTTATTCAGCGTCTCATCAAAAATGAAAACATTTTTGAAAACTACAAGTCTCTTGCGTTTTAGTGGTGAAAAAATAAATTAAAAAATCGTTCGGGAAATTAGTTTACTCCCTGGGTACTATCTTTGTATACTTTTGACTATACGGGCCAAGCCCGGGATTTACGGGAAATCTCGGGTTTTCGTTTGCCGGCGAATAAACCTCTTTCATTAAGCGTCTCATCAAAAATGAAAACATTTTTGAAAACTACAAGTCTCATGCGTTTTAGTGTTGAAAAAATAAATTAAAAAATCGTTCTGGAAATGAGTTTACTCACAGGGTACTTTGTTTGTATACATTCGACTATACCGGCCAAGCCCGGGGTTTACGGAAAATCGCGGATTTTCGTTTGCCGGCAATTAAACCACTTTCATTAAGCGTCTCATCAAAAATTAAAACATTTCTGAAAACTACAAGTCTCATGCGTTTTAGTGGTGAAAAAATAACTTAAAAAATCGTTCCGGAAATGAGTTTACTCCCTGGGTACTTTCTTTTTATACTTTTGACTATACCGGCCAAGCCCGGGGTTTACGGAAAATCGCGGATTTTCGTTTGCCGGCAATTAAACCACTTTCATTAAGCGTCTCATCAAAAATTAAAACATTTCTGAAAACTACAAGTCTCATGCGTTTTAGTGGTGAAAAAATAACTTAAAAAATCGTTCCGGAAATGAGTTTACTCCCTGGGTACTTTCTTTTTATACTTTTGACTATACGGGCCGAGTCCGGAATTTACGGGAAATCGCAGGTTTTCGTTTGCCTGCGATTAAATTTCTTTTATTCAGCGTCTCATCAAAAATGAAAACATTTTCGAAAACTACAAGTCTCTTGCGTTTTAGTGGTGAAAAAATAAATTAAAAAATCGTTCGGGAAATGAGTTTATTCACAGGGTACTTTCTTTGTATACATTCGACTATACGGGCCGAGTCCGGAATTTACGGGAAATCGCAGGTTTTCGTTTGCCTGCGATTAAATTTCTTTTATTCAGCGTCTCATCAAAAATGAAAACATTTTTGAAAACTACAAGTCTCTTGCGTTTTAGTGGTGAAAAAATAAATTAAAAAATCGTTCGTGAAATTAGTTTACTCCCTGGGTACTATCTTTGTATACTTTTGACTATACGGGCCAAGCCCGGGATTTACGGGAAATCTCGGGTTTTCGTTTGCCGGCGAATAAACCTCTTTCATTAAGCGTCTCATCAAAAATGAAAACATTTTTGAAAACTACAAGTCTCATGCGTTTTAGTGTTGAAAAAATAAATTAAAAAATCGTTCTGGAAATGAGTTTACTCACAGGGTACTTTGTTTGTATACATTCGACTATACCGGCCAAGCCCGGGGTTTACGGAAAATCGCGGATTTTCGTTTGCCGACAATTAAACCACTTTCATTAAGCGTCTCATCAAAAATTAAAACATTTCTGAAAACTACAAGTCTCATGCGTTTTAGTGGTGAAAAAATAACTTAAAAAATCGTTCCGGAAATGAGTTTACTCCCTGGGTACTTTCTTTTTATACTTTTGACTATACGGGCCGAGTCCGGGATTTACGGGAAATCGCGGGTTCTCGTTTGCCGGCGATTAAACTTCTTTTATTCAGCGTCTCATAAAAAATGAAAACATTTTTAAAAACTACAAGTCTCATGGGCTTTAGTGATGAAATAATAATTCAAAAAATCGTTTGGGAAATTAGTTTACTCCCTGGGTACTTTCTTTGTATACTTTTGACTATACGGGCCGAGTCCGGGATTTACAGGAAATCGCAGGTTTTCGTTTGCCGGCGATTAAATTTCTTTTATTCAGCGTCTCATCAAAAATGAAAACATTTTTGAAAACTACAAGTGTCATGCGTTTTAGTGGTGAAAAAATAAATTAAAAAATCGTTCGGAAAATTAGTTTACTCCCTGGGTACTATCTTTGTATACTTTTGACTATACGGGCCAAGCCCGGGATTTACGGGAAATCTCGGGTTTTCGTTTGCCGGCGAATAAACCTCTTTCATTAAGCGTCTCATCAAAAATGAAAACATTTTTGAAAACTACAAGTCTCATGCGTTTTAGTGTTGAAAAAATAAATTAAAAAATCGTTCTGGAAATGAGTTTACTCACAGGGTACTTTCTTTGTATATATTCGACTATACGGGCCAAGCCCGGGATTTACGGGAAATCGCGGGTTTTCGTTTGCCGGCGATTAAACCTGTTTCATTAAGCGTCTCATCAAAAATGAAAACATTTTTAAAAACTACAAGTCTCATGCGTTTTAGTGGTGAAAAAAAAATTTAAAAAATTGTTCGGGAAATGAGTTTACTCACAGGGTACTTTCTTTGTATACATTCGACTATACGGGCCAAACCCGGGATTTACGGGAAATCGCGGGATTTCGTTTGCCGGCGATTAATCCTCTTTTATTAAGCCTCTCATCAAAAATGAAAACATTTTTGAAAACTGCAAGTCTCATGCGTTTTAGTGGTGAAAAGATAATTGAAAAAATCGTTTCGGAAATGAGTTTACTCACAGGGTACTTTCTTTGTATACATTCGACTATACGGGCCAAGCCCGGGATTCACGGGAAATCGCGGGTTTTCGTTTGCCGGCGATTAAACCTGTTTTATTAAGCGTCTCATCAAAAATGAAAACATTTTTGAAAACTACAAGTCTCATGCGTTTTAGTGGTGAAAAAAAAATTTAAAAAATTGTTCGGGAAATGAGTTTACTCACAGGGTACTTTCTTTGTATACATTCGACTATACGGGCCAAGCCCGGGATTTACGGGAAATCGCGGGATTTCGTTTGCCGGCGATTAATCCTCTTTTATTAAGCCTCTCATCAAAAATGAAAACATTTTTGAAAACTGCAAGTCTCATGCGTTTTAGTGGTGAAAAGATAATTGAAAAAATCGTTTCGGAAATGAGTTTACTCACAGGGTACTTTCTTTGTATACATTCGACTATACGGGCCAAGCCCGGGATTTACGGGAAATCGCGGGGTTTTGTTTGCCGGCGATTAAACAACTTTCACTAAGCGTCTCATCAAAAATGAAAACATTTCTGAAAACTACAAGTCTCATGCGTTTTAGTGTTGAAAAAATAAATTAAAAAATCGTTCTGGAAATGAGGTTACTCACAGGGTACTTTCTTTGTATACTTTTGACTATACGGGCCGAGTCCGGGATTTACGGGAAATCGCAGGTTTTCGTTTGCCGGCTATTAAACTTCTTTTATTCAGCGTCTCACCAAAAATAAAAACATTTTTGAAAACTACAAGTCTCATGCGTTTTAGTGGTGAAAAAATAATTTAAAAAATCGTTCGAGAAATGAGTTTACTCCCTGGGTACTTTCTTTGTATACTTTCGACTATACGGGCCGAGTCCGGGATTTACGGAAAGTCGCGGGTTTTGGTTTACCGGTGATTAAACCTCTTTCATTAAGCGTCTCATCAAAAATGAAAACATTTTTGAAAACTACAAGTCTCATGCGTTTTAGTGGTGAAAATATAATTTAAAAAATCGTTCGGGAAATGAGTTTACTCCCTGGGTACTTTCTTTGTATACTTTTTGACTATGCGGGCCGAGTCCGGGGTTTACGGGAAATGGCGGGTTTTCGTTTGCCGGCGATTAAACTTCTTTTATTCAGCGTCTCATCAAA